>NC_083602.1:15166494-15825016 GCF_029168945.1 Cannabis sativa | reverse complement strand
TTTTTAAGGTTGCACGTTTACTGCACCCTAATGCAGTTTTCGTATTATTTTCACTTACATTAAATAATTTAAGCAACAATTTTTTATAATTTCTTAAAAGAAAAAAGAAACAAAGACCAGAAATTTACTTGGAAAACCTGCCAAAATTTAAAAGAGCACTCCCCTTAAATTTTGAAATTTTGATTTAATAAAAAGAAATTTGTTTGCATTTTTAAAACAAATCATTAGTTTTCTCCTCTAGAAAAATGTTCTCTTCTCTCTCCTCCTTTTGAGAGAATCGAGCCATGCATGGAAGGGGCTCTGAGAATTGGCACCATGACCTCACTGGTCATGGGAAGAAAATTGTCCCTAACCCCACTTGTTTAGGACAAGAAAAACGTTCTGCTATTGATCTCTTAGAGCCATCAACGACACTGGAGTTTCAGAACAGAGCACAAGGTATTCATGCTTAACAAAAGACGACAATTCGATCAGAATTTGTGAGAACAAGATTGACTGGTTATGAGATTATTATAACCTTTGATGCAACTTCAGATTTGGTAGTTCCTCCAGAAGTTAAATGGGACAAAGTTGATAGAAGATTTAAGACTTATATTGTATATCACAAAAGGATTAAATGAAATATTAGGTGCATGTTTGGCATCATAACTAAAAAACTATTTTTTGTTTTTTAAAAACAGAAAATTGTTTTTTAAAAACAATTTGACTTGTTTGGCCTTGTTTTTTGAAAACAGTTTTCAGAAAACAAAGTTACAAAAAACAAGAATTTTGAAAACAACAAAATGTTGTTTTCTGTTTAAAAAACCAATTCACTTTTGGTCAATATTGTTTTTAAAAAACACTAACCAAATATGACTTGTTTTTAAAAACTTCAAAAACTATTTTTTGTTCTCATTTTTTAAAAACAATTTTTTGAAAACAAAAAACAGAAAACAATACCAAACATGCTCTTAGTCTTTTAGTGTACATAGGCTGAGTTGTCTTAGTATTTTAATTATATTGGTCCAATTGTAATCCTAGGTGGCCTAAGTCTGTTTTAAGACCTATGCTTATAAATAGAAAGAGAGAAACCTCATTGAGATTAGCTTGGAATTAGAAAAGAGTACTCTTGTGGAGAGAACAATCCTCTCGAAAGATTGGGAATTTGGAAAGACGAGCCTCTCAAAAGCTCGATATTGTAACTTTGCCACTGCTTTTTCAAAATAAAGATATTCACTACTGGTGTTTATTTTGGGAAATAGCTGATAGAATATTTCTAGTCTAAGACTATTCTATCCAAAGAACTCTGTGGAGAAAAGTTATTCTACCACTCTACTCGAAGAGGATATGGAAGCTTTGGAAACAGTGGTGTCGAAAATCAAAGGCTCCATTCAAGAATCCATCCAAGAACTTGGGAAACAACTGCAGCAACAGTTTCAACAACAATTTTAATTGTTATTGGAGACCCAAGAACCGTCAAGAAAGCTCTAAGAACTTCAAGAAAGTGTTGTTAACAGCCGAAAACATCGCAAATTGGAGATTTTGGCATGCCACAATAGTGGATCTGTGAGTGCACCAATAGCTAGACAATTCAGGACCATTACAATAGCTTTGGCAATGGTGGTATTACCTTTTTTGAATGGAGATGATCCGTTTGCGCGGGTCATACGCATTGAAGAATATTTTCGAATTGAACATTATCTTTAAATCCCGTTACATTATGAAGCCATCTGGCTACCCACACTCCAATCTTGTCCTAAAGATATTCCATCTTCATAAATTGTTCTTCAAAAATCTTCCTATTCCTTTCCAGGCACAATTCCCCATAGTAAGGCTGGTATGGCAAGACGACATAGAGTTTGGAAATGAAAATAGTATGCCCAACTTGAATCAGCATATTTTTTTGTTTTACGTCTCGTAGTTCTTCCTCAACCAGGTGTCTTTTTTTTTTTTTTTTTTTGAAAAAAGAGAAAGAGGTCACTTCTCTTAGACTAGCCCCACCCCCAATATATTATTGAAAGTCTCACTTGTGACGAAGGAAAACCATGGATACAACCACTATAGCTCAAAGCAAAAAGAGACAAAAACATCAAAACTATACCAGAGCCGAAACAAAACTAGTAAACGGAAAAACAATAACCCAGAATCACAATAAATTACCACAAGGCTCTCCATTCTCTACTTAAGTCTAGAAACAGAACTACTCAAAGAACTTTGTCTTATATACCCAAGTAGCTGTCCAAAATCTAATCTTATCCCATAAGACATCTAGTGAGCTCTCCACACCTTGAAAAATTCTGTCATTTCTCTCTAACCAAATAGCCCATAGAACTGCAAGAATTGCGGTTCTCCATAAGCTGGTCTTTCTTCTACTTCCACCCAATTTGCCAACTATCATATGGTTGACTGATTCAGGAAAGACCCACTGAATTTCAAATTCATTTAGCAATTTAATCCACAGCCTATGTACAAAGCTACACCTCAAGAACAAATGTCCCACATCTTCACCACTTTTCTTACAACCAACACGCCAGCCTGGCGACAAACACAAAAATGGCCTTTTTTTTTGCATCACAGCGTGCACTTTTAATTTTTCTAGAGCCACCAGCCAACAAAAAACTTTCACTTTGGAAGGACTGTTAGAAATAATTAGGGTCACAATTGTATATATAAAATGTGTGTTGGGTCATCAAATAAATAAGTCAAATTTATGTGGTCTATTTTGGAATAAAGTTTATGACTTAAGGGCGTGATTGTTATGATTTTAATATGTGGATACCAATTAGACAATTTCTATATTGATGAGGGGCCAAATAGAAATAGTCAAAAATATTGCCAACAGGTTTGTCTGTTGGTAATATAACGGTAATGGTCCCCATTTGCATCGTATCTTTTCACTCTTGTATCCCCATCACCAAGAGAAAAACTTTCAGAGAAAGGTTTTGATGCAAATTGGAAGATCATACCAATAAAGATTATTTGAAGGTCGATTCTATGGATTCCGGTACGCTTCCGCTATTCCTTAATCTTATTGTTTGATTCTTTTGAATTAATTAGGGCTATATTCAGAGTTTACAGTATTTCTAACATGTGGTATCAAGAGCATCCTTAAATTAGTTCTTGAGAATTTATGGTTGTATTGATCTTCCATTAAATTATTGTTTTCAAATTTAGAATATTCCATTAAGTATTCATGCGATTGAAGTTTATATATATATACGATTGAGTTTTATATGCGATATGCATATGCGATTGAAGTATTGAAATTTATATGATAAAGTGTATATATGATTGTAGTTTACATGGGATTAATTCAGTATCAGTTTTTTTTTTAAAAAAGTCTTACTGTTTTGAAACAGTACACGGAAATCCTAAAAGTTTATGAATATATATATTTGCTTTGGTTGTAATTATCGATTACTGTGTATATATATATATGTGTGCTGTTGGAAATTTTTTATTTCTCTCAGGTTCAATCGTTACTTGCAGCATATGTATATGCATAATTATGTGTGGAATTAAATTTGTGAGAGATATATTCTTTTGAGAATATATATATGTTGGTTTATCAATTTAGATAATAACATTTTGATTGCACTCTCGGTACGAAATCAATTTGCGATACAGATATAGCATTGATTACTGTTTTGTTTTATCTTTATAAAGCATATTATATATACGGTTTCAGCGAGAATGCATTGTATTTGTATTCTGGTTTTATTATTATTATTATTATTATTATTATTATTATTATTATTATTATTATTAATTTATTATTATATAATTTTAAAGTAATAATAATAATAATTCAGTAACAATTAAATTCAAATTTTGGTTTAGAATTTATTAAGGATATCGAATATTTAGTTAAATTAATTGAAACAAAATATCACCAAAGTGATTTCTTTTGTGTAGATTAATTTAATAAAAATATTATGATAATTGTGTGTATGTGATTCATAAATTTATTAACTAACCCAAAGGTGAGTTAATATTTGGTTGAATTTCATGCATGTTTGTGGTGATAAATGTGTGACAATTATAAAGTATTTTATGTGAACAATTTGTTAGTCCAAAGATTGCATATTGTTTGACATAATTTATTGTCAATATTTGATCACTACAACAAGATTACCGCTTACAATTAATATTACTGTCCAAAGACTTAATATTAATGCTGTGTTTGGTATCTTGAGATGGGATTAACCATTATTTGAATTTATTGTTTTATTCGGATTCTTATATGAGCATGTTATTTATGTAATTGTATTGTTCTTTTCAGCTGTTGCTAGTGTATCTGCTAACCTTAATTCGGTACCGGTCCTTAATGGTAATAACTTTAAGGACTGGAAGGAGAACATTTTTATTGTTCTTGGCTGCATGGATCTTGACCTTGCATTAAGGATGGATCGTCCTGCTTCTCTTACAGATACTAGTACCTCCGAGCAAAAGAGGATTTATGAGAAGTGGGACCGTTCAAACCGCATGAGTCTTATGATCATTAAGCGCGGCATACCTGAGGCTTTTAGGGGTGCGGTGTCCGAGGAGGTCACCGATGCCACAACTTTCCTTGCTGAAATTGAGAAGCGCTTTGCAAAAAGCGATAAGGCGGAAACAAGTACTCTTTTAAAGAAACTTATTTCCATGAAGTTTAAGGGCAAGGAAAATATAAGGGAGTACATTATGGAAATGTCTCACCTTGCTTCAAAGTTGAAGGCACTAAAGCTTGAGCTTTCGGATGACTTGCTTGTGCATTTAGTGCTTATCTCTCTTCCTCCACAATTCAGTCAATTTAAGGTCAGTTACAACTGCCAAAGGGAGAAGTGGACTCTTAATGAGCTCATTTCATTTTGTGTTCAAGAGGAAGAAAGATTGAAGCAAGAGAAGACTGAAAGTGCTCATTTGGCAAGCACCTCTAAAGATAAGGGCAAGAAAAGAAAGAATGAGGCTGCTAAGGATAAAGGTCCTGCACATAAGAAACAAACTCAAACCAACAGTGATGATGGTTGTTTCTTTTGCAACATGAAAGGACACATGAAGAAAGAATGTGCTAAGTACATTGCATGGCGAGCAAAGAAAGGTACATTTCTTACTTTGGTCTGTTCTGAGGTAAATTTAGCTTCAGTACCAAGAAACACTTGGTGGTTAGATTCTGGTGCTACTACTAACATCAGTGTTTCTATGCAGGGTTGCCTGAGTTACCGAAAGCCAAATGATGCTGAAAGAAGCATTTATGTAGGAGATGGCAAGTCGGTAAATGTGGAAGCAATAGGGCATTTTAGGTTGTTATTAAGTACTGGTTACTATTTGGATTTGATAGATACTTTTGTTGTACCGTCTTTTAGACGGAATTTGGTTTCTGTTTCTTGTTTGGACAAATTGGGTTATTGTTGTTCATTTGGAAACAATTGCTTTAGTTTATCTATTAATTCAAATACTGTTGGAACTGGTTCACTTATGGTTTATGACAACTTATATTTGCTTGACACTGTTGCTTCTTATAATGAAACCTTGAATGTGGAATCACGTGGTACTAAGCGTAAAATGGATAATGAAAAATCAAGTTCCTTATGGCACAAACGGTTAGGTCACATCTCTAGAAATAGAGTTGAGCGACTTGTATCTGATGGAATTTTAGATTCAATTGATTTTTCAGACTTTGATGTTTGTATTGAATGCATCAAAGGCAAACAGACCAAAACAAAGAAATTGGGTGCGAAAAGAGCTACCGATGTCTTAGAGTTGATACATACAGATATTTGTGGGCCATTTCCTACACCTTCTTGGAATGGTCAACGATATTTTGTATCATTCATAGATGATTACTCAAGATATGCGTACCTATTTCTACTTCATGAAAAGTCCCAAGTGTTGGACGTGTTCAAATCTTTTAAGGCTGAAGTTGAGAATCAACTTAGCAAAAGAATAAAGCAAGTCAGGTCTGACCGTGGTGGTGAGTACTATGGCAGATATGACGGATCAGGTGAACAACGTCCAGGACCTTTTGCTAGATATCTAGAGGAGTGTGGAATTGTCCCACAGTACACTATGCCAGGATCTCCTAGCATGAATGGTGTTGCTGAAAGACGAAACCGTACTCTTAAAGATATGGTAAGGAGTATGATCAGTCATTCAACCTTACCAGAATCACTCTGGGGAGAGGCACTTAAGACAGCAGCCTACATTTTGAATAGGGTACCAACTAAAGCAGCTGCAAAAACACCTTATGAGTTTTGGACAGGGCGAAAGCCCAGTCTTAAGCACTTTCATGTTTGGGGATGTCCAGCTGAGGCTAGGCCTTATAGGCCAAATGAAAAGAAGCTGGAACCTAAAACTGTGAGCAGCTACTTTATTGGATATTCTGAACGATCTAGGGGTTTCAAGTTTTATGATCCCAAAGTAAAGAATATATTTGAAACGGGAACTGCAAAGTTCTTTGAGGATATTGAGTTTGGGGGGAGAAATACGGTTAAAGACTTTGTTTTTGAGGAGGATTTAGAATCACCCACTTCTCTTGAAGATGAGTTGATTCCTATTCCAATAGTTGCTTTTGACAATATTCAGGATTCCATTCCTAATATTGATCAAGTTTTAGATCAAGAGCAACCAAACATAGTCAATCAAACCCCAGAGGTACAAACTCAACAACCTCAAGAACAAGTGCCTTTGCGACGGTCCACTAGAGAAAGAAGAAATGCTATTAATCCAGATGAATACATAGTGTATCTTCAAGAACATGAGGATGGCATTGGAATGATGGAAGATGATCCAATCAACTTTCATCAAGCCATGAAAAGTTCTAACTCTCAAAAGTGGAATGATGCCATGAATGAAGAGAATAAGTCTATGCAAGACAATAAAGTTTGGGAAGTTGTCCCATTACCACAAGATGTAAAACCAATTGGTTGTAAATGGATATTTAAAACCAAGAGGGATGAAAATGGTAATGTGGTGAGGTTTAAGGCACGTCTTGTAGCAAAAGGCTATACTCAGAAAGAAGGCATTGATTATAAAGAGACTTTCTCTCCGGTTTCATCGAAAGACTCTTTTAGGATAATAATGGCACTTGTTGCTCACTTTGATCTTGAGTTACATCAGATGGATGTTAAAACAGCGTTTCTCAATGGCGACAGTGATGAGACAATTTATATGGAGCAACCAGAAAACTTTGTGGTCGGTGACCCAAAGAATATGGTTTGCAAATTAAAGAAATCCATCTATGGACTCAAGCAAGCTTCCCGTCAATGGTACCACAAATTTCATCAAGTGGTTCTCTTATTTGGTTTTGAGATGAATGCTGTTGATGATTGTGTGTATCATAAGTTTAGTGGGAGTAAGTGTATATTTCTGGTTCTATATGTCGATGACATATTGCTTGCCACTAATGATATAGGCTTATTGCACGAAACCAAGAGATTTCTATCGAAGCATTTTGAGATGAAAGATCTTGGTGACGCCTCCTTTGTGTTAGGAATTCAAATACATCGAGATCGTTCTCGGGGTATTCTTGGATTATCACAAAAGGGCTATATCGATAAAGTACTCAAACGGTTTGGCATGCAAGATTGTAGACCAGGTGATACCCCTGTCATTAAAGGAGACAAATTTTGTCTTAAACAATGCCCTAAAGGAAGCCTTGAAATTCAAGAAATGCAAAAGATTCCTTACGCTTCGGCTGTTGGGAGTCTTATGTATGCTCAAGTTTGTACGCGTCCGGATATAGCGTACATTGTTGGAGTGTTAGGCAGATACTTAAGCAATCCAGGAATTGATCAACCGGAAAGCGACCAAAAAGGTTATGAGATATTTGAAGAGAACAAGAGAGTACATGCTCACATATAGGAGGTCAGATCACTTTGAGATCATTGGATACTCTGACTCTGACTTTGCGGGATGCCAAGATAGTAGGAGATCTACTTCGGGCTACATATATCTGTTAGGTGGTGGAGCTATATCATGGAGGAGTGCAAAACAAACACTCATAGCTTCATCCACCATGGCAGCAGAATTTGTTGCATGTTATGAGGCATCCAACCATGGTATATGGCTGAGGAACTTTGTCACTGGGCTGTGCATTGTGGATGGAATTGAAAGACCACTTAAGTTGTATTGTGACAATAAATCAGCTGTATTGTATTCCAACAACAATAGGAGCTCGACGAAGTCAAAACACATTGACATCAAGTTCCTTGTTGTAAAAGAAAGGGTACAAAGTGGAAAGATTTGTATAGAACACTTAGGTACAAACTCCATGATTGCAGACCCCCTTACTAAGGGTTTGCCACCCAAGGTCTTTCATGAGCACACTGCTCGTATGGGTGTTTTAGATTATGAGGATATCTAGATTCAGTGGGAGTTTGTCTTTAGTGTGTTTTATTTGTTTTATGAAACATGTGTATTTGGATATTTTTCTGATCAGAAATTATGTTATTCAGTTTATTTCACTTTGTACATTTAAGCTAAAGTTTTGATCTCCATAAAGTAAAGTAGGACCAATTGAAAATTGACATGAATAGATCACCATGCATGTAATTTTCATACCACATTATTATAATTGATCTATGTCATTTGGCTATGTTGATGTATGTGACCATTGATGAGTTTAGTTGTGATTGATACAACGAAAATCGCTTTGATCCTATGTTGATATAGTTAATGGACGAGATTGCACATGCCTATGGTTATGTTGACAAAGTTATGAGCTCAATAAGGTTAACACATTTATATGTATACATATGTGACCCAGTGGGAGATTGTTAGAAATAATTAGGGTCACAATTGTATATATAAAATGTGTGTTGGGTCATCAAATAAATAAGTCAAATTTATGTGGTCTATTTTGGAATAAAGTTTATGACTTAAGGGCGTGATTGTTATGATTTTAATATGTGGATACCAATTAGACAATTTCTATATTGATGAGGGGCCAAATAGAAATAGTCAAAAATATTGCCAACAGGTTTGTCTGTTGGTAATATAACGGTAATGGTCCCCATTTGCATCGTATCTTTTCACTCTTGTATCCCCATCACCAAGAGAAAAACTTTCAGAGAAAGGTTTTGATGCAAATTGGAAGATCATACCAATAAAGATTATTTGAAGGTCGATTCTATGGATTCCGGTACGCTTCCGCTATTCCTTAATCTTATTGTTTGATTCTCTTGAATTAATTAGGGCTATATTCAGAGTTTACAGTATTTCTAACAAGGACATCTGCTCTTCCATAGGATTTTTGACCAGAATAAGCCATAGAGTTTGTCTTTTGGTACAACCTTTAATGCTGAACACCAAGATTTCCTCCGTCTGGGATACTCCACTGCATGTTAAATTCTTTCAGCAATTTGTACAAAAATTGTAATGCAAAGTCACAGTGTTGGATGAGGTGTCTACTAGTCTTGTTTTTCTTTCTGCAGAGCACACACCATCTTGGAGATAATGCAAAAGAGGGCTTCTTCTTTTGCAAAATCTTATGTATGTTCACCGTGCTCAGCATCAGTAACATAAGAAGATTTTGACTTTGGGTGGAGTTGCTGGTTTCCAAATGACATCGGACTAAATTAATTGCCTCCCTTGCTCCCTATTCCTCAATAAGTAAAAACCAGATTTACAAGAGAATAGACTTGAGCTCGCACCCTTTTAATTTCTGCAGTACTTACATTTTCCACCCTTTCCAGTGTCCAACAACTGCATCAGCTGTGGAATTTCCCTCTCGTGCAAGTTTCTGTAAAACTTGAAATTCCAAGCTACCTAAGAGTTGAGATTTCCTATAAACTTAGATATGCTCTGGTTTCTTTTTGGGCTTATTCTTGCTAGGTAAGGAAATGAGTTGATGACATAATTTAATCCCACCCACACATCCCCCAAAAACGGATTTGGTTGGGAAAATCTTTTGAACTGGTGTTACAAGCTATCTAGTTTTATTTCCTTATGTTGTCTTGTGCTTTATGTTTTATTTCAATTTATAAATTTTGTAATTTTCCCCAATTTTGTAACCATGGCTTTCCTCCACCATAAATGAGAAGCTATAATAAACTTGGAAGGGAGTCATTACAAGACATATGACCAAAAGATGAGTATGATAGCATTCTTTCTAAGCATAGGAAAATAATCATGTGTTGGCATATAATTTTCCATTCATTCCCCCTCTTTATATCCATGTTACTGTTGTGTTATATTTCTCATTTACCTCTTCGGCAATTTTAGGTTGGAAAGCATTTAAAGGCATTATGGTCAGCAGCTTTCCGTGCCATGGATGACATAAAAGAGACTGTCAGAAATTCCGGTGAAAAGTTATGCCGCGCTGTTACTTCGTTGACTATTAGACTGTGTGATGTTTCTCTAACGGATATAGCCTATGCTAGCCAGGCCATGAACATTGTTCTGCCTGTTCTGCTCAAGGAAGGCATATTGAGTAAAGTTGACAATATCCGCAAGGCATCCATTGCTGTTGTAATGAAGCTTGCAAAGGTTAACATTTCTTTTCAGTTGTTTGTAGTTCTTCTATCCGTATTTTAAATCTCAAAAGTATTCTGGGTTTCTCCAATTTATTTACAGGGTGCAGGACTTGCTCTTCGTCCACACTTGTCTGATTTAGTCTGCTGCATGCTGGAAAGTTTATCTAGCCTTGAAGACCAAGGTCTAAATTACGTTGAGGTTGGAAACTTATATAACTATATGCCATTCATACTTTCAGGAATTTTTTATTGTTTCCTTTAAATTATCTCTTTGTTTGTGATTGTCACCCAGTTGCATGCAGCAAATGCCGGAATACAAATAGAGAAGCTTGAAAGTCTGAGAATCTCAATAGCAAAAGGCTCTCCAATGTGGGAAACTCTCGATCTCTGCTTAAATGTTGTTGATTCTGAATCCTTAGATCAATTGGTTCCTCGTCTTGCTCAATTGGTCCGATCAGGAGTTGGTCTCAATACTAGGTATCTATTAATTACATTATTATTTCAAATCCAGATATTATGGATTTTTTTTAGTTATTTCTTGTTATTGTTAACTTTTTGTCTTGTTCCTCTTAGTTTGTGCGCTTCAGATACATAGATCTTTTGTGGAATATTCTCCAAATGTTCGCTTTTTATAGAGTTAACAATTGATCGTTTGAGATATGGAAAAGATATTAATGATCCATAAAGTATCCACTGTAAATAGGGAAACTGAAAGGAAATGAGTAATCAAAGAAAGCAAAAATTCTTGTCACTGAAGCCCAAAGAGAGATTCCTCACTTATATTATTAATATAATACTAGGATGGGAAAAAGAAATCTACAAAATTGTATCAAACCTGAACATACACTGTTAGGATTTACAAGAATCCTGAAATGAACTGAGTTTATTCTATTTTCATTAGTGAGCAACTCCATGCCCACTAGCTAGCTCAGTGGTAAGGGAGGTATGAATCTGGGACCTCATTATTTCTTTGTTGTACGCACCAAGTGTACTAACCATACCAATAGAAAAAAAAATAGTGAGCAACTCAAAAATGTGCAGGTCATTTAAGTAGAGACTAAAGTATGTGATTGTCATGTAAAAATGGCAACATGTCTTTATTTCTTTTTTCTTCTTTTTTATTCTCTCTTTACATTGATAATACAAAAACAATTAAAAAGAAAGAGAAGCAAGTGTACATGAAATATGACTACACCATTAGAAATCTGCTTATTTGTCTGGTGCTTTCTTTGACATGGCCTGTCTTGTGTTTTCTCACAGGGCTGGTGTTGCTAGCTTTCTTAGCTTACTTGTTCAAAAAGTGGGCTCTGATTTCAAACCATACACTAGCATGCTTTTGAAGTTGTTGTTTCCTGTTGTTAAAGAGGAGAAAAGTGCAGCAGCCAAACGTGCCTTTGCCAGTGCTTGTGCCATAGTTTTAAAGTATGCTGCACCAACTCAGGCCCAGAAGTTAATTGAAGATACTGCAGCCTTGCATACTGGTGATAGGAATGCTCAAATCACGTGTGCAATTCTATTTAAAAGTTACTCATCCATGGCCTCAGATGTTCTGAGTGGATATCATACATCAATTATTCCAGTTATTTTTATCTCAAGGTCAATTTCGTATCTTTCTTCTTTGGTGTGACTTTAGACTTTACCTTAAATTAGCGTTACATTATTTTTTATCACCAAATCTTGGCAAACCAATGAGACTAATCACAACTATAAGAAGGCAGATCTAGCACTGTAAAGAAGTAATTTACTCAAGGTGACTATAGAAGACAGGCTCAACTCCATTGCTTTGTTGTAATCTCTTACAGGGTCTCCTGGCATTAGAAAAGTTGCTATAATCTTTTGCAGGACCTTATTTGTTATGACCTTTGCAATTTAATCTCCTTTGGCTTCTAACGTGCTGACCTCTATAACTGGAGTGTGAACTCATATTTAAGAAACTGAAAGCACTGTGATAATATTTTATGCTTAACCTGCAGGAAAGTTGTAATATTCTATTATTGTTATAATTGATTATTATTTGTTTGAATATTGCGTAAAGTTGCTGTGTTTTGTTTGCTTTGGAATTTTAATGTTCGCAAACACAGATTCGAGGATGACAAGAATGTCTCTGGACTGTTTGAGGAGTTATGGGAAGAAAATACTAGCAGTGAAAGCATAGCCCTCCAATTGTATTTGGGAGAGATTGTATCTCTTATATGTGACAGCATTACATCATCTTCATGGTCAAGTAAAAAGAAGGTAAGCTTTCTTCTAACCCCTCTTAAGTGAAGTTATTTTAGTTTCTCTTTATCTTTCATCACCTTACAATTTCTACTTTATTATTTTTGCAACTTATACTTTTATAATTGTTGGCTCATGGTTGTCATTACATGAATTGCAGTCTGGTCTTGCAATTTGCAAACTAGGTGAAGTTTTAGGTGAATCCTTGGCTTCTCATCATCGTGTGTTACTCCAAGCTGTTATGAAAGAAATTCCTGGGCGTTTGTGGGAGGTATAATCATTGATCAATGAACTAATTACTCAAATGTTTTTTGATGAAATGAAAAATAAAATAAAATGTTATTAATAAAGTGGATGATTTATATGAAAAATTCATCCGGAAACTAAAAATTGAATACTATTTCTAATTCCATCCTAATCATACAACAATCTAATAAGCTTCTGTAGTTAGTTATAATCAGTCAACCATATGTGGAACTAAGAGGAGTTGTGCAGACAAAGAAAACAAGTGCATTAGGAACAAAACATTGAAATGAAACACAATACATTAGTTGAATGTAGTAGCCAATATATTTAGGCAATATATTGTATCTGTCAAAATAGTATTATCTTTTCCCTTTCTTACATTAGTCTACTAACGTAACGTTGAATGAAACAGGGCAAGGAAACTCTACTTAATGCCATAGGGGCTCTCTCCAAGTCATGTCATAAAGCAATTTCGGTTGATGATCCTACCACTCCTAATGCCATTTTAAGTGTAGTTTCCTCTGCATGTAACAAAAAGTCGAAAAAATACCGTGAAGCAGCTCTATCTTGTCTTGAACAGGTATTTATTTCCATTTTGTAGCCACAACCTATCGTTGAAAGCTTTCTTTTGTTTGTGTAAATGCTCTTGGAAATATGTCTTGCTTCTTTCTTCATTCCCCCGTTTTTTCCATATGGTTGTGCCTTCTTTTTCCATTTCATTTCATTTATGCATATCATGTACTTTTGTTACGTACTGTCAGTTCCTGATATATTCAATTGGTTTTTCACAAATGATATATATATATATATATATATATATATATCTGATGTACAAGGTCTTCGGTAATATTGCTATAACTAGAGATTATTGTTTTGCATTTGCTTTCCTTTTGTTGAAAGTTGTGCTTCTCATGTTCCCATTCTTACATCCAATCTAGTAGGCATTTTATCTTGTTTGACATCCATTATTGTCTCATATTCTGATTTCAGGTTGTGTGGTCCTTCGGTAATCCAGAGTTCTTTAAATTAACTTTTCCAATGCTATTTGAGATGTGCCAGTCCGCAACTCTCAACAAATCTGGGAAACTAACTTTGACAAATGATGCTGTTAAATCTGGTGATAACAAAATTTCAATATACCTTTCAAATATAACACCAATTTCTATCTCATTTGAGCTTACAAATCTATTTTTGCTTTGTGGACAGAAAAAGACGATGCCGATGAGATTTCATTTCCGAATGACAAACTATTGGAATGTGTGACATCTTGCATTCATGTAGCACAATTAACTGATATTCTTGAGCAACAGGATAACTTACTTCACTTGCTGATTATGTCCCTTTCACCTGGGCTTCCTTGGACAGGTAACCTTTCTTTTCCTATTTGCCCTTAACCAAGTTGCAAGAGCTTTATGTATAATATACTGTTATCATTGATGAATTTGATTTGTTTTGTTGCTTATCTCATGCATTTTCACTGTTTTTCTAGTTAAAATATCAGCGTTTTCGTCAATAAAAGAACTCTGCTCAAAGCTCCAGAAGATTTTGGATGACTCCAAGGAACCCTCCATAGATGCTGGGGTAGCATTCTTTGTCCAAAAGGTAATATGAGCCAAAATTATCCATCCATACCTGTATATGTGTTACTGCTTGTTTGGATCAATTGAATTTCGTTCTCCTGTTCAGGTGTATCAGTCAGTGTCGCCTAAAATAGTTGAATGCATAACAACGGTGAAGATTGCTCAGGTATGCACATCATGACAAGTGAAAACAATTTCCATAAATGTCTTCACTTAAATTTAACTACTTTTATCTTAGTAAGTGACTGGTTTTCACGTTGATACAGGTCCATGTAACGGCTTCAGATTGTCTTTTGGAAATCTTTAAACTATATGAGCACATTCCATCAGTGTATTGGACAGCAAGTGTAGATCTTATGGACGAGCTTATTCAATTGCTTGAAATTGAAAAAAATGGGGAGGCAAAGTCCTTGTTGAAGAGGTGCATTGACATCCTAGAAAACCTCAAGAAGCATCATCATGTTCAGGGCACCTAAACTCAAATTTATAGGATTCTTGTAACTTGGGACATAGGAATACATGTACAAACCAATTGAATCACATTAATACCCCTATTTTTTTTAAAATTGGGGAATTCGCATTACAAGCTATAGAATTTATAGATAGATTTTACTTCCATAACAGTACATATAATACAATTTTTAATTTTATTTTTTTTGGTTTTTAACTTTAAGCATGAATTTTTTGCTAAAATAGTATTTTACAAACATAAAGTGATACTAAAACCAAATTTGAGTTTATATTGTTAGTGTGCTGACTATTTGAAACTTTTTTTACACAATACCACTTTATCTAAAAAATGGTGATGTTTCTTCTAGTCTTTGCACTCAATATTCCATGTCGAAGTTCATTTTTGATGTCCGTGTTTTCCACCAAGGATGTGTGTCACCCATGAAGAGGGCTTGTGAGCAATTAGGGTCTACTTGGGTCCAGCTTAGGCCCAAGTACTAATAAGGGTCCAAGTATTACGAAGACGGCTTGACATTGCTTGCCTTGATCAATGCATTGGTCCCAAACAACCATTTCATCTTAGTCAGGGAGACTACAATTTTTTTTTCTTGTGCTGTAAAACAGAAGTTCTAGCATTCAGGACTCTGTTAGTGTCTCCAGCTCCATCTGACCGTCTTGGATCCTGAAAGACATCATTGGCTAGCTAGCTTGCAAAAATGCCAAAAAGTAAGCAAAGTTAAGTGTGCAACTCACCATAGATTAATCCCGAAGGCCAGCAGAGTGGAGCTTGTTTGGCTCACTGTCACCGAGCTCTTAAAGCTCATCATCATCCATAGAAGGAGGGGCTCTCTCTAGGTGCCTGCGAGCTGCCTCTTGGCTCTTTGCCCCGAGGATGAGCCTACTCCCCAACCGGGCTTTGGGGCACCCCTACCTGAAGGTCGTTCCCTCCTAGCCGGAAGATCATCAATCATGAGTTGCCCAGCTGGTCCAAGCCCTGGAGGAGGAAGAGGAAGAGATGATCCAACAACATCTCTACCACGGGTGGTCCGAACCACCTTGGCCCTCGGACAACCTGAAGGCTTATCAAAAGGTCCACCAGCAAGACCTCTCAACCTGGAAGACATATTTGCAAAAATAAAGTAGCAAAATCAGAACAAGTCACAAATATTCAATGCAAGATAAGAATGTAAAAGATGGTGTAATCAACTATCAAATACCATCATCCTCAGAAGAGTCATTGTCTGAATCCTCAGTAACCACCTTGCCCTTGCCTTTAGATGTAGGCAAAGAGCGAGTAGGTCCTGTAGAGCTCTGGCCTCCATGCCTAATCTGAAGAGAAGCATCACTAACTGAGCCCCTGCGGACCAAGCGCCGTCAGATGGCCCTCTTACTCCTCTCCACATTTTGAGCTATGTGAGATAGAGGCACGTCATCATCCAAGTCAGGGACCTATCCATCACTAGGACAAACTCCCTCTGTAGTTGGGGCTCCATCCACACCAACTGGTAGGCCGTGGGCTCCCACAACTCTAGGAGCAAGAGGGTACAAGTCGTACTTCTGGAAGTTGGCCACACTGCCAATCTGATTATGTTTCTCTTCTCCACAAAAAGAGATAGGATGTGGTTCACCCTATCACTCATCTGTAATGTAGGGATGGAGTGCTTGTAAAATGGCACCCGCTAGAAGTGGTAGTGCCCGATATTCTGAATGTCCCAAGCAACGAAGTAATTCTGGGTGTACCCACCTACTTTGGACATGGGTGTGCTGTTGGTGTCACCCAATCACTGGTGGCCAACTTGACTGAAGTAGAAGTACCCAGTTCTGTTCTGTTTCGGGGAAAACTTCAGATTGAAATAGTATCCAATCTCATAAGGAGTGAGATGAGGCCAGCCTAACTCTTTATACAAAACAAACATTGCCGAAAGGTACTTGATACTTTTTAGGGTGATTTGTGTTGGACACATCTCGAAATAAGCAGCGATGTCTCTGAAGTAAGGATGTAACGATAATACTGCCCCTTGCTGTATATGACGCTCCAACCATGCCATCCAATTAAGGGCAAGTCGGTGCGCTCTCTGATCTCTAGTGGGTATCTCATAATGAACACCCCTTATTAGACCACTAGCTAGTATCTTAGCAAAAGTATCAACATAGAGGATGGATGCAGGAGAGACCCACCTATCTCCCTATGATCTAGCATCCAGAATCTGAGGCTTTGAAGATTGGACTAAGATGTGATCCAAGCCTGACACGAAGGCTGACTGTTCAAAGGCTCCCCATCATCATCATAACTTCCCAAGGGGCGGTTGGAGAGGACGATACAAGTTCTATTTTCTTCTGGCATTACCAATATATGTGAAATCTACATTCTTTGAAATAGAATTTCATGTCCATTCATTCTTTTCAGGGAATGATATTTAATTACTCTAAATGTACAATAAATTTGTACAATTCACATTCTATTCAATAATCAAATATATTTTTATCTTGATTATAAGTCTGTCCGTACTACAGGTACACGACTACTATTAATCAATTTTCACACATGATATATAGATTTCATGCACTTTAATTGTGTGTGGTATCTCATCTTTTGGTTGGTTCCACTTTCTTCTGAAAATATTTGAGTAGTAAATAATGCCATCGATTATTTAAAATTATTGCATTCACTTCAGGGAATAACGTTGAACAAGTAGCACATAATTATAAATTTCTTTTACGATTGTTCATCCATAAGAATATAATAAATTATTCATCAATTTCTTTTACAATATTTCAAGAATATATGAATACAATTTTTGCATAGTCTCCAAGATGTATGCAAAACTTGATCTTTAATATATGTCACATGCAATAATTTTCAATATAAACATTGCAAGTAATAACAATGTATAATAACATGACTAATATATAGAATACGAACAATCTTTAAAAGTAATTGAATTAAATTCGTATCATTCCCTGAATGAAATAACATTAGTCATGCTCATTGTTATTCTTATACTTTGATGTTTCAATGCAATTTTCTTAGCATTTTTTTTGGTATTCAAAACCTACTATAAAATTGCATCAATAATAATCATTCTTTAATTGTATTCACATAAATACAATCATTTTTTTTTTCAACAAATATAAAATATTTACTTCAGAAAATATTTGTCAAAATCTATATCGATATTAGATTACTTTTCATTGTCCTCAAAGGATACAAGAACATATGCAAAAATATGTATTCATCTCTTTCATAATATATCCGTAAACTATATGATGAATATTACGTTTGCATAATATTCAAGACAAGATTTTATTGAGAACGCATAATCTTGAGGATACATGCAAGATTTTACTGAAGATGCATAATCATCAGGATATATGCAATATTTTATCGAGGATACATAATCTTTAGGATATATGTATAATTTATACAAATTTTCTTTACTATATCATATACACACATATATTGTACATATTATAAATGATTACAAAATAATATATATATATGAAAATAATAATAAACATATAAAAATATATATATATATATATAATATATAGATATATAGATAAAAAGAAAAAGAAAAACAAATGATTCTTGAAATTATTTCATTCAGATGAGTATATATATAAATATATACAGGGACGGAGGCAGAAGTTAAAAATAAGGGGGGCCAAAAGATAAAAAAAATAATTAAGGGGGGCCAAATGCATAATTTTTTGAAAAAATAAAATTTTTAATATTAAATTGCTTTATAATTTTTTTTTGTCCAAAATTTTGGGAGGGGCCATGGTCCCCTTTGGAGCTAAAGTAGCTCCGTCCCTAAATATATATTTAGTATATTGTGACCTTGAAACAATTTAAGAACTTTAATAAAATACTTACATTGGGGCTTGGGCAGAGACTCATGCTTGAAGTTTGGGCAACGACTCGTGTTGATAACGTGTTATAAAATAATATAAAATAGATGAGAAGAAAGAAGAAGAAGACGAAGAGCGAAAGAGAAAGTGAATGAGAATTTCTCAGTTGTTTATTCTAATGGGGTGAACCTCTATTTATACAAATACAAGAGTTAAATATTAAGAAACTAAGAAAAAGGAAAACTAAGAAAAAATGAATGTTGATTACAATTAATTGTAATAAATAAAAGATTTGAACATCACATAATTATTAATATTTATAACAGAAAATATATTATATTGATATTGTTAGGTTTAAAATATTACTAAAATTTAGGGTTTTTTTTTAGTTTTATTTTTTTTACTTTTACGAAAATTTACATAAAAACTAATGGAATAATTTAAATCGTAATTCAAATTCATATAACAACACATATAAAAACTACCGGAGCAACCTAAACCGTAATAAAAAAAATTAAAAAAATAATATATGATATAATTTCTTTAAAATTTTTGACAATAAAATTGTGACAAATTTTAAGAAAGTAACAATTAAAAATAGTGAAGTACATAACATTGTATATATATGTTCTCTTATATTAATATATATATATATATAACTTACTATGTTAATGTTAAGTAAAATGCGCGTATAATTAATTTTAATTAAGGAATGTTAAGCGTAATACATGTATGTTTATTTTTTTTTTAATTAGGTAAGGGAAATTTGACAATACATGCTTAAAAATAGCATGTGTTGTTTTAATATGCTAGCCAAAAAATAGTTCAAAAAATAACCTCCAATTAAGATTAATCCCAATAATACCCTCCCCATTTCAAATTACCACTCTCTCTCTAACTCTCTCTTTTCTCTCTCTCTCTCTGTCTCTCGTTCTCACGCAACCCAAACGACACCCACCCTCCCCTAACCGGACCACCACCTCAAGTCACCGGACCACCAACGACAACCCACCAAGCCTGCTACGAAACCCCACCCGACCCCAACAAAACCACCACCTCCAGACGAAATCGCGAAATCGCGAAACCCACCACCTCCAGAGGACATCGCGACATCGCGAAAACTTTGAAGACCAAATCGTGGAAGCCCGTTACATATCGCGAAACACAGAGAGACGAGCACCAGACCATTGGAGACGATATCGTGAAACCCCAAACTCGCGACACCCCTACACAAAACCCAGATCCGAAACAGTAAAAAAGGTATTTGTCTAAACTTTTTTATTGTTTTGATTAGTTTTTATTTGTTTGTGCTTCATTTTAAAGAAATGTATTTACTTTATTTTGAAATTTTTTTGATTTCGTTTGAATTTCATTGATGCCGATCTGTGTTCTGGTTTTTGCACAATTTGCGACGTGTCGCGACTATGTTCACGACATAGCGCGACATCGTCTTGGGAAAGTTCAAAATTTATAAGAAACCGTTTGTTTATCGACATTTTAGTGATACATTAGCGAGCCACTTCGCGATATATAGTGTTGAGTGTGTAGGTTTCATGATTTTATCGACTTGTATGTGTTTGGCGACATGTTTGCGATTCGGTTAGCGATATATGACAGTCGTACCTAGGATTCATGTTTTTTATCGTCCTGTTTGTTGTTAGCGATATGGTAGCGACATAATAGCGGCATAGTTAGCGATATGATTAGCAGTAACCTGTATTATGTTTCACGATAATTAGCGACATACTGCGACATCTTTAACGACATACTTCTAACAAATTTGTTGACAATTTTGCAGATGGCACCTGAACTTAAACTTCCAATTTCCTCTCATTTCACGGGACGTCTTACCTATCGGGGTACAGATAGGTTCAGATATATCAAGGCCAAGTTTACTGAGATGGATTTGGTTGAGACGATGAAGGCTAGTCCTTTCGGACACTTTTGGGAAGCTGGAGAGTTGACTTTCTCCGGCGCGTTGGTCCACAGCCTCCTCTTAAGAAAAATGAAAGTGGACACAGAAAAGGAGGATGAGGTTTGGTTTCATGTAGGGAGAAATGACATGAGATTCGGACGGATAGAGTTTGGACTCATTACTGGCTTACCTATGGGTAGTGCCCCTACAGACGAGGAAATACACGCCAAGTCCAACGACCATCTAGTTCGGACTTATTTTGAAGGGAAGAGTTCTGTTCAGTTGGACTCCCTTATGCTCCAACTTGAGAGGTGCGAAGATAAAGATGATGCCTACAAGCTTGGACTGATCGCTTTCATTGAAGGTGTATTAGTATCAAAGGAGGGCAATGTCCAAGTTTGGCCTGAGATGTTGAAGTTTGTTAACGACCTCGAATTCTTCTTTAAGTATCCGTGGGGCGAGCGCGCTTTCCGTAAGCTGATGGAGACATTAGGAAAGAATATGCAACATTACAAGGATAATGTTGACAAGAAGAAGGGGAAGAAGATTGCTCAGGAGGCAAAGTACACTGTTAGTGGCTATGTGCCTGCCTTTCAGTACTGGGCATACGAAGCAGTTGAGAAGTTGGGGAAGAAGTATGCCCACTGCAACGGGACCAAGTTCCCGAATGTTGGTGGAAAACACCGGAGGGCCAGCGGAAACAAGATGTGAAGGCAACCGACATTGCACTGTTATTCAACAGTCGGGTATGTTTCTTAACTGTTCAGTATTTTATTTAAATTTATTGAAAATGAACATTCGCGACATTGTTCGCGATGTGTTAGCGACATTTTGCGATATCGCAAAACAAATTGCTACATCGCTTATCGCGACATATGTCGCGACATGTTAGCGACATGTAGCGACATTGTGCTGCATGTTTACAATTATCATAATATTTGACTTCTTTTCAGAGTTTTTAATTATTCTGTGTTCCTTTTTTGTTTCAGTTGGTGGTGAAGAAGTGCTTGTTTCCCCGGCCCAGTGAAGAGGCATACTTTAAGAGTATTAATGAGGGTAAAACCCCTCTTTGCTTTGAGATGGACGTAGAACAAATGGTAGACGTTGATGGTACACAGGAGTCCGTGTTTGAAACTCAAGCGAAGACCATCAACGAGGCCGTCACAAAGGCAAATTTAGTTCCACCACCACCGGCACCTGAAGTACACGAGCCATCTACTTCAGCAGGTCCTTCTGCTCCAACCAGTACAACTGTGGACACTGACCTTGTAAAGAGGTTGGATAGTATTGAGGCCCGGCTGGAGAAGCTTGAGTCCCAGCAGGAAGCCGTCATGTTGGCACAGACGGGGTTAGTAAATAGCCATCTCAGCATGAGGCGGTCCTTCACAGATAATCAGAAAGATCTGAAGGAGACTCTACTGGCTAAGATGGACGAGTTGATGGCTATGGTAAAAGGAGCGGCCACACCTGCACCGCAAAATGAGGAAGAACAGGCGAGTGATAACGAAGATGTCTTCCCAGAAGATTGGGAAGCAGATGATAACGAGGCACCGTCAACTCCATTGGAAGCAATTATCACGGCCATTGGGGATACACAATCACAGGACGAAGTCCTACTTCTACCTGCACCCCCAGAAAATGTGCCATTTGTGAGGAAGAGGAAGCCGCCAAAGTACTTGAACGACTACACTGCGAAAAAGAAAAAGAGGCGAGTTCTTCCGGAGAACGTAGACCCGGAGAGACCAGCAGACCGTAGATTGCTTCGTACGTTCAAGAGGTGGTTGATTGGAGACATTCCCAATGCCCGACCTAGGAATGTGCACACCGGTGTTGGCGATGTGAAGTTCTTCACAATTTTATTTCTTAGGTCGGAGTGGCTTCACGATGATGTAAGTATTTAATCATTAATTAGTTTTTTTTTCTGATTTTGCAACATATATGTTATTGTCGATGTGTTGGCGACATTGTCGCGACATTTTCGCGACATTGCTGCTGATACAGATGTTTTTTTGCTTTCTGTTTTATTTGTCGACATGTCGCGACATTGTGACGACATTCTCGCGACATGGGGCACTTTTTTGTGTGTTCTGTTTAACGACATGTCGCGACATTGTGGCGACATTTTTGCGACATTGCTGCTGATACAGATGTTTTTTTGCTTTCTGTTTTATTTGTCGACATGTCGCGACATTGTGACGACATTCTCGCGACACGTGGCACTTTTTTTGTGTGTTCTGTTTAACGACATGTCGCGACATTGTGACGACATTGTCGCGACATTAGGCAAATTTTTCTGGCGACATTGTTCGCGACGTTTCGCGACTTTATTTACGACATTGATTAATCTTCTCTTTTTTTTATGCAGCACATAGATGCCATATCACACTTGATGAGGAGGAGACGCCATCATTTTCTAGAGTTGTACCCTCAGCCAGGTGTGATTTTGGACACAACACTTCCACAATTCCTCATAGGCATTTGGAGCTGCCAGACTGGTGACAGAAGTACGTTCGAATGGCCAGATGCGGTGAACCAGTATTATCTGGGTATGGAGAGCCGATACATGCCATGTTGGAAGGATTTGAACTTCATATACTTCGTCCTGTACTTCGATCATCAAAAACATTGGGTTGCTGTTGAGGTAGATATTGATATGTGGCAGATTCGGGTGTACGATAATGATTTATCATGCACCACCGACGCACAGTTTGATGCCATCATGCTACCTTGGTCTGAGTTGTTTCCACATCTGCTGAGGTCTACTGGCTATTATGATCAAGTCAACAACAACATTCTCAATGTGGACTTAGGGGACAGTAGCCAACTCAAATCAATGCATGCTAGACGCATGCCAAGTGAGGTGGTTCCCCAAAGTAAAACAAGGTATTTGTTAATACAGTATATTATTATTTCATTTGCCATTACTCTTTAAATGCAGTTCAGTCTCTAAATGTGTTTGTTGTTAATTTTTCAGTGGTGATTACGGGGTGTATGCACTTGAGTACATCGAACATCTCATGCTGAATCGGTCCTTGGACAACATTACAGACGATAGCATGAGAATGTTCAGAGATCGGTGGTGTGTAGACTTGTTTTATCAGAACTTAACTTGGTGAAATATAATTTAAAAGGGTTGTAATTTTTTTGTATTATAGACGATAGTTGTTTTTAGTACTGTACAGTTTTTATATATGGAAAAGTGTTCAATTTTAAAAATTTTACTTACATGTCGCTACAAAATCGTTAACATGTCATTGAATGTCGAAAATTTTTAGTTTCTGAGTGTTTGGTTTCATATCGCTAAAGCACCGCAAACATGTCGCTAAAAATGTCGATAGTACAATCATGTTTTGACTCTTCAGTTGATGTCGTTAACATGTCGCAATTATGTCGCAAAACGTCGGTACAAAAGACGTTTCCACATTAAATGGTAATTAATGTGACATTTATTATCCCGCCTAACCAACTACTTGACTATGTCGATAACATGTCGCTCTGTGTCGCGACATGTCGCGAAAATTTCCCAGATTGCTTTGTGCATGACAAACATGTGTACAATTGTGTAATTCAATTTTTACATTTATTATCCCACCTTCCCAACTACTAGTTTTCTCTATAAAAGCCAATTGTCTATCTCATAAATTACATATTTTCTTAATTTTTTCCCTCTTAAGATAATTCTCTTAGCAATGTCTACTAGAAGGAACAATGGCAAATATCCGATTCTTACTCCTAAAGAGATCAAGCAGGAGCCTGATTGTGGGGAAATTACGCCTCAAATGCAAAAAGTGCTTGACGACATGAATCGTTTTGAAGATGAACGACTTATGAACGAGTGGAGGTTTCTAAAACTTGAAAAAAAATTTAACAAAACAGGTGTATGGCCGGCTCCACCACCAGGGTTCCCCGAAGGCTGCCGTCGCTGCAAGTTAGGTTATTTAAATGGTAAACAGGTGAAGCTTGGATCTCTATGCAAATATTGCAAGGCTACATGTCGCTTCATGTCGCAAATGTAATCGTTAAACGTCGCTAAATATCGACTTTTCATTGAATAAATAAAAGTTCAATTAATGTCGCAAAATGTCGCTAACTTAATCGTGAAACGTCGCTATTTTTTAATTTTTTCCAGAATTGATAAAAGTTCTTCCTACATCGCACCATGTCGCTAGTGTAATCGTGGAATGTCGCAGTTTTTAAATTTTTCCATAATTGATAAAAGTTCTTCCTATATCGCGACATGTCGCTAGTGTAGTCGTGGAAAGTCACATTTTCAGGACCTTCTCCAGAATAAAATAAATTTCCAAACATGTCGTGAAAGTGTCGCTACATATCGCAAAATGTCGTGAAATACACAATTATATACAAAAATCTGAGATAGTGAGAGTAAACAACCACATACCCAGAAAATAATGTCGATAAAACATAGTCATACATAAAAAAATACAAGTAACATGTCATAAACCATAATAATAATAATGCATGCAATTTCAAAACGAAAATGCTGCTCAAACCCTGGCCTTGGAAGTAGCTTTGTTGTGTCCCAATGCGCCACAGTTTGAACATTTGCGTGGTTCCTTGACTTTTTGACCGTTCGATGGAAATCAGTTAGTCCGTAGTCTTCCTGCATTGCTCTTTCTTGGACGACCTACAGGTTTCTTCTCCACTGGTACACCGATTCTCATGTTCTGCATGTGTTCTGGAAGCACCCATTCATCCTCCTCGCCCACAACATTAATTGTTGCATCGTAAGTATTCTTCCACGTCTCCTTTGTGTAATAGGGGGATGACAGAGCGTAGACAACGACATTCCGAGTAAGCGCTGCAGCACATGCATGGGGACAAGGAATTTTCAACAATTGGAACATGCCGCAAGTGCAAGTTCTCTCAACTAAGTTCACATCTCCGCCTTTTTCAAAGTCAGAACCGTCAGCACCTCTTCCAACATTAAACAATTGTGCACCGTTACGTAGGACACTTCTACGTCTACCATCCTCGTGTTGCTTTATCAAATCTTCCTCAAAATGAGTTGCCAAAGGGGTAACACACTTACTTGCCTTCTCCAGACGGTTAGCAAACCAATTTTGTAGTGTGAACCTTATGAACTCAACTAGAGTAGTTATTGGATATGCCGGAATTCTTCGATCACGTTGTTAAGGCTTTCTGCAGCGTTGTTTGTCATGATGTTGTACCTGTCTCCTAGACAATAAGGACCAGCCCATTTTTCTAATCCTATATTGTCAACATAAGCAGCGATGGGAGGATCCATCTGTCGGAGCACCTGCAAATGTCTATCACATTCCCTCTTCGACCATGCGTAAGCGGCCAACCATATTTGCGTGTTACATACATCAGTCTTGAACTTGTGGGTGACATTCATAGAAATATGTTTGTAGCATGCACAGTGGCATGCTTCGGGGAAAATAACCTCGACAGCATGTTCAATGCTTTGATGCCTATCCGATACAAACACTAAGTTTTCAACCTCCCCAATCGCTTCCTTTAACTTCTGCAAGAAATACTTCCAAGAGTCATGATTCTCGCTGTCAACAATTGCAAAGGCAATCGGAAACAGTTGGTTATTTGCATCGTACGCTACAGCAACTAGCATTGTGCCCCCAAACCTTGTCTTCAAGAACGTGCCGTCGATACTAATCACAGGACGAAAAAACTTAAATCCCCTCCTACAAGCGGCCGGTGACCGAAACGGTACTTGAACTGTTATCCTCTGTGATAATGTACGTAATAGTACTCGGATTCTTCTGTTCCGGCACGTAAAAGTAACAGTGTAATCGACTATAAGGCTGCTTCTTTGGCGTACCCCTCGAATACATAAGTCCCTTCTCTCGGCACCTCCAAGCCTTCTCATAGCTCATCTTGATCCCATACTCCCGAAACATATCCCTTTGTATGTCTTTAGCTTTGTACTTAGTTCCATCGATTTGAACTTGTTCTTAATGAGGTGGCCAACAACCCAGTCTTGCTTGACGGTTATCAGCATGTCTAGAATCCAAGCTACATGTGTGTTCGTTGTGGAATACGGTAACCTCAAACATGTCACAACGTGCCCTCTTCCTCCCCCTCACTCTCCATTTGCAATCTGAACCCCTGCAAGTTTCATAAAAAACATCGGTCCCAGACTTCTTCACCATGAACTCAAAATTCATTTTCAATGCAAACCTTCCAACCACATTTTTCAATTCGATCTTATTTGTATACGGCTTGCCAACATATATTTCCCACGAATGTGTACCGGTAAAAGAAGTTGTATAAACATTTTTTTCCTCTATGTCTTCCCTTGTCCACACAATAGGTTTGAATTTTGTACAAACTTCAAAATCTGATGGTACAGTACTACGAGGAGGACACAGGCGGGCGCTGCGGGTGCACAGTGTTTCGTGATTTTCACTCCGAGGGGTTCTTCTTTCTTGCTCTTTCCTTTGCTCCCTTGGACGTGGTGGAGATGGTGGAGGTAGTTCTAACCTTAAAGAAGGTACTTCTATAGGTTCATGAACTTCCAACTCCGCATCACCATCCTCGTTCAAATCTACTATAGGATCATTGTTGTAAAATGCACCATCAAACTCATTGAACTGGTCAAATCCATAGTCAACCCTATTATCCTCCTCTATATTAGTAGGGGCTGCTCATTCATCCCTACTAGTGGATGCATTTACGGGACAAAACTCCCAACAACACTTCTTGGGAGGACGAGCTTGGCGGAGTAGGCCCCAAAAGCGCATGCCTTTTAACCTTAGGCACAAACAGTGGCAGCAAGTTCTCCACACTCATTTTTGCCTTCATTCTTAAGAACAATCTTACTTGACTATCTTTCACTAAAACTTCAAGGCGGTATCATATTGCCTTTCATGTACATATAACACACCTCTATTTTCAGTTCATACACAATAGGGTCTATATCCAACTCTTCATACAAAATATCATTCATCTTTTCTAAAGTAGTGTCAACCTCAAACATTAACATCTTACTTTTTGGATTATTGAATATCCAGTTGAAACCTTCAACTGCCCAAGCCCCATCATATAGTACAACTACAAACACATTTGAATCTGCAAACCAAAATGACCACAAATTATAACAAACCAATATGTCGCAAGATATCGCGAACCTATCGCTACTTATCGCGAAATAATTACAAAAAACAGTAAGTCGACAAACGTCGCGAACATGTCGAGAAAAATAAAAATATCCACAATATAACACAATAATTCTATGTGTCGCGACTTGTGTCGCGACATGTCGATACATGTCGCTAAATGTCATCCCTAACCTCTTGTCAGCTCTTAATCGCTAAATGTCGCTAACCATGTCGAAAAATATCGCTAAAATTGCAAAAAAAAACCAGTAAACTCGCAGACTTGCTGCATTTCGTGTTTCATTGACAAAGGGTGTCAAAAGGGTACATAAAAACCACAGATATGTGTAGATCTATTACTTTCAACATAAATACATCTAAATCAAACAATAATTACTAAAGAAATTACATACCCATTATTGTTTAAAGGAATGACTTTCTTAGAGCTTTGGTTGGGTTTCAAGTTCCCTTTGAGTAAGTCGGCCGTGACACTAGCTCCGGTGGTGGCAATGTGTGTATTGTAGAGAGAGAGAGAGAGAGAGAGAGAGAGAGAGAGAGAGAGAGAGAGAGAGAGAGAGAGAGAGAGAGAGAGAGAGAGAGAGAGAGAGAGAGAGAGAGAGAGAGAGAGAGAGAGAGAGAGAGAGAGAGAGAGAGAGAGAGAGAGAGAGAGAGAGAAATCCGAGAGATAGAGAGAGAGAAAGTGTTATGAATATTTTTTGTTTGTTTTAGGGGTAAAATTGTAAGGGAAAAGTGTTTTAAGTATAGTTTCCATAATGTAAAAAATGCTAGCATAGTTTTAGTGTATTATATATTTTTAAGCATATATTGTCAAATTTCCCTTAGGTAATGCATTTTTATTTTTTAATTTTTAAAATAGGGTTTGAGATTTTGATCTTTGAGAATTTTTTTAGTTATTGCGACTACATTAATGTACTCTTTAAATGCGATTATATATACGTATTTTTATATCTACAATAAAAGAATAAAGTATATCCAAAGAGTACGAAAATTGATAGATTTCTAATCACAATAAACATGTGGCAAATCATATAAATCAATGACTATTAGAAATCTTCCCATAAAATTATATGAAAAGAAAAAACAGTCCATCTTCCCATAAAAATTAGGTATTACCAACCCATTATTTAACCTAAAATGAAAAGAAATACCAAACCCAATAGCCATCACATTTATACATTTGTTGATGAAATATATATATTTAAATTTTTTGTTGATGATATTCGAGTAAAACAAATGATTCAAATCCAATAATTAAGCACTCACAACAAGTGAGCTATAATAGCTAAAAGGTAAAATAAAATAGCTAAGAGTTTAAAATTGAGCTCAATCAAATGCTTTAAACTCTTAGCTATTATACATATTTTCAAACTCCAATAAACTCTTCTCTACATATAACTCAATGAATAGTGAAGAGGTAAACATATTTTATATTTTTTCTTTTTATTTTTTGTTTTTTTAATTAATTTTTTATTCATTTGTGTATTGTGTTTTTATTTTTATTAATAAAATATATGTGAAGATATAATATTTAAATGTTATAGAGAAAAATATAAAGAAGCTGATGTATGGTTTAATGTAAATGTGTGGTGTAAAATAAAAAAAGTAAAGTTTTAGTGAGGTATTTTAAAGAATAAAATAAAAAAGCTGTTGAGAGTGCTCTAATGTGATGTTACACTTAATATTTAATGAATTTCATACAACAAAAATTTCATTGTTACTTTAATGTATATGTTATATATTATTTTAATATTTTTAAATTATATTAGGCAATTTACTTGTTAGCTTTAACTATTTACATAATTAAAATTTAAATTTAATTATGAAATATAAAATATTTATATAATTTTTATTTTAATATATAATAAAATTATCTTTTTTTATATATAAAATATGTACTTAATTTTTATTTTTAAATATATATAATAATAGTATAAAATTAATAAAGAATATGTATTAAAATTAATGTAAAAAACTAAAAAATATTGTTAAACTAAAATTTTATTACATAGTTACATTTTATATAAAATAGATATACAGATAGTTAATCTGCAAAAGGTGAGGAGACTAGGTGAGGGTATTTTATAAAATATTGATAATATAATTGGTGAAATTAATATTAATGATCTTTTCAAAAATATAAGTGACATGACACGCATGTGTATGTGTGATATAATTTGGTGCAATGCGAAGTGGAAGTGTTTGTTTGACTGTGTGTCTCAGTAGTCATACTTAAATGATTATTGTTATTGGGTATCAACGATATACAATATTTTTTTATAAGTGATACCTTATAATTGATTAGCGATATTGTTTAAAAATTATTTTTTTTAAATATATAAGATTCGATATTTAATTGCACCAATAATAATATGAGACTAATAAAAATATTAAGTACCTACTAGTAGTACATTTTAACTAAATTATATTGAATTGAAAAAGAAAATAAGCTACCAAACCAATAATGATAGAGCCCGCGCAAATGTTCAATGATGTGAGAATTCCAGTTCCAACTAAATATATCCACGTTCTATTAACTTATTATGTAGTTGTTGTACTCACCCATGTGAGTATATTTACCAAATATTACACAAACCACCTAATTTTTATTTATGTACATATTTATCTGTCTTTAAAGGAAGAGAGGAAAAAAAATCAAAGCTTAATTTTTCTTAAAACTTAACCATATATAAGGAAAATCATTGTCATTATCAATAATATATTGATTAGAATGTTCTTACAGTTTTGAGAGATTTTGTGTGTATTGGGATTTCATATTCCTTCTATATCCTTAATTAAAGAAACTAGTCTTCAACATTATTATATTGTTTATGAGTAAAAGTAATGTTGGTCTTTAGCATTAGTCTTTCTTCCTTCAAATATAGTATTTGCTATATATTTTGAAAGAAACATAGTCTTTTATATGTAAGTGATGTTGAACTTGTGAATAATACTTTGGCAACAAAAAAAAGAAAGAAGGGTATAATATAAAGTAGATGGTGAAAGAGAGAAAAATAAATGTGGGAAAGAACATAAGAAAAGGATTCGACGTTGTTAACAATGTTGAGGTTTGCCTTGATTCTCATTGTGATTGTAATAATATTATTGAATTTGAAGACTAAATGTTCGAAATAGTTTGGAAATATTAGAATTAAAAACTTGAATAATCTGATTGCGGGTAGCATTATAATTTCTTTCCAACAACTTTTTTTTGTAAAAGTCTTTCCAATGGTACTTGAAAATAAAAAAAAAAATTCGTTAAAATTTTTTTCTTAATACAAGTTCTTCTATATGTTCTAATTGACTTCAAATTATTTCTTTCTCTTTCTACTTCTTAACTACAAATCAAACTCAAAAAATATATATTTTTTTTGAATGGAAATTTCATCTTATTACTGAAATTAAACCCTCACATTAGCTACCAAACAATGTAGCAATTCAGTTGGAACAGTCTCCAAACTAAAAGTACGATCATGATATAATCTAGCAGCTCTAGCAAACTTGTGAGCCACTACATTAGCCGATCATTTAACAAAAGACACAACAACATTATTAAGAGATGCAAGCATCATTTAACAATCTTGAATGACGCTACCAAACAAGGATATCATATCAATGGAACTATGAAGAGCTTGCACCTCACACAGAGAATCGATTTCGATGTAGACTTGAGGCCATTGACTCTCTTTCAACCAACTCAGCACCTCACGAATGCCTATTGCTTCTGCAACAGCCACATCCACTTGAGCCGAAGTGTACTTCAGCCTTCCTTCAAGCAACAGACCATCTGAACTTCGAGCAACCATACCCAAACCGAAGCTCCTTCCATCATCAAAGACTGCCGCATCAACGTTTACCTTGACACTATTATCAGCAGGAGGTGTCCACTGCTCACCAACATCGGCAGCCATAAGAATAGGCCACGATGAATCCGAAGATACCTGAGCAGCTTTCCATTGATCAAGGTAGCGAAACGCATAAGCAACCATGTCTTTAAAGATAAACAGTTTATTGTTCCAAATCAGGTTGTTCCTGGCTCCCCAAACAGTCCAACAAATGGACACAACTCTGCAATTAACAACATCAGAATTGTTGCTGAAAGTAGCAGTGCACCAGTCGAAAAAACTTGCACCAGAATTCACAATGGTGCCAATTCCAACACGATCCCAGCATTTTTTGACCTCACGGCATGTGACCAACGCATGGATTATGGTTTCTTGATCGTTGTGACATATCGAGCATAAAGGACTAACCTCAACACGCTTAGTACGCAGTTGGACCACCGTTGGCAAGCAGTTATTACACGCCCGCCAAACTAGATTCTGCATCTTTGAAGGAAGTTTCTGCTGCCACAACTTCCGCCAAAATGCATCGTCTGATTCATCAAACCAATATCCCTTCAATTTTTGCAAGAGAGCATAGGCACTTTTAACAGAGAAAATGCCGGAGTTTTCTTTGGACCAAACCAGATGATCAAAGGTTCTAGTAATGTTGAGAGGAATGGCTTTGATCAAATCACGGTCCCTTTCCTCAAAAAGATCACACAGAATATCATCATCCCAAATTAACTCCCCTATTTTCATAAGAGCATTAACAATGGCATTAACCAAGAACGGGTGATAAGATACAACCTGGGGGTTTCCATCATGGGGAAGCCATGGCTCTCCTAGAATCGGTATTCTACTACCATCACCCACACACCATCTAATACCATGTCGTAAAAGCGACTGAGATTCCAAGATGCTTCTCCACACAAAACTCGGGTTCGAACCCAATTGAGCATTAAGAAAATTACCATTAGGAAAATACCTAGCTTTGAACAAACGAGAAGCTAATGACTGAGGACGAGTAAGCATGCGCCACCCTTGTTTTCCAGAAGAGAGAGATTGAAATCTCGGAGATTACGAAATCCCATCCTTCCTCCTCTTTTATGAAGGCAAAGTTTATCCCAAGCCATCCAATGAATGCCTTTGTTATCATCTTATGAGGTTTTCCACAAAAACTTACACATTGCTCTTTCAATATCATTAATGATCTCAAGAGGCAATAAAAACACATTCATAGCGTAACTAGGAAGCGCTTGAACGACTAATTTTATAAGAACCTCTTTTCCTCCTTTAGAAAGAAACTTTCCTTCCCAACTTTGCAGTCTTTTCTTCACCTTATCTCTTAAGAACCCCAACACTGAAGTTTTATTTCTGTTCATTGTACTTGGTAACCCCAAAGAGAAACTACCTTCTTCGGCCACAACCATATGGAGGTAATTACAAATCTGCGTTTGGATAACAAGGTCAGTATTGATGCTGAAGAAAATAGAGGATTTTGTAAAGTTTACTTGTTGACCCGAGGCACACTCAAATTTATGAACTAACTCTTGAATTCTTTGTGCTTCTTGGAGTGTTGCTTTATAATAAAGGTAGCTATCATCCGCGAAGAGCATATGCGATATTCTTGGTGCACCATTTGCAACTTTACAACCATGAATCCACCCATTTCTTTCATACTTGTAAAGTAAAGATGATAAACCCTCTGCACAGATAATAAACAGATAAAGAGATAGAGGATCCCCTTGCCTTATGCCTCTAGAAGGATAAATCGGACCAAACTCATAGGCATCATGGATTATTTTGTACTTGGCTGTCGAAACACAAGTCATGATTAAGTGAATCCAATTTTCCACAAAGCCCATTTTCCTTAACATAGCTTCAAGAAAGGGCCATTCAATCCTATCATACACCTTACTCATGTCCAGTTTGAGCGCCATGAAACCCGTTTTCCCTTTCCTCTGCCGTTTTAAGTAGTGAAGGACCTCAAAAGACACCAGCACATTATCAGATATTAAACGCCCCAACACAAAAGCACTTTGAGAATCAGCAATAATAGCATCCATGAACAGCTTCATACGGTTGGTCATAACTTTAGTTATCACTTTGTATAAGACATTACACAGAGCTATCGGGCGTAGATCTCGCATATGTTGTGGGTTTTTCTTCTTTGGGATTAGGACAATATTGGCTTCCCCACATTCATCCTCAAGAACACCATTCTGAAAAAAATGCTGAACCATTTGAGTAACATCTCCTTTAACAATTTGCCAACATCTTTGATAAAAAGCCTGGGTCATTCCATCAGGACCTGGACTTTTATCCGGATGCATTTGAAAAATTGCCTTCCTTACCTCCTCTTCCGAAACTGACTTGGATAGCTCTTCATTTGCAAAAATTGGGACAATAACCGAGACACTATCAATTACCTCCTGGCAGTGAGTGTTACCAGTGGAAAAAATAGAGTTGAAATAAGAATTTATCACATTAGCTAGACCATTGTTCCAATCAACCCAATTTCCATGATCATCTTTAAGTTGCAAGATAGTATTGTGTTGTTTACGGCTACTAGCTGTTTTATGAAAATACTTACTATTTTTGTCACCACCTTTTAACCAAAATTGTTTGGCCCTTTGCTTCCAGAACGTCTCCCGCTGCTCAAGAATTTCAAATAATCGGTTTCTAGCTTCAGTATATTGTTGAACCGAAACATCATCCATCTTAGGCTTCAAAATAGACATGGTGGTTTTGCATTGTTGAATTCGAGACTTGAAGTCCCCCGTTATCTCCTTCCCCCACCGAGCTAGACCATCCGCACACAAACTAATCTTACCCGATGTACTAGCATTCGATTGAGTCTCCCAACAATCCTTAACAAGCTGATAACACATAGGTTCAGAAAGCCAAGCATTCTCAAAACGAAAACGACGAGGAGTACGAAATGAAGTCCTCACAATCGGCTCTAAAAACAGTGGGCAGTGATCCGATGTTGAGGCTTCCGAATTGGTTAAAGTTGCTTCGGGAAGCAGAATACGCCAAGAATTAGTGATCATGGCTCGATCTAAACGCACTTCGACCCACTCACCAGTACCTCTACCTCTTTCCCAAGTGAACGGATAACCCAAAAGATCCAAATCTTCCAAGCTGCACTCGTCCAAACAACTTTGAAACCCCTGTAGCAACCATTGAGGGTACGGGCGTCCCCCTTTTTTGTCCTCCTGACTGAGTATATTATTTAGATCCCCGATTACACACCATGGAAGGGTCGAGTTCCTTGCCAAAGTCTTCAAAAGGGTCCATGTTTGATCTCTTTGGGCTCGGTTTGGTTCCCCATAAACCCCCGTGATTCTCCACCAATTTCCATCAAGTGTAGCTATTTTCATGTCAATATGGTTTTGGAAAAATCCCAACAAAGACCCCTCATCTTTATTTTTCCAAAGAAAGGCCAAACCGCCACTAAGCCCATGAGCTTCCACAACAAAAATTCCTTCAAAACCCAATGCACGTCCTACCCAATCAACTCTATCTTTTTGACATTTTGTTTCACACAAAAAAACAAAGTTAGGTTTCTTATGAGAAATAATCTCTTTTAGGAATTGAAAAATCTGTTGGTTCCCAAGCCCCCAACAATTCCAGCTCAAGACATTCATAATGCTTGGCGGGCCTGGAAACCAGAACCCCCCCCCCCCCCCCCCCCATTCATGTTTTTTGGATTCTCATTTTCTACTGTTGGCATACTAACATCTTGGTCTAACATTTCAAAAATGCCATTACCATTTAATCACTTGCCCGACCCAATTATAGAAGTATTCGGCCCAATACTTTGGTCCATTACATTCTCACCTAACCCTTCTTCCACATCAGTTCTCCTTCTTTTATTTTCTAACACCAATAAAGCATTAATATTAAAACTATCCTCAGATGCCACCTCATTCCCACCTTGAGTTGACTTTTCCTTAGCCTTAGGATCTTCTTCCAATAAATGAGGTAAATTCCCACGTAAGAGCTACTCAGATTTTCCAATAGTAGGCAGATTGGCAATCGGCCCCTAATTCTTCTCTTCACCATTATTACTCTTTGATGCTCCAGCCCGCCAGTCACGGGGGCCTTGTAGCTTGCACCTTATTGGAGCCATGGCGAATCGATAGTATGTTGTCTTCTCCGTGGCGCCGCCTTCAACGATAGATCAAATATTTCATGAATCAATTCAGCAGGGGTATCAAATAATCGTTCACAAAACCACTCGGAATGTCTCAATATACCACAAATAAAACAAAAAGTGGGTAAGTCCTCATATTTGAATTGGACTGTGCACGTTTGCCCATTCTTCCTTTCTAGTGTCATTTTCTTCTTCAGTGGCTTTTCCACATTGATAGTGGTACGAACTCTAAGATAGTCTCTCCAAACTCCTGTGAAATTATTAGGATCCGATTTCACGAAAGTTCCAATATAATTCGCCATATGCCTCAGTGTACTCTCAGACATAAAACCTGTCTTCATCTCATGGCACTGTATCCAGACATCCAACCGATTAAGGTTCATTTGTCTGGGATTTTCACCCGGTTTCACTCGCTCAAAAATCAAAGGGACACGATCAAATGTCCACGGACTACCATCAATAACTCTTGTAATATCAATCTCATGATAAAATTGAAATAGAAAATGATTCGGATCAAGTTCTGTAACGTACAAACCTCGATTAAGTTGCCACAGGGAAGCCATTTTGTGTTGCATGGCTTGACAATCTATATTGCGTCTAGTAAGAAAACGACCCACCAAGCACCATCGATCGTCAATCTCCGATAAATCACCATCATCATCTTCTAAAACCAGTCTGTCATCCTCCTCTTCGATCACCACATTCTCATGATCATTCATTCTTTCTCCAATCATAAATAACATCATTCCAGGTGTTAAAAATGGGTATGTATCAAGTACATATAGCACAACCACAACGCAATATCTATACTGTGAGTAGTGATGGTTCTTTTTTTTTAGATACTAGAGAATTTATTGTACACACTGGCAGCACAAAATTAATCGTAATTATTCCCGTAAGAAAAATCTAATCTCCAATCACACCTTCTCTTCTCTATTATATATGTAAATTATATCTTAAAAAAATAAATAAATAATTTAAAATCAGAATTCAAACTAAAAGAGCCAAACAAGTCCTAAACCAACGACCAAGAATTTAGACAACAACGACGCCGATGCAGACGAATCCGAGTCCCGTTCTGTATCATCGGAAGCGACCTGTTTCGGATGATCGAAATTTGCAGGAACATTGGTATCCGGAGCCGAATCGCCTTCGTCTTCTCCGGACTGAGGACTGACGGGACCAGGGGAATTTTCGGTGGGTTCTTGGAGACTCTTGGGAAGGCCTTTGCCGTGAGCTACAGAGATTTGGAATCTCTGACCGTCGAAGCACTGATCACCGTCGTAGTCGCCGGAGAAGAAGAACGTTTTGCCTTCTTTTAAGAGTGGCACCGGTACTGTGATCGGTCTGGTGGCGGTGTTTGAAGGATCCGCCGTGGACCACTGGGTGGTGTCTTTGTCTGAAGCATCGTCGTAATCGCAGAGTTTGTATGTCGTTTCGTTATAGGTTTGGACCACTGTGTGGTTGGTGTTTGTGTTGAAAACTGCATTTTTCAGTTAAAACAACCAAATTATTAAAAGTTATAATAAACTAGTTAGCTACATGCATTAATATCGTAATTTTTTTTGAATAGGTTAATTAGAATTTTTATCTCTGAATTTTGAGAACTTTTAGTCATAGTTTAGAAATCAAATAGTTTAGTACATAAATAATTAATCATCTCAATAGTTCTGGAAAAATTTTAAAAGGTGAAAAAAAAAAATTTAAGGAACATCATTTTAAGGAAAAAATATCCTAATTACCCTTTTGAATAATATTAATTACTGTCTACTTAAGGCAGAACAATGAGTTTACAGACTCACAAAGCTTAAAGTTATTACTAATTATATTAGAAGATAGTGTTTTATTAATTTATATTAAACGCCACCAATGCAACTATACCAACTCAATGGTTTATTAATAAGGATTTTCTCCTAATTATGATATTAATGAACTCTTTTATTATTATGTTTGTCTATATATATATTTCGAGAATAACATTTGTTTTTTAAGCTAGTAAAGAACAATAAAAAATGTTAATAAGTAATGCCAAGAAAGATAAGTATATACCAATGACAGAACCGACCATTTTGTTTTCTTGTTGGTTTTTGATAAGGAAAGTCTATTATCGTCTTATCGACCGACCGAGACTATAATAAGAAGAAGTAGTAATATTCTAAGAGAGAATGTATAGATAAAAATAAGGAAATAAAGTACATTAGTTGTGTGATGACTCGTACACAAGTTTTCAATGTATAAGGCTAAGGTACCACGTGAAACACAGCTGGGGCTACATGGGATTTCCAAATTCTTATGGGTAACACTAACATGTGCCATTCCCCTTTCGTAAAGGTACATGTGTCATTTTATGAGTGCATATTTCTCTTATCTCTACACTTTTTTTTTTTTAATTATTATTAATATTAATTTCTTTCCACTTAGATTGAGGCAATCGTGGAAAAAAGCATTCCATGTTACTTGAAAGTACGGAAAATAGAAACATACCATGTTCCATGTATTTCCAGATAAACATGAAAAATTAAAAACAAACCCAAAAGAGTAAAAACGGCAATAGAGAGAGAAAGAAAAAAAAAATAAAAAAATAAGGATAAAACAATGTAAAGAATTTGCTAAAGACCACAGGCTCAAAATTTGTTTTATGAAAATTAATTTGGCCAGAAACAGAGTCATCGAGCAATTGAATTGATGCAATTAATTAACAAATTTCTATATCGAATGAAAACATTAAGCAAGACTTTCAACAATATCAAACTTAGAATTATAATTGAAATTGATATATATGTATGATGAGTACTTACTGAGAAAATCTCCCAAGATAAAGTTGTTGCTATCAGCCCATTTCTGGTAATCAACAGTGGGCTTTTCTGATTTGTCATACCAACCTAAGGAGTCTCCAACTGTGTAATTCTTGTAAGCTTCTACAGATCTTGATGAAAGAGGCAAAACTACAGAACAGAAGAAGAAGAAGATGGACAAGGATTGAAGCCCAAAAACGTCTCTTTTGGTGATCACTTCCATTTCTTTTGGGGATTGTAAAAACGTTGGCTTGATATTTATTTTTGTAATGATGCTTTTGATTTTCTTATAACATATAAATAGAGTTATGTGGCTCACAATTTCAGAGCTGATAGTGATTTTTATTTTTATTTGTTTATTTAAATTTATATAACTTAGTCACTGAGATGTATTAAGGACTGAACTGTCATGTTGTTGGGCTAGTTACTTCATACTTGATATTTGTATCTTTATCTTTCTCTGTGGAATTACCAAAATGGTCTTTCTTAGTTGTCGGTCTAATAATATAACTTGCTATTTTATTTTAATGTTTGGCGTAGGATAGAATAGAATAAATGTGTTTGGAGGTAATGAAATGGAAAAGAAATAATTTCTATTTCATTTTTTTGTTTGGTTGAATATTAAAGTGTTAGGATGTCATTCTTATGGAATGATTTTTTTACAATTTTAGTGGAATGACAATTCTATTTTAAAATTGAAGGAAAAACCATTTTAATAATTTTTTTATTAATTTTTTTTTATGTATTTTAAATTTTATTTCTTCCAACTAAACACCACCTAAGTGAGTATTAGTGGTGCCTAATATTTTTTTAGATATGTTGATTTGCAATTAACTTGTGATACTTCTTAAAAATTATTACTTTAAATTATATGTGATTCAATACTTAGACTAATAATAATATTAACACATCAAAAATTATTAAGCATTTTAACATTTCTGTAGAATAAAATAGAAGAGGGGAGAAGCTTTTTCTATTTTTCTTCCTTTCCAAAAATATGTTAATATCCAACGCAAAATAATTAATTAAGCTGGGGAATAGGCAATCGAAAAAGTAGACTTGTAACCTAATTTATATATATTTTTTTTCTTAAAAAAAATTATATTTACATTAATGTATAATTTTTTGTTTGTAATTATTTGTGTATGATTGAGGAATATCTCATGCCAGAAGATATATTATTAATTTTTTTTTTCTGGCTGACATTAATTTCCCTAAAAAAATAATAATAATAATAATATAAAGAATGCTTGTTTCTTCGGCTACCTTTAATCCTTTGGCTCTTTTACATGTTTCACTACTCTCTCCAATCTGGATAAAGTGGATGTTGGATAAATTCCCATACTATTGTCCCATAAATAAAGTTACAAGGAAAAATAAATTAGATCTATTTACAAAGCCTCAACAGACCATTATAACTCATAGAGTTGTCGGTTCTGTTGTCATAGGCCTAGATCTTTATTTCTCTTTACAATATAAAAGGAAGCAAATAAATATCTCAAGACTCTAACAACTTTCAGCATTACAAGGAAAATATCTCAACAGATTACAACAAACTTTCTCAGATCAGAAACAAACACAACAACAACATCAACAACATTATAAATAAGTGGTAACCTTCCACTTTGAGGTAGAGAACCATTTCGGCCCAGCAGAAAAAATAAAGGCAGTAGCCTTGTGTTTCCTTTGTAATCAACCTCAGAAACAAGAAAAGAAAAATAGAGAGTTAGTGAGAGATATTGTAAGGAAAATCAAGAGAAATAAAGTGAAGAAAAAGAGAGATTACCTGGTGGCTTTTGTAGCATGGAATCTCCATAACTTGTAATCAGCCTTTGACATTCATAATAGAGATTCAAGCAACTTTGAGGGTCGCTTGACGGAGACGTACCTCTGATTTAGAGGGAACTCCGAAATCAATTGTTGTGGTGTTTTTACTCTTGTGTTTCGTTGCTGGTTTTCTGGTTTTAGTTGGTATTTTTCTGGTTGTGTTGTTCTTCTTTTCTGCAGGTTTTTGAAGCTAGTAGGAGGAAAAGAACAACAAGGGTTTCGGCTGGGATTTTTGTTGTAGCAAAGAAAGAGGTTCGGCTAGGGTTGCTGCAGCAAGGAAAAAGAGGAAGAAGAAAGAAAACGCAGCAGTGTTTTCTGCCATTGATGAGCTGCTGCGTTTTGCAGCAAGAGAGAAGAAGGAGGTGAAGAAGCTTGCTAGGGTTTTTGCTTGCTGTTCAAAGAAAAGAGAAGAAGGAGAGAAGAGGAGTTGGGCGGCTGCACTTGTTTGAAGAAGGAAATAAATGTGCTAGGGTTTTCTAGGAGAAGAAAATAAAGCTTTTATATTAAATAAAGGCATCAGATTTTTTAAAAAGATAAAATCTGATATTCAAAGGGGCATATTCGGTTTTGGGAAGGCATATTCCCTTTGGATCCGCACCAGAGTAAAAAGTCAGATTTGCCCTTACCTTTATGAACGTTGGGGTGTTGGAGTGGGGGTAGTTTAGGCATCTCGGGAATGACAGCTATTTCCCACAGTGGTATCAGAGCTCGGGGAAGCAAGAAGATTGAACAACACCTGGAAACAACGTCAAGAAACAAGCAAGATCATCAAAACAGTGAAGAAGCAAAATATGAAATTATAAAGAAGTTGATAAAAAGGAAAACTCTAACCTAAACTTTGTCTTGTTACATTCTTACTTTTATTATCTTGTTATAACAATTAAACATGAGTAATATTAGAGTAGATGTTGACAAGTTTGATGGATCGGGGGACTATAGGATTTGAAGGAAGAAGATTAGAGCTCTTCTTGCTCATAACAAATTACTTAGGGTTCTTAGTGAACCTATAGAATGGCCAGAAAATACTTCTAAATCTACACAAGAAGAACTTCTTGAAAGCCATCGGTTTAATCATTTTTAACTTGTCTGATGCTATTATCAGGTTAGTTGATAAAGAAGATACACCAGCAAAAATATGGAAAAAGCTTGAAGATCAGTTTCAAAAGAAATCTTTAATCAACAAGATCTTTCTTAAAGAAAGGATCTTTGGTTTCAAGATGAGCACTAGCAAGACTCTTGATGAAAACCTAGATGAATTTCTAAGGTTACATATTGAATTGGCTAATTCTGGTGAAAATGAGGCTTTAAGTGATGAGAACCAAGCCATCATCATCTTAAACTCATTACCCGAATCCTACAAAGAAGTGAAGAATGCCATTAAATACGGTAGGACAGAAATTACTTTAGAAGAAGTAATTTCAGCCTTGAAGTCAAAAGACTTGGAGATCAAGAATGAGAAGCATGGAGGTTCTAATGGAGAAGTAAACTTCAGTAGAGGGAGACCCAATCAAAGAAAACATGGACACTACAAAAGTAAAAGTCACAGCAGAGATCACCACAAAGGAAAGAGTCACAACAAGGGAAGATCAAACTCAAAAGAACCAACTGATCCTACGGGATGCTACAACTGTGGCAAGCCAGGGCATTTCAAGAGAGATTGCTATTTTCTAAACAAAGGCAAACCAAATAAATATAAAGGACAGGGAGAAAATTCTAACTCTAAACCTAATTTTCATAAAAATAACCAAGCTAATTATGGTGATGGTTATGAGAGTGTTGATAGTGGTGAAGTATACATTGCTGCATCATCTTTTAAAGATGATTGGATTTTAGATTCAGGTTGTACTTTTCATATGACTAATGACAAGAGTTATATGTTTGATTATAGGGAATCTAAAGGAGGAAAAGTAATCCTTGGAAACAATCAGACTTGTGAGATTAAAGGCTCGGGATCTATCAGATTTAAAATGTATGATGGGATAGTAAGAACCCTAACAGCAGTGAGGTATGTGCCTAATCTTTCTAGAAATTTAATTTCTATTAGTGTGCTTGATGATTTGGGTGTTGTGAGTAAGGTAGAGGCAGGTCATATGAAGCTTAGTAGAGGAGCATTAACAATCATGAAAGGAATCAAAAATGGTGGACTTTACTACCTACAAGGCTCTCCTATTTCAAGCTGTAACATTACAACTCACAACGACAAAGAAGAAGAGATAGCTACTCTATGGCACAGAAGATTAGGGCATATAAGTGAGCGAGGCTTGCAACTCATGAGTGAGCAACAACTGTTGGGTAAGGATAAAGTGAGTAAACTAGACTTTTGTGAACATTGCATACTTGGAAAGCATCACAGATTAAAGTTCACAGCAGGTACTCACAACTCTAAAAGAATACTTGAGTATGTACATTCTGATTTATGGGGTCCAGAAAAAATCAGCACTCATGGTGGTTGTTCTTATTTTTTATCTATAGTAGATGATTATTCTAGGAAAGTATGGATATATCTACTTAAGAATAAAAATGATGCTTTTACAAAATTCAAACATTGGAAATTATTGGTTGAGAACTTAACTAATGAAAAGCTGAAAGAATGAACCGCACCATACTAAACAAAGTAAGGTGTATGCTACTTCAGTCAGGATTATCTCAAGGGTTTTGGGGAGAAGCTGCCTTGACAGCAGTTCACCTAATAAATAGAAGCCCATCAAGAGCAATTGAAGGTAAAACTCCCGAGGAGAAATGGTCAGGTAAACCTCCAAACCTTTCTCATTTGAAAGTTTTTGGATGTGCAGCTTATGCACATCAAAGCATAGGAAAACTTGAACCTAGGGCTTTAAAGTGTGTTTTCTTAGGGTACCACGAAGGGGTAAAAGGGTATAGACTTTGGGTAAAGGAAAAAGGGGGATTTAAAACTATGAATAGTAGAGATGTTATATTCCAAGAAAATATTTTTCCTTGTTTACCTAATGAAAAGTCTAGTGCAGGAATGGAAGATACTAACCCTGCAGGTACAAACCTAGAAGTTAAAACTGGTTCTAATCAGGTGGAACAAAATGAAGACACACCGGGAATGGTTCAGGTGGAACCTAACCAAAGCCAGCAGCCCATTAACAATGGTCAAGGGGGAGGAACTGATGCTCAACAAGAGATCAGGGATGAAGGCACCGAAGAGGACCTTACAAACTATCAGTTGACAAGGGACAGATCTAAGAGGACTCCGAAGCCTAATCAGAAATTCAGCTACAACATTTGGAGTGAAGAATTGGCTTATGCTCTTCTAACAGATTTGGAAATAGATGATATGGAACCCAAGACTTATTGTGAGGCAGTAAATGGAAAGAATTCTAAGGAGTGGAATAAGGCCATGGATGATGAGATGGGATCTCTCAAGAAGAATAAGACTTGGGTTGTGGTACCAAAACCCGAGGGTAAAAGCATTGTGTCTTGTAAGTGGTTGTTCAAGCACAAGGAAGGAAGATCTAAAGGTGAGCCTATAAGGTTCAAGGCTAGGCTAGTGGCTAAAGGTTTCACACAAAAGGAAGGTATTGACTTCAATGAGATTTTCTCTCCGGTGGTGAAGTATAAAACGATTAGAGTGGTCCTAAGCTTAGCTACTCAGTTTGACATGGAGATAGATCAGATGGATGTTACCACTGCCTTTCTCCATGGGGAATTGGAAGAAGAAATATACATGACCCAACCAGAAGGGTATGTAGAGAAGGGAAAACCTAACCATGTTTGTAAACTGGTTAAGTCCTTGTATGGACTCAAGCAATCCCCTAGGCAGTGGAATAAAAGGTTTGACACCTTTATGATGAAACAAGGTTTCTCAAGGAGTTACTATGATGCATGTTTCTATCACAAAGGAACTGACATCAACACGGTCATCTACTTGTTACTTTATGTAGATGACATGCTTATCATAAGCAAGGAAAGATCTCAAGTGGATGAGATGAAGAAGCAACTCAAGGCTGAGTTTGAGATGAAAGACTTGGGGATAGCATCTAAGATACTGGGTATCACTATAAAGAGGGACAGAAAGTTGGGCAAGTTATTCTTGACACAAGAGGACTACATTCAAAAGATTATAGAGAGGTTTTCAATGAAAGATTCAAAGAAAACTTCTCAGCCAATAACTAGCCAGTACACTTTGACAAAGGAACAATGTCCTAAGACTGAAGCAGAGAAGGAAGCAATGAGTAAAGTGCCTTACTCAAGTGCTGTTGGGACTATTATGTACTTAATGGTTTGTACAAGGCCAGATCTGGCCTTTGCCATAAGTACCTTGAGCAAATACATGGCAAACCCAGGAAAGATTCATTGGCTTGCAATGAAATAGGTTTTCAGGTACCTAGTAGGGACACCTAAGGTTGGACTCATCTACAAGCAACAGAAGTTCAGCACCAACATAGAAGGATACATCGATGCCGACTATGCCGGGGACAGAGACAGCAGAAAGTCTACTTCATCTTACATGTTCCTACTTGGAGGAAACTGTGTGAGTTGGAAAGCCCAACTCCAACCTGTGGTTGCACTTTCAACAACAGAATCGGAGTACATATCAACCACATAAGCTATTAAAGAAGCCATATGGATGAAAGGACTTTTGACAGAGATTAAGTTACTTAAAGAGGTTCCTAGAGTGTACTCAGACAGTCAAAGCTGTGTACACTTATGTAGGAACCCTGTGTTCCATGACCGAACTAAACATATAGAGATTAAATACCACTTTATAAGGGACAAGGTGACTCAAGGTGAAATACAAGTGGAAAAAGTTCCTACTGAGGAGAACCCAGCAGATATGGGAACTAAGGTGGTCACCCTCAACAAGTTCAAACATTGTATGAACCTGTTGGGAGTTGACACGGGATGGTAAATGGACACATATTCAAGCAATGACCCTCAAAGACAGCAACAAGTAAATGAAGCAAAGGCAGAAACTGTTTGGACTGCTAGTATGGAAATTTAGGTGGAATTTGTGGGAAATAGCTGTCATTCCCGAGATGCCTAAACTACCCCCACTCCAACACCCCAACGTTCATAAAGGCAAGGGCAAATCTGACTTTTTACTCTGGTGCGGATCCAAAGGGAATATGCCTTCCCAAAACCGAATATGCCCCTTTGAATATCAGATTTTATCTTTTTAAAAAATCTGATGCCTTTATTTAATATAAAAGCTTTATTTTCTTCTCCTAGAAAACCCTAGCACATTTATTTCCTTCTTCAAACAAGTGCAGCCGCCCAACTCCTCTTCTCTCCTTCTTCTCTTTTCTTTGAACAGCAAGCAAAAACCCTAGCAAGCTTCTTCACCTCCTTCTTCTCTCTTGCTGCAAAATGCAGCAGCTCATTAATGGCAGAAAACACTGCTGCGTTTTCTTTCTTCTTCCTCTTTTTCCTTGCTGCAGCAACCCTAGCCGAACCTCTTTCTTTGCTACAACAAAAATCCCAGCCGAAACCCTTGTTGTTCTTTTCCTCCTACTAGCTTCAAAAACCTGCAGAAAAGAAGAACAACACAACCAGAAAAAATACCAACTAAAACCCGAAAACAGCAACGAAAAACAAGAGTAAAAAACACCACCACAATTGATTTCGGAGTTCCCTCTAAATCAGAGGTACGTCTCCGTCAAGCGACCCTCAAAGTTGCTTGAATCTCTACTATGAATGTCAAAAGCCAGTTACAAGTTATGGAGATTCCATGCTACAAAATCCAGCAGGTAATCTCTCTTTTCTTCGCTTTATTTCTCTTGGTTTTCCTTACAATATCTCTCACTAACTCTCTATTTTTCTCTCTTGTTTCTGAGGTTGATTACAAAAGGAAACACAAGGCTACTGCCTTTATTTTTTCTGCTGGGCCGAAATGGTTCTCTACCTCAAAGTGGAAGGTTACCACTTATTTATAATGTTGTTGATGTTGTTGTTGTGTTTGTTTCTGATCTGAGAAAGTTTGTTGTAATCTGTTGAGATATTTTCTTTGTAATGCTGAAAGTTGTTAGAGTCTTGAGATATTTATTTGCTTCCTTTTATATTGTAAAGAGAAATAAAGATCTAGGCCTATGACAACAGAACCGACAACTCTATGAGTTATAATGGTCTGTTGAGGCTTTGTAAATAGATCTAATTTATTTTTCCTTGTAACTTTATTTATGGGACAATAGTATGGGAATTTATCCAACAGTGGAATTCCAAATATGGTTTTATCTTTCCCTTTTTTTTTCCCAGCAGATATTACTATGAAAATATTAGATATTTTATCATGTACACAAATATTAAAAAAAAGTCTACTCATATTTTCTTGTAAGAGAATGTCTAACGTGGATAGTAAATTGGATGTGTTTTTTCATATACTAGCGCAAATTGTAATGATCAGATTGCCCACCATCGGTATTTTTTTTTTTTTGAAGTTACTAAATCGTAAAAAGAAAGACTAAAGGAAACCACGAGACAGTTACAAAGCACGAAAGAGAAGCTAGATGCTCCAAACCCGATTCTTATTTTGCCGTGAAGCTTCTCTAGCATTTCGATGGGTTGCACCATTATTTTTCCTCGAAATGTGGTAGAAAGAAACATTAGGAAATGAGGATAAGGATTCCCGAATCAAGTCAACAACATTGGACAAAGCAGAATTGTCCTTCCAATAGCTCTTAACCTTTGAGATTAATTGTAAGCAATCTGATTCAATGGAGGCCAAAGGGAGCTTGATTGCAGTACACTAAAGATGACCTTCTAACAAAGCTTGGGCTTCAGCAAAAAGGGGTGAAGAGGCACTCCATTTTGAGATAGAAAAACTTGCAATTTGTTGGTTCTAACTGTTGTGAAGTGTAGCTCCTCGACCTGTTTTAAGATGATTAATATCAAGGGCAGCATCGACTGAAAGAGCAAAATGGCCATGTTGGGGAGAGCGAGGTACTGGATCAATTTGATGAGGTGGTTGATCGTCTTGAAAAGCTGGGTTCTGATCCGAAACAATAGACTCCGAAGGACTGGTGCGGGTTGTGAGAGTCTGAACTTCTTGGTAATCCTGCGATAAAGAGCAAACAAAATCTTCTACCTCAAGGGGATTGTTAGTAAATTAGTTAAAGAGTGCATTGTTTTTCCTGTTCTAAATCTGCCAAATTAAGCTAATAAACAATGTAAAAGTGTCACTAGTAAGATGGTCTAAGCCTCTGAGATAAAATTCTTTAATATCACAATAACATTTTCATAGTAGAATGCTTTGACAGAAGAATGTTTCCACACAGACTTAGCTCTAGGGCAGTGGAAAAGGGCATGGGTAACCGATTCAATCTTGTTGCTGCAGAGAGGGAAGTAAGGACTAGGAATGGATTTTTTTATTAAAGAGGTTCAGGCTACTATTAAAAGCTTTCCAGGTGAAAAGTTTTATTTTTGGGAGAGTTTTTGTGTTCCAAACGATTTTCCACCAGTGTTTAAAACAGTTAAAGTTTTTTTTTTTTTTTTTAAGAATTTGTAATTAGTTATTCTAGGGTAATGTTTATTCATTTTTAAGTGTTACAATATATATATATATAAATTAGTTAAATTTTATTTTGTATAATTTTGTAATAGTTATTTTAGTGTAATAGTAATTTTAAAAGTTTGTATATTACTAATTTATTAGCTAATTAACTAGATATGATACAACTTAGAAACTTTTAAAGGTTGGATGTGTAGAAAATGTTGGATGTTGGATGTGTAGAAAAGGCAAATGTATTTTTGTTTTTTAAAAGAAAAAGTAATTGTGTTGATTAAACTTTAAGTTGTAATATATACAACTTTATTATTTTGTGTAACATAAAATTGAAAAGTTTAATTTGGGATATGTACATTAGTAATTATAATTAAAAAAGAAGTTTTGTTTAAAAAATTTATGATATATTGTGTTACTAAAATCTTAACTTTATAATATGTATGTGGTATTATTATTTTTCTTGATATATTGGATAATATAGTAAAATTTTAATATTGTAGGTTGTGAATTTAATTAGCAAGGATTTATTTTACAAATTGAAGTAAATTTTGTTTGGTGGCTCATTAAAAGAGGTGTGTACAATCACTCATTTCTTTACTTAACGATATAATATTGTTCATCTTAGAAGAGTTTGAATATCTTAAATATTCATCCATAGTAAAGTAAGTTTTGAGATTAAGTGTGTGTTGGAGTGATAATAGAAGGTTAAAACTTGTGTGTTGTAGTGAAGTAGCATCTGAGAAATTTGTGTGCTGCAGAGATATAAGGAAAAAACTTATTGTCTGATGTTTATTATTTGAGATATAATAAGGTACTTATGAAAGTAAAAAATGTTATAGAAACAGAGGAAACTCTGCCTAATTTTTAATTATATGTTTATTGACACATTTGTACCACGACCTTCACACTTAGTACTAAGAGGATTTGATGAGGTAACATATTTTTCTTAATTATACTATCTTTCATATCTACTTTTCTTACTTGTTAACATAATTGGTCACTTGCAGGCCTTAATAGAACCAAGACCTAAGAAGTTGAAAGTTACAAGAAAGAATAATCCAAGTCAACACATAAAACCTAGAATTCAACCACAACAGAAAGAGACACATCCATCCTCATTATCTAGTGTCAAAACATCAAGTTTGAGAACGAAGGAAAGTACAATTCTGAATCACATACCACAAAGTTTGGGTTTGTACACAAAAAACTTTCTAAAGAGTAAGTGATCTTTCATGTGCACAATTATAGTTCTTCAAAACATATTTGGATCAATTGAACATAATATATATATATATATATATATAAGGATGTTGTTTCACAAGTTTTACATCTTGAAGAAATCTGTCATCTCATTGTATATGAGGTAATTTATATATATATATTAATATAAATTTAGATAAATTGTTATTATTTTTTATTATTATTGATAAATGTATTATTGTATTTTGTAGAGGTCTATATGAAACTCTTTTAAAAATGAGAATTGCTCAATATGTATTATTTATGGAGGCTTTTCAATTTGCACCGAGCATTGGTAAAACAAACAATATTGTTGAACGAGCAAATTTACTTGCAGAACGCTTAAACTCAATAGAAAAAAGAATATTTCTATTGACACCTTATAACTTGGGGTATGTTATTCATTTTTTTTTTATTTATAATTTCATATATTTAAAAATAAAAGATGACTTAACAATATTGATTACAGACGATATTGATTGGTCATAATTATTATGCTCATAGCCAAGATGCATATTTTTTTCGATCTAGTTGGTAATCATTCAAAAGAAGATGTTGCGAGTGTAGTCAAAAGGTTAGATTAATTTAAACTTTTATATAAATCTTATAAAATTTATAATAAATTATGAATTATATTACCTAATTAAAAATTTATTTTATTTTTCATGAAGTGTACCTAACTTATAAATACTTGAAATAATAATTTGAGAAAAAAAAAATCCAAGGCGTAACGTATACAGTTCAGGTATGAGTACTTAAATTAAACTTTAAAACTTTTTCTATTTGAATTATTTTTCTATTCAAGAATTACAACATATATATATATATACATATTTTCAGGGTCCTAAACAAACTAACGATAAAGTCTATGATTTTTACATCATGCGATTAATGAGAGACTTAACTATGTCGAACAATCCAAGAGATTATCTTGAAAAGCATGTAAGTGCTTGAGCTATCGTATCTTTATAATATAATTTAAATTTTGAATCATAAAGAAACTAGTAAATAAAAAATTTGACAGACTATTATATTGTAGTGTTATGGTCAGAAAACATACTCAATAAATGAGATCAACGAAGTGAGTGAAGAATGAGTTTCTTACTTAACTCAGTATATCCCATGATTTAGATTAAAGTTTATTAAACATATATGACTAATTATACTTATTGTCAAATTTTTAAACTAATTACAATATATATTATTATATAATACATTATTATATTAAGAGATGAATTACATACATATTTTTAAAGCATTGAAAGATTATTTTGTAAATTATATTTGAACTGTAAATTTTTGTATACAATCAATGTAATAGTAGGGGGAATTATTCTTTTTACCACCAGTACACTATCTCGGCGGGCTCTTTAGACCACCGAGATTGACCAATATCGGGGTCAGACCTGTCAAGATAGGTGTCAAAAATATTAAATTAGGACAAAAATATACCTATCTCGGCGGGTATAGACTGTCGAGATTGAATTATAATTAACGGTGGGCTTTGCCCGCCAAGAGTGCCTCTAATAATGAAAGGCTGGGACCGCCGAGATAGATTCACCACCAATCTCGGCATTAAAATTTACGGCGGGTCTAGATAGCTCAATAACGGGGTGCCAGGCCCGCCAAGATAGACTTATTTTTTTTATGGTGAGAGCAATCTGATTTAGAAAAAAAGTATTTTCACACCAAAACAAGAAACAATAATTTTGAAAATACCACACAATAAATTTAAAAATACTCCCATTTTTAATTTTGTCAATTTTAACAAATATGTCAATAATGTATTTTAGAGAAATTGAATATTTATAGATTACTTTTGGTGTCCCAAAGATTCTAAACGGGGCTCACTTAGACCAAGTGAAAAGAAAGTGGAAATAGAATGTACCCTATTGACATCTCTCACATACCAAAAAGAGAAGAAGAAGAAGAAGATTAAGGAGAGTGTGGTATTATTCCTTTAACCCCCAACAACCAAGATTCGGTTAGTTAGTTAGTCTTTAACTAACTTAACTATCAAAAAAGACAACTTGCATATTGGGTCCCTTGGCTATATAAAGAGAACTACTCCTCTCATTTCATAATAAGGAAAAAGAGAATAAGTCAAACACAAGAGAGAGACACAATACCACAGAGAGAGAAGTTAGAGTGAGAAATAGAGAGAGATATCTAAGAGAGAGAGAGGGCTGGGATTGGGAAATTATATTGAGCAACATTGTTGATTATGTTGGCTCGGGTTAGTGAGTTAATGTGTATTGAAGGATTACACCATGGATGACTTGCTGTGATTATTTCATTGTAGCTCCTGAGATTGATATCTCTTATTCTATTCTCATTATCAATAAAGATTGGTGGCATTGCTTTCAAACTAGAGTATGACCAAGTTCACATAGAACTTAGGATCGGAACCAGTATAAATCTCTGTGTTATTGTGTTTGACAACCATTTAGATTCATCTGTGTTATATTTTTCTAATTTATGTGTTTGCTGGTTTTTGCTCTTGATTTGTTTGTTTTGATTTAACTTTTGTGTCTTTAAGTGTGATCTTGACTCTGGAATTACAGAGTTTAATTCCTATGTATCAAAGCTAAATTTCCTACAAATCAGAGCTTGGTTCATCGATTAATAAGGGAGATTTAAAGATCACTTGCTTTCGCACCAAGAACTCATCAAGAATTCATCAAGGAATTCTACAAGAACACAGATTGAAGGAGAATATCGATGGCTAGGTTTGAACTAGAGAAGTTCGATGGATCAACGGATTTCGCACTATGGCGAGAGAATTCGAAGGGAATACTTGTGCACCAAAAGGTGGTAAAGGTACTCGGGGATGAAAGTTACTGGCTAAGAAGAAGCCAGAGGAAATTGCAGAGATGGAGGAGATGGCTACTACACCATCATCATGTACCTGTCCAATAGAGTTAGTGTTGAGTTTTATGCCCTAAATAAAACTCATTTCAATATAATCAGATTTACTTATTAATATAGATCAGAAATAAGATTTAATGTTGCATGGTTCACATGATTTATTTCATGATTATATGTACATAATGTATGAATTCATCTGAAACCCTTTTCACATACTTGATCCTGTTTATTGTGTTGTCAACACATTGGAAAGTAAACATGACTATGTGAATAAAGTTTCCTAGATTTATCAGACATAGGGTTTTACTGATATGATAATCTACAATAGAGTTTACTTGTATTTGGAGAAATGCTATGTTCTTTCCAGAGTATTGGTTAAAGTAAAGCTCAGGTTGGATGCATGGAGTATGCATCGGAAGGGACCGATATTGAACTTTGACTTAGATTTATTAAACTTACCGTAATATCTATTCAAGTCAATATCGCCTAGTTGATCCTAGATCAAATGATCTTAATCCTGTTATGATTAGGCTCAATCTCGAGAGGCTATTCGTGTTCTTTGATTTGTTAGTTAAGCCTACTTTTGGGTCAGGGTGATACGTACATTTTGGGAACACGGTAGTGTAATTGAGTGGGAGCGCTAACATAAACATGGAATCTATAGCTTCTATCTGGCGAATAGTAAGTAAAGGATGATCTCCTTCGAGCTTGACCAAACGAAAATAAATGGTGGAGATCTCATTTCACATAAGCTGAAATATCATTTATACTGGGTTAAGTGTTTTAAGGATTAAATACATTGTAGGGTGTAACGGTAATCTAATCCCTTTACAATGTAGATCATTCATATAGAGGATCATTGATCAAATTAGGATTATAACAATGGATAACTAATGATGTGTCTATATGGTGGAACATATAGAACATTCTATATACTGAGAGTGCAATTCTAAGTTCTATGCGTGGATTCAACGAAGAATTAATAAGTTAGTGAATTTTAGTAATAAATTCTTGATCTACTTATTGGAAGCTCGGTTATATAGACCCATGGTCCCCACACTAGTTGAGATAATATTGCTTGTAAGACTCATGTAATTGGTTTTGATTAATCAATTATAATTCTCAATTTAGACTATGTCTATTTGTGAATTTTTCACTAAGTAAGGGCGAAATTGTAAAGAAAGAGTTTTAGGGGCATATTTGTTAATTATGATACTTTGTATGGTTCAATTAATAAATATGATAAATGACAATATTATTTAATAATTATTTATAGTTATTAAATAGTTAGAATTGGCATTTAAATGGTTGAATTTGAAAATTGGCGTTTTTGAGAAAATCAGATGCAGAAAAGATAAAACTGCAAAATTGCAAAAGTGAGGCCCAAATCCACATTGCATGGTCGGCCACTTTTGTAGGGTTTTCCCTCTGATATTTTCATTATTTTAATGCCAAATAATTCAAACCTAACCCTAGTGGAATGCTATAAATAGATAGTGAAGGCTTCAGGAAAATTACACACTTTCCTTCTGACTTTTCATTCAGAAAAAACTGAGCCTCTCTCTCTCCCTATCTTGGGCCGACCACTCCCTCTCTCTCTTCTTCCTAAAGATTTCAAAATTCTTAGTGTAAGAGTAGTGCCCACACACAACAAGTGATACCTCAATCATAGTGAGGAAGATCGTGAAGAAAGACTTTCAGCAAGAAGGAGTTTCAGCACTAAAGAATCAGAGAAAGAGATCCAGGTTCAGATATTGATAATGCTCTGCTACAGAAAGGAATCAAGGGCTAGATATCTGAACGGAAGGAGTCATTATATTCCGCTGCACCCAATGTAAGGTTTACTAAACTTTATATGTGTTTATTTCATTGTTTTAGAAAGTTCATATTTAGGTTGTTAATCAACATACTTGTGAGTAGATCTAAGATCCTGGTAAAATAATTTCCAACAACTAGCCTCAAAGCCATGGTAATTGATTTGCTTGCAAGAAATTTGGACTTTAAAACGATTGTTTGATGTTTTAGATGGTATCATGTTGTATTGAGTGTTATTTGATGATTGATTGATGTTTGTGAATTTTCGTGAAAAATAATTGAATGTCTGTTTCTGGAATTATTTTTATTGGATAGTATGGAAAAAATTAAGCAAGTTACTTTTTTACAGAACTCAATTTCGATTTAATTTGAATTAGTTATGATTTTTTGAAGTTTCGAAAAAAATCAAGAATCAGGCAACCAGCTTCCGCGCGCGGAAATCATGCTGGTGACCCTCTTGCGCCGAGAAATCACACCCAAGCACCCTGTTGCGCGCCCATGGACAGTATGCAATGCATACTTGCATACTGTCCGTACAGCTCACATTTTTTTCGTTTTTCTTTGATTTTTCATGGATTTAAGTTCCGATTTTTTTGTGTAGTTCTGTATTTATACATTTACTATTCCTAATTCAATTCTAATTATCATAATTAAATTAATTAATATTTTTTAAATTTAATTCATGATATTAGTGTAATTTGAATTTGAAAAATAGTAAATATCTATCTTTTTGCTTAATTATCTATCTTATTTTTAAATTTGATTATATCTTATCTTATTTTTAAATTTAAGGTGAGATATTAAATTTTTTAAATTAATTTTTTTTTAAATAATTTGACCTTATTTAAATTTAAAATAAGATACTATAATCATGTAATTTTAAATAGATGTAGGATATTTTGCTAACTTTTAAATTTTGTTATTTTATTTATTTAAATTACATTTAAAATCTGAAAAAGATATTTATTTATCTTTTTTAATTTTTTATTTAATTTTTATTTATAAAATAACATTAAATATTTAAAAGGAGTTAGCAAATTTTGAAATGATATTTAGGTTGGTTGAAACCTAATTTTTCAAAATTGTAGGTTTAATTTTAAATATTATTTTATTAATTTCGAAAAATATTTAAATTTTTTTAAATTTTTATTTATTATTTTTTTTCGAAATTATTTATTTAAAATTAAATAAATCCTACATCCAACTATCCAGCTAACCTTGTTGCAGGAGTATGTGTTTTAGCTTGTTTATAAGTTTTTAAAACCTATTATTGCTTGATTGCAAATAGCCATGGTTAACTTGTTGACAGATCCAATGATCTGATTTTAACTCATGGCTCCCTTGGTCAAGTAAATAATTTGTAACAGGTATATTTACAATCTTCTTTCATCTGTGTATGACCTAGCAACATGATATGATCCATCCAAATTGTGTGCCTGCGTGAGCCTATGTGTTTAATTTTATTATAGATGCATATAGGTTGTTGTTGCTAAATAAAATATCATAGTTCTTGATAGATTTTATTTAGGCCCATTTAGTTTTGGGCATATTCAATTAATAACAATTGTTCATTTTAAGGTTAAATTCCTCTCTTTTGGGCCTTGTGTGAGAGTTGGGAGCCATAGAAATGGGTACGACATACTGAACCCAGCAGCCCCTCACATGAACCACCCCAATTGTGAAGGCCCATTTGCCTGATTTGAATAACTGTACTTGATTAATTAAACTAGTTTAACCTAATAAAATTGATTAGCAACATAAGTAATTTCATTTATTTTGAAATTAATTTAAGAAAATCATAGTTTAAAGAATTTTATTCTAAGCTAAACTATATGTATTTTCTTGTATTTAATTAAATATAGAATTATAACCATCTAGATTCTTTCTGAAGCTTAATTTAAATTTTTCATATAATATTCCTATTTAAGTTGATATTTAGTTATCTATAACTAATCAACTTAAATCTGAATATCTTTTGGATTTAAAATTTCAAAATTAAGTTGAGGAATTTTAGGAATTGGTTATTAAGATTCTTTAGATATTTTTTTTAGGTTGATATTTTTTCGAATATTAACTTAAAATGGAATATTTTCAAATTAAGTGGTTACAACTTAATTTTTGATATTTAATTAAATTTAAATTTGAAAATATTTAAGTTCTAGATTTTTTCTAATACAACTTAAATTAGATATTTTTTTAAATTTTGTGGAAAAGATACTTAGTCAAATAAGATATTTTCTAGATAGTTATTTCTAGACTACTTATTATTTCTAATATTAAATAGGAAAATATTATACATTGTAAAATTAATTAATTAATTTTGGTACAATTTATTTTAAGTATATTTTTCCTAGTATTAAACTAGAGATTAATAATTAAGCCTTCTCTACACTTAATTATTTATTTCTTGAGTTTAATACATTTAATTAATTTGAAAATTAAATATCTAAGTTGATTTTCATCATGATACTTAAATATTTATTTTTCATGACACTTAATTAAATAGAAAATTATTTTTAGTTGAAATTTATTTTTTCAACTAAATTTAAATAATTTTCAAAATATATTTTTTCTTTATTTTATTAATCAAATTTCGAAATTGTATTTCTTAAATGCTGGAATTTCGAATTTTATTTGAAAAATAGATTAAAGTTGTAAATTATTTATTTTAATTTTGGACCAACTTAAATCAATAATTTTTTCATTTAATGATTAATTAAAATAAATGAAGTAAAATATATTTAATTAGAAATGAATTAATTAGTCCATGGAAATCTAGATAGATATTATCTGTTTTTGCTTGAAGTATTTTTCTAGTGTATTTAATTAAAAAGAAAATTAATATTTAAGTTGATTTTCATCATCATACTTAAATATTTGAAATTTTTCTAATATATATTTAATTAAATAGGAAAATTATATTTTTTTTGTTGTAAATTAATTTTATTAATTAATTTTGGGCCAACATTAAATTAGAATGATTTTTTCAGGATTTATTTTTTTTATTTTAACATGCATTTTCGAAAATTGTATCCTTAAATACTTTAATTTTTCGAAATGCAATATATATATATATATAGAAAATTAAATTTGAGTTGTGAATTAATTTAAATTAATTTTGTAACAACTTAAATTGAATATTTTTCTAAATATTTATTGGAAATTATTACTAAGATGGAAATAATTCATGTTATTTTCATATCCATCTAAGTAAAATTTATAAATATTAAATTAAAATTTATATTTAGAATTTTTCATTCTAAATTGGAAATTTTAATTAAATAAATATATATTTAAAATAAATAGATTAAATAAAGAGAATCAAAGAAAATACAACTCTCTTTAAATAATGAGCTTTATTATTAAGATATCCGATCTCCATTGTTGGTTTTACATCGCGTTTGTTTTAGTGAGTAATCCTCCCTAATGGAGGAACGTTCATTAGCAATTTCGCACCGTTTAATCTCGAAAGATAAGCAGTTTGTAAGTGATTTATATGGTATGTGTTGCTCCAAAATTCGCCCAAAATACGTGGACCAGTCAAGAGGGGACACGTGGATCAGATAACTTGGAAAGATTTGCTAAGTCTTTTTTATGCCACCAGGAAGCGCTATTAGCATGGGTCCCGGAGGAGACACCCGGAGTACAAGTTACTCCTGGAAGCTAGTATAGCATGAAGGCCCTCCGGAATGTGTCAGGTCTCTCCCGAGAAATCAAGTCGCATTTAATGCTGCATGGGAGGAAGCGTGTTGGGACTGTAACACGCAATAAAGTCTGACGGCACAACCCCCGAACAGCCAGCCGCCACAAGAATGATCATTTAAGTCTAGCGACGGCTACTCTGCGAAGAGTCACGTCAATCATAAGACAAAAAGGACATTCTCCATAAAAACCCTACAGCACCTAGGGATTTGACCATGCATCACCCATGGTATATTCATCGGAAATGCCCGACTTCATGGATACTTACAGACACATGTGTAAGAACAATTCTAGGGATTACCCCACCAAAACACTATAAATACCCCCTCAAAGCTCATTTAATGGGGTCGGAGAATCTTGGTTTGCAACAGAGCAAGAAGAGAAAAAACTCGCCAAGAACATTCTCTGTATTTAAGAGAAAAACATTCCCTCAAGTGTAGAATCTGTATTAAATATATCCATTAATAGCAGTGGCTCGTGGACTAAGGCTCATTAACGCCCCAACCACGTAAAAAGTCTTCATCTCACTTTCTTACAGCTCCTATTATAATTATATTTTAATAGTTGCCGAAAATCTCGGTCAACATTTTGGTGCTTTCATTGAGAGCTGAGGAAAGCTGCTTCACAACAAGCATTTAACTTCACGATAATGGTGGAGACAAGAGCTACACGTCATCCTCGCCCTCTAGAAGACGCTCAAGATCCCAATGAGGAAGATGTAGCCTCAAGGGCAGCAGAGGAGTCCGAGGAAGAAGAAGAAATAGTTCCCGAGGAAAACCACGAGGAACACCTCGACGAGTATGCCTATGATGATGGAAGCTACCAAGAGCTGGTGCTCCTCAGACAAAAAGCTATCGATCATGAAGCTGAGATCGAAGCTCAGAAAGTGCAAAATCAAAAAATGCATGAAGTGATGCTAGCCATGCAGAAAGCCATGGAGGCAGCTGGTATTCACGTGCATCCCAAGGCGATGGCCGCTGGACTCGACGGGGAGCCAGCGACGTCTTCGCCTAATTCCCAGCAGCAAAGGCCTAGGGAACCTAGCCCTATAAGGCACCCTGCTGAGAAAAACCAAACAAAAAACCCTACTTCTGCCCCTGGTCGAAAGAAAAAGGCGCAGGATCCGCGAAAGGTCCGCTCGGATTTCCCTAAAGGGAAAGGTCCGCAGAGGGGCAAGCCCCAAAGAGGGAGTCTTGGCCCTCAGGATCGAGGGGACCGAAAAAGCGTTTCCGTGCACCAGGAACCAGGGGGTAGAGGAAGAGGAGGACAGAGATGTCCACCCATTGATCTGAGAAATCAAATCAATGGGAATCAAGGTGACCTCCGGGATCACCTTGACCAAAAAAGATACAGGCCCGTAGTCTCCTCGGGTACTGTAAACGAAGGGATTATGGCAGAACTTGCCATACTTCGAAAAGATATTGCTCGAGTCTCCCGGAGGCAGAAGGGAGATGACTCCGACTCGGACAGTGAGGATCGGGAGCCTTGTGCCAAACATATCCTGGAGGCGGAGCTCCCTAAAAACTTCAAAATGCCCGAAATGGCAGCATATACTGGGAACTCCGACCCCAGTGATCACTTGTCACGATTCAACCGAGTCATGACAGTCATGCGGGTCAGCAATGACGCCAAATGCTTATGCTTCCCCCTCACTCTGAGCGGATCGGCAGAGGAATGGTTCAAGAAATTGGAACCAGGATCGGTGGGATGTTGGAACAAACTCCAAACCAACTTCCGGAGACAATTTGTCGCCGCCAGGAAGGTCAACTTGGAGGTCAGTGCCTTGACCAACATCAAGCAACTGCCCACCGAGACCTTGAAGAATTACATCAAGAGGTTCCGAGAGGAAGCCTCGAAGACCAAGAAGGTCGACGACGGACAACAGCTTGCGCTTCTCCAAGCAGGAATCCGCACTGGGACTCCCTTCTGGAACGAATTACAGCAAGAAGGCGCTGCTAGCCTTCAGGACTTCCAGAAGCGAGTCCAAAAATATATTAACCTCGAAGAAGCCCAGATCGTGGCTTACGGAGGCTATTATCCCACCGGGATAGCAGGATACATGCCAGGAGTATCGCCCTCGGGTACTGTCCCGACCGCGACCCCTCCGATAAGTGGCATACAGTTTTCTGCTACTCCCGGATACAGCCAGGGCCAAGCTTTGCCCCCGGCATCTTCCCATTACGGCAACCCGTCCGGGGTGAATGGACGGGCTCCTTCACAGGCTGCCCCGACTGCTAGCTTAACAGGCCCTACCCAGGGGTCGAGGAGCAAAAGGTCTTCCAAGGGCAGCACCCGAACGGGAGAGAAGCGCCAAAAGAAGGGGTACACACCCCAATACACCCAGTACACAGAGCTCACGGACTCTCAGGAACGTGTATATTTTGCCACAAGGCAGAATACGCACTACCGGAGACCCCAGCCATTGTACAGAGACAGCTCCCGGAGAGATCCGAGTAAAAGGTGCGAATACCACAACGACATTGGCCACAACACCAATGAGTGTAAAAATCTCAAAGATGAGATTGAGAATCTGATCCGTTTGGGCCACCTCTATGAGTGGATCAAAAATAGGTTGCCCCACCTTAATCCGGGGCAGGTGGCAGGGGGTATGCCTTCGGGAACACCAGGGGGTACAGCAGGAGTATTGCCTCCGTGCTCCGCAGTGTGACACCCAGCATATACCCGGACTACCGCCCCGGCCTAATGGACGGGTAGCCATGATCTCCGGAGGTCCCCATATCGGAGGAAACACTCGAAAGGAGCGAAAGAGATATGCCGAGGCCGCAAGACACAGTGAGGTGTGGGAGGTCACTCAACTCCCAGCTCAAAGGCCTCGGCTAATGGACCAACCCATAACGTTCACGGAAGAAGACGCCAAGACGGTGCGTTTTCCTCATCACGACCCGCTGGTCATAGAGACCCCCATCGCAAATAAAGTGGTGGCTAGGGTCCTGATTGACAATGGAAGTTCCGTGAACTTGCTCTTCAAAGAAGCCTTCACTGCGATAGGGTTGACCGACCGGGACCTCTCTCCCAGTGGATCGCAGCTCACAGGGTTTAACGGGACAACGCTAATCCCGATGGGAAAAGTCAGGCTCCCAGTTACCCTGTGCCCGGATACCCCCCAAAGCACATTCAAGTATTGCACCTTCGTGGTGGTAGACTGTCCAACAGCCTACAACGCAATCCTCAAGATATAGCATCTGGATTTATCTTGCAGTTCAAACTCATAAGTAAAACATTTATAAACTTAAATAAAAAGAAACCAAATTAGAATAGAATTCAACTATATTGATATTAACTAAAACAGTCCCCGGCAACGGCGCCAAAAACTTGTTGTGATAAATCCAACACGCAAGTATACGTATCGTTTTAACAAGTAATACTCAGGTAAGTGAGATCGTTCCCACGAGGACTGTAGCTAAGTACCAATCAATTGAACTCTTATTTCTATTTGGCAGAATCAATAATAAGGTTGAATAATTAAATAACTAAAAATTAAAAAGCAGGATAATAATAATAAAAAAATGTAATTAATTATGGATGAATATTTAGGGAAAAGAATCCTGTTGATTTAATTACCCAATTGTTAATGCTAATTACTATTCTCTTTCTCAATGTGAATGACAGATTATAAAAATTAACCTAACTCTTTTCAGATCTTTTAGGTCCTAAATCACATGTTATCTAATCATCTCTGGGATAGATTAACATATAATCAGCATTAAGCAATAATCTAAATGTCACAAAGGCTATGCAAATACTTTCGTTTCACATCAAAACCTAGTTTATCCAATTTTAGCATTCCTAATTCTCACTTTTCAGATTTTGAATTGGGATCATAAAGCATGTACAAGGTGATCAATCTTAAACATGTAATTAAACACAAATTTGGATAAATTCACAATCAAGAAAGGAGAAATAGCAATTATCATTAACTAAAGATAATTTCAATCAACATTCATCATCTCCCCAAATAGGAGTTTAGTTCATAAAATCCATAATAACATCCATAATCAAAACTAAAACAGAAATTAACATAGAAACTAAGAGTTTAAGAAAGAACTAGTTGGTGATTGCATTCCGGATCGCCACAATTGCTTCCTTTGCCTCCTTCTTCATCTCTAGGGTTTTTTATTTCTGCCTCTCTTCCTTCTAAAACATGAACCCCTTAAATAGAAATTAGGGTTGCTACCTCTTTGAAAAAGTCAAAAACTGCCCAAAAATCTCGTTTTTCGCCCCTAGTCGCGACTACATAAAGCCTAGTCGCGACCATGGGCAAAATACGAAAAAAATCTCGCTGTTTGGCTCCTAGTCGCGACCATGGTCGCGACCATGAAAAAGGGTCGCGACCATAGAAAGTGGTGGTCGCGACTACTGGAGCAAAATTTGACAGCTTCAGCATCTTTCAGTAAAATATGCATAACTTTCACATACAAACTCCAAATGAGTTGATTCAAGATGCGTTGGAAAGAAGAAAAAGAAATATAAAACTTTTATGTTTTGACTTTTTCCAAAATAAGATTAGAACATAGTCAAATTTAAGCTTGAAGTTTCAGCTTTATTTTCTTGCAGAATTTTCTCTATTCTATAGCTTGTTATTTTCCGAAATTCGATCAATTGATATATTCCAAGTGTGAAACCTGAAATCAAAGAAAACAAGCGTAATTCTATTCCAAAAAGAATAACAAAGAAGGAAAACAACTATAAAAAGTGACCCAAAATGTAGGCTAAAAATAGCCTAACACTTAGGCCGACCGGCCCTCGTCGACTTTGGTGCAATAACTTCAATCCGACACCTATGCCTAAAATTCCCTACCCAGGAAGCCGGAGTCGGAACGGTGAGGGGAAATCAAGGAGAGGCCAGGCAATGTTACAATGTTGCCACCCACTTGCCAGTACTCATGGTCCGGGGGCCCCCTGAGATAGAGAAGGCTGAAGAAGACGAGCTGGATCCTCGCATAGGATCCGAAAGGGTCGTAGAACCAATGGAGGACGTCGAAGAAATACCAGTGTGCGACGACGACTCCACCAAAGTACTCCGGATAGGGAGAAGCCTAGATCCGGAGGAAAAAGATAAAATAATAAAAACACTGAAGGACGCCATCGACATTTTTGCGTGGCGCCAAGAAGACATGACCGGCATCAGCCCTCATGTCATCACCCATGTACTCAACGTCAACCCGGACATGCCCCCTGTACAGCAAAAGAGACGCCCGCTCGACTCGGTGAAAGCCGAGGCCTTAGAGAAAGAGGTGGATAAACTTTTGTCCAATGGCATGATCCGCGACGTATACTACCCGGAATGGCTGGCCAATCCGGTCCTGGTGCCCAAGCCGAACGGGACTTGGCGGGTTTGTATAGATTTCACAGATCTAAACAAAGCCTGTCCAAAGGACTGCTTTCCGCTGCCCAGGATCGACCAGATGGTGGACGCCACGTCCGGATTTAAGCTGCTGTCTTTCATGGATGCCTATGCTGGGTACAACCAAATAAAAATGCATACGGCAGACCAGGAGTGCACTAGCTTCAGGACCGATAAGGGGGTATACTGTTACCTAGTCATGCCCTTCGGACTGAAAAACGCCGGAGCAACCTATCAAAGAATGGTTAACCGGATGTTTAAAAGCCTCCTGAGACGAAACATGGAAGTATATGTAGACGACATGCTCGTCAAGTCCAAAGCATGCAACAGCCATGCAAGCGACTTAGAGGAATGTTTCGAAGTCGTCCGGAGATACGGCATGAAACTCAATCCGAAAAAATGCACCTTCGGGGTCAAGTCGGGAAAATTCCTGGGCTTCATAGTCAGCCAAAGGGGGATCGAGGCAAACCCGGAGAAAATCCAAGCTCTTCTGGACATGCCATCCCCCAAGAAACATAAGGACGTGCAAAGTTTGACCGGAAAGGTAGCCGCACTGAGCCGCTTTATCTCACGGTCCACGGACAAGTGCATACCCTTCTTCAACATACTGAAGAAATGCCAAAAGTTCGAATGGACAGATGAATGCGGGGAGGCATTCAAAAGGTTAAAAGACCACATGGCCAAACCTCCTATCCTATCAAAACCCGTCCTTGGAGAAGACTTGTTCCTTTACTTGGCCGTCTCCGAGCATGCGGTCGCGTCGCACCGGTCAGGAGGAAGAAAAAATTCAGCACCTCGTGTACTATGTTAGTAAACGCATGGTAGGGGCCGAGACAAGGTACCCGGTTATTGAAAAATTAGTATTCTGCCTCTTGATGGCATCAAGGAAGTTGAGACCATACTTCCAAGCCCATCCGATCAGAATTCTGACCAATCATCCACTCCGGCAAGTTCTCCAGAAGCCTGAAGCATCCGGAAGACTCCTCAAGTGGGCAATGGAGCTGAGTCAGTTCGACTTACGTTATGTGCCCCGAATTTCCATAAAAGGCCAAGCCTTGGCGGACTTCATCACCGAATGTAATGAAGCCGAGGCAACAGCCAATACACCGGAGCCACCCATCCCCACTTGGAGAGTATTTGTGGATGGAGCTTCTAATGAGAATGGTTCAGGAGCCGGAGTGGCTATGATATCACCTACTGGGTTGCGGCTCCAGGCAGCACTCCGGTTCAACTTCACAGCTTCGAACAATGAAGCCGAATATGAGGCCCTGATAGCAGGGCTAAAATTGGCCAAAGCTGTAGGAGCCAAGAGGGTGGAAGTCTACAGCGATTCTCAGCTGGTCGTAAACCAAGTTTCCGGAGAATACCAAACTCGCGGCGAAAGGATGGCCGCGTACGTAACAATAGTCCGAGAACTGCTCCACGAGTTCACGGACTATAAAATAGAAAGAATCCCCCGAGAAAAGAACGCTCACGCGGACTGTCTGGCTAAGTTAGCCTCGGACAGCGAAATCGAAGAGCTGGGGGTAGTACCAGTGGAACGCTTGGCAGAGCCAAGCATCAAAATAAAAGAGACCACACAAACGGTTGGGCAAGAACCCAGCTGGATGGTCCCCATCATAAAGTACATAACCACAGGTGAGTTGCCCCAAGAGAGGGCACTGTCTCGAAAGATTCAGTATCAGGCTCATCGTTATGTAATGATGGATCAAATTCTCTACCGGAGAGGACTCAGCATGCCTTATTTAAGGTGTGTATCGGACCCTGAAGCTAGACAAATCATGCTGGAGGTCCATGAAGGGTTCTGTGGAGACCATACGGGAGGACCCAGCCTCTCAAAGAAAATATTGAGGCAGGGATACTTCTGGCCAACAATGAAAAAAGATTGTATAGACTATGTCCAAAAGTGTGACTCGTGCCAAAGGTACGCGAACATACCGAGAGCTCCTCCAAATGAGATCACTTTGATGACCAGCCCCTGGCCCTTCGCGGTCTGGGGAATAGATCTCATCGGGTCTCTACCTACGGGAAAAGGAGGGGTAAAGTATGCAATAGTAGCAGTGGACTACTTCACCAAGTGGACAGAGGCTGAGCCTATGAAGACAATAACTGCTAAGAAGGCGTTGGACTTTGTTATCAAAAACATAGTGTGTCGATACGGCTTGCCTCACAAGATAGTCTCAGACAATGGAAAGCAATTTGATTGCGAGGAATTTACTGACTTTTGCAACCAACACGGAGTGGTAAAAAGCTTCTCCGCGGTAGCCCGGCCTCAAACAAACGGCCAGGCGGAAGCAGTCAATAAAATCCTAAAGGTCACCTTGAAAAAGAAGCCGCCGTCCGTAAAAATAACTGGCCTGAAGAATTGCCAAGGGTATTGTGGGCCTACCGGACGACCCCCAGAACCACAACCGGTCACTCGCCGTTCTCAATGGCGTACGGTTGTGAAGCAATGGTCCCGGTGGAAACATTATTCCCGTCCCACAGGAGGACGACTTATGATCCGGCCACCAATCAGGCCCTGCTCCAAGAAGCTCTGGATCAAGTCGAAGAACTCCGGGATGAGTCCCAAATACGGATGGCCGCTTATCAAAAGAAGGTGACCAAGTATTTTAACTCCAAGGTTAAAAATAGAAAATTCGCTATTGGGGATATGGTCCTAAGAAGGGTTTTCCCAGCCACCCAAGAACCCGGAGTGGGGGTACTTGGACCAAATTGGGAAGGACCATATGAAATCGAGGACGAAATCGGTTCTGGCACTTACAAACTGAAAAGAATGGACGGAACTACTGTCCCAAGAGCCTGGAATGCCGATCACCTCAGAAAATATTACCAATAGCGAATTAAACTTAGGTTTTGTTCAAAGGGTTTGTACCGTCCAAATGTATGCCTCCTCTATATTAAATAAAACTGAGTGCCTTAAAAACAAAGTTTCTATGCCACTCAGGGGGTACTAGGGTATACCGCACGGACAAACAAAAACAAACTAAGTAAAATATCCTGACCCAAAGGGCAGGTCAATCTAAAAAAAAATATCCTGACCCAAAGGGCAGGTCAATCTATCTAAGTAAAATATCCTGACTCAAAGGGCAGGTCAAAAAATATGCGCAAAAAAATAAAGAGCGTAAGTATAAAAACCCTAAGCCAAAGGACAGGTTGAAATATATAAGTGTGAAAAATAAAGATCGCATATATAAAAATATCCTAGCCCAAAGGGCAGGTCATACACATGTAAATGGCCCGGGGACAGGCCTTAAGATATAATTGTCTCCCCTTCAAATAAAAGCTGCCGCCTATATGTAAATTGTTCTAAGGCAGCAGCAAATATGTACAAACAAAAAAAAAAGTTATAAGAAGAACGGGTAGAATCTGGGTCAATAATACGGCAGCTCAGTCAACCCGCGGTGGAAGACGAGGTCCAATCCGTGCCTCAAGCTCAGCGTCAAGCCTCTTCTTCTTTTCCCGAAATTTGGCAATCATGTCCTCGGGTTTGGGATAAAAAGTAAGCTTGATACTCTGATCATTGGTGGCCCAAGCCATGTAGACCCCATCATCAAAGCGCTTCGGGCACCGAGCGCAGGAGACAGGAGAAAGGAGCTCGGCCCTCTTGGCCTTCCTGATAGACTGATCTTTGTAGTCCCGAAGCTCCTTCAACTCCGCAGCTAGAGCGGCCTTAGATTCGATATCCGACTGGTGAGTCTCCTCTAGAGACCTCACCTTGGCGGCCATTTCATCCAAAGCCTCCCTGGCCTCCCGAAGATCTCGCCTGGCCTTCTCGGCGGCCTCGGTCTGAGCCCTTAGTTCCTCCTGATGATGGGCCTCCATCCTGCCTCTCCGCTGGGCCTCGGCCTGGATCATGGCCTCCGCCTGAGCCTCCCTCCGGGTGGCCTCCTCTTCCTTGGCCTTGGCCTTCTCTTCCTTGGCCTTGGCCGCTGCCTCCTGGCGCTCGGCAGCCTCCTGGTAGATCTGCCTCTCCGCTGTGAGGTCTTGGAGGACCTTCCTGACGTCGTTCATGTCCCCAAAGTCGGACAGAGCGAAGCCATGGTTTATGATGTTCCTGGAGAGGCGACCAGCCTCAGCAGCAAGCTGAACCATAACGAGGTGTAAGGAAAAATTTCTCAAAGGAAGAAAACAAAATATAAACAACAAAAAGGAAACACAAAAAATTGCAAAGTACTTACTACTGTGAGGGAATGGCTGAGGGCCTGGACCTGGAAGATAGAGTTCAAGGAGGCACAAGTGGCAAACCGCTTGGGCGCGCAGCGTGTAAGCTGAGAAGCGAACTCACCGGTCATTTCCGCGGCAAAGGGAGCCAAAGTGGGCCCTAGGAGGGGACGGAACCAGTCCGTTAAGGGGTCCAGGTTGAGGTTCCACGGATCATGATAGTCCGGATGGTTGATGCTCGCCTCAACCTCAGCTCGCAGAATTCTCCTAAGGGCCTCCACCTCAGCATACCCCCGGGAGTACTCGTCCATAGCGTAGTTGTGTTTGGCTATGCGAAGCTCTTGCCTCACCTCATCCCCCGGAATCGGGGTAAGATCAATGTGAGGAGGAGCAGGATTTTCCTCCATCGGGGAAACCCCGCCGTCTAGGCCATGAGCAGGAGTGTCGGCCCTCCGAGGCCTCTTCGGCTCGTCCTGGGCAATCATCTTGCCCTTGCGCTTGCGAATCAGAGCCACTTCAGGCTCCTCCTCGTCCTCCTCTGCTACCACTGGAAGGGCTTGAGGCTCTCCAGTACCCTCGGCGGCTTCCTCCGAGAAGTCCCACCCTTTCCCTTGGCCTTCTCCCGGAAGCACCTCCTCGTCATCCACTAAGTCAATGGTTTCGGGGGGAGCGCCGGAAGGAACCTTCAAGGAAGGAGCCGGGGGAGAGGGGGTGAAAGTCGGAGGAGCCACGGGAGTATGAACCCCGGCAAGCTGTTCCAGGATGGCATCCATGGAGGTACCTGTTCCAATAAAATAAGCAAATGTTAGAAGTTCGTGAGAAACTGCTTATAAAAGGTGCAGCAAATAAACTACTCCTACCCAAACTTCCTAATTCGGCCCTAGCAAAGTCCCGAACTTTAATGCTGGCAGCATCATCTCCAAGATAACTGTCCGAGGGCCGAAACCAGCTGGACGCTATGTAAGCCGACGGACCTAAGGGAATAGGTTCCGGAGGGCCGGAGCCCATCCGGGACCGACCTAGGTAATCTCCTAAGTTCGTAAAATAAAATTCCTTCAAATGATCCCCCCACCGGGTCGACGACATCTTAAACCTACGGAGACGCTCGTCAAACCCTATGGGCCTATGACTGGTATATTCATCAACGGAAGGAACATAGCGAATTATCAAGGGAGACTTACCACCGGCACCGGAAGTGCTAGCACCGGGAGCACCCGAGTTTGGTTCGGGGCCGAAGGCCGAGGCCGGAAGTCTGGTTCTCGAAGAACCTTCAAGACGAAGGGGCCTGTGCGGAAGGACCCCCAATCTCTTCTTGAAGTATCTTGTCAAAAAATTTAGCTTCGGACTTCCCGCCAATGGCTTGGCTCCTTCGCACCACCGGACTCCCCACGCGAAGCCCTCTCCCAGAGGCAGCCTGGGCCTTAGAATACGCCTTCTCCTGGGCCTTCCGGTAGAGATAATCTTGGTACTTCTTCTCTGCCGTAGCAATGAGCTCATCCCGGAAGGCCTTCTCCGCAACCGGCGCCCTCACATTGGGGCAGATGACCTTTGAGAGGTTGGAGTCATCCACGGATTGATGAGAAAGGATAAGTTTAGCCTTCCTGCAATTCTCCGTGGTGACCAGGCCCCCGACATCAAGATCGGCATGGTCGTAGGAGGCGAAGGCTTGGGCCCTTCGAAGGAAAGCCTGAGTGGGGAGCGTCCGCTGATAAGGTGGGATCCGCACCCACTCCGTGAGAAGCTCCGGGTGGTCCACGGCCCTGAACCCGGACGAGAAGAAAAAGCGGTGGCGGTACTCCTTAACATGAGTCTGCCTATTATATGGAACCATCCCCTCGTTAGCAGGGTGGTGGATCCGGAACCCATAAAAACCATCCTTAAGTTTGTCCCCTTTCTTGGGGACGGATACAAGTTCATAAAAATATAAAATTTCCGCCGGGCTGGGAGACCCCCAGCCGCGGGCGGTGTAAAAAATAAATAAGCCTGAGAGCAGGCGGTAAGCTTGAGGAATAAGTTGGTATGGCGCAAGGCCGACAAATACAAGAAAATTCACAAAGTAATCTTGGAGCGGGAGCATGGCACCGGCCATCAAATGGGTCTGACTCCAAGCCCCGAAGCCGTCATAGTTGTGATTAGGCGTCTCCGAGTCACGAGGAGGCCGGTGGAAGGTCCCTGAGGTAGAGGGTTTGATCCCAGCCACATTAATAATGTTCTCCAGCTGGTGAGGGCAAGTCAGGGTCGATCGAAGCTCGGCCGCTTCCCAACCAGTTGCGCGGGACTTGTACCCCTCCTGGGCAACGGGTCCCAGAGAAACCTCCTCCAGGGTGGCTATGTTTTTCCCTTTCTTCTTCGAAGATTTCGAGCCAGAAGCAGACATTTTATGTTCTGAGAAAAACAAAAAGAAAAAACCCAGCAGTTAGGCCCCATACCAAACCCTAAATCAGGAAAAAGGGAGTGGGGGTCCCCTAACCGCTGGAAAGAGGCCCCCTCCGGACACGTGTCACCTGGGAAACTCTGGAGAGAATCCCTGAACAAGTGTCGGGTGCAGTAAAATCGCAGAAAAGTGGTTTTGCAAAAAGGAAAAGAAAAGAGAAAAGCCTTCCTATGCCCTAAGCAATTGTTAAACGAAGAACACATGGCCTTCTTCAAACAAAGCTGTATGCCTACAACAGAGGCATGACAATGGCGACTCTACAACTAACACAGTAAACATAAAGCAGAACTCGAAGAACTTAAACACTCACACACCCAGAAGCCTCTGAGTGCGAACCCAGAAAACAAACGAAGTAAATGTAAGCATGTTATTATCTAAAGATGCAAGAAACTTACAGTCGATTGTTGAACTGGGGGTACTGAGTGTGGTTGAGTGAGAGTTGAGAAGCGCTGGCAAAATCGAACACTGGAAAATTAAAAGAAGTGTTTAAGTGTTAAAGCAGTTTGTGCTACTTTGAGGAATTTTCTCTCTGAGAAATTCGAGCAGAAATGGCAAGGACTGGAAAGTAACCGAAATGAAGGAAAGGTGGTGGCTTTTATAGGCAAAAGTGCATGAGGAACAGGCGTCTTCACCTACCAATCGCACGGTGGGGGAAACGCACGATTCGAATTCCCAAAAGATCAACGGACCAGATCAATCTACCATTAAGGCGGTGGAAACGTTTGAGTATCCGTCTGACACCATCAATGCGCCGCATCAATCATGGGGCGTGAAACGAATCGACCTCTGCAAAAGTGAATTGCCGCATTTAATGCCATTATTAGACACACCTCCACGCGCCCCCAAGTCGTATCAGAAGACCGAGGAGGCGGCTGGAAACATTCCTGCAAAAAAGCATATTGCTGCATTAAATGACATCATTTAATTTGCCCCCACGCGCTCGAGGCTCGAGCTAGGGAAACGAGGGGTCGACCGGAGACACTTGAACAAGCCTTGGTTTATTTTTACTAAGTAAACAAGGCTTGGGGGGTAAATGTTGCTCCAAAATTCGCCCAAAATACGTGGACCAGTCAAGAGGGGACACGTGGATCAGATAACTTGGAAAGATTTGCTAAGTCTTTTTATGCCACCAGGAAGCGCTATTAGCATGGGTCCCGGAGGAGACACCCGGAGTACAAGTTACTCCTGGAAGCTAGTATAGCATGAAGGCCCTCCGGGATGTGTCAGGTCTCTCCCGAGAAATCAAGTCGCATTTAATGCTGCATGGGAGGAAGCGTGTTGGGACTGTAACACGCAATAAAGTCTGACGGCACAACCCCCGAACAGCAGCGCTACAGTAATGATCATTTAAGTCTAGCGACGGCTACTCTGCGAAGAGTCACGTCAATCATAAGACAAAAAGGACATTCTCCATAAAAACCCTACAGCACCTAGGGATTTGACCATGCATCACCCATGGTATATTCATCGGAAATGCCCGACTTCATGGATACTTACAGACACATGTGTAAGAACAATTCTAGGGATTACCCCACCAAAACACTATAAATACCCCCTCAAAGCTCATTTAATGGGGTCGGAGAATCTTGGTTTGCAACAGAGCAAGAAGAGAAAAAACTCGCCAAGAACATTCTCTGTATTTAAGAGAAAAACATTCCCTCAAGTGTAGAATCTGTATTAAATATATCCATTAATAGCAGTGGCTCGTGGACTAAGGCTCATTAACGCCCCAACCACGTAAAAAGTCTTCATCTCACTTTCTTACAGCTCCTATTATAATTATATTTTAATAGTTGTCGAAAATCTCGGTCAACAGTATGGATCACCCTAATGGTGGCGACCATATTTAACTTGCAAATTATGAAACAATGGTGGAAGCTCATAAGATAAAATTGCCTTGACTCTCGCCTAAACGGGACAACGCTGAATTCCAATCTTGATCGAATAAAAGGTGCTAGAATTTTTAACATTTTAGATGAGCTGACAACTCTATTCAATGGATGGTAGCTTTGAGTCTCGCCTAAACGGGACACTGATATTAGTTTGTTGAAAACCTTGGAAATTATTTAGGATTTAATGTTTTAGTATTTTCACTTGTCATTCCTACTTGCTATATGTTTAATAATTTCTGAATTGTGTATGAATTTATATTGAACCATGTTATTTTCTGTTATTAAGTTGTAGTTGAATTTCGAATCTTCATTGTTGGTCTAACTTGGTTTGTTTATCTAATGAGATAAATCCCTAATGGATTTTCACCATTAGACATTCATAATAGTGTTAGATCTCGAAAGATAAATATTGTATATGCAACATCTAGCTGTTCATCAATTGATGACACCTTAGACTAGTATTTTTACGATATGAAACAAGAAGATTGTATAAATAAGATTACTTTGACTCTCGCTAATCGAAGAATCGTTGGATTCTTATTTATAAACGAAATTATCCTAATTCCTCTTAGCTTATTCATTTCGAATTAGCTCAATAACATATCATTGGATGAATGGTCTATAAATCATTTCATGTCATCATATTATTTTCTCTTAAGAAATTAAATGACACGTATGATTATAATCCCGAAATTCTATTCCCAATTGATATAAATCCTCAATCTTAGAAATCTCCTACTTTTATGGGCAAATCTGACTTAGAGTTAAATTAGTAGTGGTGGTCCAAGATAGAATTACTCATTATATTTGGTATAAAATTTAAGTCTTTGACTTCAATTTTAGATTCCAAACAGAAATTTTCTTATATTTCTAATTCCAGGATACAATACAGTTACACTTTCTCAAGTGTTTAATATCCATCTTCTATTAATGGATTCAAACTGTGTGGAATATGAGTTTAGTATTCTGTGACCAGGATCCACTTGCACTATTCTAAGAACTCTTTGATGTAACTAAACCTAAGTCATCAAAAGACTCAACCACATTTTTTTATCAATCTATGGCATTTGTATCTTGATCATAGTGGTTTTGACAAGATCAATCTCTGCAAAGAGTTAATATGCCTATATCCACTGAAAGTAGTTCATCTCATTCGCAGATGGATGTACATTCAGGGGTGGATATGAGTTTTTCGTTGTATTCTTAAAACGATCACTCTAGATTATACCTTATGCAAAGAAATTTTATATGTTTCTTAAATTTCTAGCAATGGTTAAAACCAGTAAGGTAAGTGGTTAAAGATCTTGCGAACTGATAGGGGTGGAGAAATAGTTAGTTGATATGCAGTTCAAAGATCATTAATTTAATTTTTGAATTATATCCAAACTTATCTCCCCAGAAATTTCGATTTGCATATTGATGATTAGTTACTAGTTGTTGCCTAAATCCTTCTATGGTAATACAATTTCAGAATGATGTAATGGTTGTATACTTAATGTAAATCATTACTAGATTCATGGATGACCTAATCAAAATCTTAAGAAAAGCTAGAACTGTTAACTATGGTTTGTTAGCTATTCTAAGTGATTAGGGGTGGACCATCCCATAGTCAATAGATAAGAAAGTGTTTATTTAAACAAATACTACTTTTCTAAGAAAATGACTAAGTCTGAAAATAAAGTAGCAAATAAAAGGGATATTTATTTCTTGATTCCAAAAGTGTTCTATCATCTTATTTAACATATGATGATCCCACTGCCTCTGTTGTCTTGTCACAACGGAAGAGATCAATACCATTTAGTTTTCTTAGACATAATTCACGGTACCTTGTCGTAGTGGGAGAGTTTCTAGGAACTCACCTTCTTATGACTTGGGAGACACTAGTGATTAAAATCCATTGTGAGTTAAAACAAGTAATGGATTGTCAAGATAAGAAACTATGAAGAAAGCCAAGAGAACTATAGTTTGATCCATTCACATGGAGTAACCTAAAGTTTTCTATTACAAGGACATAAAAGGAAACTTTCGTTAATAAGTCTATTCAATGGACTTTACAAAACTTCCTGTTCCTAGTATTATAGGTTTGAGTTTATCTAAACCTATGGCTTGTGGTATACCTGGTAATTACTTACTCTAATGCAAGCAACTTACTTTAGTAAGATGCTGAATCATTTTCTTTCTAATGGCAATCTATAGAAGCTTCACAACTTCTTAGGCATAGATTTTATTTATCTAAGGAAAAGTCTCAACTATTCCAGAAAAGATAAAGCCATGAAAGAATTTCTTAAATCAACAGTGAGAGGTCTTAGATATGCTTTAGTATGCCTTAGACCAGACACCTGCTGTTGAGTGGGAGTAATGAGTAGGTATCAGATTAATCCAAGAGAAGAACATTGGAAGACAATCAAGTAAATCTTAAGATTAAGAAGAGGAACTATATGTTAGTCTATAAAGGTGTGTTTAAAACTCTTAGACTACACCACATCAGATTTCAAAATTTGCCTTTGTGCTAGAAAATCTTTCTGATAAGATGGTGGTTACTCTGGGGGTGGAATAGTGATTTTGGAGAAGTGTAAAAACCTATCTGAAGTCTCTAGGTCTACCAAAAAGGGACCGAATGTTAAAGTTGCAGGAAAGGTACTTATTCAGTCTAAGGAAAGTTTCTATACATTTTTGGCACCATTCCAAATTGCCTTAACTACTAGTGTTGATTTCCTGATTAACCAAAAGTAGTTGCCAAAGGTATAGAATCCAGTATCCCAAAAGAGTAGACATATAGAGAGGAATTTCACATTATAAATGATTTTGTGATTAAGGAAGAGTAATAGTGGAGGAAAGGTTGTGTTTAATTCAACCTTTCAGGTCCTATTACGAGGAGTTTACTACTGCTACACTTGATTTGTATATCAAGGTGTTGAGATTATTTGAAATGCACTTTTGGTTTTATATTAGTGCAAGTGGGAGTTTGTTGGGTTTTATGCCTAAATAAAACTCATTTCAATATAATCAGATTTACTTATTAATATAGATCATAAATAACATTTAATGTTGCATGGTTCACATGATTTATTTCATGATTATATGTACATAATGTATGAATTCATCTGAAACTTTTTTCACATACTTGATCCTGTTTATTGTCCTGTCAGCACATTGGAAAGTAAACATGACTATGTGAATAAAGTTTCCTAGATTTATCAGACATAAGGTTTTACTGATATGATAATCTACAACAAAGTTTACTTGCATTTGGAGAAATGCTATGTTCTTTCCAGAGCATTGGTTAAAGTAAAGCTCAGGTTGGATGCATGGAGTATGCATCGGAAGGGACCGATATTGAACTTTGACATAGATTTATTAAACTTACCCTAATATCTATTCAAGTCAATATCGCCTAGTTGATCCTAGATCAAATGATCTTAATCCTATTATGATTAGGCTCAATCTCGAGAGGCTGTTAGTGTTCTTTGATTTGTTAGTTAAGCCTACTTTTGGGTAAGGTTGATACGTACATTTTGGGAACACGGTAGTGCAATTGAGTGGGAGCGCTTACATAAACATGGAATTTATAGCTTCTATCTGGCGAATAGTAAGTAAAGGATGATCTCCTTCGAGCTTCACCAAACAAAAATAAATGGTGCAGATCTCATTTCACATAAGCTGAAATATCATTTATACGGGGTTAAGTGTTTTAAGGATTAAATACATTGTAGGGTGTAACGGTAATCTAATCCCTTTACAATGTAGATCATTCATATAGAGGATCATTGATCAAATTAGGATTATAACAATGGATAACTAATGATGTGTCTATATGGTGGAACATATAGAGCATTCTATATACTGAGAGTGCAATTCTAAGTTATATGCGTGGATTCAACGAAGAATTAATAAGTTAGTGAATTTTAGTAATAAATTCTTGATCTACTTATTGGAAGCTCGGTTATATAGACCCATGGTCCCCACACTAGTTGAGATAATTGTAAGACTCATCTAATTGGTTTTGATTAATCAATTATAATTCTCAATTTAGACTATGTCTATTTGTGAATTTTTCACTAAGTAAGGGCGAAATTGTAAAGAAAGAGTTTTAGGGGCATATTTGTTAATTATGATACTTTGTATGGTTCAATTAATAAATATGATAAATGACAATATTATTTAATAATTATTTATAGTTATTAAATAGTTAGAATTGGCATTTAAATGGTTGAATTTGAAAATTAGCGTTTTTGAGAAAATCAGATGCAGAAGAGATAAAACTGCAAAATTGCAAAAGTGAGACCCAAATCCACATTGCATGGCCGGCCACTTTTGTAGGGTTTTCCCTCTGATATTTTCATTATTTTAATGCCAAGTAATTCAAACCTAACCCTAGTGGAATGCTATAAATAGATAGTGAAGGCTTCAGGAAAATTGGACACTTTCCTTCTGACTTTTCATTCAGAAAAAACTGAGCCTCTCTCTCTCCCTATCTTTGGCCGACCACTCCCTCTCTCTCTTCTTCCTAAAGATTTCAAAATTCTTAGTGTAAGAGTAGTGCCCACACACAGAAAGTGATACCTCAATCATAGTGAGGAAGATCGTGAAGAAAGACTTTCAGCAAGAAGGAGTTTCAGCACTAAAGAATCAGAGAAAGAGATCCAGGTTCAGATATTGATAATGCTCTGCTACAGAAAGGAATTAAGGGCTAGATATCTGAACGGAAGGAGTCATTATATTTCGCTGCACCCAATGTAAGGTTTACTAAACTTTATATGTGTTTATTTCATCGTTTAAGAAAGTTCATATTTAGGTTGTTAATCAACATACTTGTGGGTAGATCTAAGATCCTGGTAAAATAATTTCCAACAGTTAGAAGAAAGCTAATCCAAGAAAAGACCGCAAAAGGATTGTGGAACAAACTAGAGCACCTGTACATGGCACCATCAATATCAAGCAAGACTAATCTTCTTGAAAGATAATACAGGTTTAGAATGAATTCTTCTCTTTCCTTAGATGATAATATTGATAAATTTAATGAAATAATTGTTGGTTTAGCTAACATTGATCATAAGGTAGACGAAGAAAGTCAAGCAATCATATTGCTTAGATCATTAGCAATGGCATATCAAGAAGTTAACGCAACAATCAAATACGGAAGGGATGTGATCTCGTTGGAGGGTGTTCATGCGACATTAAAATCAAAGGACTTTGAATTGCAACTCGAGAAGGAGACTAGGAAAGACGAAACCTATCTTGTAAGAGGAAGAAGTCCAAAGAAAGGATCGTCAAGGAACAGCCAGTCACCATCAAGATCGAAGTCGAAGATTAAAGACAATCGACAATGTTATCAATGTGGAAAGATTGGCCACATCAAAAGATTCTGTTGTCAATTAAAGATGCAATCTGGTTTCAGATTCAATTATGATGACAAAAGATGCAACAGTAACCAGAACCAGTACTCAAAATCTAATGATCATGGAAATCAAAGAAAAGACTCTGCGGCCGTGGCTGAGAGCAATGGAAATGGAAGTTCGGATGGGGAATTATTTTCTATTTCAGAAAATAATAACAGTAAATAGTGGATCCTTGATTCAGGATGCACTTATCATATGTGTCCCAACTTAGAATCTTTCTTTGATTATCAAGAAACCAATAATGGTGGTAGATTACTAATGGATAATGATGTTTCTTGCAGGGTTGTTGGAATTGGTAAGGTGGCTATAAGGCAATTCAATGGTGAAGTGAAGATTCTACATAATGTGAGGCACATTCAAGAATTGAGGAGGAATCTGATATCACTTGGAACCTTGGAAGATGAAGGTTATGGCTATAAGTCCTTGAACGAGAGCCTAAGGATCACAAAAAGTTCAATGCTTGTGATGAAAGGAAAGAGAGTACATGGGCTGTATGTACTCGAGGGTGAAACTGTACCTGTGGCCGAGGCAGATACAGTAAAAGGTTTAGAAAGTGATATGCAGCTATGGCATCAAAGGCTCGGACATATGAGTGCACAAGGAATGAGGGAATTGCACAAGAAGGGAGTCATTGAAAAGCTTCAGACATGTGTATTACCATTCTGTGAGACTTGTGTTTATGGCAAGCAACACAAGATCAAGTTTACAACAGCAACTCACAACACAAAGGGAATCCTAGAGTATGTGCATGTTGACCTTTGGGGGCCAAGTAGAATCCTAACACATTCAGGTAAACACTACTTCCTATTTATTGTTGATGATTTTAGTAGATGTGTCTAGAACAGTTTAAGATATGGAAAGCTTTGGTGGAAAACAAAACAAATTTAAAGGTTAAGACACTTAAAACCGATAATGGTCTAGAATTCATCAACACTGAGTTTGATAGATTGTGTAATGAGCATGGGATAACTAAGCATAGGACAGTTGTGAAAACTCCACAACAGAATGGAGTTGCTGAGTGTATGAATAGAACCCTTTTGAACAAAGTGAGATGTTTACTTCTTAGTTCGGGGTTGGGAAAACCTTATTGGGGAGATGCCTTAGCTACTGCTTGTTACCTTGTTAATAGGAGTCCTAATAGAGTCATAGACTTGAAGACACCTTATGAGATGTGGTATGGGAAGATACCAAACATGAAACATTTGAGAGTGTTTGGATGTGCAGCATATGTACATCAATTCAATGATAAGCTTGATGCTAGATCTGTCAAAGGCATGTTTCTAGGATATCTTATAGGCACAAAAGGTTATAGAATCTACATAAAACAGGATGTGAAGCCTAAGGTGATTATTTCTAGAATTATTGTGTTTGATGAAAATGATTTTCCTTATTTGAAAGCCGAGAAAGGCAGTGTGTTACCTGATGCAGATTCATCTGGCAAGAGGGAAGATTTGGCAGAGTTTGAAATTGAGCTCAAAGGTTTTGAACCAGTAAGTGAGAAGAATGACAGTACAGATACAACTCCAGATGAGACTGAGGAACAACTAGATCTTTCTGATTACCAGCTTGCTAGAGATAGAACCAGAAGAGAAATTCATATACCAACAAGGTTTGTAGAAGCTGATCTGATTGCCTATGCTTTGTCAATAGATCATTCATGTGACATACAAGAACCATTGAGTATAGAAGAGGCTTTAAATGGAAAGTACAAGAAGGAGTGGTCTCGGGCTGTGGATGATGAATTAAGCTCACTTAGAAAGAACAAGACATATGTATTGGTTCCAAGACCTGAGGACAAGAAGGTGATCTCATGCAAATGGATTCTAAAGATTAAAAAAGGTGTGACAGAGGATGAGCCAGTAAGGTTTAAGGCAAGATTAGTTGCCAAAAGTTTCACTTAGGTGGAAGGGATAGATTACACCAAGGTGTTCTCACCTGTAGTGAAGTATAAGACCATTAGACTTATGTTGTCAATGGTAACTCAACAAGGTTTAGAAGTGGAGCAGCTTGATGTTTAAACTGTGTTTCTAAATGGTTATCTAGAAGAAGAGATATACATGGAGCAACCACCTGGATTTCAGGTAGAACAAGATGGAAAAGAGATGGTTTGTAAGTTGGAAAAGTCCTTATACGACCTTAAGCAATCACCACGACAATGGAACAAATGATTTGACAGCTATGTTCAAGAGATTGGTTTCACAAGGTCCAAGTTTGATCACTGTTTATTTTTCAAGTACCTAGAAGAGTCAACAGTTGTGTATCTTCTTCTCTATGTAGATGATATGTTAATAATGGGCAAAGACAAGGCAGTAATCAAAGGAATTAAAGACAAACTTAAGGCAGAATTTGACATGAAAGAATTGGGACAAGTAAAGAAGATACTTGGTCTAGAAGTTCATAGATCCAAGAGTGATGGAGTCATGCATTTGAAGCAAAAGAATTACATTGAGCAGATCCTAACAAAGTTAAAGATGCAAGATTCTAAGAGCACTTCAGTACCTCTTGGAGGACAGTTTGTATTAACCAAGGAAGAAAGCCCTATGACAGTAGAAGAGAAAGAAGAAATGGAAGAAATTCCATATGCAATGACTTTGGGATGTCTCATGTATGTCATGGTTAGCACAAGACCTAACATTGCTCATGCTTTAAGCATATTGAGTATGTTCATGTCAAATCCTAGAATAAACCATTGGAGGGCACTCAAATGGTTGTTGAGATATTTGAGAGGGACATCGGATATTGGATTGACTTATAAGAGAGTTTCAGAGAAAGTGACATTGAAAGGATATGTGGATGCTGATTATGCATCAAGCAAGGATACTAGAAGGTCTACTACCTCTTATGTGTTTCAAAATAATAGAGATTGTATTAGTTGGAAATCACAGCTCCAATCTATAGTAGCACTTTCAACTACAGAGGCAGAATTCACGACGACCACAGAGACATTTAAAGAAGCAATTTGGCTACAAGGAATTCTGAAGGAGTTAAAGCTTTTAGTTGGAAAGGCAAGGGTATATTTGTTGGGTTTTGTGCCCTAAATAAAACCCATTACAATCTGATTAGTTATCAATTTAGAATTTTGAAGTGATTTATGATTACAAGTATGTTACATGTTTATGGTTTAATATATATACTTGATATATGCACAAAATCAGTTAAATCCAGAACATATAGTTATTCACAATTACAGTATTGTCAATACAGTGGAATGTGATTGTGATTATATGATTCAAAAGATTTGGTCCCTGTTCATCAGTGTTTTGGATTTACACTGATGTGATAATCAGCGATGAAGTATACTTACACTTGGAGTAAGTGTTATGTTCTTTCCAGAACATTGGCAAAGTATAGTAGTTTCGAATGTATGGAGTATACATTGGACTGGACCGATATTGAACTTGGTCAAAGATATTGTAAACTTACCCTTCTATCTTTCCAAGTCAATGTCAAAAGTTGATCTTAGATTAAGAGAATCTAAATTCTTATATGCTTAGGCTCAATCTCAGGAGTGCCATTCATGTTTTTTGATTTATTAGTTAAGCCTACTTTTGGGTCAGGGTAATACATATATTTTGGGAACATGATAGCATAACTGAGTGGGAGTGCTGAACATAAATATGGAAATCTATAGCTTCTAATAATGTATAGAAGTGGATGATTCCTTTTGAGCTTAGTTAAATAGAAGTAAATGGATGAGCTCTTGTTTCAGTGACTATATATTAGATCACTAAAACATCATTTACAGGTAACTAAGTGTTCAAAGGGGCAAAATACATTGAGGGGTGTAAATGGTAAATTGGTCCCATCTCGATGTAAATCATCTATATAGAGGATCTCTAAATCACATTAAGATTATAACAATGGTTAAATGAGATAGCATATTAATATCGTGAAACATATGATATGCTCTATATAAGTTTGAGAGTGCAATTCCAAGTTCTAAGAGTGGATTCAACAAGGAATTAATAAGTTAGGGATTTACTTGGTAAATCGGTTCAACTTATTGGAAGCTCAGCATATAGATACATGGTCCCCAATCTAGTTGAGACTATACTGTTTGTAAGACTCTATAATTGATTTATGATTAATCAATTATAATTCTAAAAGTTAGACTATGTCTAATTTGTGAATTCTCACAGTTTAAGGATGAAATTGTAAATAAAAGGGTTTCTAGGTTTAATTATTAATTAAGAGACTTTGCATGTCTAATTAATAATTATTTTAAATGGCAATATTATTTAATAATCTATTTTAGTTATTAAATAATTAGTTTTGGCATTTAAAAGATTGGAATTGGAAAATTGGCATTTTTGGAGAAATAGAAATAAAATTGAGGAAACTGCAAAATTCCAGTGAGGCCCATACACACCATGGTCGGCCACCCTTTGCATGTTTCCCAATTATTATTTTCAATTTAAATTGTCATTTAATTGCTAATCAAAGCCTAGCCTAAATAGGAAAGTGGTGGATCACACTAAATAAGGCAGTTAATCAATTACACAGTAAAAGAGGAAACTGCTTATTTAGAAAGTTGTGCTCTTCCCTTTTTCTATATATAGTAGCCCTTTGCTCTCTTCTCTTGCATGCATTGTATCACACGAATTCAAGAGAGAAAACAAGAGAGAATTTTGAAAATCCAAGTGAGAGAGAAGTGCCCACACACATCACTCAGTGCCTCAATCATAGTTTGGAAGACTGTGAAGGATCACATCCAACTGAAGAATTTTCGGTCTCAGATCTTGATTATACTCTGCTACAGACAGGAATCAAGGGTTAGAAATCTGAGTGGAAGGAGACACTTAATTCCGCTGCCATCACTGTAAGTTATTCTTAACTTTTATGTGTTTAATTCATCGTTTTTAGAAGTTCAATTTTAGGTTGTTAAATCAACATACTTGTGAGTAGATCTAAGTTCCTGGTAAAATATATTTCTAACAACTGGTATCAGAGCCATGGTAATTGATTTGCTTGCAAGAAATTTGGACTTAAAACGATTTGTTTGTGATTTGGATGGTTTCATGGTGTGTCATATTGATGTTTGATTGATGTTTGTGAATTCTGGTAAGAATAATTGATTATCTGTATCTGGAATTATTTTTATTGGATAGTTTGGAAAATTCTAAGCAATTTACTTTTTTACAGAACTCGATTTCGATTTAATTTGAATTAGTTATGAATTTTTGAAAATCGGGAAAAATCGAGGTGGTGATCTCCCATCCCACGCGCGCGGAAGGGCTGCTGGGAGCCTCCCAGCGCCGAGGAAACTTGGCAGATCACCCTGTATACGCACGCGGATGGTATGCAACGCATACCATCCGTACAGTGTGCCATTTTTCTTCGTTTTCTTCGATTTTTCATGCTATTTCATGGAATTGACTACCGATTTTTTGTATAGTTTTGTATTTTGATTTTGTTTTTCAATTTTCAAATCTAATTATCAGAAATGAATTAATTTTATTTTAAATTAATTTTAGATATTAGTGTAATTTGAATTTGAAAATAGGATAGAATCAAGTATTGTTTATCTCTTTTCTTATTTCTTTTAAATTTTGATTATTTTATCTTATTTTGAATAAAAGGTCAGAAATTAAATTTTTTTTATAAAAAATATTTTTTTTGTAAATTGACCTTATTTAGAATAAGATTACTATAATCATGGTATTTTAAAAGGGGAAATAAGATTATTTTTGTTAATTTTTTAAATTTTGTTATTTTACCTAAATTAGATTGTAAAATCATAAAAGGGTATGTATTTACCATTTTCTATTTTATTGAATATTTAATTTATTAAATAACATGAAATTTAAAAGGAAAGTTAGCAAATTTATTTTGAAATGATATATTTAGGTTACTCAAAACCTAATTTTTCAAAATTGTAGGTTTAATTTTAAATATTATTTTATTTATTCTTTAAGAACTGAATTTTTTTTTTAAATTTCGAAATAAAGATTAATATTTTTAAAATTAAATAAATCCTACATCCAACGATCCAAATCTAACCTTGTTACAGGAGTATGTGTTTTAGATTGTTTGTAAGTTTTCTAAAACCTGTTATTGCTTGATCTAAATTGCCAGGGTTAACTTGTTGACGGATCCAATGATCTGATTTTAACCCATGGTTCAATTGATGATAGATCAAGTGAATAATTTGTAACAGGTATATTTTTACATTCTTCTTTCATCTGTGTATGACCTAGTAACATGATAAGATCCATCAAAATCTGTGTGCCTGTGTGAGCCTATATGTTTAATTTCTGTTATAGACACATATAGGTTGTTGTTGCTAAATAAAATGTCATATCCTGATAGATTTTATTTAGGCTCATTTAGTTAATGGGCCTATTCAATTAATAACAGTTGTTCATTTTAAGGTTAAATTCCTCTCTTTTGGGCCTTGTGTGAGAGTTTGGAGCCTTAGAAGTGGGTACGACATACTGGACCCAGCCCCCCCTCACATGAACAACCCCAATTGTGAAGGTCTATTTGCCTGATTTGGATAACTGTGATAGGTTAATTAAACTAGTTTGACCTAATAAAATTGAATAGCAACATAATTAATTTCTTTCTTCGAAATTAATTTAAGAAAAACATAGTTTAATGAATTTTATTTCTAGATAAACTATTTGTATTTTTCTTGTATTTAATTAAATAAAGAATTTTAAGTAACTAGATTCTTTCTGAAACTTACTTTTATTATTTCATTAAATATTCCTATTTAAGTTATGAATTAGTTATTACTAATTTTCCCTTTTAACTTAAATTTTGAATATATTTTGAATTTAATATTAAGTTGAGGAAATCTAGGAATTAGTTATTGAAGATTCTTAAAAGATATTGTTTAAGTTGGTTTTAAACTTAAAAATGGAATATCTTTAAATTAGGTAGTTACCACCTGATTTTGATATTTAATTAAATTTTGTTTGGAAAATTTTAAGTTTGTAAATTATAGATTCTTTCTATAATAACTTAAATCAGATATTTTCTAGATCTTGAAAAGATACTTAGTTAAATTGAGATATTTTCTAGATAGTTATTTCTATACTAATTCTAATATAGGAAAATATCATTGATTGTGAAATTAATTGTTTAATAATTAATTTTGGTACAATTCAATTAAGGATATTTTTCCTTATATTAAATTGGAAATTAATAATTAAGCTTTCTCTATACTTAATTATTTATTTCCTGAATTTAATACATTTAATTAAATTGAAAATTAAATATCTAAGTTGATTTTCATAATAATACTTAGATATTGTTATTTTCATGATATTTAATTAAATAAGAAAATTATTTTAAGTTGGGTATTTTCATAACAACTTGAATTTGAATAATTTTCAAAATATATTTTATTTATTTTATTAATCATTTTTCAAAATTGCATTTAATTATGCAAGATGATTTTGAATTTATCTTGAAAGATAGATTAAAGTTGTAAATTAATTATTTTAATTAATTTTGAATCAACTTAAATCAATGATCTTTTCATTTAATGATTAATTTAAAATAAAGGAACCAAAATATATTATTAGAAATTGGATTAATTAGTCAAGAAAATCTAGATAGATAATATTTTTGCTTGAAGTATTTTTTCTAAGTAAAGTTTGATTTATTTTAATGTGTTTCGAAAATTGTATATTTTTGGAAATACAATATATATATATATATATATATATTTGTAGAAAATTTTAATTTGAGTTGCAAATTAATTTAAATTAATACAACTTAAATTAAGTAATTTTCTTAATATTTGTTGGAAAGTTAATACTAAAATGGAAATAATTCATTTTATTTTCTTAACCATCTAAGTTTAATTTTACAAATATTAAATTAAATTTTATTTAGATTTTATTCTAAATTTAAAATTTAATAAATATATATATAGATTTAAAATAAATAAATAATAGAAGAAAATACATTTTTAAATAATGAGCTTTATTATTTTAAGATATTCGATCTCCATTGTTGGTTTTAAATAGCTATTGTTTTAGTGAGTAATCCTCCCTAATGGAGGAACGTTCATTAGCAAGTTAGCGCCGTTTAATCTCGAAAGATAAGTATGTTTGTAAGTGTTTTATATTAGTATTGATCACCCTAATGGTGGTTACTGTATAAGACTTACAAATGTATGAAACAATGGTAGAAGCTCATGAAATAAGAATGACCTTGACTCTCGCCTAAACGGGACAACGTCGGATTATCTTTTCGATCGAATAAAAGGTTGCTAGAATGTTTGTCATTTTAGATGAGTTGGCAACTCTATTCAATGGATGGTAGCTTTGACTCTCGCCTAAACGGGACACTGATATCAGTTTGTTGAAAACCTTGGAAATTATTTAGGATTGAATTTTTTTTAGTATTTTCTCTAGTCATTCCTACTTGCTATGTGCTGATAATTTCTGAATAAGATTTTGTGTTAAACCATAATTGATATCTATTTATTATCTTGTAGTATCCTGAATTGCAATATCGAATCCCATGTTGTCATTGTTAACTGAAAATAACCTAAATGGGTCTAACTTCTCAAAATGGAGAGAGAACATTAACATTGGTCTCATAGGTGAAAGTGCCTCGTTTGTGTTGACTGAGCCGTCCCCTGAGCAACTAGGTGACAATGCAACCAAAACTGTGAAAGAGAAGTTCAAGCGTTGGCAGAATGCTAACAATAAAGCTCGTTACTTCATGCTTTCCAGCATGGTTGACACCTTGAAAACAAGGTTTGCAAACACTGTCACGGCTGCAGAAATCATGACGCAGTTAACTGAGCTATTCGGTATGGCATCTATCCAGTCTCGTTTTGACGCGACTAAGAAATTCATCGACGCACGGATGGAACCCCATCAGAATGTGCGTGATCACCTTCTCCAGATGGCTAGTTATTTCCAGGAAGCCCAGAATCATGGTGCTGAAATGGATCAGACTACTCAAGTGAGTCTCATCTTGAATAGTCTGACTCCAGATTTTCTGCCCTATACATCAAATTATGTCATGAATAAGAAGGAACAAGACTTTCATACCTTAGTCAACGACCTTCAGACATATGAAAATTTGATTGGAGGTCCCAAGAAAAGAGGGAATAAACCTCAGAATTCTGGAAATGGTAATAAGACGAGTAATCCTGAGGCACATGTTGCTTCTACTTCCAAATCCAATCATAAGAAGAAGTGGAAAAATGCCAAGAAGCGAGCTCAAGCTGCGAAAGCAGCTAAGAACAAAAAGGCTAGAGCTTCTGGTGATACACCAAAAGGAAAGTGTTTCTACTGCAATGAGAAAGGCCATTGGAAATCCCAATGTCCTAAGCTTCTTGCAAAGAAACAAGGTATTTCTTTATAAACTGATGTGTTTTTAGTGAATTATTATCCTTTTGGATTATTAATTCTGGACTACTAACCTTGTTTATTATTCTTCTTATAGCTCAAGCTTCTTGAACTCGGATGCTGTCTTAGCGAGTTGAAGTAGAAAGCTGGATGGTGGATGGAGGTCGTCTATAATAAAGAAGAAGCTCATTTTTTTTTGAATTAATTGTTTAGTTTTTCAAACAATTTGGAATTCAAGTTTTGGGATTTTATTCCCTGTTTGGTTCTCATAATATTGCAAACAATTTTTTTTGGTTTATAATAAAGTATCTTTTTCAAATAAATTGCAATTTATGAGTTGAGCTTCAGTACTTTATCTTATCTATCCCCGATTGTTATATTTTTTATGTTTGTATGTGTATGTATTTTATTGATACAAATTATATAGGTATTTAAACTCCTTACAGAGTTAGTACTACACAAACACTAGAAATTACTTCTATGTTTATGAATAATTGTTAATTCTAAAACAATTATTTGAGAATTTGTTTAATAAAAAGATCTTTTGATCTGATAGGGGTGGAGAAAAGTTAAGAATAAGATGCAGTTCAACGATCTTTTATATCTAATGAACTCTGGATTATATTCAACTCCACAGACTCTCTATCACACTTAGAGATTTACAACCTTTAGGGGTGGATCATAATCTCTATAAACTTAGGGGTGGACTTTATTCCACAGTGTTGCTATAATTATAAACACTACACAAGTATACGCAATCAAGTAGTAAAACTCACACAGGTGAGGTCGATCCTATAGGGAATTGGATTAAATACCACTAAACTATACTTATAATTCTATTTGGCAATATCGAAAAACAATTATGATTTAAGAACAGTAAAGTAATTCAGAAAACGTAAAACACAGTTAAAGTTTAAGCAAGATGAGATGATAGGGAGGAGAATCCTGTTGTTGTTTACCCCAAATCGTTAATGCTTAATTACTATCCTATTCTTGAAGTGAATGACAAATTATAAAGTAACCTAGCTCTTTTCAGATCTTCTAGATTCTAAATCCCATGTTATCTAATTAATTCCTTAATTAAACTAACATGAAATCAGCATTAAGTAATAATCTACTCGTCACATAAGTCATGTAAATACTCTCGTTTCACATAGAACATCGATTATCCCAATTTTAGCATTCTCAATTCTCACTTTTCAGATTTCGAATTGAGATCATAAAGCATGCACAAGGTGATCAATCTTAAACATGAAATTAAGAACAAATTAAGATAATTTCACAAACAAGAATAGAGGAATGGCAATTAAACATTAACTAGGCAAAACATTAAACAACAATCATCATCCTCCCTAAATGAGAAATTTAGTTCAGAAACAAATCCATAACCATTCCTAAAGCAATATTTAACATAAATAAATTAAAGAGGAATAAAGAAAGAAACTGTTGGTGGATGAATTCTGGATCGTCACTTGAATCTCTGTGCTCTTCCTGTCGCTCTCTGCTGTATTTTAGGGTTCCAAAAATTGCTTCCCCTGAATTCCAATCACAGTTTTCTATTTATAATTAATTTTTAGGGTTCGATGGACGAAATTACCCCTGGTCCATACGGGATCTCGCCGCGGCCAAGCTTCTTCTGGCCGCGGCGAGATAATTGCAAATTTTGGCTCTCTCTGTATCTCTTAAATGGCCGCGGCGAGACTTCCCCTCGCCGCGGCTGTAACGTCCCCGCTTCAAGCCTCCATTGGGTCCTTACACCCACGGAATGAATGGCTCTTATACACGAGTACGCCACTCTGGCTGCTTCATGGACTGATGACTGACCCTACAGACCAACACGAGTGTTTTCAGCGTGCTTTGTCCTCACTCGCACGCTTCCTGGGAAAACTTCCCAGGAGGTCACCCATCCTTGAAATTGCTCCAGGCCAAGCACGCTTAACTGTGGAGTTCTTTCAAGATGGGCTACCGAAAAACAAGATGCACCTTGTTGATATAGGTAGTACCAATCAATCCATTTAAACTCTATTCAACTGTGTAGTCCCATACCTACACAGTCTTAGAATCATCCCACTTGACCTTCCCCAGGCGGTGTGAGATTGTACAGCTTACCCGGTATTTCCCCTTACAGATCACGGGACTACTGACTGTCACAGCGGCGACTGTAGCATCCCAGAGTTCCTTATTTCTTTCGTGATCTAGCCGCGGCCAAGCTGTGTCTAGCCGCGGCCAGATATACACAATTCTTCAAAATTTGTGTTTTTCCTCGGCTCAGCTCGTCTTTTATTGAATTTCTGCACCCGAGACCTCTTTTATTCCAAATAACCTGAAAACATAGAAAACAAGCGTAATTCCGTCCTAACACAGCGAAAAACGCACATAAAATAGATCCAAAACATAGGCTAAAAATAGCCTAACAAAATCCCCCAAACTGACTCTTTACTCGCCCCCGAGTAAACTAAGACTCGAACTAAAAACAAACAAACAGAGATAACTAAACTTTCCGACGATTGAACTGCTACCACCACCTGCACAACTTCAAGCCATCAATAACCAGAATTTCAACTTGCCAACTCTAAGAACTAATTTGGATGTACAATTTACAAGTAAGCAGTTCATACAAGCACAAAACATCACAATTGCCGTCCATATCACAACCGTTCTAAACTTCCCGACATTCCACTAACACATGATCAATAAGTTTCAATGACATACCTCTCTCCACTAATGTTGACAAATTTCTCTTTGGAATCAATAGGTCTTTTTCGGTTATCATCATGTGGCTTAGGTACATGGGTAGGTGACAAGTCATTTAAGCTACACTATACCATAAGCACTATTAACCAAGCAAGCACCCAAATTTATTTTTTCTTTTCTTCCCTATATCCCAAAGGCAATAGTAAGAGATTGAGTTTTTTTCTTTATGTGCGTACCTCATATTTTTCTTAGCTTTTTTTTTTCTCAAGAAGACATTATCACATATTTCCTCTTTTTTTTTCTTCTATTTTTTTTCTGGAGGCACAACACACAATATTTTTTTTCAATCACTCACTCATACACTTTGTTTCTCCACTTACAACACTTTATCCCCCCAAAACTTGCTTAAAGGCTCATGGCATAATAAGGTATGTTCAGAGTGAAAAGAGTTAAAGATAACGAATTCAGCTTAGTTAAGTGGTGAAAAATTTTTAAAACAGGCTAAGGCTCAACTTTGGGTATACTATGGTAAAATGTTTAGGTAGGCTTGAAAGGCTCAATCGTTCCAAGGAAAACTTGCCTAAATCACTTTCCAAATAAAAACTATCAAGGATTTCGCTTCAAGAGAGTATGTCAACGAAATTCTATTTCATGTACAGTCAATCATTCCACAAACCAAACAGAACAGAAGTGATATGCGTCAAGAACAAATGTTTTATGTCTACATGAACCACTTCCTAACACACATCCATCTTAATTCAAACAGTTGCAAGTCAAGCACACAGTTATGTTTTAATCCATTACACAAGTGAATAACAGTGGTTCAATCAATCTTTCAATTTAGCTATCAACACATGACTTAAAAAAAAACTAAAACAAACTAATTAACGAAAACAAATAAACTGAAAAAAAATTTAAGTCACTCCCCCCAAACTAAAGATGCACATTGTCCCCAATGTGTGAAAATAAACCATGGTGAGAGAAACTTACCTGAGCCCTTTAGAAGGGGTTTGGCGGCGGTGGCTGGTCATAAGGGTTGAAACGAGGTGGCATTGCAAAGTAATTAGGATCCTCCACACCGACATTCATCCTCGTGACAAGTGCCTTCAGTTGGGCCACCTGCTGCTCATGAAAAATACTCCGTTGGGCCATGTAATTCTGCATGTGCATGTTCTGCTGAATCAGATAATTCAACTGATTGTGAGTGTACTGCATGGCGGGGTCAAGAGGCCCGGCAAGACGTGGTGGTTCAATGTCCTCATGTTCCTCTTCTTCTCTTGCCGGAGGTCCTCTCTGAACTGGCGGTTGACCATGAGGATGAGGAGGTTTGAAGCGAAGAACAGTGGACAAGTTAATACTGCGTTGTGGCGGCGCCTTGGTATCATATGAGTACTGCGGTACTCCATGTTTCTCACAAAGGTCAGTGATAATTCCAGCAAGCCCAAGTCCTCCACCAGAAGACCCCTCAACCATTATGTCAAATGTTACTCGAATAATATCCCCCACATTCAAATTATAACCTTTCATAATGCCATAAACCCATTTAATCCTGTCTATTTGAGCATCAGAAAAATGTTTGTTCGGGAGCAACCTTGCACTAACAAATTAAAGCCATGCCTTGGCCACTGGGTTAAGTTCACACCGGTACAATTGGTATGGTTCTCCAGCAAGCTCATGGAACCTCAGGCCAGGATACCCTAGAGTTTCAGCAATATCCACATAATTCAAACTTCTTTCCCGAAATTGTTGTTTCAAGGGTTGCTGCTCTACAGTGAAAGTTGGGAGCTCGTAAAGAGCATGAATGGCAGCTGTGGAAGCAGGCACTCTAACCCCCCTAACTCTTACTTTGTCATCCTCTCTTTCAGGCCAGTTGGCTAAAAATTCTAAAGCTAGAGTTTGGTTACTACGCTCAGTGACATCCACAAACTTAGTCCACTGCCTATTTAAGATTTGATCTCTAATAGACGCAAATGCAAGAGGAATGTTTGCAGTTTGACTCAGGTTTACAATGTCTATCCCTCTGTCTTCAATGAATGCCCTATCTTTCAATTTCAAAAACCGCTCTTGAGCATCCATGTTGGTAAACCTTACTCTATCAAGATTAGAGCGACCCCTAGGTGGGTTGGATGATGAAGCTCCCCTTTCTTCACTCACTCTTGACCTTTTTGGACCCATATCACCCAAATTTCCTAACTTTAAAGATTTTTTTTTAAAAAAATTTCGGCAGCACTTCCCCTTAAAAATTCACTTCCCGGGAATTAATTCCCTCACAATCAAACCCAATTCTACTCACACAAACAATTTTCAACAATGTATATAGCAAAAATCCCAAATATTTAACAAACTTTCCAAAACTATCCAACAATTCACAAATTCTTCAGTAAAAATTGGGTTGAGAGTCTTAGATTCAATACCTCAATGAGAATCCTCCTTTAATCATCCTCCATTGTTGAAAGCTTGAAGTTCTTGAGAAAGAAGAAGATGAATAAGGGTTTTTGAAATTTTTAGGTGAGGTTTTAGGGATTTGGGGTTGATTTTGAGTGGGAAGGAGTGTTTGATGAGAGAAATAATGGTTTAAGATGATTGGGAAGGAAAATTATGGTGAAATATGAAGTGAAAAGGTTATGAATTGGATTTGAAGAAGAAAATTGGTGTGGAAGAGGGTAGTTCAGCGTGGTGGTTAGGTTTAGGAAATATGAGAGGGGTTTTGAAATGATATGAAAATTGCCCCTTTTTAAAGAGGTCTGACCACTTTCGCCGCGACGAGATATAGCCTCGCCGCGGCCAAAATCCGTGAAAAAAGATACCTTTCTGTAAAGCTTAAATGGCCGCGGCGGTATGTCCCCTCGCCGCGGCCAGATTTTGTGAAAATAATAGGGGTTCTGTAAGCCTTAAATGGCCGCGGCGGTACTACATCTGCCCGCGGCCACTGGGCAATTCCCCCTTTTTTTTTTTTTTAAACAAAACTGGACAAAAACGAAAAAGAAAAATAACAGTAAAACCTAAAAAGAGTTCAACTAAATCATAAAGAACACTTGGGTTGCCTCCCAATTAGCGCTAACTTTATCGTCGCATAGCTAGACGTTGATCGAGATCTTCATAGTGGCGCCAGAATTATGGCGGACTTGGTTTGATCAAATTGACCTCCCAAGTAGAGCTTTAACCGCTGCCCATTCACTTTGAAAGTATTAGGGCCTTCACCTTTTAGTTCCACCGCTCCATAAGGAAACACCTTGGTCACTGTAAATGGCCCTGACCACCTTGACTTTAATTTACCAGGAAACAATTTTAATCTTGAGTTGAAGAGTAGAACTTGTTGCCCAGGTTGAAACTCCTTTCAGACTAAATTTCGGTCATGCCACCTCTTAGTTCTTTCCTTGTAAATCTTAGCGTTCTCATAAGCTTCGTTTCGAAATTCCTCCAACTCATCCAGCTGTAGTAGTCTTTTCTGCCCAGCAGCCTTTAAATCCATGTTCAGAGTTTTCATTGCCCAATAAGCTTTGTATTCTAACTCCACCGGTAAATGACAAGCCTTTCCAAACACCAACCGATATGGTGACATCCCGATTGGCGTTTTGAACGCTGTTCTATAGGCCCACAATGCGTCATCCAATTTTCTTAACCAATCTTTCCTTGATCTCTGCACCGTTTTCTCCAGAATTGTCTTTATTTCCCGATTAGAAATCTCAGCTTGGCCATTACTTTGCGGATGATAGGGTAGAGCAGTTCTATGGCGAACACCATATTTCGAAAGGAGTGCTTCGAACTGTTTGTTGCAGAAGTGACTCCCTTCATCGCTTATGATTGCTCGGGGAGCACCAAACCGCGTGAATATATTCTTCTGAAGGAATCGAAGAACTATTTTTCCATCATTAGTTGGTGTTGCTACAGCTTCCACCAATTTTGATACGTAATCTACAGCTAGTAAAATGTATAAATTGCTAAACGATGAAGGAAAAGGACCCATAAAGTCTATCCCCCATACATCAAACAATTCTACTTCCAAGATTCCTGTCAAAGGCATCTCGTTTCTCCTTGAGATGTTTCCTGTACGCTGACAACGATCACATGCCTTCACAAAAGTACTAGCATCTTTGAAAAGTGCTGGCCAAAAGAATCCGCTTTGCAACACCTTGGCAGCTGTTCTAGTTCCACTGAAGTGTCCCCCACATGGTAGAGCATGACAGTGATTAAGAATAGAGTACATCTCCTCTTCAGGCACACATCTTCTTATTATCTGATCTGCACAGTGCTTGTAGAGGATTGGCTCTTCCCAGTACTAATGTTTCACCTCAGAAAAGAATTTCTTTAGTTGTTGTCGAGAGAGCCCAGGAGATGTGATATTGGCAGCCAAGAAGTTAACATAATCAGCATACCATGGTACCATTAGGCTTTCCCTCACACTAAAGAGTTGTTCATCGGGAAATTGTTCATTTATTTGTACCTCCTTCGTATTCTGACTTTCTTCCAGCTCTAGTCTTGACAAGTGATCTGCTACCAGATTCTCAGTACCCTTCTTATCTTTTATTTCTAAATCAAATTCTTGCAAAAGAAGAACCCATCGAATTAATCTTGGTTTGGCATCCTTCTTAGTCATCAAGTACTTGATTGCTGAATGATTTGTATACACTATCACTTTATTGCCAATCAAATAGGGTCGAAATTTGTCACATGCAAACACTATAGCCAACATCTCTTTTTCTGTAGTAGCGTAATTCAGTTGGGCATCATTCAAGGTCTTGCTTGCATAGTAAATAGTTCTGAATACCTTGTCAACCCATTGTCCCAACACTGCTCCAATTGCATAATCACTTGCATCACACATGATTTCAAAAGGTAATTCCCAGTTTAGTGTAGTCACGATCGGTGCTGAGATTAACTTATCCTTGAGAATCTGGAATGCTTCAAGACAATCTTTCCCAAATTAAAAAGGTACTCCACTAGCAAGAAGATTAGATAGAGGTTTGGCTACTTTGGAGAAGTCTTTGATAAATCTTCTGTAGAACCCGGCATGACCCAAAAAGCTTCGAACTCCCTTAACTGAAACTGGAGGAGGCAAGTTCTCAATTGTAGATACTTTGGCTCTGTCAACCTCAATACCTTCTTTCGAGATCTTATGACCCAACACTATTCCTTCCGTAACCATGAAATGGCATCTTTCCCAGTTCAACACCAAATTAGAGTCTTCACACCTTGTTAAGACCAATTCCAAGTTGCTTAAACATTGGTCAAACGATGAACCAAATACTGAAAAATCATCCATGAACACCTCGATGCATTTTTCTATTAGATCTGAAAATATAGCCATCATACACCTCTGAAATGTTGCTGGAGCATTACACAGCCCAAATGGCATTCGTCGAAAAGCAAAAGTACCATATGGACATGTGAATGTTGTTTTCTCTTGATCTTCCGGCGCTATAGCTATTTGGTGATACCCTGAGTACCCATCAAGGAAACAGTAGTACTCTTGGCCTGCCAATTTGTCTAACATCTGGTCAATGAATGGGAGTGGAAAGTGATCTTTTCTCGTGGCTTTGTTGAGTTTCCGGTAGTCTATACAAATTCTCCATCCTGTGACAGTTCTGGTTGGGATGAGTTCATTCTTTTCATTCTTCACCACCGTCATCCCTCCTTTCTTTGGAACAACTTGGACTGGACTTACCCATTTACTATCTGAAATAGGATACGCTACCCCGGCATCTAACCACTTTAAGACTTCTTTTCTGACAACCTCCTTCATTGGTGGATTTAATCTTCATTGTGCATCGATGGTAGGCTTCACTCCTTCCTCCATTAAGATTCTGTGCATTACAGTTGAGGGGCTGATCCCTTTAATATCTGCTAAAGTCCATCCAATGGCTTTCTTATGCTTCCTTAGAACCCGTAATAGCTTGTCTGTCTCTACAGAAGATAGGGAAGATGCCACAATGACAGGAAGTGTCTTATTTTCTTCCAAATATTCATACCTGAGATGATCCGGTAGGACTTTTAACTCTAGTTAAGGAGGCTTTTCAGTAGATGGGGTAGGCTTTGTTGGTATGACTCCTAATTCTTCATAGTATCTTCGATTCAACGGTCCATAAGAGTCGAGCCACATAGCATACTCATAAGCTTCCATACCGTCTTGTTCCACCACCTCCCCTTGTACCAAAGTCAGATTAAGAGGGTCTTCAATATGCGTCTTTGTCTCCACCAACTGGTCCACCACATCAATTGCAAAACAATTGTCACTAGCCGTAGGGTAAGTCATTGCTTTGAGTACATTAAATACAACTTCATCTCCTTGTACCCTCAGCTTTAACTCTCCTTTCTGAACATCAATTAGTGCTTTCCCTGTTGCCAAGAAGGGTCTCCCCAGGATGATAGGAACATTGTTGTCTTCTTCCATATCCAGAACAATGAAATCAGCTGGAAAGATGAACTTGTCAACTTTAACTAACACATCCTCAATGACTCCTCTAGGATGAGCTAGTGATCGATCCGCCAATTGGAGAGTTACCGTGGTTGGCTTTGCTTCCCAATGTAGCCTTTTTAAACACTGACAAAGGCATTAAGTTTATACTGGCTCCCAAATCACATAGTGCATTTATTCTTTCAATTTTTCCAATAGTACAAGGAATAGTGAAGCTCCCTGGATCTCTGAGTTTTGGAGGGAGTTTCTTCTGTAGAATAGCGCTGCACTCTTCAGTTAGAGCCACTGTCTCATAATCCTCCATCTTCCTCTTCTTTGACAAAATTTCCTTCATAAACTTCACATAACTTGGCATCTGCTCTAAAGCTTCAGCAAAGGGAATGTTAATGTGAAGTCTTTTGAAGACTTCTAGAAACTTGGTGAACTGCTTGTCTAAGTTTGACTTTCTGAGCCTCTGAGGATAGGGTATTTTCACATGGTGATCAATGCTAATAGGTGGAGTCTGTTGTGGTTGTGCTGGGCTATCAGTAGCCTTCTCTGCTGTTGGTGTTGGTGTTTGCACTGGTTGAGCTTTTATTTCTTCATCTACCTCAACTGGTTGTGGTAACTAAGGCCCATCATACTTCTTACCACTCCTCAGGGTAATTGCTTTGCAGTTTTCTTTGGGATTAACTTCAGTTGTGCTAGGCAAATTTCCTTGAGGGCGGGTTGCTACCTGAGTTGCTAGCTGGCCCGTCTGAGTCTGGAGGTCTTTAATTGAAGATCTAGTTTCAGTCATAAATTGAAGCAGTAAATCTGTTTGCAAACTAGAATTTCCACCAGAGGCTTGTTGCTAATTAAACTGTTGGTTCTGATTCTGTTGCTGATAGAACCCACAGTTTCTTCGGTTGTTACCCTGGTTGAACCCATAATTGTTCCTGTTGTTGTTCTGTGAAAAATTTCCAATGGCCTTAGCTTCATCCATTGGCAAATCATCCACATCTGCTTGACACTCCGAAAAGTGATGCCTTCCTCCACATAACTCACAAACAATTTTGGCTTGTTTAGCTTGCCCTGCAATTATTTTTGTCAATGCCTCAACCTGAGCTGTTAACTTTGTTATGGCATCAACTTCTAACACACCAGCTACCTTCTTAGATTGACTCCTTTCAGTTGGCCACTGCTGATTGTTTAGAGCCATCTCCTCCAATAGATCATACGCCTCATTAGCACTCTTTCTCATAAAAGCTCCGCCCGCTGCTGCATCTATTAGAGTTCTAGTATTACCAACCAACCCGTTGTAGAAGTTGTGAACCAGCATCCACTTCTCTATACCGTGATGAGGACACTTCCTGATCAGATCTTTAAACCTCTCCCAAGCCTCATGGAGAGATTCATTATCTTGTTGGCAGAAGTTATTGATTTCTCCTCTCAGCTTTGCAGACTTGGCTGGAGGAAAGAACTTTGACAAGAATTTTGTTGCCAGATCATTCCAGGTGGCAATAGAATTGGGTGGCAAGGAGTTCAACCAACTCTTGGCTCGTTCTCTGAGCGAGAATGGAAACAGTCTCAGTCGAATGGCATCATCGCTAACTCCATTAACTTTAAAAGTTTCACAAAGTTCCATGAAGTTAGAGAGATGCAGATTAGGATCTTCAGAAGGGAGGCCACCAAACTGAACTGAAGACTGCACCATTTGAAGGATGGCAGGTTTAATCTCAAAGTTGTTTGCATCCACTGCCGGTGGCCTGATACATGACTGCACTCCCGTCAGAGTAGGGAGAATGTAATCTCTCAAGCTACGGCCATTAGCTTGATCTTCCACGGCGCCTCCATTATTACCGTTATTACCCCCATTGTTTCCAGCATTATTGTTCACATTGGCAGCCATGATTTCTGATGTTTCAGCAGTTGCTGAAACTCTTTCTTGCCTCTTGTTCTTTCGATTCCTCCTGCAAGTTTTCTCGATTTCAGGATCAACCGGTAATATGACTGCTTGTCCTTGACGGCGCATACACTTAGGATTCCTGAAATAGATCAAGAAAATATTGCAAGAAAAAAAAGTTAGAAAATCAGCAAGAGAAAATATACCAAAGTAGAAGTTAGTATAATTTTATGTAATATTAATCTTTAAACAATTCCCCGGCAACGGCGCCAAAAACTTGTTGCTATAATTATAAACACTACGCAAGTATACGCAATCAAGTAGTAAAACTCACACAGGTGAGGTCGATCCCACAGGGAATTGGATTAAATACCACTAAACTATACTTATAATTCTATTTGGCAATATCGAAAACAATTATGATTTAAGAACAGTAAAGTAATTCAGAAAACGTAAAACACAGTTAAAGTTTAAGCAAGATGAGATGATAGGGAGGAGAATCGTGTTGTTGTTTACCCCAAATCGTTAATGCTTAATTACTATCCTATTCTTGAAGTGAATGACAGATTATAAAGTAACCTAGCTCTTTTCAGATCTTCTAGATTCTAAATCCCATGTTATCTAATTAATTCCTTAATTAAACTAACATGAAATCAGCATTAAGTAATAATCTACTCGTCACATAAGTCATGTAAATACTCTCGTTTCACATAGAACATCGATTATCCCAATTTTAGCATTCTCAATTCTCACTTTTCAGATTTCGAATTGAGATCATAAAGCATGCACAAGGTGATCAATCTTAAACATGAAATTAAGAACAAATTAAGATAATTTCACAAACAAGAATAGAGGAATGGCAATTAAACATTAACTAGGCAAAACATTAAACAACAATCATCATCCTCCCTAAATGAGAAATTTACTTCAGAAACAAATCCATAACCATTCCTAAAGCAATATTCAACATAAAGAAATTAAAGAGGAATAAAGAAAGAAACTGTTGGTGGATGAATTCTGGATCGTCACTTGAATCTCTGTGCTCTTCCTGCCGCTCTCTGCTGTATTTTAGGGTTCCAAAAATTGCTTCCCCTGACTTCCAATCGCAGTTTTCTATTTATAATTAATTTTTAGGGTTCGATGGACGAAATTGCCCCTGGTCCGTACGGGATCTCGCCGCGGCCAAGCTTCCTCTCGCCGCGGCGAGATAATTGCAAATTTGGGTGCTCTCTGTATCTCTTAAATGGCCGCGGCGAGACTCCCCCTCGCCGCGGCGACTGTAGCATCCCGGAGTTCCTTATTTCTTTCGTGATCTAGCCGCGGCCAAGCTGTGTCTAGCCGCGGCGAGATATACAAAATTCTTCAAAATTTGTGTTTTTCCTCGGCTTAGCTCGTCTTTTATTGAATTTCTGCACCCGAGACCTCTTTTATTCCAAAGAACCTGAAAACATAGAAAACAAGCGTAATTCCGTCCCAACACAGCGAAAAACGCACATAAAATAGATCCAAAACATAGGCTAAAAATAGCCTAACACACAGTATCCTTTGTGACACATAGTTTTAAACATGGAAATAATATAATAAATTAGCTATTATCAGAATAAATCCTTGATCTTGATTATATGTTCCAGTTTAGATTTACTGTTGTAATAGTTAATGATACCATTAAAGTTCTTTGATAAAGTATCACATTACCTTAGTTGACTGGGAGAATATTAAAATTCTTTATCCATCTTCGTTTGGTTGATATTTGTGATAGGAACTTAAGAACACCTCTGATAAAAACAAATCTAACCATTCACATGGATAGAGATAACTTATCAGAATTATGAGAATAAGATAGAAGAATTCTTGCATAGTAAATTCGAAAGACTTGATTCAAGATGTCTAATCCTCATAACATTTTATGGTATCTTGATTTAATTGCTTAAATCTCTAGCAAGTATTTTACACTTCAAATACTAGACTGCTATGTTGTTGACCTAGTCTTAGAGAAACTTACAGTTTCAGATTAAGATAATAAGTCACAATGAGATGTTCCCAGAAACAATAGTAAAAGGTTAAAAGTTTCTAACCAGACATCTGCTATTGAGTGGGAGCCATCTGAGATGTAATCAAATGGGAACATTAGGGGACAATCAAGAAAGATTTATAAAAGTGACCTATATGATATTAAGGAACTATGCATTAGTGATCCCAATATCCACACCGACTCATTAAGAATTATGAGATGGTGGTTACTCTGGGGGTGGAGGAATCATTATAGAAGAGTGTAAAAACCCATCTATAATAATTCAAGCTTCATCAGAGAAGATATAACTTTGTAAATTCGAAATTACCAGAAAGTTATTTTACTAAAGGAAATTCTACACTCCATTATCTAGATTCCAAATTTTAAAATTTGAGAGATATGTCTTCTGTTTGTTCAGATGTACTTAATGGGCAGTAAGAATTTCAGTATCCCTTGATGAGTAAAGCATACAGTTAAGGAGGTTTCATAAGTTTTATGAACCTGGTTCCAGATATATGAGTGGATTCAAATATACTACACTTGATCAGAGGATCAAGGCAAAAGATTGATTGTAATGCACAACTTGTTTTATGTTAGTGCAAGTGGGAGTTTGTTGGGTTTTGTGCCCTAAATAAAACCCATTACAATCTGATTAGTTATCAATTTAGAATTCTGAAGTGATTTATGATTACATGTATGTTACATGTTTATGGTTTAATATATATATTGATATATGCACAAAATCAATTAAATCTAGAACATATAGTTATTCACAATTACAGTATTGTCAATACAGTGGAATGTGATTGTGATTATATGATTCAAAAGATTTGGTCCCTGTTCATCAGTGTTTTGGATTTACACTGATGTGATAATCAGCGATGAAGTATACTTACACTTGGAGTAAGTGTTATGTTCTTTCCAGAACATTGGCAAAGTATACTAGTTTCGAATGTATGGAGTATACATTGGACTAGACCGATATTGAACTTGGTCAAAGATATTGTAAACTTACCGTTGTATCTTTCCAAGTCAATGTCAGAAGTTGATCTTAGATTAAGAGAATCTAAATCCTGATATGCTTAGGCTCAATCTCAGGAGTGCCATTCATGTTCTTTGATTTATTAGTTAAGCCTACTTTTGGGTTAGGGTAATACATATATTTTGGGAACATGATAGCATAACTGAGTGGGAGTGCTGAACATAAATATGGAAATCTATAGCTTCTACTGGTGTATAGAAGTAAAGTGATGATTCCTTTTGAGCTTAGTTAAATAAAAGTAAATGGATGAGCTCTTGTTTCAGTGACTATATATTAGATCACTAAAACATCATTTATAGGTAACTAAGTGTTTAAAGGGGCAAAATACATTGAGGGGTGTAAACGGTAAATTGGTCCCATCTCGATGTAAATCATCTATATAGAGGATCTCTAAATCACATTAAGATTATACCAATGGTCAAATGAGATAGTATATTGATATCGTGAAACATATGATATGCTCTATATAAGTCTGAGAGTACAATTCCAAGTTCTAAGAGTGGATTCAACAAGGAATTAATAAGTTAGGGATTTACTTGGTAAATCGGTTCAACTTATTGGAAGCTCAGCATATAGATCCATGGTCCCCATTCTAGTTGAGACTATACTGTTTGTAAGACTCTATAATTGATTTATGATTAATCAATTATAATTCTAAAAGTTAGACTATGTCTAATTTGTGAATTCTCACAGTTTAAGGATGAAATTGTAAATAAAAGGGTTTCTAGGTTTAATTATTAATTAAGAGACTTTGCATGTCTAATTAGTAATTATTTTAAATGGCAATATTATTTAATAATCTATTTTAGTTATTAAATAATTAGTTTTGGCATTTAAAAGATTGGAATTGGAAAATTGGCATTTTTGGAGAAATAGAAATAAAATTGAGGAAACTGCAAAATTCCAGTGAGGCCCATACACACCATGGCCGGCCACCCTTTGCATGTTTCCCAATTATTATTTTCAATTTAAATTGTCATGTAATTGCTAATCAAAGCCTAGCCTAAATAGGAAAGTGGTGGATCACACTAAATAAGGCAGTTAATCAATTACACAGTAAAAAAGGAAACTGCTTATTTGGAAAGTTGTGCTCTTCCTTTTTCCTATATATAGTAGCCCTTCGCTCTCTTCTCTTGCATGCATTGTATCACACGAATTCAAGAGAGAAAACAAGAGAGAATTTTGAAAATCCTAGTGAGAGAGAAGTGCCCACACACATCACTCAGTGCCTCAATCATAGTTTGGAAGACTGTGAAGGATCACATCCAACTGAAGAATTTTCTGGCTCAGATCTTGATTATACTCTGCTACAGACAGGAATCAAGGGTTAGAGATCTGAGTGGAAGGAGACACTTAATTCCGCTGCCATCACTGTAAGTTATTCTTAACTTTTATGTGTTTAATTCATCGTTTTAGAAGTTCAATTTTAGGTTGTTAAATCAACATACTTGTGAGTAGATCTAAGTTCCTGGTAAAATATATTTCCAACAATATTCAGGTAGCCAATCCTCAATTTATTTGTGCAAGAATCTAATTTATCACAAGAAGACAAAACACATTGAAATTCGATTGTTTTGGATAAGAAAGAAGATAGAAGAAGAAGTAATCGAGCTGGAGAAAGTGAAGTCAGAAGAGAACCCTGCTGATATTGGCACTAAGGTGTTACCTGTTAGTAAGTTCAAGCATTTCTTGGACTTACTCAACCTTAGTTGCTAAGTAGCTACACATGAAAGCATTACCACCTCCATTGGACAAATATGCTTAGCTTGTTGGGGCTTGAAGAAATAAGGTGGAATTTGTGGTATTATTCTTTTAACCCCCAACAACCAAGATTCGGTTAGTTAGTTAGTCTTTAACTAACTTAACTATCGAAAAGGACAGCTTACATATTGGGTCCCTTAGCTATATAAAGAGAACTACTCCTCTCATTTCGTAATAAGGAATAAGAGAATAAGTCAAACACAAGAGAGACACAATACAATAGAAGTTAGAGTGAGAAATGGAGAGAGATATCTGAGAGAGAGAGGGTTGGGATTGGAAAATTGTATTGAGCAACATTATTGATTATATTCACTCGGGTTAGTGAGTTAATGTGTGTTGAGAGATTACACCATGGATGACTTGCTATGATTATTTCCTTGTAGCTTCTGAGATTGATATCTCTTGTTCTCATTATCAATAAAGATTGGTGGCATTGCTTTCAAGCTGGAGTATGACCAAGTTCACATTGAACTTAGGATTGGAACCAGTATAAATCTCTGTGTTATTGTGTCTAACAGCCATTTAGATTCATCCGTGTTATATTTTTCTGGTTTATGTGTTTGCTGATTTTTATTCTTGATTTGTTTGTTTTGATTTAATTTTTGTTTGTTTAAGTGTGATCTTGAATCTGGAATTTATAGAGGTTAATTCCTATGTATCAGAGCTAAATTTCCTATAAAGAGGAAAGATAAAGACCATATTGAGCGCATCTAATGTCGAAAATTATAGGTTCACATATCATATACAACAACGATTTAAACCGACTTAATATGTAATATAGATGTAGAGTATTTTACAAGTCATCAAACATGATCAAGGAACATATAGGCTTAACAATTATCGAAACTGTTCAAGCCTATTTCAAATTATTTAAGCTTCTTGAACGGTAGAGTATAACAACCCTTGAAGAGAGTCAATTCAATATATAGTGTAGGAAGTATCCTTAAGGTCAATAGGATTAGAGCTTTTAAAAGTTTGAATTTTGGGGTTATTACTTATTGAAGGCATGATGGTATTTGGAGCCAAATCATCCTCGTCTTCTCCAAACACGGGACCAGGGGAATCTTCAGTACTAGGTTCTTGGAGACTCTTGGGGAGGCCTAGGCCGTGAGCTACGGAGATCTGGAATCGCTGACCGTTGAAGCACTGTTCACCGTCGTAGTCCCCAGAGAAGAAGAACGTTTTACCTTCTTCTACAAGCGGAACTGCTATTGTGATCGAACTGGTAGCGGCGGTGTTTGAAGCGTCCATCGTGGACCACTGGCTGGTGTCTTCGTCTGAAGCGTAGATGTAATTGCAGAGTTTGTATGTCGTTTCGTTATAGGTTTGGATCACTGTGTGGTTGGTGTTAGTGTTGAATACTGCATTTTTGGTTAAAAGAATTAATTACTAAAAAGTAAACTAATTAGCTACATGCAATAAGATTATAATTTCAAATAATATTAATTAATGTCTTCTTAAAGCAGAACAAGATTTTGTTATATCGACCTACTAAGCTTAAAGTTAATAATTATATTCCAAGATAGTGTTTTATAAATTATTAAACGTTACCAATGAAAGCATACCCACTTAAAGTTTGTTTGGTACCTCGTATTATATCGTATTGTAATGTATAATATTATATTGAATTGTATTTCATACAATATTTTTATGTAAAATTATATGTAGTATTGACTTTTATGGGCACCTAAATATATAATATTTTAGTATAAATTAAAATTTAAAATAGTGTTACATAAAAATATGATATATAATTCAATTCAATACAATACAATACAATACAATACGACCTAATACGACGTACCAAACGAGCCTTAGTCTTTTAATTACGGCTAAAAAATATTAGTGGTGTTTAGTATCCTCTTCAGTGTTATAGTACTCTTGGTATAATTAAGCATTTAGTCTTATATAATTTAAAAAAGTAACTTTTAAAAAAATAAAGGACCACATATAAAAAGTGTTAGGCACATTGATACTCAATAACAATACTATATAAATTAAGGATTTTCTCCTAAAAATATTAATGAATTCTAAGTTAAGCAAAAATATACATATATTAATGAATTCTTTTATTATTATATATATCTGTTCTATATTAAATTGGTTATCTAATAAAAATTATTAGTTTAACTTTTTTTTTTCAATTTTTTATTAAAATAAATAATTAAAACTAACATCGTCAAATTAATTAATTATTTATCATTTTTTTAAAAAAAATAGTTTTAAATATCTAATTTAATTTATTTATTAATATATAACTTTGATAATTATTTAAAAATATTAACAAAATTAAATAATTTTTTTTATATAGATATTAATTTAAATTTAAATTAGACGTTAATGCAATTAATTAATCACACGTTATAATAAATTTATTAATTATATTGTTTAAAATATCTAAACTTATTACTATATTTTATTGTTTAATAAAATTAGTTATAGATATTTTCTTATAAATAAATTTAAAATTAAATTAAATTTATATACTTAAAAAATATAATTAAATTGTATTAAATTTAATTTTGATTATTATAATTTAAATTAATAATTAACTAACACAACTTTAAGCAAACATAAGTATGTTACTAATACCTAATATATTTAGGTATAAATATTTGTAGAATAGCATTTTTTTTTTTTGAACTCCTAAAAAACAATTAATTAAAATTACTGAGTAATGCCAAAAAAAAAGTATAGAAAAATATACCAATGATAGAACCAATTATTTTGTTTTGGACTATTGGAACTATACAACTTGTGTAACACTTAAATATATTAACATGCGTGGCATATTTTTATTAATCCATACCTTTTTAATTATTAAAATACAATAAAATTAATTTAAAAATAAAAATAATAATTGAAGAAAAATGCAAAATAAAAAATATATATTTTTTTTTCTCTTTTCATTTTTTCTACTAGAAAAGCTAAAGCACGATCTTTCAATAGGAAAAAAAAGAAAAAAAATTACAAAATAAACTAAAAATTTGAAAAAAAAAAAAAATTACAAAAATACTTCAACCCAGAAATTTTTTATTTTTACTCTTTGAACTTTTTTATTTATAAAAATACCTCTTCAATAAAAATAATAAACCATTTTTTGATTTTTTATAGTTTTTTTATATTTGTATTATAGTTGTCATGAGGTTATCTTTCTAGTTATTTTATAGTTTATTTATTGTTGTTTTATAGTTGTCGTCACGTTGATTTCTGGTTGTTATTTTAGTTATTTTCTTATTTTTTGCTGAGCAAAGTGTATTTTTGTAATTTTAAAACTTTAAAAATGTATTTTTATAAATAAAAATTTTACGTCTAAAATTGTAAATAAAACATAAAAATGATATTTTTGAAAATTTCCCAAAAAAAAAAAAAAACCAGAAACACAGATGAGAACCCAAACCCCTTATACCCTACTCAACCCCGGCGACTGATGGCTACCCCAACCCCAACCGATGGCAAGCCTAAACCCGAATCAATGGCATGCCCCCATCCGACTGAAGGCAAGCCCTAACCCAAAACGCAAGATCTCAAACCAACGAAAAGCCCTAATCTAGAACTCCAAAACCTAAAACCCGCCACGAAAGGATCTGGTGAGCCTATATCTGAGTTCCCTAAACCCCAAGCTCAAATATATAATCCCTTATCTAAACTTGCAAACACTCTAAATTTGAGCCATTATCTATGTCTCATATCTGAAATTATGATCCTTTCTTTATGTTGGTCTCTTCGCTGTGGTCTTACTCTCTGAACTCTTGCTCTCTTTGTCGACGACCTGGATTTGTTTTTTTATTTAAAGGAAATGTTGGTCATGGTGGTAATAGTAGTATGGTGGTGATAATGGTGGTGGTAATAATGTGATAGTGGTGGTGATAACGGTAGTAGTTGTGGTGTAAAGGTGGTGGTGATAATGTGGTGTTGTTTCACAGTGACTGCTCTAAAAGCAAGAAGAAAAAGAATAAGACAAAATAATGAAAAAGGAAAAAAAAAATACTTATTTATTCTAAATTAAAATTAAAATTTTTTATTTTTAAATAATTAATATTGTATGGACCACTTGAATTCTGTTAGTGTACATTAATATACACGAGTAGCCACTTAGCTAAGAGAATAACAGAAGTGAGGTTTGAAGAATTTTACCACCAAAAAATCAGTTTGTTGGATTATTAAGAGTAACAAATAGTATAATTTAAGTAGTTATGTTGCCAATGCCCTTTTGTTTTGTTGGTTTTGACTAGGACTGAACATTTTTACTGGGTTTGACCCGAACTCGACCAACCCGCCCGGACCCGACCCGACTAACTAGAAATTTTTTGAAAACTACCCGTTCATTGCGGGCGGGCAGTTTAACCTTGTGGAACTTTTGGACGGGTTTCGAGTTTGATATTTTAGGTGATCGGGTTTCGAGTTGGACCCAAACCCGACTGTGAACACAATTTTTTTTTAATACTCTTACCTAAACTTTAAAAATAGAAATTTACACTTACATATATTGGACCTCAAATATAATAATATTAATTCTTCTTAAAAAAATTATTCCTAAAAAAAGTTACATAATAATAAAATTACAATATATATTAGGATAAATAGCGGCATAAGTACCCAAAGTTTTATGTTTGTAAGCGGCATAAGTACCTAATGTTTGTAAAACTGTAATGTTTCTCTAATTTTGTCCATACAGACTCTATTATTGTCTTAAACAGGACACATATAAGGCCTAAATTCTTTTCATATATAGTATCAGTTACTACCAAATGTTCTTTTAATAAATTCAAAACAGAGTTTGTACTGACGAAACTGGAAGAAAATCACAGATTTACAAATATTAGTTAGTTATACCGCTAAAAATAAACATTGAGTTTATGCCGCTTACAAACATAAAACTTTGGGTACTTATGCTGCTATTTACCCTTATATTATATACCATACACTATTTCTATGTATTGAAAGTTTATATGTATATATATTTCATTATATTTAATGATTTAGTTATATGTTTATATATATACTTAGGTAAGTGTTTAGGGTTTAGTTATATGTTTATATTTAGGTATGTTTATTCATAATTAGGTGACTCTATAAACCCGCCAACCCGTAACATGTGAACGGGCAGGTACGGGTTCAATTTTTTTACTCGAAACCTACCAACCCAAAACTCGATTAACCCGCCCGATGTTCACCCCTAGTTTTGACAAAAAAATTCCATTATTGTCTTATCTGTCGACTTAGGGCCCGTTTGACACAATTTTAGAATAACTTAAAGTTATTTTTTACAAAAGTTGTCAAAAAAAGTGTTTGGTAAGAGTTAAAAAATAGCTTATTGAAAAATTTATGGAGAAGCTACAGCTAAGAGCTAAAATTGGTAGCTTGGTACAACCCAACTTTTAGAAAAAAAAATGTTTTGATTAAAAGACTCTATAATAAATTATTTTGTAATATATTTAATTATTTATTAAATATTGTAAAAATACAAAAAAAAAATTGAGGAAAAAAATATTTAAAATAAACAATATTGAAATTTTTTATTTTTTATTTTGTTTTAAAAATATTTTATATTTTTATTTTTATTATTAACAAATTAAATAAATCTAGAGTTTCTTATAAACTAAAATTTTTCTTTTTACAAATGATAAAAATATAATTTAAATTATTTTTATTAAATACATATAAATTTATACTATTGGGAAAAATAATTAAAAGTATATAAATAATAAAAAATTTATATAATATAATTTTTTTTATATATATAATTTTAATAAACTTAATTGTAACACTATTATTATAATAGAATATTAACAACTTTAACACTTAAAACTTTATAATTTATTAAATACTCAGTTCAATTTCTTTCTAGAGTTCTATTACAACTATTTTTTTTATAGTACAACCGTAACAAACTGATCGGGCTAAGAGTATAATGAGATGATGCTGTAAATATTCTAAGAGAGAGAATGTATCTATAAAAACAAAGTCCATAAGTTGTGTGATGACTCGTACACAAGTTGGCAATGCATTAGGCTAAGGTAAGGTACCACGTGAAACACAGCTGGGGTTACATAGGATTTCCAAACTGTTTGGTATGAGGATTGACTTCATGAGAATAGCAATGTAAAAAGTATAATTTTATTAGAAGGTTTATGTAAAATCAATTTTAAGTTTATTAATTTTAGGTGATCTCAAACTCTTAAATGAGTTTTGACATTCCCTTAATTTAAACCTCTCTCAATTAAAACCCGCTGAAGGAAACTCTTACACTAATAAAAACCGTAAATAATAGAGCAATAAAATGAAAAAGAAAATCGAATTTAGCATTAAATTTCAGAATTAGTTGACTGAAATGATAATACAATGTAAATAAATCGGTAAAGAGTAAAGACCATAACATTGAGAGACTGAAAAGACTATTAACAATATCAAACTTAGAAGTATAATTAAAATTGATATATAATTAATTAGAGAGAACATAAGAAAGTATAATTGATATTTGGTATATAATTAATTAGAGAAAACATAAGAACATACATATATTATATATGTATGATGAGTACTTACTGAGAAAATCTCCCAAGCTAAAGTTGTTGCTATCAGCCCATTTCTGGTAATCAACAGTAGGCTTTTCTGATTTGTCATACCAACCGAGGGAGTCTCCAACTGTGTAATTCTTGTAAGCTTCTACAGATCTTGACGAAAGAGGCAAAACTACAAAACAGAAGAAGAAGAAGAAGAAGAAGAAGAAGAAGATGGGCAAGGATTGAAGCCCAAAAACGTCTCTTTTGGTGATCACTTCCATTTCTCGAATGATGCTTTTGATTTTTTTTTAACATATAAAGACAGTTATGTGGCTCAATTTCAGAGATTATAGTGACTTTTTATTTACGTATATATACTATAGCATGTGCCAAGTGGGTTGTGCCTAAGGCACGTTCCACCCGTTTTATCACTAACATATAATCTAGTATTAATATAATTAATGTAATATTTCCCTTTTTTTTTCTAAGGAAAATGTAATGTTTTTTAAGTAATGAATTTTAAGCCACTTCGCCTCTATGCTACTGATCATGGCACGTTTCAGACCTCATGACTCCTTCTCGCACTTGGGATAACATTGCTTTTCAAAGACATTTAACCATACGATATTGACCGTATCCTTCAGACTCCGCTCAGTCTTTATGCGCCAGAAGATCGTCTTATATAGCATCATACTGCTACTGGGTTCTACACTGTTAAATCAGAATACCACCTAACTAGCTACCACCTTGTCTGATACTACATCCCCTTCGCCATCCCAATCTCTCTCTAGCTGGTGGTCTAGGTTGTCTAAATTGTTTCGAAAAGTTAAAAATTTTGCTTGGGAAATGATTCATAATACCTTGCATCTTGCTCCCAATCTCCACCATAGGCATGTTGATGATTCTACATGCTGGAGATGTCAACACCCTTGTGAGACCTTAAATCATCGCCTTCTTTCTTTGTTACCTTGTGAAGCGAATATGGTAACTAGGATCTTTCCATATGGACTTCTTTGGGACTCATTCTACAAATGGTAGTGACTTTGTCCATCATCATTTTACACAATTCGGTAATGAACCAATAGAGACCATTCTTTATATCATGTCGTATATTTGGCATGACCGTAACAATGACTATCATGGATCTTGCACTATTCCTGATGAAGTTCTTGTAGAGAAAGCTCTTGCCTACCTTCAGGAATTCCACCATCACACTAACAAATAAACGGTTTCTAACTGAAAAGTCGAGTTTTAATTTGCAAATGCCAATAATTATACTAAATTTCAAAAAAAAAAAAACATTATTGTAACAGTCTGTAGCAGCAGAATATTATTCTGTCACTGTTAACACAAACAAACCAAAAATAAATAGTGCACAATTTTAAAAACTTGACACAAGAGAATTGTATATGTGGTATCAGTTTTCTTTCAAACACTACTAGTCCACGGGACCACGCCCAGAAATCAATTAGTAAAGTATCAAAATTTACAAAAACAATTGACTTAAACAAATTTAGACTCCCTCTAGTGATTTGCCGCAACCCTTTGTAATCCACCTTGCTAATCTGATCTCTAAAACACACCAAGTAGTGAACTCCCTTCAACTATTGATGTGTGCTTACTTCCTCCCGAAGTAAGGCTTAAACAAATCCGAAGATATATGCTCACTTCCTCCCGAAATGAGACTTGGAAAAGTCTTCTCCCGAAGACCCACACTTGTTCAAAGCTTCTCTTCAACCTATTCTATGAATAGTATGAGATCATAATAAGAAAACCAAAACCTAGTTGAATACTAGGCTTTTATAAATGAAATACTCTTCTCACAAAGAAAGATATAAAAATGTGAGACTAGAAGAGATAAAATCATTTGGCTACTCTCTAGGTCCTATTTATAGAACATAGAAACCCTAGAGACAGCCACAAAAATGATTTCCCAGCTGTACAAAACTTTCTTAAAAAAATCTTGATTTGCAGCATCAGAATCGGGTTTTGCAGCAGCAGATCAGGGCCAGAAAAGAAACTTTCCAAATTGAACCAAGATCACGAATTTGGACTTCAAACCTACCAAATAAAGTTTATTTAATTTGTTTTAATAAAGGCAAAACCAAAATCATCCATTAGAAAAAATGAAAGTCAAGTTTCCCAAAGTTAAACAACTTTCCATAAGAGAATTCATTCGCTTACAAGAAATTTCATAAACCAAAAAGAGATTAGCTGAGAGGGAATCTTTCCTTAGAAGAAAATAGTAATTAAATGCACAAAATTAATGTAATAAAAACAGTTTAAATGCTCAATAAAAATGCACATTAATTAAAAAATATTTTGACAACTAAATTGCCAAAAAAGACCTAACAATCTCCCCCTTTTGCACTTTAGATAATCAAAATATTTTTAGTTAACAAACACCTACAAAACAAAGTTAGGGAAACAAATAGAAAAACTCCCCGTGAAAAGCACAACATTAAACTAAAATAAAAGGCTAACTTTGACCAACGATGAACTCAAACACAAACCTCAACTCCCCTTAGACAGTTGAGTATACAAACAAAATTAAAATCTCAAATAAACATCAACTCTCCCTGAACAGTTGAGTATACAATTAATCAAAATTAAAATCCCAAATACTCCCCCCTTTTGTTTATCTATAAATGCTAAAGACAAAAAAAAATCAAGATTTTCCAAAAATTAAGATCTGAAAAATAATCATGATCAACAAATAAACAAAATATAAAGAATAAGAAATCAAATTTTAATAGGAAACTCATCAAAAATTTACCAAATAAAGCACATGTTGATACTTACCAAAAGAAAGACAAATGACCAATTTTTCTTAGCCCAAAAGTCAAGTCACATGACACTTTTTTTTAATTATCATTTTTCTTTAAAATAATAAAAAAAACTAAAATATTTTATACAAAAATCAAGTTATTCTAATGCATGCATCTTTCCAAGATTCATAAAAAAAGACAAATAACCATGTTATGCTTTCAAAGATCATAAGAATTTAGTATCTCAAATACAAACCATACTTACCAGATGTTGAGAAAAAATAGACAAGTTACAAAAAATGTGAACCAATTTTTTTTTTTACTATAGGAGACTTACAAACTTGTACACACTTGTCAGACATTAGTGTGTGCAGTGAAAAAATAGGATCATTGTCCTTGGCAAGATTTTTATTTTTTGCCTTTTTCAATTTGATCTCGCAACTGGATGTTGTCACACCATACTAAAGTTAGCCCTTTTCTATGGTAGTACATCATCTTCATAACTCTCAATTACAAAGTTCCAGCTTACTCAAAAAATGGCTTTCACACCTCAGTATGGTACCTCTATTCCAGCAAGGGTCCTGACAAGAAAATGAAACAAAAAAATTTCAACTCTATACATTAATACTTTAGTTTATCCTGATCACACATATGTAATTAACTTGAATCTTTTAACCCAACCTCAAAAGTATGAAGAGTACAAGACACTAAGCTAATTATCATCCAAAAGTATAAACATGTTTTGTCAACCAAGAATGAAAGAAGGATAGATGAAATATAAGAACTACTCAAAATTTTGTAAAAAATAGAGAACCAAATGAAAAGAATTAAATAATGCAAACCCCCAAAGATTTTTTGAGGGAGTCAAACTGACTTAAATCTAGGGCTTTAGTAAAAATATCAGCCAATTGATTTTCAGTATCAACATATTCCAACTGCAATGTTTGGTTGTCAACAAGTTCTCTAACAAAATGATGCTTTATATCAATGTGTTTTGTACGAGAAGGTTGAACAAGATTTTTAGAAATACATGCAAAATGACAAGTAAGAACCGATGTGAGAGTGTAGCAATTATCAACAGATCTAAACCCTTGTAAAATGCATTGTTTATTACGGTTAAGAACAAAGCAATGATCATTGTTAAAATTGACGGTATACCCTTGATCACAAATCTGACTAATGCTAAGTAAATAAGTTTTTAGTCCTTCAATAAGCATAATATTTTTCAAACTTGGTAACCCTTCAAAATTGAGAGTTCCCATAACAATGACATTTTCTGTGGGCCCTTACGCCCACAGAATGATGGCTCTTATACATGACTGCATCACTCTAGCTGTTTCCTGGACTGACGACTAGTCCCACGGACCAATCCAAGTGTTTCTAACGTGCTTTGCTCTGACTTGCACGCTTCATGTAGAAATTTCTTAAATGAAACCACCCCCAGTCAACGACACTCAACCATGGAGTTTCGTCATGGTGAGCTACCAAAACAAGATGCTTCTTGCTAACATAGGTAGTCCCACTCCTACATAATCTCAAAATTATTACACAATCGTCACCTTCAATTTATCTAGGATTCCAGACAATACTCATAAATTGTCCCACCTTTGGTAACGCTAGATCACTTCTAAACAAAAGATTTTGTTATTTGAATCAATTAGATCGATGCCTTCATTAACTACTCATTTTCTATATTCCACTAGGGAATATCAACAATTTAACTCATATTGTCATCTTTCTAATCTGTCTACCCTGTTAAATGGGTTACCACTAAATAACATACATGCACAGTCCATTCATATTTATTGATGTCTCTAACTAAATGTACAATGTTTAACATCAATAGTAATTATAATATTTCCCATAAATTCTAACTTGAGTCGGCCGAAGGACCGATATCCCTGTCCCCTTGAGTCATAACCAGTACTTGGGCAAGACCCGTACACTTTTCTCCTTTAACATAAGTCTTTCTTAACTGCGTGTAGGTTCTTTTCAGATGACCCACTACCCCATAAAAAACAAGATATGGCTCTACATTGGCTCAAATGGCGCCTTTTTGCATCTTGAACACTCAGGATAAGGTTATCATTTCTTATACTCACTTTGACCGCTATCATGGTCACCCTAAAACCTTTCGTTCTATCCCATAATTGGTGGTTCATTTAGTTTCCACCTATTGATTTGCTTATAAGTTGGGTTCATATATTTCACCACATCCAGTGGTACAACAGGAAGTGTCGGTAGTACGTGAATAGACACAAGATGAGCCTGTTATCTTTTCAAATCTCAGATTTATTTTTTTCTCCTTGTCGTCTAATCATATCATGTATAACAGAATTTACATGTTCTCAACATTATGGCAATAAATAATTCTCTTCCATATTGTTTGCCCTGAGCCCAAATAGCTCGCTAATTAGACTATTTGATTGCCCTTACTGTATAACTTATCACATATTTAGTCCACATCTTCTAAGTATTTAAAACTTAGACGAATATCAATATCAATATGCATATACCATACACATATTCTTATCAAAATTATTAGTATGCTACTTTCCAACATACTCGACCAGTTTTCAGGACCTTTAAAACCATGGCTGCTCTAATACCAAGTTGTAACGCCCTAATCTATAGGGACGCCACGTGTGTGATTTTATAAACTAGTTTAATACTAATAGAATAATTAATTATTAAAAACTGTGATAATATTAAAAACTTGACTAAAATAAAATACTAAAAACGGACATTATAACGGCATAAAAAGTGTGTTCCGGGAATCCTTGTTATAAAAAGTTTTGCTAAAGAAATATATACGACAACCATTTAAACATAAAATCAAAATACACAGCAGATACAGCCAGTCCAAAACAACTCCTAGCAACTCGGTACGCAGGCCGGTGAGGTCAATATGTACATTGCTGGAGAAGACTGCCACCTTATGGTTGATCTAGCTTTGCTTTGCCTTTACCTGCACCACATAGCACCCGTGAGTCACAAGGACTTAGCAAGAAAAGTAATAATAACAATCGTATAGTTTATTATTCGAATATTGTCATTTATACACAATAAGAATCAAACCATCACACTTTGTTCATAAGATGAAATCCAAATCACTACTGGCATCTGCCACGAATAAACATCAGTATACAGATATTTGGTAATACAAAACTATTATACCAATAATGGAATTCATATTCATTTAATCATATAAATAATATATATGTTACCTCATAAAGTAACCATCTTCATAACATCACACAACCTAATCAGGCAAGTCGATGCTTTAATCTGATAATCTTGTATTGTATCGCCTAATCAGGCGAGCTCGTGCCATAGCCTGGCACCCATATGTCGCATAACTGCATCACTTAATCAGGTGAGCCTGTGCCAAAAACCTGCACCCATGTATCATATAATTGCATCACCTAATCAGGTGAGCCCATGCCATAATCTGGCACCAATATCGCATCGTCTAATCAGACGAGCCCGTACCTACGCCCGGTACTTATCATATGTCACTGACGCCCGTACCTATGCCCGATACCTCGCCAGGAAAATTGCATCACCTAATCAGGTGAGCTCGTACCTACGCTCGGTACTCATCATATATCACTGACGCCCGTACTTATGCCCAGTACGTCGCTAGGAAAATTGCATCACCTAATCAGGTGAGCTCGTACCTAAGCTCGGTACTCGTCATATATCACTGATGCCCGTACTTACGCCCAATACGTCGCCAGGAAAATCGCATCACCTAATCAGGTGAGCTCGTACCTATGCTCGGTACTCATCATATATCACTGATGCCCGTACTTACGCCCAGTACGTCGCCAAGAAAATCGCATCACCTAATCAGGTGAGCTCGTACCTATGCTCGGTACTCATCATATATCATTGACGCCCGTACTTACGCCCAGTACGTCTCTAGGAAAATTGCATCACCTAATCAGGTGAGCCTATATATCACATGCATAATAACATCACATTATCAATATTCAACCAATTAGTCTTTTCATTATATAACAATATTAACTATATCTCAATATTAGTCAATTCATAACAATACTAATTGTATTACATACAACGTACTGTGCAGTACAATATATTTTTCTTACCTTTAATCCAGGTTCATATATTTTGGCCAACCCAAGTGGAGAACTATTCCCGATGATCTCGGCCCTATGTCACAACAACGATAAACCAATAAGTGTTTATCTCAAAACACCGCTTAATATTCATATAAGACAATCTGGGGTTTTCTACCAAACACCGCGGTATAAATACATTAAAATAAAACTTATATTTTGGCTCTAAATTATACAACATATTGTAGAGCTCGTCGTAAGCTTCGAAACGGTATATAGAATGTCCAGAACGGACACCCGAGTCAAAAGTTATGATAAAAATACAATCTCTTAGGAATTTCTAAAAACTATGAAATACGAAAATCTCAATTTTCGCACTCACCAAAACACTACCAAAACTTATTCAAATCACTCCAAAATTCACAAGGTGCATATATGCCATAAATATTACCATTCTTACGTAACAAAAATTAAAATCGAGCCCTTAAATGAAAAACGCCATTAACGTTCGGACTAAACTTTAAAAAGTTCAAAACTCGATTTCTAACTCAAAATTACCTCAAATTCAACAAGTAAACATCAGAATTAGTCTCATGACTACCCGAGAATAATCCTATAAGGTCAAAACCTTCGTAACAAAATCCCTATACGAAACCAATTATTTTTAAACTTAAAACGAAATTAAAACATACCTTAAGCTTTCCATTTTCAAAGATTTGCTATCCTGCTACTACCGAAGCTTAGATCACTAGGTTTCGGGTTGAAAATCGAAGAAAATGGATATAAGAGGAGAAGGTTTTGTCAAAAAGAGAGAACGAGGGTTTCGTTCGTTCGTTCTGTTTCATTGATAACTTAATATATATATAAATAATATTATAATAATATAATATTAATAATAACATTAATAAAAAATTTATTATTAATAGTTATCTTATTCTTTCTTAGCCACTAAAAAATTTCTATTTCTAAGATATTTGGCCAACTTCGAGTACCCTAAAATACCCCCGATATTTTTAAAATCAACTTATCTTAATAATCCCATCAATATTTCTAACTAAAACTGTTGTGACATTTTTTGCCTCCAATCGGGCCTCCAGGATCGCCAAACATGAAAATATTTTTATTTCATAAATAACTCATATTATATCCACGTATTTTAAATAAATCTCTGTAATTAACAAATTACGCTTATATATCCACTTATTGAGTCTTCAGCGTCCCCGATTCTGAAAATATTTTTATTCCACATATAGCTCATATTACATTCACACATGCTATATAAATCTCCATAATTAACAAATTACGTTTATTTACTCACTTATAGCAAAATTTAAATTTTATACTGAAATAGATTAGTAAGATCATAATCCCACTAATTACCTGATTAACCCATAGTATAAATATAAACTCTAATTATTTATCATTAGGCTTATCGAGATATTACAGTGTTTTACTTCTTAAATAACATTTCCATATATAAATTTTTTATTTCTATTAATTGTTTTATCTATTTTAGGAATATAGAGAATAACAAAATCAAAGAAAGAAGTGGCAAAATAGGAAATATTATAATTTTTTTAATATTTAATTAATGATGATAAATATCAACCATTAGATTTGATCCAATGGTCAAGAATATCCATTAAAAGCATACACATATGTATATATCATATTAATATATATAGTAGTATATAATATGATATTTAAATTTTATAACATGTTTATATATGTAAGTATGTGAGATATGTAATATATAACATGTATATATGAGTAATATATATAATATATATGTAGAGCACATAATATAATATATATTAGTGAGATTAAATGTGTAGAAATAATTTTTATGTATTTATACGAGACATGTATGTATAATATATATTATGTGTATATATTAAATATCATGCATGTGTATTAAAGTATATATATGTTATATATGTGTAAGGTATGTAACATATATAGTTGTATAAAATTAATGTATATATTATGTGTATATGATATATATTACTATATATGTTATATATATGAGATATGTAACATATGTATTTATGAATTTAATATTGATATTATGTGTATGTTACATATGAGATGTTAATTAGTAACATGCATATTATATTAGTATATGAGTTATATAGTATAATAATAATATTGACAGTAATATAATATTATTATTATTATTATTTATTACTATTAATATGAAAATTATTATCATCTATTTTGTGAATAAAGAATAATTTTGAATTCTTTTTCAATTTGGTGGTGAACATCTCACTTTATGAGATAATGAAAGATGAATTTTAAAAAGTTACATCTTTTATTGAATTAAAAGAAATAATCATCTCATATTTGAGATAAGAAAAAGTGGACTATGAGATTACACTTTTATGAGACTTACATTTTCATAAGCAAGAACAATTAAGATCATAGTAAATCCAAACTTGTGAAATGAGTCATAAATTAGAAGAGCAATTTTAGATTCAAATAAAGTGAATTAATGGGGATTCAAAAATTATGAAAAGATAACAAAATTAGAGAAGCAATTTTGAATCTTAAATAATCAAAGTGGTGAACAAAATTGATGAGAATTTTGTTAACTTTGGTGTAATATTTGAGTTAATCTCATTAAGGAGATAACTTCAAAATAATGGGTAAAGATAATCACATTATTTTGTAAGTGGTGATGTGAGTTTGATATTTTAGTTTTGTTAAGAAATCTAAAAATGTCAAATGGTATTTTCAAAATAACCTTAAAGAGTCATTTGAAGAGGAAAATACACAAAAATGATATCTAATATACACTTTATGGTAGAAATGTGAAGGTGGACCACAAATTTAATCAAAATGTGATGGGACATTATTGATTAACTTATTTGATTTTGAATTTAAATTCTTAATCAAGTTTGACTATGTGCACATGTAAAATATTGACATATTTGATGTCAAATTTTTGTGGAAATAATTTTAAGATTTTAAGAAAAATTATAGAGACAAAGCGGTCTTTTATATTTTAAAATCAAGATATTATCTTGGTAGTAAAATGTGAACGTGTGGAGGTAATACTCCAACGCAAAAAGTTTAAGACATGTTTGGTGTCTTAAAATGAAGTGTAATTTAGACATGTTTGGTGTCTAAATTAGTGCTTAATTTGTGTGAAAATTAATCTTTAATGATTGAATTTTCAAAGCTCAAGTACTTAAGAAGAAAAGTGTCACAAAGTGAATACTATATTTTGGCATGCATGATTCACATGGAAACAATAGTGAGAGATTATAACAAATCGCTTAATCTCAGTACAAGATTAAAGCATGAATTTTCAAGGGATGGGACCTAAACTCCCTTAGTGTTTTGTTCATTAATGGTAACATATCTTAATACTAGTAAAAATCTAGTCTTAAGTTCAATAGGTAATAACAAGTCAGTAGAGTGAATGTGGTACTCAATTGTACCATCTATCGGTGAATTCATGTGGTGAAAATTGAGGGTTAAAATCGAAAGATTTTTTAATGGAGCTTAAACATAAGAAAACTCACTTAAGCTTAAGAAGTGTTTAGAGTTGTGAGACACTAAAACTCTACTTATATGGACTAGAGGTGGTGCCTCCTCTTATGAGAATTGGGAGTATTCTCTAGAGAGTCTATGAATTGGAATTTCGCACATGGCCATTAACGGTGCAAGAGCAAGGCATGTGGTCTCAAGTGAGCATTAGCAAGGGTGTGTGTGTTATCACCGGATTGTACTAAAGGAATAGTGGTTCAATGCTACGATAACCAAAATTTCATCAAAGTTTGTGGTAATTATACTAAGGTAAAATTCAAGTCAAAAGACATTTTATTTAATACACCTAAGCAAGACTTCTTAAAAGTGTATATTTATTCAATCAAAGTGAGAAAATGTTATATTTTGATAAAATATTTTTGATTGATTAAATAAATGTTAGAAAAGTTACAAGTTTGTTACTAAAGATATAATATTTAATCTAGTGGGGGATTGTTATATTATTTATCAATGATATAATGTATAGATTAAATATATGTAACAAATTAATATATTACATATGACAATTATCATCTTTTTGTAATATTTGGGGGAGTTACTTGTTACTATGAGTAACCTCCACCATTATCACCAACATTAAGATTGTAAAAGGTATTACACATCTTAATTTGAAATTTTTAATGGTATAAAATTATGGTATGTGCATGAGTTACATCTCTATAGAAGTTATGGTGTGCATGAGTTAAATCTCTTTAGTCCATAACATCCATGGAGGTTATGACTTATGAATTTGAATTTCAAATGGTGATATCCTTAACACTATATGAAGAGGTCTAAGGTGCTCATATTGAAAAGAAATTTCTATCAGCAAAACACTTTGCTAGAAATCCTAAATGGCTTGATAATTTCCAAAATTTTGGACAAAGGTGTAATACCTTGTTCAAGTCATGGTGATCCCTACTAATTTACACTCAAGGTTGTAAGTGAGTGTATATACATATATTATTATTTTATTTTTAATATTATAAACTATTTAAAGCTTTTTAAAAATTTATAAATAGTCTTAAATAATTATAAAGTAATTATCATAAAAAAAAACAAATTAACTAAAAAATATTTTGTAATAGATTAAGGGTCTATCCAAACACCTATAGAGGTGTATTAATAATATATATCTTGGTCGGTGTACTGTGAAGTGCCAAATATATTATTGGTCAAATTTGATACTTTTTCTTACAATATTGCTACTTGGTACGGATGTTTTACTTGGTACGGATGTGATGATGTCCTATAATTGATTAGAGTTAGAGACTATTATTGACTTTTTCTCATTGTCAATATATCTCAAACACACTCTCCAAACTTCAATAGTCGTTGGCTGTACATTTTGTATGATAAAATATACAGGAATAACAAGATGATGAAACTTCTTTTTTATTATACATTATGAGTTGGTACATATTGCAACACATCCCATTTTATCATGAACTTCAATAATAGGATAATAAGAGAGCAGAAACACACACATATAGCATGAAAGATAATTAGATGGTGGATTTAGCTAGATCACCATAAGGTCTCTGGCCAATATAGTTGCCAGGAGGATCATAGTTGCAAATAACAATGATTCCTTCAACATTACAATGAACCTTAGCACAACCTAGGCGAGTAGAGTCGCGCCACACCACTTGAGTATAGTGAAGGCAAGCCCAAGGGTTGTCACTAAGGCAGGTGTTGGAGTTGTAATCGTACATGCTCTTTTCATCCACCCACATCCTCACAGCATCGGCCCCGGATAATTGGAAGCCGCCTCTTCCCCCGGCCAAGTTCTCGCCATAACTTCCACCGGAGTGGGTAAGACTGCAGTCTCCCCAAGCCAGTTGGTTGGCGTAGTTCTGCGCATAGGCTGCTACGGTGTTGTCCCACCTCATAGGCCCGACACCCACTTGGGCGCGGGCCCTGTTGTGAAGGGCAAGGTAGTCTTGAGGAGAGTCTTGGCCATTACATGACTCTAGCATGACTACTAAGCCTAAGATGCATATTATGAGTGACACTGAAACTCTATAGAAAGCCATTTATTTCCTTTGACAATAGGCAAATATGAGATGTAGTATAGATATGATAAATGTGAGGTAATTTATATATAGTCACTACTCACAAGGTTTTTGCAATGCTTTATTTTATGTTATGATCCATATTCTTATTAGTTTAATCAAAATAATAAAAAAGCCGCCACAGGGTAGTGGATTTAAACTAGTATATATTTTACCTATTTGCCATGCCTTCTTGCAATGCTAAAAATTAGGGAGTTTGTTTGATGAAGACTTTCATTGAGATTCTATTTCTGTGTGGGGTCGACGGCTATGAATTAAGATAATGATGAAAATTAAAAAAGAGTATTACTTTTCTGACGGCTATGAATTGAGATAATTGTTCAAACAAAAACAGTACACAAATGGATATATAGTATTTTGTGAGGGAGATTGAAACTCAACATGTATATCCTATTGACTCAATTTGTTTAGGGCTGCTTTTTTTATTATAATTGTTATTGTAGAATAGGATTTTGGAGATCATGAGTAATTACGGTCAGGATTATTGAGCCCATGTCATATTTTACCAAAATACATTAGGACTCGCTAGATAAGTAGTATAATACAATAAAAAGAAACTCTGTTTAATAAAATCTTGTATTTACTAATTATTACAATCACAAGTTTTGATTCAATGAATTATATTATTTCATATATAAAAAATGATCTGTGTTAGCTTTTATATATTAAGAAATGTCTCAGGTTAAGGTTAGCGGTCCAGAGTGGTGCGGGATCGGGGTTAGTGCTGGAGTCCAAGACCAGGGGTCGGGGCTGGGGTCTCGATTCAGGTTCGGAGTCGGGGTCCGAGGTTTGAGGTCGGGGTCAAGGTCAATGACCAAGTTCTGGGGTCGGAGTCTGGTACAAGGTCAGGGTTAGGGGCTAGGGTCGAAGTTCGAGTCTAGGTTGGGTTCCGGGTCCGGGGCTTAGGAGTCGAGGCTAGGGTCAGGGTTTGGACCTAGGTCTCAGGTTAGAGGTTGAAGGCTAGAATCAGGGATTGGGATCCGAATGTGAGGCCGAGGTAGGGGTTCACATTTAGGGCCAGGGTCAAGGGTCGAGTAGGGTTGGTGTCTAGAGTCGGTGTCTGGGGTCAGAGAAAGGTGAGTTTGGAGTCGAGTATATGGTAAAGGTAGTACAATTTTTTACAACCAATTAGTACAAGTTTACACCAAACATAATAAATAATATTATACAATACAATCCAACCCAACATAACACAATGGTGTACCAAATGAACCAAAAAAAATGTATGTATATTTATATATATTCATACTTGCCCATACATATTAAGTTTATAAATAATTAACTTCCTACGTAATCAACAACTAATTTAACTAGTTTAGCAATAAAAAATTAATTAACCAAAATATTAGACCAGACGATATTATATAATTCACTACAAAAATTGCTACTTTTAGTGACAATTTTTTAGTCACAACATAAATTTTTTGTGACTAAATGTGATTTTTAGTCACAACAAAAAATTAATTGTGACTAAAACATAGTATTTAGTTACAAGTTTTCACTAATTTAGTTTTAGTCACAACAAATATTGTGACTAAAAACACATTTAGTCACAACAAATTGTAATCTTTGTGACTAATACTTTTAGCCACGAACTTTTTAGTCACAACACAATAATAATAATTTATAATTAGCAACAACTTTTTTATCTTTAGTCACAAATTTTGCTGTGATTAAAAATAAGATTTTTTTGTAATGATTATATATTTGTTGTAAAAATATTACCCACAAAAATATATTTCCATGCATGTCCATTCAAATTAAATTTATAATTAATTAATTTCCTAAGTAATCTATAATTAATTTAACCAATATAGCAATAAAAAATTAATTAACCAAAATGTTGCACTAGACAATGTTATATAATTATTTATTTTTTATAAAAATATTATAAATATATTGAATAACAAATATTTTTTAATTAATGTATATTTTTTTTATGCAATTCAATTGACTTTATTGTGTTAATTTCGTGCCTCTAATTGCTCTTTTCTTCCAAGGAAAGTTTTATTCTCAATTAGTTTCATTTGTTTAAGAAACTTGTCTTACAAAAAATGAATTCTCTTATGGAAAGTTATCTATTTTTAGGAAACTTGACTTTTTCTTTTTCTAATTGATGATATCGATTTTGTCATGATTATAGCAGATTAAATAATTTTTATCTGGTAGGTATTAGAGGTCAATTCGCGATCTTGATCCATTTCGGAAAGTTTCCTTTCTGGTCCTAATCTGTTGCAGCATAATCTGATTTTCATGCTGCACATCAGGAATTTTTTTAAGAAAGTTTTGTACGGCTGAGAAATCATGTTTGTGGCTGTCTCTAGGGTTATATGTTCTATAAATAGGACCTAGAGAGCAGTCAAATATTTTTGCTCTTCCAACTTCATTTTTTATATTTTTATCTTTGTGAGGAGAGAGTTTCTTTTGTAAAAACTTAGAGTGTTCAAGCTAGGTTTTGGTCTTCGTTTATTGTTCTTATACTATTCTTAGAATAGGTTGAATAACTCTAATGAACAAGAGAAGGGTCTCTAGGAGAAGACTTGTCAAATTCTTACTTTGGGAGAAAGTAAGCACTCGCGCATCAAAAGATGAAGGGGTGTCACTATTTGGTGGTGTTCAGGAATCAAATTGGCAAAGTAAATTATAAAGGATTGTGGCAAAGCTTTAGAGGGAGTCTAAACTTATTTAAGTCAATTGTATTTGTAATTATTTGAGACTTTACTAATTAATTTCATTCTCTGAGTGTGGCCCCATGGACTAAGAGTGTTTGAAAGAATACTGATACCACGTATAATTCTCTTGTGTCAAGTTTTTATATTCTGCACTTTATTTATGTTCTATTACTGCAATTTTCTATTATGTTACTGCAGATTGTAACAATTGTGTTTCTAATCATTTGAATTTAATAAATATATTAGCATTTACAAAAACACAGCTTTTCAATTGGTATCAAAGCGGGACATTAAACTCTTAGTGTGGTCCACTAACGTTTTCTTGTGTTTTTTGTGCAATATGCTAGTTTTTTACAGAAGGGAGTTCCATTTCTTGTCCACCGCTTCTCAATGATTCTAATTATCCTTATTGGAAGGTTAAAATGAGGTCTTTTATTAAGTTTCAAGATGAGAAAGCATGGAGAATGATTCTTTGAGGATGGTCTCCCCTTATTGTGGTAGATTCTGAAGGTAATTAAAAGTTAAAACTTGAACTTAAAAGGTCTACTAAAGATGATAAGTTATTCGCTTCGCTTGCTATAGTAAAGCATCACATGCTATATTTAATGGAGTAGGTGAAGACTTTATTAAGCTTATATCTTCTGTGAATCTACTAAGGATGTTTGGCAAATATTTCAAACTCAGTTTGAAGAAACTTTTGATGTTAAGCGTTCTAGATTTATTATGCTTAAAACCAAATTTGATGATCTTAGGATGTCTGAAAATGAAACTGTGTCTGAGTTTTATGAAATATTATCTGATATAGTTAATGAATATTTTGCTCTTGGTGAAAAGCTTGATGAATTTGCTCTTGTCAGAAAAATTGTTAGAGTTCTTCAAGACAGGTCTGACACTAAACTCTTACCTATGGAAGAAACAAAAGATTTTAGCAAGATGAAGGCGGAGACGTTAATGGGTTCCTTGCGTACCATTGAATTAAATCAGCAAATCAAGCAGAGGACAAATCTAAATCCACAGGTGATAAAGGTAAAAGTATTGCTTTAAAAGTTGCTGAAAAGAAAAGTTATGATGATGAATGTGATAAAAAAATTGCTTTATTAACCAGGAACTTTCAAAAATATATAAAAAAAATGAGTAATAAAAAAATTGTACCCAAATTTTCAAAAGGAAATACTTCTTTTAAATTTAATCTGACTAATAAAAAAGGAATTCAGTGCAGAAAATGTGAAGATTTTGGTCATATTCAGTCTGAATGTGCTAATACAATAATAAGGAATAAGAAAAGTTTCAAAGTCACATGGAGTGGTGATAAAACTGATAGTGATGAAGGTAATTTTGATAATGTTGTACTAACTTTAGTCTCTTCTAGGATTGTTTGTGATTCACAAGTAAGAGAAAGACTAGTATGTTTGAATAATACCATTGAAAAAAAAAATATTCTAAATCAGATGAACCTGAAATCTGTGAAGAATCCCTGGCTGAGTCTTACGAGGTTATGTATGAAAAGTTGATACATGTTACTTCTAAAAATAAATCAATGTCTAAAATAAATAAAAAAAATTGTCTCATCAAATTATATCTCTTAAATTCAAAATAAAAGAATGTGAGATTGTAGTATGTAGTTTGTTAAAAGAAGAATGTTATCCTAATTTTTGCCCACTTAATGTGGTATGTCCACATAGGCAAAACTAAGGCCACGTAGAATATAGCCTGATAGTAGACGAGCAATGTCACCTTGCTCAATACGTCAATTAACAAGGGTTCCAAATGGCAAGGCCAAGATTGAAAGAAATGGCCAGCCAAGAGGTTCTAGCCAGACCATACCCTAGCCAGCCAATGAAGCCTAAGTGCCGGTCAGGCCCTAAGAATAGGGCAGGTTAGCTAGCATGCACAAAAGAGCCTGAACAAATGGAAAAGTCTGCATCAAACTTCTTGGACGGTCAACAACTTGATTTTAGCTACGGGACAACTCCAACAACCCAAGAAGATAGGGATTCTCCATCAAATGATCTACTTATTTTTTAGGAATATTAGTTATCCTTTTTTATGATTTAAAATAGAAGATAATAGAGTTGGTTTCCCTATTTTTGAGAGATATTAACTTATTTGAATAGATATTTTATAAGCCTTAAACTATATAAAGGGTCTTAAGCACTTAGAAAAGGGACATGAATTTCAAGTCTCTCAAGCTCTATTGCTCTCTCACTCACTCTCACACGCCACTTCCCTTTCATTAGACACTTAGTTTATTTCTCTCAATTGTTCTGAATGTGTAACACTTGGTTCTCACCATTGTAATATTTAAGAAAGCCATGGCTAGAAATTACAAGGTCTAAGTTTGTAATTTGCATAGTATTATCTCTGAAATTAATACAACAAAAAGGGGAGTAGGTCATTACCCGCCAAACAAGGGGGTCGAACCTCTATAAATCAATGTGTCACTTTATTATTTGCTATTACAATTTACACATGGTGATTATCAGTAATAAATAAGGCTCTACTGTCAGTTGGCCCAAATTCAAGGTCAACATTTTGGTGCTTGCATTGAGAGCATTGTTTGTCATCTTAATAAATCATCATGGTTGTAACTAGGAGAACCACTACATGTACTTCCTAGGGTCTTCCTCAAGATCCTATGACGGTTGATCCCGATGTTTGAGTTCCTCCCACCATGGAAGGTCCCACTAATCTGACTAACATTGTCAATCCTACAAACCCTACAAAAACCCTGCAAATTCATCCAATACCACTAATCATGTTGATCCTACTAACTCAACGAATCTAAATGATCAGACCTTGCTGCCCAGAATAGATCCATCAACAACACCTCGAACAGAAGGTACTGTCAACATGGAATAGCCTTCATGGAGCATAACTAGGACTATTCCACAGTATTATGCAGGAGAAATAAGACTAGGAATTGGCAAACTAGTTATTGGCGAGCCTCATGTAGACCTAAGAGATGATATTGAGCTGGCCAGGTGCAGAGAAGTTGTAGGCTAGGTCACCCAAACAGAAGAACCACGCGTTGTTTACTTGTTATGCTTTTGTCCAATAGAGATACAAATTCCTAGGGTGGATGGATAACCAAGAGGCCATCCTCTAAGCCCATCAGGCGGAGCTGAACTGCCGTAATAAGGAGGCCAATGACCTGATAAGGCAGTTCAATGAGAGAACCATGGGAAGAGTTCAGGATCTGGTAAGAGATCCTTTGTAAGGAAGGTTCATCGACAGTTTAGGAAAGGCCTAAAGGCATGTTGATAGTTGATTGACTATCCAAACAGTCCCTTGAGCACGAGGATAGACCTTCCTCTGCCTAAAGATAGACAAATCTTGTCAGATAGACCGTATGGCAGGAACAGCCAGTTCCTAGAATCAGTAGGCCTTGGAGAAAGGACAAGCAACTTCGAAAAGGAGACATTACCAATCGGCCAGGCCCTGGCCGACCAGCACAGTAATGCTCTCCCCCAGAATATTTGAAACAAGTTGTTCTAAGACCTATTTTTGATAGGCTAGGTCGTAGGATAAGCGAAAATGCACAGGACAATAATAACTCGAGGTACAAGAACTTAAGTGACTTTGTTCCACCTCTGAACAATAATTCTAGATAGGTGGACCCACCAAACCCAAGCAATTGGTACGACCAACCTCCTATTAACCACAGACTGACCTGGCCAGCTAAGGGATTCTGGCCAGTTTGGTCGGCTAAAGGAGGGTAACCGGCCTAGGACTGCCAATCTAGGGCTGGCCGGTCAAAGCCAATTGCCCAATCTATGGCTGGTCAGCCAAGGGCATCATCCTGACCAAGAAAGGTTGTTTGGCCAAGAGCCCACCAGAGCAGATCCATCTGTGCAAGCACAGTTGGATCAAATCAGAGACATGATAAAAGGCCTATCAAGTTCAAAGCTGTCAGATTTGGAACTGGATAGGTTAAGGGGGTCAACATTCTCAACATACATTAATGCACTGCCTTTACATAAGTTCAAGATGTTAGTATGGAAGATGTGCACTGAAAAAGAAGATCCCTTAGCACACAAAAAGTACTTTGAGATGCAAACATATCTCCAAAAAGTAACTAGAGATGTGTGATGTCAGATCTTCCCGACAACCTTGTCTGAGATAGCCCATCAATGGTATTTCAAGCTAGCTCTGGGAGGTTCAACTCTTAGAATGAATTCTCTCGAGAATTCTATACCCAATTCTCATCCTTGAGACAAATACCGTCATAGCTTGAAGACCTGGTTGAGATAAAATAAAGACGAGGTGAACCTTTGAAAGACTGCATTCAAAGGTTCATGGTTGAGGCCATTAAGGTCAAAGGCCTAATAGAAGAAGGTCGTTACACGACCATACTGGGAGGTATCTTACCATTAAGTGAATTTCGGAAAGATATCAGGAAGTGAATTTTGGATAGATATCAGGAGGATGTCAAAAAACAATATGAAAGAGTTCCTCGAGCGAGCTGATGGCTTCATAAAGTTGGAAGAAGCTGTCTGACAAGCCCAAACAAGAAGGCAGATCACTGGTGGACAGACTCAGGGTGTCATTCAGCCCCAAGCCCTAGCCAACATGTAGGCCAGCACGATCAATACCGACCAAACCTCTAGCAGTAAGAATAATGGAGGCAAACTTCAACATAATTCTAGCCAAGATTGTGGCCAAAAAAGGAAGTTCAACACTTCCCCTGTACGACAATACCAAAGGGAGAATGAGGAGAAATACACATGCTTCACCCTCCTAACCGAAAATCCTAAGACAATTTACATGGCTACTTAAATAGTTGTCACGTACAAGAAGCCTCCTCCCATCAAGAAAGACATCAGAAAGAGGAACACCTCCAAGTTCTACCGATTATACAATGACTTCAACCATTACACAAACGAGTGTTTGCATTTGAAAAGGGAGATTGAATTCATGATAAGGAAAAATAATCCCCACCTATGTCATTATGTGCAAAATGACTAAGCTCAGGCACAAGCTACTCAGAACGGAGACTCGATGCAACTCCTAGTTGTGGGTCACCTAGGGGTCATAATAGGCAAACCCCATATAAGAGCAGAAATAAGCAAAGCCAGGGAGCGCTATGGTCGAACCCTCTATCATGAGCAAAAAAGCGACATCCTAGTTGTGGAAGAAAGAGACTCCAAACAACTCAAGCTCGAAGAGCCTGTCATATCCTTTACAGAAGGAGATGCTGCCCAGGTCAGCTTCCCTCATAATGACCCTCTAGTCATAACTGCACAAATAGGGAACATGAAAGTTGCTAGGTGCATGGTTGATAACAGAGCCTCTTCCAACATTCTTTTAAAATCAACTTATGAAAAGATGGGGCTCTAGTTAACAGATCTAGCACCTTGTACACAACTAATGTACGACATTTTTGGTCAAGGCCTTGCACCCTTAGGATACATCTGACTGCCCCTAACAGTCGGAGAAAGTCCCATAACAAGAACATTGATGGCTCAATTCGTGATAATTAACATGTCATCTCCCTTCAATGTAATGATAGGCTAGCCAGGCTTATATGACCTAAAGGCAGTAACATTAAAATACCACCCCTATCTAAAGTTTCCAACAAGGCATAGGGTGGGATACCTAAGGGGAGATTAACAATCTGCCCGACACTACTACAACTTGGGTTTGTCTAAAGCCAAGAAAGAAAAGATGCCTGGCAAGAGCTCTGACCAAGAGCCCATTAAAGGGTAATGAAGTCCGGCCCAAAGCGGGGAGGCAAACCTAGATCCTCACTTTGAGGATCCTACAGAAAGATTTGGACCAGTAGAGGACTTGGAAGAGGTGGAAATCGATCCCACTCTTCCGACCAAAAAAATGAAGATTGGAAAAAGTTTAGCGCCAAAAATAAAATCAGCCTTAATAAAATTTCTAAAGGCAAACCTTGATCTATTTGCATGGTCGCGTGAAGACATGGTGGGAATAGACCCATCTGTAATGACTCATACCCTAAACATAGATCCAAATTTTTGACTTGTACTACAACAGAAAAGGAGGTTGCTGGATAAGGAGTGTGCACAAGCTTTGGAGGACGAATTCAAAAGGCTGAGTGTCAATGGCTTCATCATTGAATGTCCCCTTAGGTTGAGTGCCAATGATTTTTCGAACCTCCAGTACCAAGAATCCTCGTGAATGGGGGAGCTGAGAGGAATAGAAAAAATAACCATCCTATCACAAGCCTCAAATAGATCATCGAGAATCTCAACATCCCAAGCACGTTCGTCAGTCTTCATAAGGCTAGAAACTATTTTATCGATTAACCCCGAATGTGTAGACAAAATATAAGGGTGATCTGCCTTAGCAAGCCAAGGATCCGTCAAAATACTAACTGAGAGGCCATCACCAACACTTTTTCGCACCCCTGCCACCACCAAGTCTCTAGCTTCAAAGATACTACGCCAGACGAAACTCAGATTAGAACCAATCTCTGCTGTAAGAAAAGAACCAGTAGAAAAGTATCGAGCCTTTAAAATACGTGTAGCCAGCGACGAAGGATGAGTCAATAAATGCCAACCTTGTTTACCAAGGAGTGCCAAATTAAAATCATGAAGGCTTCGAAACCTCGATCCTCCTTCATTCTTGTGTTTACACAATCTTTTCCAACTCACCCCCTTTTGTTGAGGCTTATTGAATTCCACCAAAACTTAGCCATAAGTTTTTCCAACTCTTTACAAGTTTCAATGGAAAGAAAAAATACACTCATAGCATAATTTGGAAGAGATTGAGCAACCGTTTTAAGAAGAACCTCTTTCCCCGCTTGAGAGAGAAGGCGCCCGTCCCAACTCTGAATTCTCTTTCTCAACTTATCTTTTAAAAAACCCAGAATTGCAGTCTTCTTTCTTCACATGGTATTCAGCAAACCCAAGTAAGTAGTGTGTGATCATCAGCTTCAAAAATGCCATCAAACCACAGATATAGTCCCTCATATGCTCCTTTGTATTAGAACTAAAAAACATAGAAGATTTATCAAAATTAATCTTTTGACCCGAAGCATTTTCAAACACTTGCAGCAACAAAAGCACATTAGATACCTCACGATCATTAGCTTTGCAGTAAACATATCTATCATCGGCGAAAAGCATGTACGACACTCTTGGAGCTCCTCTAGCAACACTACAACCATGAATCAAACTAACCGTCTCATAATGCCGAATAAGAGCAAATAAGCCTTCTGAACACAAGATAAACAAGTAGAGGGATAATGGATCCCCCTGTCTAACCCCACGACCTGGAACGAACAATAGGTCCTAACTCACGTCCTCCGTGAACTATAGAGTAAGAAACCGAGCACACACAATGCATGATCAAATTCACCCACCTCCCATCAAAACCCATACGCAACAAAATTGCCGAAGATACCCCCACTCAAGCCTGTCATAAGCTTTACTCATGTCCAACTTGAGAGCCATGAAACCATCTTTACCTTTTGTCTTTCGTTTAAGATAATACATAATCTCAAACAAAACAAGGATATTATATGAGATCAATCTTCCAGGAAGGAACGCGCTCTGAGTATCAGAGATGACAATAGGAAGAACCTGTTGGGTTTTATGCCCTAAATAAAACTCATTTCATATAATCAGATTTACTTATTAATAAAGATCAGAAATAACATTTTATGTTACATGGTTCACATGATTTATTTCATGATTATATGTATATAATGTATGAATTCCTTTTAAGTCCAGAACATATGTGTTTGTTAAAGATTATAGTGTTGTCAGCACAGTGGAATATAATCTTTATTATATGTTCAAAAGTTTATTCCCTGATTTGTTAGAACACTGGATTTAGACTGACATGGTATAATCAGCGATAGGTATTCTTACACCTTGGAAAAGTGTTATGTCCTTTCCAGGACATTGGCAAAGTTTACCAGTATCGGATGTATGGAGTATACATCGGAAGGGACCGATATTGAACTTTGATTAGATATATTAAAATTTACCGTAAATATCTATTCAATTCAATATCACTAAGTTGATCCTAGATCACATGATCGAAATCCTGATATGGTTAGGCTCAATCTCAAGAGTGTTATTCGTGTTCTTTGATTTGTAAGTTAAGCCTACTTTTGGGTTAGGGTGATACTTACATTTTGGGAACACGGTAGTGCAATTGAGTGGGAGCGCTAACATAAATATGGAATCTATAGCTTCTATTTGGCAAATAGAAGTAAAGGATGATCTCCTTTGAGCTTAACCAAACGAAGATAACTGGTGGAGATCTCATTTCACTTAGGTGAAATATCATTTATACAGGGTTAAGTGTTTTAAGGATAAAATACATTGAAGGTGTAGCGGTAACAGTAGTGCCTGTTCAATGTAGATCATCTATATAGAGGATCATTGATCACATTAGGGTTATAACAATGGATAACTAATGACGTGTCTATATCGTGGATCATATTGAGCGTTTCTATATGACTGAGAGTGCAATTCCAAGTTCTAAGTGTGGATTCAATGAGGAATTAATAAGTTAGGGAATTTACTTGGTAAATTCGGTTCGACTTATTGGAAGCTCGGTTATATAGACCCATGGTCCCCATACTAGTTGAGACCATACTGCTTGTAAGACTCAGTTAATTGATTTTAATTAATCAATTATAATTCTAAAAGTTAGACTATGTCTACTTTATGAATTCTCACAGTTTAAGGATGAAATCGTAAAGAAAAGGGTTTCTAGGTTTAATTATTAATTAAGAGACTTTGTATGTCTAATTAATAATTATTTTAAATGACAATATTATTTAATAATCTATTTTAGTTATTAAATAATTAGTTTTGGCATTTAAATGATTAGAATTGGAAAAATGGCATTTTTGGAGAAATTGAAATAAATTGAGGATCTGCAAAATCCAAGTGAGGCCCATATCACCCTATTGCCGGCACCTCTTTGTGTGTTTCCCAATTATTATTTTCAATTTTAATTGCCATGTAATTGCTAATCAAAGCCTAGCAAAAATAGGAAAGTGGTTGATCACACTAAATAAGGCAGTTAATTGATTACACAGTAATTAAGGAAACTGTTTTATTTGGAAAGTTGTGCTCTCCCTTCTCCCTATATAAAGCAACCTTTGTTCTCTTCTCTTGTAAGCCATAAAGCCACGAAATTAAGAGAGAAAAATAGAGAAAATTTCGAAATCCTTGTGAGATGAGTAGTGCCCACACACATCAAGTGGTATCTCAATCATAGTATGTAAGACTATGGAATTTCTACATCAAAGAAGGAGAAAAGAAGATCCAGGTTCAGATCTTGGTGATGCTCTGCTACAGAAAGGAATCAAGGGCTAGAGATCTGAACGGAAGGAGTCATATTATTCCGCTGCACCCACTGTAAGGTTTTCTAACTTTATATGTGTTTATTTTCATTGTTTTAGAATTCATATTAGGTTGTTAATCCAACATACTTGTTAGTAAATCTAGATCCTGGTAAAATAATTTCCAACAACTGGCACCAGAGCCATGGTAATGATTTACTTTCATGTAATATGAATTAAAACGATGATTGCATGTTTCTGTGTTGATTTGGATGGCTTCATGTTGGTTTATGTGTTGTTTGATGAATGTTGATGTTGTACAGTTTCGTTTTCCATGAAAAATATTTTTTCAATTTTTGAAAATATTTTATTTGGATTCCTTGTGAAAAATTAAGCAATTTTGTTTTTTACGGAACTCGATTCCGATAAAAATTGAGAAAGATATGAATTTTGGAAAATCGGGATTCAAGGCTGTCAAGGGTGGTGCTCATGCGCACCAGACCCTCGGATCAGCCTCCCCCTCCGCGCGCGTAAGCCTGGGCGTGCACCCTGCAGCTGACCGAGTTTTCTCGGTCAGGCACCCTGCAGGCGCCGAGCTTCCTCGGCGTGAGCACTCCATCCGCGCGCGTGACAGGCTGCTAGCAGCCTCTCCTGGGCTGCAGATGCAGCCTACTGGGCTGCTTTCCCAAAAATTGCGATTTTTGGGATTTTTTCCCCAAAAATCCAATTTTTTCATGGGATTGTTTCCCAAAAACTTATTTTTCCAATTTTAACTATTTCTAAATTGAAATGTTTCCAATTTTAAATATTTTCAATTTGGAATTTTTTCAAATTTTTAAATATTTCTATTTTGGAATGTTTCCAATTTTAAATATTTCCTATTATGGTCAGATTTAAAAATTTGTTAACTTCTTTAATATTTATTTATTATTTAATTATAAGATTAGATATTTTGATATTTAAGATATTTTAAATTAAAAGATAACTTTGTCTTTTTATTTAAAATATTATATTAAAATTATCTTATATGACAAATTAAATAATTAATAAATTTGAAATTAACATAGATATTTTTATAGATATACTTACCATAATGTTTTCAAATTCAAAATTTGTTATTTTGTTAAATATTTAATTATTTATAAATTATAAGTATAAAAATGATATTTTTTCCATATATATCATTTTTTCCTTATTGGAAATTTATAAATCATATCTTAAATATTTAAATAACATAGATATTTTGTAGAGATTTGAATATTGCTTAATTTGAGATATTTTGACATATAATTATGGTAATTATTATTCATTTATTATTTTATTCCTAAAATAATAATTATCTAACCAAATCTATTTTAAAATTGGTTTATTTTATTAAATTACAAGATCTGAAAATGATATTGAAGATTATTTCCTTTCAAATCATTGATCTTATTAGATATTTAATTTAATTTGATTCAAATAAACCTAGATATTTTAAAATTAGTTTCCTTTATTTGGTTAGTTTAAGAATAATAATTTAATTATATTAATATCTTATTTTCACATCTGTTACATGGACAATGTTTGTTTATTTATATTGTTTATTCAAACTTTTTTTAACAAACCTATTATTTATTTGATCTAAATTGCTATGATTAACTTGTTGGCAGATCATGATCCAATGATCTGATTTTAATCATAGTCCAATTGTCAATAGATCTTATAAATAATTTGTAACAGGTAAATTTTGTACTTCTTTCATCTATGTAAACCTAGTAACATGATAGGGCCCATCCAAATCATTTGACCTGTGTGAGCCTATATGTTTGCTTTTGGGCTTAGATGCATATAGGAAGCTCATTTAAGTTTTTACTAAGTAAATGGACTAGGTTGCTAAAATAAATTTTGACATAAGGAAATTTATTTAGGTCCAATTAGATTTGGGCTTATTCAATGAATAACAATTGTTTATTTTAAGGTTAAATTCCTCTCTTTTGGGCCTTGTGTGAGAGTTGGGGGCCATAGAAGTGGGTACGACATACTGAACCCAGCTCCCCCTCACATGAACTACTCCAATTGTGAAGGCCCATTTGCCTTATTTAAATAATTGTATTAGGTTAATTATATTAGTCTAACCTAATTAAAATTGAATTAGCAACATAATTAACTTTTAAAATATATGAAATTTATTTTTCATGTAATATTTTAAAGTTAATTTTAGAAAAACACTTAGTCAATGATATATTCTAGATAGTTATTTCTAGTACTAGTTATTATTTCTAATATTAAATAGGAAAATATCATTGATTGTGAAATTAATTGTCTCATAATTAATTTTGGTACAATCTAAGTTTAGAATATTTTCCTAGTATTAAACTAGAATTAATAATTAAGTTTCCTCTTTACTTAATTATTTATTTCTTGAATTTAATACATTTAATTAAATTGAAAATTTCAATATCTAAGTTGATTTTCATCATGATACTTTAATATTGTTATTTTCATGTTATTTAATTAAAGTTGAAAATTATTTTAAGTTTGGAATCTTATTTCAGAATAACTTAAGTTTGAATAATTTTCAGAATATATTTTATTTTATTTTATTAATCATTTCCCAAAATTTCGAAATTACATTTCTTTAATGTAGAAATTTTGAATTTTATTTAAAAAAATAGATTAAAGTTGAAAATTATTTATTTAATTTTGGACCAACTTAAATCAGTGACTTTTTCATTTGATGGTTAATTAAAATAAATGAACTAAAATATATTATAATTAGAAATTGAATTAATTAGTCCATGAAAATCTAGATAGATATTATCTGTTTTGCTTGAAGTATTTTTCTAGTGTATTTAATTAAATAGAAAATTAATATTTAAGTTGATTTTTTAATCATGATACTTAAATATTTGAAATTTTTCTTAGATATTTAATTAAATAGGAAAATTATTTTTTTTGTTGAAAATTAATTTTTATTAATTTTGGGTCAACATAAAATTAGAGTAATTTTCCAGGATTTATTTTTATTTTATTTTAAAGCATTTTCAAAAATGCTATATATATTTATAGAAAATTAAATTTAAGTTGTAAATTAATTCAAATTAATTTTGAAACAACTTAAATTGAATAATTTTCTAAATATTTATGGAAATTATTACTAAGATGGAAATAATTCACGTTATTTATCCATCTAAGTATAATTTATAAATATTAAATTAAAATTTATATTTGGAATTTTTCATTCTAAATTGGAAATTTTAATTAAATATATATTTAAAATAAATATTAGAAGAAAATACAACCCTTCATTAAATAATGAGCTTTATTATTATAAGGACATTCGATTTCCATTGTTGGTTTTACATAGCTATTGTTTTAGTGAGTAATCCTCCCTAATGGAGGAACGTTCATTAGCAAGTTAGCACCGTTTAATCTCGAAAGATAAGTAATCTTGTAAGTTTTTTATATAGTTTATGCTCACCCTAATGGTGGCGACTGTATAAGACTTGCAAGAATATGAAACAATGGTGGAAGCTCATAAGATAGAATAGCCTTGACTCTCGCCTAAACGGGACAACGCGGATTCAAATCTTGATCGAATAAAAGGTTGCTAGAATGTTTGATCATTTTAGATGAGCTGACAACTCTATTCAATGAATGGTAGCTTTGACTCTCGCCTAAACGGGACACTCATATCAGTTTGTTGAAAACCTTTGAAATTATTTAGGATTGTATGTTTTAGTATTTTCACTTGTCATTCCTACTTGCTATATGCTTTGATAATTTCTGAATTGTGTATGAATTTGTATTGAACCATGTTATTTTCTGTTATTAAATTGTAGTTTAATTTCGAATCTTCATTGTTGGTCTAACTTGGTTTGTTTTTCTAATGACATAAATCCCTAATGGATTTTCACCATTAGACTAACATAATAGTATTAGATCTCGAAAGATAAATATTGTATATGCAACATCTACCTGTTCATCAATTGATGACACCTTAGACTAGTATTTTACAATATGAAACAAGAAGATTGTATAAATAAGATTACTTTGACTCTCGCTAATCGGAGCATCGTTGGATTCTTATTTAAAACGAAATTATCCTAATTCCTCTTAGCTTAATGACATATCATTGGATGAATGGTCTATAAATCATATAAAGTCTTATTTTCTCTTAAGAAATTAGATGACGCATATGATTATATTCCCGGAATTCTATCCCAAAATGATATAAATCCTCAATCTTAGATATCTCCTACTTGTATAGGCAAATCATAGAGTTAGATTAGTAGTGGTGGTCCAAGAAAGAGTTACTAATTATACAGTTACACTTTCACAAGTGTTTCATAACCATTTTCTTTCAATGGATTCAAACTGTATGAGTTTAGTATTCTGTGACCAAAATCCACTTGCACTATTCTAAGAACTCTTTGATGTAACTAAACTTAAGTCATCAAAAGATACAACCACATATTTTAGAAATCTATGGCATTTGTATCTTGTTCATAGTGGTTTTGACAAGATCATTCTCTGGAAAGAGTTAATATGCCTATATCCACTGAAAGTATAATCATCTCATTCGCAGATGGATGTACATTCAGGGGTGGATATGAGTTTTCGTTGTATTCTTAAAACGATCACTCTAGATTTTACCTTATGCAAAAGAAATTTGAAATGTTTGAAAAATTTCATGAATTTCTAGCAATGGTGAAGGTAAGTGGTTAAAGATCTTGCGAACTGATAGGGGTGGAGAAAAAGGTAGTAGATATGCAGTTCAAAGATCATTAATTTGATTGTTGAATTATATCCAAACTTACCTCCCCAGAAATTCGAGTTGCATATTGATGATTAGTTACTAGTCGTTGCCTAAATCCTTCTATGGTAATAAAATTTCAAAATGATGTAATGGTTGTATACTTAATGTAAATCATTACTAGATTCATGGATGACCTAATCGAAATCTTAAGAAAAGCTAGAACTGCTAACCCTGGTTTGCATGTTTGTTAGCTATTCTAAGTGATTAGGGGTGGAGCATCCCATAGTCATTAGATAAGAAAGTGTTTGTTTAAACAAATACTACTTTTCTAAGAAAATGACTAAGTCTGAAAGTAAAGTAGCAAATAAAGGAGATATTTTTTCTTGATTCCAAAAGTGTTCTATCATCTTATTTTACATATGATGATCCCACTGCCTTTGTTGTCTTGCCACAATCGAAGAGGTCAATACCATTTAGTTTTCTTAGACATAGTTCACGGTACCTTGTTGTAGTGGGAGAGTTTCTAGGAACTCACCTTCTTATGACTTGGAAGACACTAGTGATTAAAATCCATTGTGAGTTTAAACATGTAATGGATTGTCAAGATAAGAAACTAAGAAGAAAGCCAAGAGAACTATGGTTTGATCCATTCACATGGAGTAACCTAAAGTTTTCTATTACAAGGACTTGAAAGGAAATTTTCGTTCATAAGTCTATTCAATGGACTTAACAAAATTTCCTGTTCCTAGTATTGTAGGTTTGAGTTTATCTAAACCTATGGCTTATGGTATACCTGGTAATTACTTACTCTAATGCAAGCATGAGATGCTGAAGCATTTTCTTTCCAATGGAAATCTATAGAAGCTTCACAACTTCTTAGATATAGATTTTATTTATCTAAGGAAAAGTCTCAACTATTCCAGAGAAGATAAAGCCATGAAAGAATTTCTTAAATCAACAGTGAGAGGTCTTAGATATGCTTTTGTATGCCTTAGACCAGACACCTGCTGTTGAGTGGGAGTAATGACTAAGTATCAGATTAATCCAGGAGAGAAACATTGGAAGACAATCAAGTAAATCTTAAGATTAAGAAGAGGAACTATATGTTAGTCGATAAGGGTTTGTTTAAAACTCTTAGACTACACCACATCAGATTTCAAGACTTGCCTACCAGAGATGGTGATTACTTTGGGGGTGGAGTAATAATTTTGGAGAAGTGTAAAAACCTATCTGAAATCTCTTGGTCTACCAGAGAGAGACTGAATGTTAAAAGTTGCAGGAAAGATACTTATTCAGTCTAAGGAAAGTTCTATACTTTTGTGGCACCGTTCCAACTTGCCTTAACCCTAGGGTTACTTCCTGAATAACCAAAGAGTAGTTACCAAAAGAGTATAGAATCCAGTATCCCATGAGAGTAGACATATAGAGAGGAATTTCACATTATCAAGGATTTTGTGATTAAGGGAAAGTAATAGTGGAGAAGAGGTTGTGTTTAATTCAACCTGTCGGATCCTATTACGAGGAGTTTACTACTATTACACTTGATTGGTATATCAAGGTTTTAATGATTATTTGAAATGCACTTTTTGTTTTATATTAGTGCAAGTGGGAGTTTGTTGGGTTTTATGCCCTAAATAAAACTCATTTCATATAATCAGGTTTACTTATTAATAAAGATCAGAAATAACATTTTATGTCGCATGGTTCACATGATTTATTTCATGATTATATGTATATAATGTATGAATTCCTTTTAAGTCCAGAACATATGTGTTTGTTAAAGATTATAGTGTTGTCAGCACAGTGGAATATAATCTTTATTATATGTTCAAAAGTTTATTCCCTGATTTGTCAGAACACTGGATTTAGACTGACATGGTATAATCAGCGATAGGTATTCTTACACCTTGGAAAAGTGTTATGTCCTTTCCAGGACATTGGCAAAGTTTACCAGTATCGGATGTATGGAGTATACATCGGAAGGGACCGATATTGAACTTTGATTAGATATATTAAAATTTACCGTAAATATCTATTCAATTCAATATCACTAAGTTGATCCTAGATCACATGATCAAAATCCTGATATGGTTAGGCTCAATCTCAAGAGTGTTATTCGTGTTCTTTGATTTGTAAGTTAAGCCTACTTTTGGGTTAGGGTGATACTTACATTTTGGGAACACGGTAGTGCAATTGAGTGGGAGCGCTAACATAAATATGGAATCTATAGCTTCTATTTGGCAAATAGAAGTAAAGGATGATTTCCTTCGAGCTTAACCAAACGAAGATAAATGGTGGAGATCTCATTTCACTTAGGTGAAATATCATTTATACAGGGTTAAGTGTTTTAAGGATAAAATACATTGAAGGTGTAGCGGTAACAGTAGTGCCTGTTCAATGTAGATCATCTATATAGAGGATCATTGATCACATTAGGGTTATAACAATGGATAACTAATGACGTGTCTATATCGTGGAACATATTGAGCGTTTCTATATGACTGAGAGTGCAATTCCAAGTTCTAAGTGTGGATTCAATGAGGAATTAATAAGTTAGGGAATTTACTTGGTAAATTCGGTTCGACTTATTGGAAGCTCGGTTATATAGACCCATGGTCCCCATACTAGTTGAGACCATACTGCTTGTAAGACTCAGTTAATTGATTTTAATTAATCAATTATAATTCTAAAAGTTAGACTATGTCTACTTTATGAATTCTCACAGTTTAAGGATGAAATCGTAAAGAAAAGGGTTTCTAGGTTTAATTATTAATTAAGAGACTTTGTATGTCTAATTAATAATTATTTTAAATGACAATATTATTTAATAATCTATTTTAGTTATTAAATAATTAGTTTTGGCATTTAAATGATTAGAATTGGAAAAATGGCATTTTTGGAGAAATTGAAATAAAATTGAGGATCTGCAAAATCCAAGTGAGGCCCATATCACCCTATGGCTGGCACCTCTTTGTGTGTTTCCCAATTATTATTTTCAATTTTAATTGCCATGTAATTGCTAATCAAAGCCTAGCAAAAATAGGAAAGTGGTTGATCACACTAAATAAGGCAGTTAATTGATTACACAGTAATTAAGGAAACTGTTTTATTTGGAAAGTTGTGCTCTCCCTTCTCCCTATATAAAGCAACCTTTGTTCTCTTCTCTTGTAAGCCATAAAGCCACGAAATTAAGAGAGAAAAAGAGAGAAAATTTCGAAATCCTTGTGAGATGAGTAGTGCCCACACACATCAAGTGGTATCTCAATCATAGTATGTAAGACTATGGAATTTCTACATCAAAGAAGGAGAAAAGAAGATCCAGGTTCAGATCTTGGTGATGCTCTGCTACAGAAAGGAATCAAGGGCTAGAGATCTGAACGGAAGGAGTCATATTATTCCGCTGCACCCACTGTAAGGTTTTCTAACTTTATATGTGTTTATTTTCATTGTTTTAGAATTCATATTAGGTTGTTAATCCAACATACTTGTTAGTAAATCTAGATCCTGGTAAAATAATTTCCAACAGAACCACCTTAAGACGATTAGCCAAAACCTTAGAAACAACCTTATAAATAACATTACACAGTGAAATGGGACGGAGATCACCCATAACAGCTGGTTGTTTCTTTTTTAGAAATTAGAACAATATTAGTGTGGTTGATACCCAAAGGAAGGGAACCCGTAAGAAAAAAATCCTGCACTTGACGGACAATATCATTCTTAACAACATTCCAACATTATTGAAAGAAGCATGAAGTCATCCCGTTAGGATCGGGAGACTTGTCAGGGTGCATTTGGAAGAGAGCAGCCTTCACTTCCTCCTCTGTAACTGGGCGTAACAACTCAACATTCTGAGGAGCAGTAATATTGGGGTGGATACAGTTGATAACATCAAGAGAATCTGTACCAGAGGCAGTAAACAAATCCTTAAAGTAGTCAACCATAACTCGATCCAATCCATCATCCCAACTAGTCCATACACCATTGGAGTCCTGAAGCTTAATAATAAGATTACTGCGTCTTCGAGCCGATACAGAAGCATGAAAGAACTTACTGTTATTATCCCCAACCTGTAGCCATAATTGTTTCAACCTTTGCCTCCAAAAGACTTCACGTTGAGTGAGGATTTCTTCAAATTTACCTTTGGCTGCCCGAAAATTATTGGAAGAAATAGTATCTCTACCATGCTTCCAGAGGTTTATTTCAGCTTTGCACTCCTTCAACCTTTTTTTGAAATCACCCGAATAAGCTTCACCCCAATCAAGCAAAATCTCACCACAACATTTAATCTTTTGCTGAACACTGAACTCAGAATTAAAATTCCAGTAATCTTTAATCACTTGATGACAAAGAAGTTCTCTTAGACAACAATTCTCAAAACAAAAATTCTTCCTCATAACAAAATAATTATTAACCACTAAATCAAGAAAAATGGGGCAATGATCAGAATTGGAAAGCTCTAAATATACAGTTTAGCAAAAGAAAAAAGAGCTAACCAATTTTGAGTACATAGAGCCCGATCCAGACTAACCTCTATACAGTGATTAGTACCTCTTCCTTTTTCCCAAGTAAAAGGATGCCCAATAAGCTCGATATCCTGTAGCTCACAATCACTAACGGCTTGTTGAAATCTCCGTAATAACCAATTCGGGTAATTATTACCACCTCTCTTATCCTCTTGAGACAAAACATTATTCATATCTCCCATGATACACCAAGGCAAATCTAAATCCAAAGCCAAACTTCTCATTTGATCCCATGTATAGCGACGTTGGCCACGGTTAGGTTCACCATAAAGCCCACTAAAGCGCCACTTCTCCTTTCCCTCCACATTAATTTCCATATCAATATGAGAATGACAAAAACCCAACAATCGGGCTTCCTCGGGCTTCCTCCTCATTTTTCCATAGAAAATCCAACCCCCCACTCTTACCTTGAGGTTCAATAGTAATGATACCATGAAAACCCCACAAGAACCTCACTTTTTCTAATTTATCTTTTTTACTAATAGTTTCACATAGAAAAAAAAAAAGTTGGGTCTCTTTTAGATAACAAAATCCTTTAAGAATTGTAAAGTCCATGGGTTCTTAAGCCCATGGCAATTCCAACTTAAAATGCTCATAATCCTCGGTGGGCCTGGAAACCAACACCCACCTTGTTCAAGTTTTTTGGCCCATTAAAGAATAAGAAATAGTTTTTTTATTAAAAATAGTTTTTTATTGCAGTTTTTATTAAAAAAAAAAAACTATTTTCTATTTTTTTTCCCTCCCTGGTTGCCATAGGGTGGCCATTTTATTCTGCATCGCCTGAAAATCAACCGGTCGATTTGTTAAGAACGTGCCCACCAATAACCATCTATCATCTATTTCCGATAAGCCATCAGCAACATTATCAAAAATCAGTCCCTCCTCATGATTGAGAGTGCAGCACCCAACCTCTCCATTGTTTCCACTTGGTTCATTCTTTAATAATGTTGAGTAGTTGGGGTAAAGAGATCACAGGAACTCTAAATCACCATATAAAAAATCTAAAAGCTGAATTGCAGAAACTGAATAATAGAAGAGATGGAGTTTCAGTTAAAAGATACAAGGAAGCTAAGGATAGTCTTTTTGAGGCTCTTGATCAAAGGGAGTGTTATTGGAAGCAACGTGCCAAGCAATTTTGGCTTAAGGAAGGAGACCAAATTAGTAACTATTTTCACAAGACAGCCAGTACCAGAAAAAGCAACAACGCGATCAATATGCTAAAAGATGAGCAAGGTAATTGGGTTTCTTGGGAGAATGGTCTATCTCAGGTTGTTGCTAATTACTTTGATGGTTTGTTCACTTCATCACATACAAGCTGTCAAGAGATAATTAATTGTGTCCCAAATGTTGTTCCGGATTGGATGAATATAGAGTTGGGGTAGCCGATTGTTGAAGAAGAAGTGAAAAAAGCAGTTTTTCAAATGCATCCCGGTAAGAGTCCGAGACCGGATGTGATGACTCTGGCTTTTTATCAAAGGTGTTGGCCTATTGTGAAACATGATGTGGTTCAGTGTGTCCGCAACTTCTTTGAACAAGGTAACTTTGATATTGGTTGTGGTGATGTGAATGTTGTTCTCATACCGAAAAAGAAAAATCTTGAGATTATGGTTGATTTGCGTCCTATTGCTTTATGTAATGTATTGTATAAGATCATTACTAAAGTTATGGTTAATAGGATGAAGCCTTTTATGGATATTGTGGTCTCTGAAAATTAAAGTACTTTTATCCCAAGGCGCTTAATCTCGGATAATGTACTGGTCTCTTTTGAAATACTCCGTTATTTGAAAAGAAAAAGAAGAGGAAAAGAGGGGTACATGGCACTTAAGCTGGATATGAGTAAGACATATGATCGAGTTAAATGGGGCTTTCTTGAAGCAATGCTGCGTAAGATGGGTTTTATGGAGAATTGGGTTCAACTTATTCTGAGATGTGTGAAGTCTACTAGGTACAAAGTTGTGCATGGTAACGATGAAGTAGGTCTGATTGTTCCGTCAAGAGGGATTCGGCAAGGGGACCCACTTTTACCATATCTCTTTATTCTTTGTGCGGAGGGCCTCTCGGCTTTACTTCGTAAATATAATCAAAGAGGTTGGGTTCATGGGTGCAAAGTTGCAAACGGAGCGCCGAGGATTTCTCATATGTTGTTTGCAGATGACAGTTACTTGTACTGCAAAGCCACTGAAGTTGAAGCTCTTCGTATAAAGGAAATTCTCCAAAAGTTTGAATTGGCTTCGGGGCAAAAAGTCAATTTTGCCAAATCTTTTATCTTTCTCAGTTCTAATGTAGAGGAGAACTTAAGGCATGATCTTTGCATAAGTATGGATGTGGGAATTGCGCCTGAAGGAAGTCTTTATCTAGGCCTCCCTAATTCCATGACCCGAAATAAGACGACTGCCTTGGGTTATTTGAAGGAAAAGATTAGAAAGAAATTGCAAGGTTGGGGCGCCAAATTCATTTCTAGAGCGGGCAAAGAAGTGCTTATTGTTGGAATTTATTTTACCAGGATCTTAGATCTACTCACAAGTATGTTTATTAACATCCTAAATATGAACTTTCTAAAACGATGAATTAAACACATATAAAGTTTAGGAAACCTTACATTGGGTGCAGCGGAATATAATGACTCCTTCCGTTCAGATATCTAGCCCTTGATTCCTTTCTGTAGCAGAGCATTATCAATATCTGAACCTGGATCTCTTTCTCTGAATCTTTGATGCTGAATCTCCTTTGCTGATGATCTTTCTTCACGATCTTCCTCACTATGATTGAGGTATCACTTGATGTGTGTGGGCACTACTCTAATCACTAAGAGAGGTTCGAAATATTGAGGAAGAAAAGAGAGAGAGAGTGGCGGCTAGAGAAGAGAGTGGAGGCTCAGGTTTTTCTGATTCAGAAAGTGTCAGAAGAAAAGTGTAGAAATTTAGTGTCAATTTTCTGAAGCCTTCACTATCTATTTATAGCATTCCACTAGGGTTAGGTTTGAATTATTTGGCATTAAAATAATGAAAAAATCAGTTTAAATTTCCTACAAAAGTGGCCAGCCCTATACAAGTGGATTTGGGCCTTACTTTTTGCAATTTTGCAGTTTTATCTTTTCTGCATCTGATTTTCTCAAAAACGCCAATTTTCAAATTCAACCATTTAAATGCCAATTCTAACTATTTAATAACTATTAATAATTATTAAATAATATTGTCATTTATCATATTTATTAATTGAACCATACAAAGTATCATAATTAACAAATATGCCCTTAAAACTCTTTCTTTACAATTTCGCCCTTACTTAGTGAAAAATTCACAAATAGACATAGGCTAACTTGTGAATTATAATTGATTAATCAAAACCAATTACATGAGTCTTACAAGCAATATTATCTCAACTAGTGGGGGGACCATGGGTCTATATAACCGAGCTTCCAATAAGTAGATCAAGAATTTAGCACTAAAATTCACTAACTTATTAATTCTTCGTTGAATCCACGCATAGAACTTAGAATTGCACTCTATATAGAATGCTCTATATGTTCCACCATATAGACACATCATTAGTTATCCATTGTTATAATCCTAATGTGATCAATGATCCTCTATATGAATGATCTACACTGTAAAGGGATTAAATTACCGTTACACCCTACAATGTATTTATTCCTTAAAACACTTGACCCCGTATAAATGATATTTCAGCTTATGTGAAATGAGTACTCCACCATTTATGTTCGTTTGGTCAAGCTCGAAGGAGATCATCCTTTGCTTACTATTCGCCAGATAGAAGCTATAGATTCCATGTTTATGCTAGCGCTCCCACTCAATTGCACTACCGTGTTCCCAAAATGTACGTATCACCCTGACCTAAAAGTAGGCTTAACTAACAAATCAAAGAACACGAATAGCCTCTCGAGATTGAGCCTAATCATATCAGGATTAAGATCATTTGATCTAGGATCAACTAGGCGATATTGACTTGAATAGATATTACGGTAGGTTTAATAAATCTAAGTCAAAGTTCAATATCGGTCCCTTCCGATGCATACTCCATGCATCCAACCTGAGCTTTACTTTAACCAATGTTCTGGAAAGAACATAGTATTTCTCCAAATACAAGTAAACTCTTGTTGTAGATTATCATATCGCAAAACCCCGTGTCCGATAAATCTAGGAAACTTTATTCACATAGTCATGTTTACTTTCCAATGTGTTGACGACCCAATAAACAGGATCAAGTATGTGAAAAGGGTTTCATATGAATTCATACATTATGTACAGATAATCATGAAATAACTCATGTGAACCATGCAACATTAAATGTTATTTACGATCTATATTAATAAGTAAATCGATTATATTGAAATGAGTTTTATTTAGGGCATAAAACCCAACAAACTCCCACTTGCACTAATATAAAACAAAAAATGCGTTTCAAATAATCTCAACACCTCGATATACAAATCAAGTGTAAAAGAGTAGTAAACTCCTCGTAATAGGATCTGAAAGGTTGAATTAACCACAACCTTTTCTCCACTATTACTCTTCCTTTAATCACAAAATCATTGATAATGTGAAATTCCTCTCTATATGTCTACTCTTTTGGGATACTGGATCCTATATCTTTGGCAACTACTTTTGGTTAATCAGGAAATTAACACTAGTAGTTTAAGGCAATTTAGAATGATGCCAAAAATGTATAGAACTTTCCTTAGACTGAATAAGTACCTTTCCTGCAACTTTAACATTCAGTCCCTCTCTGGTAGACCTAGAGACTTCAGATAGGTTTTTACACTTCTCCAAAATCACTATTCCACCCCCAGAGTAATCACCATCTTATCAGAAATATTTACTAGCACATAGGCAAATTTCGAAATCTGATATGGTGTAGTCTAAGAGTTTTAAACACACCCTTATAGACTAACATATAGTTCCTCTTCTTAATCTTAGGATTTACTTGATTGTCTTCCAATGTTCTTCTCCTGGATTAATCTGATACCTACTCATTACTCTCACTCAACAGCAGGTGTCTGGTCTAAGGCATACAAAAGCATATCTAAGACCTCTCACTGTTGATATAAGAAATTCTTTCATGGCTTTATCTTTTCTGGAATAGTTAAGACTTTTCCTTAGATAAATAAAATCTATACCTAAGAAGTTGTGAAGCTTCTATAGATTGCCATTAGAAAGAAAATGCGTCAGCATCTTACTAAAGTAAGTTGCTTGCATTAGAGTAAGTAATTACCAGGTATACCACAAGCCATAGGTTTAGATAAACTCAAACCTATAATACTAGGAACAGGAAGTTTTGTTAAGTCCATAGAATAGACTTATTAACTAAAATTTCCTTTTATGTCCTTGTAATAGAAAACTTTAGGTTATTCCATGTGAATGGATTAAACCATAGTTCTATTGGCTTTTCTTCTTAGTTTCTTATCTTGACAATCCATTACTTGTTTAAACTCACAATGGATTTTAATCACTAGTGTCTCCCAAGTCATAAGAAGGTGAGTTCCTAGAAACTCTCCCACTACGACAAGGTATCGCGAATTATGTCGAAGAAAACTAAATGGTATTAACCTCTTTGGTTGTGACAAGACAACAGAGGCAGTGGGATCATCATATGTCATATAAGATGATAGAACACTTTTGGAATCAAGAATTAAATATCTCCTTTTTTTGCTACTTGTTTTTCAGACTTAGTCATTTTCTTAGAAAAGTAGTATTTGTTTGAACAAACACTTTCTTATCTATTGACAATGGGATGGTCCACCCCTAATCACTTAGAATAGCTAACAAACCATGGTTAACAGTTCTAGCTTTTCTTAAGATTTTGATTAGGTCATCCATGAATCTAGTAATGATTTACATTAAGTACCCAACCATTACATCATTCTGAAATTGTATTACCATAGAAGGATTTAGGCAACGACTAGTAACTAATCATCAATATGCAACTCGATATTTCTGGGGAGGTAAGTTTGGATATAATTCAAAAATCAATTTAATGATCTTTGAACTGCATATCTACTAACTATTTCTCCACCCCTATCGCCCGCAAGATCTTTAACCACTTACCTTAATGGTTTTAACCATTGCTAGAAATTAATGAAATTTTTCAAACATTTCAAATTTCTTGCTAAAAGGTATAATCTAGAGTTATCGTTTTAAGAATACAACGAAAAACTCATATCCACCCCTGAATGTACATCCATCTACGAATGAAATGAACTACTTAGTGGATATAGGCATATTAACTCTTTGCAGAGATTGATCTTGTCAAATCCACTATGAACAAGATACAAATGCCATAGATTAAAAAAAAATGTGGTAGTGTCTTTGGATGACATAGGTTTAGTTACATCAAAGAGTTCTTAGAATAATGCAAGTGGATCCTGGTCACAGAATACCTAACTCATATTCCATACAGTTTGAATCCATTAATAAAATATGGATATTAAACACTTGAGAAAGTGTAACTGTATTGTATCTGGAATCAAAATATAAGAAAATTTCTGTTTGGATTCTAAAATTAAAGTCAAAGACTGAAATTCAACCAAATATAATGAGTAATTCTTTCTTGGACCACCACTACTATTTAAACTCTAAGTCAGATTTGCCCATACAAGTAGGAGATTTCTAAGATTGAGGATTTATATCAATTGGGAATAGAATTTCGGGATTATAATCATATGCGTCATTTAATTTCTTAAGAGAAAATATAATGACATGAAATGATTTATAGACCATTCATCCAATGATATATTATTGAGCTAATTCGAAATGAATAAGCTAAGAGGAATTAGGATAATTTCGTTTATAAATAAGAATCCAACGATGCTTCGATTAGCGAAAGACAAAGTAATCTTATTTATGTAATCTTCTTGTTTCATATCGTAAAAATACTAGTCTAAGGTGTCATCAATTGATGAACAGCTAGATGTCGCATATACAATATTTATCTTTCGAGATCTAACACTATTATGTATGTCTAATGGTGAAAATCCACTAGGGATTTATCTCATTAGATAAACAAGCCAAGTTAGACCAACAATGAAGATTCGAAATGAAACTACAACTTAATAACAGAAAATAACATGGTTCAATATAAAGTCATACACAATTCAGAAATTATAAGCATATAGCAAGTAGGAATGACAAGTGAAAATACTAAAACTTACAATCCTAAATAATTTCCAAGGTTTTTAACAAACTGATATCAGTGTCCCGTTTAGGCGAGAGTCAAAGCTACCATTCATTGAATAGAGTTGTCAGCTCGTCTAAAATGTTAAACATTCTAGCAACCTTTTATTCGATCAAGATTGGAATTCAGCGTTGTCCCGTTTAGGCGAGAGTCAAGGCAATTCTATCTTATGAGCTTCCACCATTGTTTCATAATTTGCAAGTCAAGTATGGTCGCCACCATTAGGGTGATCCATACCATACAAAACACTTACAAACTACTTATCATGCGAGGTTAAACAGTGCGAAATTGCTAATGAACGTTCCTCCATTAGGGAGGATTACTCACTAAAACAAACGCGGTGTAAAACCCACAATGGAGATCGAATGTCTCTATAATAAAGCTCATTATTTGAAAAGAGTTGTATTTTCTTTTATTCTCTTTATTTATTCTATTTATTTTAAATATATATTTATTTAATTAAAATTTCAAATTTAGAATGAAAAATTCTAAATATAAATATAAATTTTAATTTAATATTTATAAATTTTACTTAGATGGATATGAAAATAATATGAATTATTTCCATCTTAGTAATAATTTCCAATAAATATTTAGAAAAAATATTTAAGTTGTTACAAAATTAATTTAAATTAATTTACAACTCAAATTTAATTTTCTATAAATATATATTGCATTTCGAAAAATTAAAGTATATAAGAATACAATTTTCGAAAAATGCATATTAAAATAAAAAATAAATCCTGGAAAAATTATTCTAATTTAATGTTGGCCCAAAATTAATTAATAAAATTAATTTACAACAAAAAATATAATTTTCCTATTTAATTAAATATATAAGAAAAATTTCAAATATTTAAGTAGATGATGAAAATCAACTTAAATATTAATTTTCTATTTAATTAAATACACTAGAAAAATACTTCAAGCAAAAATATCATCTATCTAGATTTTCCTTCGACTAATTAATTCAATTTCTAATAATTTATTTTAATTCAATTTATTTTAAATTAATCAATAAATGAAAAAATCATTGATTTAAGTTGATCCAAGAATTAATTAAAATAAATAATTAATTTACAACTTAATCTATTTTTCAAGATAAAATTCGAAATTCTAGCATTTAAGAAATGCAATTTCGAAAATTGATTAACAAAATAAAAAAATATATATTTTGAAAATTATTTAAATTTAGTTGAAAAAAATAAATTTCAACTGAAAATAATTTTCTATTTAATTAAATGTCATGAAAAAGAAATATTTAAGTATCATGATGAAAATCAACTTAGATATTTAATTTTCAAATTAATTAAATGTATTAAATACAAGAAATAAATAATTAAGTGTAGAGAAGGCTTAATTATTAATCTCTAGTTTAATACTAGGAAAAATATACTTAAAATAAATTGTACCAAAATTAATTATATAAATAATTAATTTCACAATTTATAATATTTTCCTATTTAATATTAGAAATAATAAGTAGTCTAGAAATAACTATTTAGAAAATATCTTATTTGACTAAGTATCTTTTCCACAAAATTTGAAAAAATATCTAATTTAAGTTGTACTAGAAAAAATCTAGAACTTAAATATTTTCAAATTTAAATTTAATTAAATATCAAAAATTAAGTTGTAACCACTTAATTTGAAAATATTCCATTTTAAGTTAATATTCGAAAAGATATTAACTTAAAAAATATCTAAAGAATCTTAATAACCAATGTCTAAAATTCCTCAACTTAATTTTGAAATTTTGAATTCAAAAGATATTCAGATTTAAGTTGGTTAGTTGAAGATAACTAAATATCAACTTAAATAGGAATATTTAATGAAAAATTTAAATTAAGTTCCAGAAAGAATCTAGATGGTTATAATTCTATATTTAATTAAATACAAGAAAATACATATAGTTTAGCTTAGAATATAAAATTCCTTAAACTATATTTTTCTTAAATTAATTTCAAAATAAATGAAATTAATTATGTTGCTAATCAATTTTATTAGGTTAAACTAGTTTAATTAACCTAGTACAGTCATTCAAATCAGGCAAATGGGCCTTCACAATTGGGGTGGTTTGTGTGAGGGGGTGCTGGGTTCAGTATGTCGTACCCACTTCTATGGCTCCCAACTCTCACACAAGGCCCAAAAGAGAGGAATTTAACCTTAATAAGAACAACTGTTATTAATTGAATAAGCCCAAAACTAAATGGGCTTAAATAAAATCTATCAATAACTATGATAATTTATTTTAGCAACAACAACCTATATGTATCTATAATCAAATTAAACACATAGGCTCACACAGGCACACTTTGGATGGGTCCTATCATGTTGCTAGGTCATACACAGATGAAAGAAGATTGTAAATATACCTGTTACAAATTATTATCTTGACCAAGGGAGCCATCAGATCATTAGATCTGGCAAAAAGTAACCATGGCTATTTGCAATCAAGTAATAATAGGTTTTAAAAACTTACACATAAGCTAAAACCACATACTCCTGCAACAAGGTTAGCTGGATAGTTGGATGTAGGATTTATTTAATTTTAAATAAATATTTAATTTCGAAAATAATTAATTAAATAAAAAAAAAATTAAAAAATTAAAAAAATTAAAAAATTAAAAAATTTCGAAATTTTTTTAAAAAATTTAAGAAAAAAATTCGAAATTTAAAAAAATTTAAAATTAAACCTACAATTTTTGAAAATTAGGTTTCAACCAACCTAAATATCATTTCGAAAATTTGCTAACTACTTTTAAATTTTAAATGTTATTTTATAAATAAAAATTAAATAAAAAATTAGAAAAGATAAATAAATATCTTTCTCAAATTTTTAAATGTAATTTAAATAAATAAAATAACAAAATTTAAAAAATTAGCAAAATATCTTATATCTATTTAAAATTACATGATTATAAATATCTTATTTTAAATTTAAATATGGTCAAAATATCTAAAAAGATTTAATTAAAAAATCTTAAAAGATAAGATATTTTTAAAATATCTTAAAAGATATTATAAATATCTTAAAATATCTGACCTTAAATTTAAAAAAAATATAATCAAATTTAAAAATAAGATAGATTTTTAAGCAAAAAGATAAATACTAATTCTATTCAAATTCAAATTACACTAATATCTTGAATTAAATTAAAAAAAATTTAAATTAATTCAAAATGATAATTAGAATTGAATTAGGAATAGTAATAGTATATATACAAAACCATACAAAAAATTGGAAGTTAATTCCATGAAAAAGTATGAAAAATTGAAGAAAATTGAAAAAATTCGAAACTGTACGGACAGTTCTGCGATCGCAGGAAACTATCAAGACAAAATTTCCGATTTTGTCAAATCTTCAAAAATCATAACTAATTCAAATAAAATCCAAATTGAGTTCTGTAAAAGGCTAACTTGCTTAATTTTTTCCATACTATCCAATAAAAATAATGCCAGAACCGAAATAACAATTATTTTTCACGAAAATTTCACAATCATCAATCAATCATCAAATAACACTCAATACAACATGATACCATCCAAAGAACATACAAACAATCGTTTTAAAGTCCAAATTACATGTAAGTAAATCAATTACCATGGCTCTGAGGCCAGTTGTTGGAATTTATTTTACCAGGATCTTAGATCTACTCACAAGTATGTTTATTAACATCCTAAATATGAACTTTCTAAAACGATGAAATAAACACATATAAAGTTTAGGAAACCTTACATTGGGTGCAGCGGAATATAATGACTCCTTCCGTTCAGATATCTAGCCCTTGATTCCTTTCTGTAGCAGAGCATTATCAATATCTGAACCTGGATCTCTTTCTCTGAATCTTTGATGCTGAATCTCCTTTGCTGATGATCTTTCTTCACGATCTTCCTCACTATGATTGAGGTATCACTTGATGTGTGTGGGCACTACTCTAATCACTAAGAGAGGTTCGAAATATTGAGGAAGAAAAGAGAGAGAGAGTGGCGGCTAGAGAAGAGAGTGGAGGCTCAGGTTTTTCTGATTCAGAAAGTGTCAGAAGAAAAGTGTAGAAATTTAGTGTCAATTTTCTGAAGCCTTCACTATCTATTTATAGCATTCCACTAGGGTTAGGTTTGAATTATTTGGCATTAAAATAATGAAAAAATCAGTTTAAATTTCCTACAAAAGTGGCCAGCCCTATACAAGTGGATTTGGGCCTTACTTTTTGCAATTTTGCAGTTTTATCTTTTCTGCATCTGATTTTCTCAAAAACGCCAATTTTCAAATTCAACCATTTAAATGCCAATTCTAACTATTTAATAACTATAAATAATTATTAAATAATATTGTCATTTATCATATTTATTAATTGAACCATACAAAGTATCATAATTAACAAATATGCCCTTAAAACTCTTTCTTTACAATTTCGCCCTTACTTAGTGAAAAATTCACAAATAGACATAGTCTAACTTGTGAATTATAATTGATTAATCAAAACCAATTACATGAGTCTTACAAGCAATATTATCTCAACTAGTGGGGGGACCATGGGTCTATATAACCGAGCTTCCAATAAGTAGATCAAGAATTTAGCACTAAAATTCACTAACTTATTAATTCTTCGTTGAATCCACGCATAGAACTTAGAATTGCACTCTCAGTATATAGAATGCTCTATATGTTCCACCATATAGACACATCATTAGTTATCCATTGTTATAATCCTAATGTGATCAATGATCCTCTATATGAATGATCTACACTGTAAAGGGATTAAATTACCGTTACACCCTACAATGTATTTATTCCTTAAAACACTTGACCCCGTATAAATGATATTTCAGCTTATGTGAAATGAGTACTCCACCATTTATGTTCGTTTGGTCAAGCTCGAAGGAGATCATCCTTTGCTTACTATTCGCCAGATAGAAGCTATAGATTCCATGTTTATGCTAGCGCTCCCACTCAATTGCACTACCGTGTTCCCAAAATGTACGTATCACCCTGACCTAAAAGTAGGCTTAACTAACAAATCAAAGAACACGAATAGCCTCTCGAGATTGAGCCTAATCATATCAGGATTAAGATCATTTGATCTAGGATCAACTAGGCGATATTGACTTGAATAGATATTACGGTAGGTTTAATAAATCTAAGTCAAAGTTCAATATCGGTCCCTTCCGATGCATACTCCATGCATCCAACCTGAGCTTTACTTTAACCAATGTTCTGGAAAGAACATAGTATTTCTCCAAATACAAGTAAACTCTTGTTGTAGATTATCATATCAGTAAAACCCTGTGTCTGATAAATCTAGGAAACTTTATTCACATAGTCATGTTTACTTTCCAATGTGTTGACGACACAATAAACAGGATCAAGTATGTGAAAAGGGTTTCAGATGAATTCATACATTATGTACATATAATCATGAAATAAATCATGTGAACCATGCAACATTAAATGTTATTTCTGATCTATATTAATAAGTAAATCTGATTATATTGAAATGAGTTTTATTTAGGGCATAAAACCCAACACTTATCAAGGTAGCTGCTCAATCTTTACCAAGTTATGCCATGAACGTCTTCATGCTTCCAACAAAAATAACAAATGAAATGGAAAGTTTAATGGCTACATATTGGTGGCAGTCATCAGCGTCTACTAAGTTGGGTATTCATTGGATGTCTTGGAAAAGACTTTGCCATCACAAATCAAAGGGAGGAATGGGATTTCGGAATTTAAAGGATTTTAATCTGGCTCTCTTGGGGAAACAAGGCTGGCGGCTACGTGTTAACACTAACTCGTTAGTTGCTCGGGTATTCAAAGCCAGATACTATCCTAATGGCTCTTTTCTTTCTACATCTATAGGACCTAATCCGAGCTATGTTTGGCGAAGTATTCTTGAAGCTCAAAAATTGGTAGCTAGTGGTGTTAGATGGACTGTTGGAAATGGTAGCAAAATTCTGGTGTTAGTAGAGCCTTGGTTACCCGACAATGTTACTCCAATGGTTGTGTCCTCCCATCCAGGTCTTGTGAATGTTAAAGTAGAAAATTTGTTGACCATTGATGGTAAGGAGTGGGATGTTGAGTTGCTGAATGATTTGTTTGAGCCTAGAGACCGAGAACTTATCCTCCAAATTCCTCTTCAACCTTCATCAACAACGGACTGCTTGTCTTGGTCTATGGAGACTTCGGGTTTGTTCACGGTTAGGAGTGCTTATAAGCAATTACAAGTTCTCAATGGTGTTGCTGATTTGGAAGAAACTGTGGTGAACAAATTTTGGAAAAACTTCTGGTGTCTTAAAGTCCCCCCCAAGGTGAAAAATCTAGTTTGGAGAGCATGTATAGACTGTCTTCCCACGATGATTCAGCTTCCGTCAAAGCATGTCGAGGTTGCATCCTTGTGTCTAGTTTTCTCTAGTGCAGATGAATCCATTATTCATGCTTTGGTGGAATGCCCGACTGCAGCTGCTTGTTGGGAAAGGACTGGGATAGGCACGGGTGCACACCAGATCCCAAGTTTTCTGGTTTGGTGCACGAGGATGTTTCAACAGGCTGATAAAGAGAAAAAAGAATTGATTGTGGCCGTCTGTTGGTCTTTGTGAAATGCATAGAATGATAAAGTGTGGCAAGGTAAAACTGTGGGAGTGGATAGCATAGTTTCGTCTGCAAAAAACTTCCTTAACCATTGGCAAATGCTCAAAAAACAGTGATTGAGACCACTTTTTCTGGTTTTTTACTAGAAGCTGCGGCTGAGCATTGGGTTGCCCCAATTGTTGGTAGAGTTAAGGTTAATGTAGACGCAGCTTTGTTTTCGGACCCTCAACAGGTTGGGATTGGGTTGGTGGCGCGGGACAATCGGGGACTATTATGTTGGATATATTTTACCAGGATCTAGATTTACTAACAAGTATGTTTCATTAACATCCTAATATGAATTCTAAAATAATGAAATAAACACATAACAGTTTAAGAAACCTTACATTGGGTGCAGCGAAATATAATGACTCCTTCCGTTCAGATCTCTAGCCCTTGATTCCTTTCTGTAGCAGAGCATCACCAAGATCTGAACCTGGATCTCTTTCTCTCCTTCCTTTGATGTTGATTCTCCTTCTTGTTGGTTGATTTTCCACAGTCTTACACACTATGATTGAGATACCACTTGATGTGTGTGGGCACTCACTCATTCACTCAAGGAATACGAAATTTAGAGAAGAAAAGAAGAGAGAAGTGGTTTCGGCTATAGAGAATAGATAGAGGCTCAGTTTTTCATCTGACAAAGTTAAGTGTGAATGAGAGCCATCACTATCTATTTATAGGTAACCACCTAGGTTTAAGTTAGAATTATTTGGCATTAAAATAACGAAAAAATAAATGATAAAACCCTATAAGTGTGGCCGGCCATGGGCCTTGGATAATGGGCCTCACTTATGCAATTTTGCTGTTTTATCATTCATGTATCTAATTTTTTTAAAAATGCCAATTTTCCAATTCAACCATTTAAATGCCAATTTTAATTATTTAATAACTAAAAATTAATTATTAAATAATATTGTCATTTAATATATTTATTAATTAGACATATAAAGTCTCTTAATTAATAAATAAACCTAGAATCTCTTTTCTTTACAATTTCACCCTTGCTTAGTGAAAATTCATAAAGTAGACATAGTCTAACTTTAGAATTATAATTAATTAATCAAAATCAATTAACTGAGTCTTACATGTAGTATGGTCTCAACTAGTATGGGGACCATGGGTCTATATATCCGAGCTTCCAATAAGCAGATCAAGAATTTATATCTTAAATTCACTGACTTATTAATTCTTCGTTGAATCCACCCATAGAACTTAGAATTGCACTCTCAGTATATAGAACGCTCTATATGTTCCACGATATAGACACTGTTAGGTTTTATGCCCTAAATAAAACTCCATTTCAATGTAATCTATTTTATTCAACATCAATAAAGAAACAGAAGTATTTTTCATTCATTTGTGTATGTTTTGGTTCACTTTATCAATTGCTTGTCTATTTGATTTATAAATTCATCTTAAACCCTTTTCACATACTTGATCATGTTTATTGTGTTGTCATCACATTGAAAAGTAAACATGACTATGTGAATAAAGTTTCCTAGATTTATCAGACACAGGGTTTTACTGATATGATAATCTACAACAGGAGTTTACTTGTATTTGGAGAAATACTATGTTCTTTCCAGAACATTGGTTAAAGTAAAGCTCAGGTTGGATGCATGGAGTATGCATCGGAAGGGACCGATATTGAACTTTGACTTAGATTTAATTAAACTTACCGTAAAATCTATTCAAGTCAATATCGCCAAGTTGATCCTAGATCAAATGTTCTTAATCCTGTTATGATTAGGCTCAATCTTGAAAGGCTATTCGTGTTCTTTGATTTGTTAGTTAAGCCTACTTTTAGGTCAGGGTGATACGTACATTTTGGTAACACGGTAGTGCAATTGAGTGGGAGCACTAGCATAAACATGGAATCTATAGCTTCTATCTGGTGAATAGTAAGCAAAGGATGATCTCCTTCGAGCTTGACCAAACGAACATAAATGGTGGAGTACTCATTTCACATAAGCTGAAATATCATTTATACGGGGTCAAGTGTTTTAAGGATAAAATACATAGTAGGGTGTTACGGTAATCTAATCCCTTTACAGTGTAGATCATTCATATAGAGGATCATTGATCACATTAGGATTATAACAATGGATAACTAATGATGCGTCTATATGGTGGAACATATAGAGCATTCTATATACTGAGAGTGCAATTCTAAGTTCTATGCGTGGATTCAACGAAGAATTAATAAGTTAGTGAATTTTAGTGCTAAATTCTTGATCTACTTATTGAAAGCTCGGTTATATAGACCCATGGTCCCCGCACTAGTTGAGATAATATTGTTTGTAAGACTCATGTAATTGGTTTTGATTAATCAATTATAATTCACAAATTAGACTATGTCTATTTGTGAAATTTTCACTAAGTAAGGGCGAAATTGTAAAGAAAGAGTTAATAGGGGCATATTTGTTAATTATGATACTTTGTATGGTTCAATAAATAAATATGATAAATGACAATATTATTTAATAATTATTTATAGTTATTAAATAGTTAGAATTGGCATTTAAATGGTTGAATTAGAAAATTTGTATTTTTGAGAAAATCAGATACAAAAGTGTTAAAATTGTAAAATTACAAAAAGCAAGGCCCAAATCCACCAAGCCATGGCCGGCCACTTTTGTAGGCTTTTTAAACTGATATTTTCATTATTTTAATGCCAAATAATTCAAACCTAACCCTAGTGGAATGCTATAAATAGTAGTGCCCACACACAGCAAGCTATACCTCAATCATAGTGAGGAAGATCGTGAAGAAAGATCATCAGCAAAGGAGTTTCAGCATCAAGGATTTAGAGAAAGAGATCCAGGTTCAGATCTTGATAATACTCTGCTACAGAAAGGATACAAGGGTTAGAGATCTGAACGGAAGGAGTCATTTAATTCCGCTGCACCCAATGTAAGGTTTCTTTAACTTTATATGTGTTTATTTCATCGTTTTAGAAAGTTCATATTTAGGGTGTTAATAAACATACTTGTGAGTAGATCTAAGATCCTGGTAAAATAAATTCCAACAGACACGTCATTAGTTATCCATTGTTATAATCCTAATGTGATCAATGACCCTCTAATAGATGATCTACATTGAAAAGGCACTAAGTTACCGTTACACCTTCAATGTATTTTATCCTTAAAACACTTAGCTCCGTATAAATGATATTTCAGCGAAGTGAAATGAGATCTCCACCATTTATCTTTGTTTAGCCAAGCTCGAAGGATATCATCGTTTCACTTCTAAATCCCTATAGAAGTTATAGATTTCATATTTATGTTAACGCTCCCACTCAATTATACTATCATGTTCCCAAAATGTATGTATCACCCTGACCCAAAAGTAGGCTTAACTAACAAATCAAAGAACATGTATAATACTCTTGAGATCGAACCTAAACATATCAGGATTAAGATTATTTGATCTAGGATCAACAGGTGATATTGAATTGAATAGATATTACGGTAAATTTTAATATATCTAATCAAAGTTCAATATCGGTCCCTTCCGATGTATACTCCATACATCTGATGCTGGTAAACTTTACCAATGTCCTAGAAAGGACATATTATTCAAGGTGTAAGAATACCTATCGCTGATTATCATGTCAGTCTAAATTCAGTGAACTGACAAATCAGGGAATAAACTTTCGAACATATAATTAAGATTATATTCCACTGTGCTGACAACACTATAATCATTAACAAATTGATATGTTCTGGACTTAAATAGAATTCATACATTATGTAAATAATCATGAAATAAATCATGTGAACCATGCAGCATTTAAATGTTATTTCCGATCTTTATTAATAAGTAAATCTGATTATATTAAAATGAGTTTTATTTAGGGCATAAAACCCAACATATTAATGGAGGGAAGCACAAAGACTTTTCAAGGCCTTTTTCCTCCTGTAACAGCCGAAGCAATGGGAATTCGGGAGGCTCTAAGTTGGATCAAGGCACGACAATGGATGAATGTAATACTTGAAATCGATTGCCTCACAGTTGTTCAAGCCTTACGAAGCCCAATTGACATGGTTTCCATGTTTGGTCAAATTATTAAAGCTTGTAAGGAGATGCTTAAAGATCTAAAAAAATGTTATTTATTTTATTAGATCAGCTAATATGGTGGTGCATAACTTTGCTAGAGCCTCTATATTATATCCTGATTGCAGTTTCAATTTGAAGTCTGTTCCAACTGATTTGTTGCCTAATTTGGTAGGAGAGACGGTGATTTAATAAAGTTATTATTTTCATTAAAAAAAAAACACTAAAACAGTTTTTAAGTTGTGAAGGTTAGTTTTTACAAATTTTTCCATTAAGCATTTCTCTTTCGAAAATGAATCAAAGAACACCACCCCTAACTAGGCCGCTGGCTGATACCAGACCCGGGGTTTCAATGTCCAACTGCTAATTTAAGCTCAGTTTGAGTTCAAAAATGCAGATGTCATTCACTTTCTGTGTCTCAAGGATCTGAACCATTCTGAATCGTTCTTCGAACTCAGACCTCATCACGAATCGAACCAAAAATGGCGGGTCCCAACCGGCATTTGCTGCCTCTCCTCCTCCTTTCCATTGCTGCTCTCTTCTTCTACTCCTACTACCACTCTACACTCCACGCCTTCACCCCTACTCCTAACCCTCATTCTACTTTTCCCCTTCACACCTCCCACACCCCTCACCGAGACTTCACTTTCATCATCAAGGTTCTCGCCTACAACCGCCTCGACTCGCTGGCCCGCTGCCTCCGCTCCCTCGCCGCTGCAGATTATCTCTCCGATCGGGTACACCTCCACGTCTATATCGACCACTTCGCATTCGTCAATGGCTCCACTGATGTGGATCGTATGTTGGAGGATTCGCATCGAATTTTGGAGTTCGCTGATGGATTCAGTTGGAAATTTGGGGAGAAGCTCGTCCATTATCGGACCCAGAATGCTGGACTTCAAGCCCAGTGGCTGGAGGCCTGGTGGCCTGAGTCCGATGACGAATTCGCCTTCGTCGTGGAGGATGACTTAGAGGTATCGCCGCTTTATTACAAGTTTCTTAGGAGTTTGATTGTGAATTATTATTATGGTGATCCAGATTTTCGTCCGTACATCTATGGAGCTTCACTGCAGAGACCAAGGTTTGTTCCAGGTACCATTTTGCTTATAGTTTTCTTAAAATTGAATCGTGAACAAGCATAAAAACTGATAGAACCAATGTTTGGGTTATCATAGATTCTGTACACGTTGTTTGAGAGGTATTGTGTGATTAAATTGTGTATAAAATGTTGCAATTTACATAGCAATGTTTGCAAGATAATTCAGCTTGAATGATTGATGTTAAATAATAATGTGTTATTAGTAAAATTGTTTGTATGCAAAACTGATTGATTATCTAATAGTTGGAAAGTAATTTCATCAATGAATGGAATTTTAATGTCTGGATTACATGGAATTTGCTGGTTTCTCTTCCACCAAACAATAGGAATGTCTGACATCTTCTTCTAGTTGGTCTAGAATTACCTGGCATTTTGAATTTCGCTATGAATATATTGAGTTTCAGTTGAGCTCTGAATAAACAATTTCCATTATAACGAAACTTGTTGAGGATTTGTGCTTGCTTGCAAATAATTTTCTCAGTCAAGTCTCATGTAACAATAGCAACTTTCCCTTTTACACGGCTCATGCTGTGCTTTTTCGTAGAGAATTATTTCTGTCAAGAAAATATGGTCTTGTATGATTCCTGCCTTTTCTATTCTATTATAAATGTGTACTATATCTATATACATTACATACATACACACATATATATCATGAACAAATTCTGGCTTTCAATGTTTAATTTGTAAGTTTTTGCTGATTACAGGTAAACATGGTAACAAAATACAATTGGATAATGGAACCAGAATTTTTCTCTACCAATTGGTAGGCACTTGGGGTCAGCTCCTCTTTCCAAAACCTTGGAAAGAGTTCAGGCTGTGGTATGACAAACACAAAGCCAAGGGCATTAAGCCATTTCTTGATGGAATGGTACTTCTTGTTCTTCTATTTTCGTTAGGTTTCAATTTTCTTAGGTTACTTATTTTTTGACAACTTTTCTTCGTTTTTTTGTAAATCTTTCTATTATGTGATTAAGATATGGAATTCAAATGCAGGTAACAAATGGGTGGTATAAGAAGATGGGGGAGAGAATATGGACTCCTTGGTTCATTAAATTCATTCATTCTCGTGGCTACTATAATTTTTACACTAATTTTTTAAATGAGAGAGCGCTGAGTGTCTCTCACAGAGATGCAGGTGTCAACTATGGTAAAACTGCTGGACCTGATTCCAATCTGTTGGATGAAAACTCTCTTGATTTCAACCTTCTGGAAATGCAGCCATTGAAAAACCTGAAATGGTATGATTTCTGTTTCAGAGAAGTACTTCCTGAAAGGGTTGTTAGGAATTTTGATGAACTCGGGCCTGTTCTTCACACAGTGCAGAAACAGGGAACTGCAGTTATTGTGAGCCTATATGGAGCATCGGAGATGGTCACAAGGAACCTGATTTGCAACTTTGAGAAGTTAAATATTTGGAACTTCATTTTCATTGGCCACGAGTCAGATTTCCTGCTTGACCTTGCTCGTAGAGGACATCCTGTGATCACCGGAGACCATTTCTTGAGGAGCGTAACAACTTTTAAAATGCCAGATTCCCAAGATTTCCATTCAGATATGATGACTTCCATATTGGTGAAAGCCTATGTGATAATGAAGAACATAGAATTAGGATACAATTCCTTGCTCATTGAGGGAAACATGCTTCTACTTCAAGGTTATCCTTATTTTGATCAAGATAATACCTACGACTTCTACAGTGGGAAGATCTCAGGACTTCTCTTCATTAGAAGCTCAACTTCTGCTCGTAATATTTGGGTCGACAAATTTATCTCAGATGTTGCAATGATGTCGAAGTCTATGCCAAATAACCAAGAGAGCACAAGTTTTGCAGGTATAATAGAAAAATTATTGGAGCAAAAGAGTAAGAAGATTAAGAGAGTTGACGAAACAAACATTGGAGTTGATATTTCTTCCAATAATGATAAAGTGGTTACTTTAGACATTGAGAAAAAATTTGTTCACTGGTCTGTGAAGATGGATTTAGATTTACTTAAGAAACGGCTTGAAAATTTTGGTGCATGGATGGTGGGCGATGACTTTTCGTGCAAGGCTGTTGTGTGTCACCCGTCATAGCATCTGCTGGCGAATACTAGGAATATTTATTTGTGTTCCATAGTTTCTTTTTCACTTTTACCTGTACAACTGCCTTATATTTTGAAGGCATAATCTTTTTTTGTCTAAGTTTGAGATTGATGCCATAAATTTTGTGTAGGCTGTAATAGTTCGATCGAGATATAGATATAAAGAGTTGTATGAGAACAGAACAGATAGTGAAACTGAAATGCCACCACTATGGAGTCCAACAAATTCAAGAAAGATAAATTATTTGTATTTTAAAGTATATATATTTGTGGTAAACATATTTGTAAAATTCATTGCTTCGTTTTCAATGCAAGTAAGTCCTGGCACTATAAGTATCCCATTTTTTATTAATGAACTTGTCCAAACACCACTCTAGTGGCACCTCATCTGCAGTTTACCAATGACGATATGTGGGCCCTATAACCAAGCATGTGAACAAAATGAGCATTACTATTAGGCACTAGTGGTACTTAGCACTTTCTCCACATGTCGCGTTGCGATTAGCTAGCGATACTCCCTAAAAGTTATTACAATAAATTATATGGGACCTGATACTTAGTTAGACCAATAGCGATATTCATATAGAAGGGTGCTAGGCACCACTAGTGCCCTTTAGCATTTCTCAAACAAAATATATACAAAAATTCGGTAGTACTCCAAGTCTCCAAGGTTAAACAACAATTTACTTGCAAAGTAAAAAGAAAATACCAAATACTAAATTTTTTTTTTTTAAAAAAAAAAAAGCTAATTAGAATTTTTGCTCCTCGAACTTGTACATGTATTAAATCAGGTCTCTTGAACTTTTAAGGTCGTTAAAAATGCCTCCATTACTGGATTTAAGAACTTTTATCAAATTTTAGTGAAAAAAAAATCTAAATGAAAGTTCAGGGGACATGATTTAGTATATATCAAAATTTGAGGCACATGATTTAGTAGACATCAAAGTCTGGAAAATGGTTTAGTACATAAACAATCACAAAAATAGTAAAATTGAATGAAATTAGACAAAAGTCCTTAAATCTAACAATCTCAATAGTTCAGGGAGAATTTTTAACGTACAGAAAAATTCAAAAACATGATTTAGTACATGTTAAAATTTAAAAAAAAAAAAATTATAATTAGCCTAAAGATGCAGAGGACGTTTTTGTCTTATTACAAATATGTTACCAAAATCAAACTCAACCATCATATTTAACCTTTTAGGTTGAGTTTGAAACATATTATTAATTAGTAATTAGATTGTATTTTAAAATATAAGATTTTTATTGTCATGTTTAGCAAGATAGTTGTTAATTAGACAGTAAATTAAGTTTGTGTAATATTTATAAGGCTAATTAGGATCTTTTTTCTCCCTGAACTTTGACATGTACCAAATCATGCTCCCTGAATTTTTTTGGCCGTTAAAAATTCCCCTGAACTATAGAAATTGTTAGATTTAAGGACTTTTGTCTAGTTTCATTCAATTTTACTGTTTCATTGATGGTTTATATACTAAATTATGCTCCCAGACTTTGATATTTATCAAATCATGGCTCTCGAACTTTAATATGTATGCTCCCTAAACTTTCATCCATGTTAGAATTTTTTTATTAAAATTAGATAAAAATCCTTAAATTTACCAATCTCAATAGTTCAGGTTGTATTTTTAGCGATCTTAAAAATTCAGGGCATAATTTAGTAATGTTTGGGAGAAAAAATATTAATTAGCCTATTCATAATTATTATCATTTTGAAACGCGCGTATTATGTGAGAGAGATCTCTCTCTTGTAATCGTAAGGGCGACACAATACCGCAGAGGCCCAGAGATCGTGAAAGCGAATTAGGTAGTGGAAGGGAAGCGATGCAAGGAGGTTCGTCAGGCATCGGATATGGTCTGAAATATCAGGCTAGGTGCATATCCGATGTGAAAGCTGATACAGATCACACCACCTTTCTCACCGGCACTCTCACTCTGAAAGAAGAAAATGAGGTGCATTTGATCCGGATTTCGTCCGGAGGAACTGAACTAGTATGCGAGGGATTGTTTTCGCACCCAAACGAGATCTGGGATCTCGCTTCTTGTCCCTTCGATCAACGAATCTTCTCCACTGTCTACTTTAATGGCGAATCGTATGGTGCTGCAATATGGCAGATACCCGAGTTGTATGGCGAGCTGAATTCCCCTCAGTTGGAAAAAATTACCCCAATTGGGGAAAATGTTGGTAAGATTAAGTGCATTCTTTGGTGGCCATCTGGAAAACATGATAAGCTGATAAGTATTGATGAGGAAAATCTTTCCTTATGGAGCTTAGATAATATGCCAAGAAAAGCTATCCAGATACTATCACAAGAATCAGCTGGTATGTACCACTTTTCTGGAGGAGCATGGGATCCACATGATGTGAATGCAATTGCGGCGACTAGTGAATCTTCACTTCAGTTTTGGGACTTACGAACAATGAAGAAAACAAATTCAATTGAGCGCTCTCGTGTACGCAATGTTGATTACAATCCCAAGAAGCAGCACATACTTGTCACAGCAGAAGACGAATCTGGAGTGTGCTTGTGGGATCTGAGGAAGCCAAAGACTCCCATTGAGGAGCTTTCTGGGCACACACACTGGTCATGGGCTGTCAAGTATAATCCTGAGTACGAAGGGCTTATTCTGAGTTCTGGTACAAACTCAACTGTCAATTTGTGGTGGGCTGATGAGTTTACATCTGAAAGAGTAGTTGATTCACCAACTAGAGCAAATCATCTAAACCCATTACTACATTCTTATATTGATTATGAAGACAGTGTTTATGGCCTTGCTTGGAGTTGTCGCGAGCCTTGGATCTTTGCGTCATTGTCTTACGATGGAAGGGTAGTCGTGGAATCAGTAAAGCCCTTTTTATCCAGAAAATGAATGTTCCATACAAATGGCACCGATGCAGTTGGTAGTATTTACTGCTACCTCGTTTACATCTTTCAAAATTTCTCTTTTGTTTTTGGTGATAGGTATATTTGAGGAAAATTAGAAGAAATTCAACCCATTTCTTGTTAGGTTGCGTCTTATTTTGTTGGTCTGTTGATTGGGGTTTCATGTTTTAAGCTTGCATGTTCAATGTTTTTCGATTTCAAACCGATAAATGTACCCCTGTGGCCCCAGATTTGATAAGATGACAACTAAACTCGTTCTGTGGATTTAAAATAGAGCTGCTCTTTGATATAAAAAATAATAATTATTATCATTTTTTAATATATATTGATAATATTTAAAATTAAAAAAAAAAAATCTTCATAAAATAAACTTAAATTTCATAACAATTTTGTTTGATTGTTTACAATATACTAATAATAATAACATTCGGGTGTGGAATCCAAAAATAAATATAGAATTGTTTAAACTTATGTTCACTGTTTGTATTTAACTGGTAAGTGGCATTCATTTTATTTGTCAAAACTCTCTATACTGTCTCAGTGTTATAACCTGTATTAACAATATGAATTATGAAGTATACACACAGTTAATAAATACATTTCTGCACCCAAAATAAAGAAGAAAAAAACACAAAGAATAAATAATGCCAAAGGTGGCTATCTCAAATCTTCATAATTTTACAAACCAAAAATTTGGATACAATTGGAATGGTAATCAGGACATAATAAACAAAATAGGTTAAATTCATGCAACACCAAACAGATTTTTATGTTCCCGGCACAGCAAGCAAACTGCCTTGTCATTTGCTTTTTGAAACCAAGAAGAAAATTTTGAATTTCTTCAATTCAATCTGCCTCCTATTCCACCACTTCGAATTCAGGATTGACAGACTCAATTTAAAGTCACAAATAAACAACAGATGAGAAGGAAATCCAGCACTCTGTCATTCACCTAGTTGATCTAGCAGCAGACATGAACAGAGTTGGTCTGAATTGAACCTATTTCTTCTTTAAAAAACTGCAGAGTTCATGGGGGAGCACTTTGTATTTGAGCAAATACGCAATCTCAGTTCATGCACCTCTAGGCCTGTGATAAAAATGGAGATTTTATAGAAAATTAATGTAGGTCAAACTCTAGATGTTTTTGTTTTCTTTTCCAGTTACCACTGGTGGAGAAGAATTAACTTTCTTGTTGGAATATAGAAGTTAGGAAAAAAAAAGTAAATTAAAAAAGAAATGTTCTCTTATTTGGTTTACTAAGATTGAGACAAAGTTTTCTCTCTTTATTTTTCAGAAAAAATGATAACTCAATTTAGTGTCATATTTTTCATAAAAATAAGAATTTTTATGAATTTATTCAAACATTTTCCTGTATCTTATTCTTACTTCTTTTTATATAAATATAAAATTTTCTTTGATAAAATTCAAGTTCCAAACAAAACCTAAACTACAACCATTTATGGCTTCATGAAACAATAGTGGAGTGAAACATACCAAATTCTTTATAGGAGAAACTCAATCGCTTGCAATGTCTTTCTTCCTGAACCATCATCTCAAGCAAATGCAGAAAATGATAGATTGACTGAGTCCATATTCTCTGTCAAAAGCCTATTTCTTTCATCTGTCAGCATAGTTACTGTTGCATTCATTCATCCAACTAATCCAAGTTCCTTTGTCTACGCATATTTTCTTGTGCCTGAATCAGACATTTAAGAATTTCAACAACAGAAGAATCATACAAGAATGAATAGGAATACAAGTGTAAATTTGAGGACTCAGAAGTAACAATTTGACATAAATTATGGTGTGCAAACATACCAATAATCTGAAAATATATCCTCTACACAAAAAAGAACATCTACACTTTACGAGCTAGGGTCCTCTGCTTTGTTGCATGTTGTACTACTTTTTCCTCAACTGGAAGGCCCTTCCGTCTTCTTACATTATCGATGAGCTTTCTAGCAGTGTTAGGGAGCACACTAGAGCCATCACCAAACTCTTCAATTTCCTCCTCTGTTTTGGGGACAAAGAAAGGATCCTCAGGAAGTGCTTCCCAGTGGCTAAGCACAAGGAGAGCACTTGCAGCCCCGGAAGTCCACCTCCTAAGCTCATCTGCAAAACCGAAGCTTTCAGATACAGGAACATATGCGTGCACCGTGAACAATGGAGAACCTTCCTGCATTTCTTCTTTCAAAACCCGCGCCCTCCTTCGTGAAAGGACAGCATACATAGGACCCAGATATTCTGTCGATGTGTTTAGCTCGCAAAAGTACATTGCTTCCACAAGTCGTGGTTTCTTTTCTAACACAGATGCTCTACAAGCATCTTTAACAGCTGTCATAACCTGACCACTAAAGATACCATATTGTTCAGACTGCAGTTGAGAGGTTTCAGATTCATCAGGAGCTGTCATTGGAGAAATAAAAGCTTCAACAACAAATGCCAAACCCCACATGGGTTCGTCACATAACGGGCCAGCTGCTGTAGCTAGCTGAAAACCAGACACTATGCTACTCTCAAGACGCTCTGCCTCAACATACAGTGCTTGAGTTGATTCTGAGGATGTCTTGTCTGCTATGTCAGAGAGACCGGAACCATCTACGAATCCTAGTTTGTTGGATACATGAGAGGAACCGCGAATGAGAACAGAGGAGTCAGTACTTTTTTCTTCAGAATCTGGAGTAAAGAGAATGTTAGGACCAATCTGCCGAGGTCCAAGTGACCAGATTCTCTTAAGAAGCTTTAGCCATTTTCCTTTTAGCTTTTCTACCCGGTCCTTATCATTCTCGTTCCTTGACAAAATATCACTCTCCACAGCATCTATCATGCGTTTTCTTAAGGTTTCTATTGGAGTATCAGTGTCCGTAAGACTAGATATCTGTGTTGGGAATCTTTTATTTGTATGTCCAGTCTTACCACCAATAATATCTCCAAGTAAATCAGAACTTTCATCAAGAACCTTAGTTAGAGAAGGTGGTAGCTTTATGACTTGCACCCGAACGACACACCTTTTATTTGGAGTGGTCCTCTCAACATAATCTGAGCTCCCAACTAAAGTTTTTAAATTCTCAAGAGTATTAATTGCATCTCCCTCAATAGTCTCTTTATAAAAAACAAGAGGCGGTGAAACTTCCAAGCTTACTCTAGCAAACCTCTCCTTCAAATCCATTATGCATCTCTCAAGATGAACTTCCCCTGCAGCAGACAGAACATGCTCTCCCCTTGAAGAAACTGTGACCTCTACAAACGGGTCTGCTCTGTTTAGAAGCTTTAAACCTTTCATTAATGCAGTTATATCTGCAGGATCAGATGGTTCAATAGCAACTCTAAGGGTTGGAGCAACTTGAAACTCCATACTTGAGAATGGCCAAGAGTTCTTTGTGGAAGAAAGAGTTGCACTTTTCAGAATATATTGGCCGAGGCCTCTTATTGCCACAACATTTCCTGCACGAGCAGAAGGAACAGAGTTTAAACCTTGACCCATCATTAGGTACACAGATTGCAACTCAGCCTCCTGTACATGATTTTGCATTGACTCTGCTTTTAATGGATCATATAGAGCTGAAAGTACATAAATCTTCTGTCCTGAATAAAGAACCCCACTAAAGATCCTCGCAAATGCAAGAAAGCATTCGCCCGAGTCATCATCTTCACTTTCATCAATATAATTATTGATGAATTCACCTTGGGAATTCCTTTGAGGAAGCATTTTCTTCGGAACAGCAAACATCTTGGATACAAAAGCAACACAAGGAGCTTCCGGACTCAAATCACAAGCTTCAACCGATGCTCTCACAAGCTCAGCCTCTGCAAGCACATCAGAATCAACTTCATCAACGACAACCTCTCTTTTGGGGAGTAAACGTGGAATTCGAAATGCCTGTGCTGTAATAGGGTCAGGCATACACTTGACTACCATTGATAACACTGCTTCAGACAGAGGAAGCCAACGGCTCATCACTGATTGAAGTACAATTTTGGGATCCTTGTTTTGAAGCTCCCGAGGTGGTACAGACAGATTAAATGACTTAATTACTTTCTCAAGCATCTTTTTGTCTCCATCAGTATCCAAAGCAGCCTGGTAAACTTGCCAAAGTGGCTCAAGCACAAACTGAACAAACATAGGACGAGCTTTACTTCCTCCACCAATTCCCTTCTTCCCCACAATCATCTTACTCTTTGCATTGAAATACCGAGGACCCCATAGCGCCTTTTGCAATGCAGCTGCACTTGCCCCAAGCTTGGAAGCATAGAACTCGGCGAAATCATGTATAGTAAAACCCCATCCATCCAATGCACACACAAATGCCACATTTCCCTTTTGGGGTTGAAAAGTATCTTCCTCATCGTCCTCTACAAATTCATGACTCTCATCTCCAAATTCACCAGAAGGCCCAGCAAGTATCGAATCAACTTCTGACAAATATTTCTCAGACTTATACGCACTCACAATGCCATTGACTTCATGAACAATCCTCAACAACCTCGTATACGCCTCCATGGGACTCAACATAAGCTCACTAATTAATCTATCAATCTTGTTAAGCACCAAACACGGGGTTAGCTTCTCAATCCAAGCTTGCCGCAAAACCGCATGGGTTTGGATATGAACACCTTCGACGGCATCAACCAAAACTAATGCTCCGTCACTCAATCGCGCCGCCGTAGAGACCTCGCTACAGAAATCCATATGGCCAGGGGAATCAATAAGGTTAATGGAATGCTCCTTATACCGGAGACCTATTGAGGAGCTCTTCATGGTAATGGCGCGCCGCTGCTCCTCATCGAGATAGTCCATGAACCGGAGACGCCCGGCGAGCTTAGGGTGGAGTAAACCACCTCCGGAAGAGGCGATCAAGTGATCGGCAAGCGTGGTCTTGCCGTGATCGACATGAGCTAATATGCATATGCTTCGGATATTACGTGTATCGGAATCCCCCATTTTTGTCTCAAAAAAATCAATTTGAACAGTATACAAGAAAGCCGAAGCTTGAAATCAGAACTAGGTCAAATTCAACTGCCAAACAAATCAAACAGGTTTCTAGTTCTGGAAAGATGTTTGGACGGAGAGAAAATGGTTACAGACAACGGTACCTCTTCTTCCTCCCTTGGTCGAAATCAAAATCAATGGAAGCCGTTCTCCCTTGGGGCAATTTGCTCTTTCCCTCCCTCTTATTCTATTTGTATTTGCAGCAATTTATGCAACGCGTTCGACAAAAATTAGGGCTTTGCATAAGAAAAGAAAGAAATAAAATAAACAAAATTAGGGTTTTTCTGTGGTTTTTTTAAATGGGTAAATAATATTTTGTACCATGTATTTTATAAAAGTTACCAATTAGACTCTATGTTTTGTTAAATGATAAAATAGACCTTGTATTTTTGAAAATTGTACAAATAGGACTCTGAATTGATTTTTTGTCAAAATAAAACTTAATAATAATCTGATCTAGAGATGTTAAGACAAAACTAGTTACATTTTCTGTATCTGTTCGTGTTAAAAATTGTCTTAAAATTGGTTATATTAAAAATAAAATTATTGAAAATTGAGCTCGTGGTCTTATTTTTACCATTTTGGAAAATTTAAGGTCTATTTTGTTATTTAACAAAACATAGAGTCTAATTAGTAACTTTTGCAAAACAGTCCAAAATAGTATTTATCGTTTTTAATACTCCCTATGCTTTTCTTGAAATATTACTTAGCTACTTTTTTGTTTTTTGAAAGAATATCACTTAGCTACTTAAATATTATTTTAGATTCAGGTGTTTATTAAATTGCCTACACTTAAGGATGCACACGGGGCGGGGAATTAGCGGGGAGTGCTCTCACCGTCCCTATCCCTGTTAAGAATTTTAATCTCCATCCCCGCCCCATCCCTGCTTATTCCCCATCGGGGACGGGGCAGGAAATCCCCTAATGGGGCGAGGACGGGGCGGAGAATCCCCTATTGTAAAAATAAAGTTTATTTTAAAAATTTAAATGTATAAAATTATTAAATTACATAAAAGAGAAAATATTACATATTATTTACTATTCAATATAGTTAATTATTATAAAAAAAAAACACAACTTCAAAAATAGTAAAAATGATATTAATATACTAAAAAAAAATACAAACGCATATATAAAATATAATATATCAATAAAAAAATAATTAATAAATTAAACGGATCCCCGTCGGGGTGGGAAGTGGCATCCCCATCCCCACCCCGTTTAATATTCGGGGACAAAATTTGATCCCCGTCCCTGCCCCGTTCCTTATTTAGACGGGGAATTCCCGCCCCATTAGGGGCAGGTCCCCGTAGGGCCCCATCCCCATGGGGAAAATGTGCATCCCTACCTACACTTCATAAATACTATACCACACAAAAAATACAGTTTTTGAGGTTTTAAATTTAATAATTGTGATTCAAATTGCACCACATTATACATTACAAAGATACTAATTTTTATATTATAATTTCTTTTTTGATATATGAACAACTCATATTTTTACAAAATTAAATTTAAGAAACATTCATATAAATTATTTTTATTTTTTATTTTTCTAATTTTTTATTGCTAAATTAGTATTGATATATATAATATGTAATATATATATATATATGTATATTATATAATTTTTTAGAAATAATTTAATATAATAACTTGATTAGTATATATATCATGACGTTAAAAGTTTAATAAGATAGTTTTTTTTTTCTTGAATAATTGTTAAAATTTTATTGGACGAATTTTTTAATTTTTATTTTAACGTTTGATAAATCGCACCATACTGCACCATATTTTCGCAGTGTAGTTTTTCGCAGTTTTAAGATCTTGCAGTGCGGTTACGATTTAAAAAATTACAAAAATCGCATATGTGGTTTAGTTTGAGAAAATAACTTAAACCTGCATTACCCGCACTGCGAACACCCCTATATACTATAAATAATCTATATCCATATATTCATATAATGTAAGAAGAAAAAAATTAGGTGGCATTTTATATGATTTTCTTTCTATTTTACTAATTTGTGAGGCTTTATCATTTTATGAAAAAAATTTGATGATAAATGTTCTAGAGGTTATAAATTTTTATTTATTATTTTATCAAAATTTTAATATTAAAAAAATATATATTATAAAATAATTACTGTACAAAATTTATTAAAAATTAAATGTTTTTTAATATATATATATATATATATATATGAATAAATACAATATGTATTTAATATGTATTACATGTAGATTAAATCAAGTTTTTAGTTAGATTTTGAAAGTTTCTTCCAAAATCCTATCCAATTTAATTAAAATACAACAACTCACTTCCAATCCTATCCAACTATAACTAGATATATATTTTTTTTTTAAAGATGAAATAGCAACTTCATTGAAATATTAGCATTCAGAGTACAAGAGGGCTTTTAAATCAGCCCAAGCATTATGCTCAAAAATGCTACAACCAGGAAAAAATCGAGAGTGCCTTGCTACAACATGAGCGACTCGATTTGCTGATCGTCTAATGTATTGTCTTGAGCTTTTCGCCAGTGATCGAGGGTTGTACAAGCTGACGCCAGGATCTCGGTATGGGAAGACTGTTTTTTGTTCTATACAGTAGCATTTCTTGCTTTCCACAAGGCCCAACATAGCATCGCAGCACGACATACTTGATCCTCATCAAGTTTTAGGAAAGCTTCTTGGAGCCAATTGCCAAATGAGGATGATAAAGCCATATTCAAAGTAATCCCCAATGTTGAATAGCAATGCAAAGCAAGTTGACAGTTTAATAAAGCATGGACAGTCGTTTCAGGATAGGATTTACATACCGAGCAAGAGGATGAGATTCTCACATGTTTTGACACAAGTTGGAGGCATGTTGGGAAGCAATCAAAGGTAGCACGCCACAGAAAGTTCTTAACCTTTGGGGGGATCTTTAGATGCCACAGTTTGCGCCAAAACCCAGAGTTATCAGCTCCTTGGCTCTTGGGCTTGCCATTTTGCAGAAGAGTGTAAGCACTTTTCACAGAGAAAATGCCTGAACGTTCTCCAGACCAGGACCAGAAATCAGTATCGGCATTTGGTGACAAAGGAATGCCAAGAATCAGTGTAGCATCCCGGTGGTTGAACAAATCGTTTATGATTTTAGCATCCCATCTTCTTTCATCAATTGTAAAGAGAGAATCAACAGTTTGTTCATATAAAGTCGGATGAGATGATGAAAAAACCTGTTAGAAGAATGTGGAATCCATGGATGGGAAGTAATATTTGTAGTAAGTCCATTCCCAATTGTTCAAATAGCACTGGTTCGGACCACACTTTGGGCGCCCTAAATACTGCGCCACACAAAACTGGGGTTGTTGCCAAGTTCAGCTGAGAGATAATCAGTATTGGGGAAGTATTTTGCCTTGAATACACGTCCTACAAGGGACTCAGGGTGACATAATAATCTCCAACCTTGTTTAGCAAGCATAGCAAGGTTGAACTCTTGAAGGCATCGAAAACCCATACCACCCTCATCTTTTGAAACAGTCATTCTCTCCCAAGACATCCAAGTAATACCTCGACCCTTACTAGATGAGGTGTTCCACCAAAATCCCGCCATAAGCTTCTCAATGTCTTCACAGATGCCTAGAGGAATTAGAAAGACACTCATGGCATATGTAGGTAGAGACTGAATGACAGTTTTGAGAAGAATTTCTTTACCGGCATGAGAGAGAAAGTTGCCATCCCAACTATTGAGGCGAGCAATAACTTTATTTTTCAAGAAGCCAAAGATAGTTGATTTGTTGCGGCCGATGATATTGGGTAAGCCTAAGTATAGGCTATCATCTGAAGCTTCGGCCATTCCAAGGATAGAGCTAATATGAGACCGGGTTTGAGCATCAGAGTTGGGGCTGAAAAATATAGAGGACTTGGCAATATTGACCTTTTGACCAGATGCATGTTCAAACTCATAAAGTAGATTTCTAACACCTTGGGCTGCACCAATCGAAGCTTGACAAAAAAGGTAGCTATCATCTGCGAATAGCATGTGTGTGATGGAGGGGGCTCCTCTTGCAACCCGACATCCATGGATGATGCGGTTTGATTCAGCAGAATTGATGAGCATTAATAAGCCTTCAGCACAAACTATAAAGAGATAAGTAGATAAAAGGTCACCTTGGCGAATACCTCGGGTTGGAGTAATAGGGCCAACAATATGACCTCCATGGATAACATTGTACCAAACCGAGGTGAGACACGACATTATAAGGTAGATCCACTTATCATGAAAACCCATGCGACTCATAATTGCCTGAAGATAACTCCACTCAACCCGGTCATAGGCTTTGCTCATGTCGAGCTTAAGAGCCATGAAGCCTTTTTTCCCTTTTGTCTTGCGCTTTAGGTAGTGCATAACTTCAAATGCGATCATTACATTATCAGAGATTAATCTTCCATGAATAAACGCACTTTGAGTGGTTGCGATAATCTTGTCAATAATACCCCGCATTCGATTTGCCATCACTTTGGAGACAATTTTATACAACACGTTGCAAAGAGCAATAGGCCGCAAGTCGTTCATAGACAGAAAGTTCTTCTTTTTCGGAATTAAGACAAGGTTGATTGTATTGAGGTCTCTTGGAAGTTCCCCAGTATCGAAAAAATCAGTAACCAAGACAACAATATCCGCTCCAATGATATCCCAGTGCTTTTGGAAAAATCCTGGTCCCATTCCGTCAGGCCCGGGGGCTTTATCGGGATGCATTTGGAATAAGGCATTTTTAACTTCTTCAATTGTCACCGGCTGGAGCAAGTCCTCATTCTGAGAACTATTAACAATGCCACTAACTGCATTTACCACCAAATCAGGATGAGCACCACTAGTAGAATAAAGATTTGAAAAATACTCTGAAATTACCTTATCCAAACCAGTATCCCATCGAACCCAGTTGCCATTTGAGTCTTGAAGTTGGTGAATTTGGTTGTTTCTTTTCCTAGCACTCGCAGAGGCATGGAAGTATTTGCTATTTTTATCGCCAGCATTGAGCCAATATTGTTTTGATCGTTGCTTCCAATATATTTCCTGTTGGGCAAGTATCTCAAAATAATTACTCTTCTCTACAACATAATCTTGGTAAGAAAATGAATTATCATCATGTTTTATAGCTGCCATAACACTTTTGCTCTTTGTCAATCTCTTTTTAAAATTGCCTTTGAGACTTTTTCCCCAGTTATCAAGAGCCAGACCACACATTTTTATTTTTTCAACAAGAGACAATTGACCATTCTCTTCCCAGCAAGCTTTAACTATTTTTTTGCACATAGGTTCACGGCACCATAAATTTTCAAATCGGAAGTGATGAACAAAGTTACCATGGCTGCCATTGTTAAAGTCCAGAATAATTGGAGTGTGATCGGAACAAGAGAAGTCAAGGTTAGTAAGAGTTACCTCATGAAAGATATTTAACCATTGTTGAGTGACAAGAGCTTTATCAAGCCTAATCTCAACAAGTTGACCTGTGTTACTTCCACGCTCCCATGTGTAAGGGTAACCTCGAAGCTCCAAGTCATGGAGATGGCAATCGTGAAGAGCAGAGTGGACGCCTTCAATGAGAGAAGAAGGGTAAGCACGTCCGCCCCTTTTCTCAGCTTGGTTTGTAATATTATTTAGGCTTCCGATAACACACCAGGGCAGTTGAAACTCAGCAGAGAGAGACCTGAGGAGATTCCATGTTCTCGATCGGAGGTTGTGATTTGGTTCGCCGTAGAAGCCAGTCAAGCGCCAGGGATGAATCCCAAGAAGATCGATATGAACGTCGATATGGTTCTGCGAGAACCTGAGGAGCTGGGCCTCATCAGCCACTTTCCAAAGAAAAGCAAGCCCACCCGATCTACCTTGGGCATCAACATTAAAGGAAGCTTCAAAGCCCAAACGTTTTTGAATTTTACCCACAACATCTTTTTTGCATAAAGTCTCACATAGAAAAACAAACTTGGGTTTCCTTTGACAGCATATGTCTTCAAAGAATTGTTGGGCCTGTGGGTTCCCAAGCCCATGAAAATTCCAACTTATTATACTCATAATGATTGGTGGGCCTGGACACCACCAGGACCCACCATATTGACGTTTTTTGACTGTCCATCAGCTATCTTTGAGGAGAAAAATGTGGACTTAGTTTCCATGGGAGAACTCGAATAAGCAGGCCCATTTGCAACTGTATCAATTCTCTTTCTCTTAGTATCTAGGATTTCCAGCTCTTTATCAGAAATAAAAGTGGAAATATTGTCATTAAGGATCACAGCTGGTTCATCATGGGAATTATCCTTGCCATCCGAAGGCTAATTTTCATGAATCTCCTTTGACTGTGCCATTGATGGAGGAGCAGAGTTAAATCCGGGTGAGGCTATCGGAGTATCATCAGTGTCGATCGGAGTTGTCGTCTTTCCATGCCACAGCCATGGTGAAGCCATGAGGAAATTTTGTCTTTTCGTTGGGGCCTTCATCCACATGCCATATGGCTTTTCAATTTGGTCAAGAGGGGTATCATATAGCTTCCCACAAAATCTTTCAGAATGGCCTAATACTCCACAGATGAAGCAAAAGGTGGCGACTCTTTCATATTTGAAATTGGCATAGAAAAAGGATGCATTCCCTCTACGTCTAAACTTTATTCTTCTTTTGAGAGGCAGAGCTATGTTAATACGAACACGAATTCAAAAATACTCCTGCCAAACACCAGAGAAATTATTTGGATCGGATTCCAAATATTCTCTAATAAATTGACCTGCTTCCAGAATAGCTTTTTCTATTTTAAATCCCGATTGTAAATCGTGGATTTGAACCCACATATCAAGATAGTTCAGAGTCGTGTTCTTTGGATTTATACCTGGTTTAAGCCTTTCAATGATAAGTTGTTTCTAGCCATAAGTCCAAGGACTTCCGTTAATGACCCTTTGTATATCGATTTCATGGTAAAATTGGAAGAGAAATCGATTTTGTTCTAGGATTTTGACATACATGCCTTTGCCAAGTTTCCACAAATCAACTATTAAGTTTTGGAGTACCTAGTAGTCTGTCACCTTCCCTGTCAATAGTTTCCCCACTAAACATAATCTGCCATCAAATTCAGGTTCAACTTCAACTTCATCTTCATCCTTGAATATAGCCTCTGCATTTTCTTCTTCTTCTAAACACATATCTGCCCATGCTTTGGATAAATCTTCACCACCACGGCTGCTAGACGCCATAAAGAACAGGAGTAAAAATAGGGTATCGACAAAAAAACACGAAAGATGAAAGAAAGATCGTAGCAGTAAGACAGAAACAAGACAAGACAAAAAACACCTTTACAAACTGATTGAAAAGAAACTCACACTCTCAAAAAGAGAGACAAAATACTCTTAAAAAGAGAGACTCAAAGACATAATAGCACCTAGAATTTTATTAATTTGATTCTAAAATTTAAGGGTGCAACACACTATAACTAGATATTTAATTCTTTGTAATTGGATTGAATTTGATTGGTTTGTTGTAATTAGATCACTTCAGTGTAATTAGATCATAAATTAGATCACAATCGTTATTGAGGGTTAAGAAAAGAAAGTTTTAATGTTAGTGTAAAAATATGATCACAATTAGACTCAGTGTATCGTTATACTTTATTTTGCAAAATACTATATCTAAATTATAATTTAACTAAATAGAAAGAACAGTCAATAATTTTTAAAATATAGTACTTAAATTTATATTTACACTATTATATAACCGCGCGAAGCGTGACTACATTTACTAGTTATTAATATATCATACATAAGGCCAGTTTGGGAAGATGTGCCTTGATTGTTTATTAAATTATAGATTTTAAGTGATATTAATTAGAATTGAACATCAGGTGGCTTGACCAGGTTTTGGGTCTGCGAGTTTTAAGTCCAAAAAAATGGACCTAAACCCACGATAAGGTTGGGTTGGCGAGTTAGCGGGTTGGCATATCACGGGTTGACCCAATCAACTCAATCAATTTTTTTTTTAGAAAAATCCAAATTCTAGTTATTTAAATTAAGTACCAAGACTGTATTCGTTAGATTTAAATAAAATATTAATTTCAAATCTACACTTATGAAGGTCAATCCAAAGTTCAAAAGTTCGAAAATCAAAATCAAAACTACATAGTGTGTGTCATAGTGATAGTATTAGTAGTATAATGGCAGTAAGAAAAATTGTGATAGTACTAGTATGTGTCGTGTGATAACTACACACTTCACAAATACACAAAATACACATCAATATAATAATATTCAAATTAATTTTTTAAAGTCAATACCATTGTTGCCCTTAATTTTGTCCAAAATACGTGGACCAACGCAACTGCGACACGTGGATTTGAGGAATAAGGTCTCGAGATAATTCGACTAAGTCTTTTTAATCAAGAGGATCAACAAGAAACATACCTCCCGGAGAAGGTATGAGGGACCCACGTACTCCTGGAGAGCAAAGCTATAGCAAAGCACCTCCGGGAGGTATTAAACTCTACCTGAACAGTCACCTCGCATTTAATGTCGCACGGGAGAAGGCGTATTGGAACTGCCATAAGTATTAAGTCTGACGGCGTAACCCCCCTTCTACAGCTATTACGCTATGATTAATAAGCCTAGTGACGGCTACTTTATGAGGAATCACATCAGTCAAGAAGGGATAATGGATTACATCAACCTAACTCCTAAAATACCTAGGGTATAGACCATGCATTTCCTATGTTACACTGGTTGGGAATGCGTGCCCCACTGAAAAAATACAGAAAGACATGTAGCTCGGTTCTAGGGATCACCCCACAAAAAAACACTATAAATATCCCCCAAACACATTAAGGCGGGGGTCGAGAATTCTGGGTTTCAAAAGAGCCAAAGAGAGAAAATCTACCAAGAACATTCTCTGTAATAAATACTCTCATAAATAAAAAAGACTCATGGACTAAGTGTAATGACCGCTTTAGTAAATTGGATTAAAAAAGGCAATTAGCACTAATTTCTGTTATTTTATAATTATTTATGAATTTATTTAATTGTGGACCCCAATAATTAGAAATAAATATTAGAGTTATACTTTCTCAATTTTGGAGATTTTATTAAACTCTAGGGGTATTATTTGATTAATATGTGAAATATGTTATTTTTGTAATTTTTGCTCGGCGACAACGGAAAATGCGATGGATGTCTAGTTTGATCACATGAGTAAGTTTAGAACTTTATTTCTTAGCGGGGAATATTTTAGAGAAAATAAATTATCGGGATTGAGCGGGATTATGGAATTTGACCATTTTACCCCTAGCTTTAGAAAAACCTTAGTTTTTGGGTTAAGAGCATTTTAGACATTTGGTTAATTAGTGGAATAGGTGGCTGCCATGAGTAGGTGACACCTAGCAAGCTGATTTCTCAGCAAGGGAAATTGATTTTCCCTACCTTTTACTTCATTTAGTGAAATTAAGAAAAAAGACCAAAAATTGAAGAACAACTCTTTCCATTTTCTCTCTCTCTTCGAAGCAGCCAAAACCAGGGGGTTTTGTTGTGGATTTTTGGTGCTTGCAGCAAGGGATTCAAGAAGAAATCAAGCCAAGGTAAGCTTTAGCAACTCCTTGCGCTAGTTCTTGAATTTAAGTTTAGTTTGGGCTTGTGTTTTTGAGGAATAGGGGCTGTTAGGTTTAGAAATGGTTAGGGTTCGGTTTTTATGCTCAATATTGGTTGATTAAAGGTTCTGGTAGTTGATTTTGATGCATGGTGTTAGTTTTAAGCAAGCTTGAAACTCAAGCTTTGAGCTTTAATGGCAACTTGATTTTTAATGGTTTTTTTCTGGGATTTGTTGGTTGGAAAAGGTTGTAAATGTATTGTGCAGGTGTTCTGGAGAGTTTGGTAAAGTTTGGTTGAATTTTGAGTTCATGGGGCATTATTTTGGTTCCCAGTGCAGAACCGGTCGACCGGTTCTGGGGGACCTGTACCAACCGATCGACCGGTTGGTGTCCCAGAACTGGACTTCCGGTTGGGACCGGTCTGCCGATTAAGGGAATTTTTGAGACCCTAGTTTTTCCCAATTTTGAGATATTTAGGGTATTGCCATGTTGTTTATAGATAGGGAAACTTTTAGGTTGAAGTTTAAGTCCCCAGAAAGTGATTTAGCGAGTCACTCATCTGTGTTACAATTAATGTGATTAGGGCATCCATCTAGCACAAGCATTTCCGTTCAGGTCGGCCAGCACACTTGAATTCGGAAAGAAGGTAAGAACTGTATACAATGTGTGATATGAATATCTGAGTGTATGTATATGTTATGTGTATATGCATGCTTAAAATGTTATTCGCACTACCAACACTTATACGGTTATGGTATAGAGTGCATTGGTATAGTGAATGTTATCTGAGAGTACTGTGATAGCAGCATAAGTACGGTGAGGTACTGGGAGTGCGTGGTATATCACTCAAAGGTACTCAAGGTATGAGCAAACCCTACCAACACTCGTACATCGAGGTACGTAGTGTATGTGGTATAGTGGTTATACCCTAGTATGGAACATTCGTACTCATCTGTTAAGCCTTGTAAATAGGTGTATGGGCGCTTAAGTACAAGTCGGAAATTATATGATATGTTGTATGCTTTTCTTACTGAGTCTGTTGACTCACAGTTCTACTTTCATGTGTATGTAAAGGAAAGGCGAAGGCTGAACAGGAGTGAACCTGAGCTCGGATGAGATTGTACATGTTGAAGCGGCGCGACCTGGAGTGTTCGGTCTCGGGACATCTGGGGATTGTATTTTGTTAGTCGATGTGCGACCTATGAAAAATGTATATTTTGAAATGTTAATTTTACAAAGTTTAAAAAAGGGATCCCGACACTTGTAAATATTTTATTATATTATAAGGTTTAATATTTAATACAAAAGTTTAAATTTGACACGTTTATCAGAGAAAATTCTTTGGTTAGCAAAGATTGTACTGTAATTGAAAAAGCACTGTAGCGTACCTTAACATTAGGGCGTTACAATTTTGGTATCAAAGCCGCCAGGTTTGTCTACCGAAGCTTGCTAAGACATGTACAATCTTCATCAGAGAAAGCTCGGTTCACGGTTCAGTAAGCCCGTAATTGTTCAGTATTTTAAATAATTGTGAGTGTGAAAGCATGTTAGGAAACATAATAGATTTTAATTAATTAATTATTTTAAAGTGTGTTGCCTTTATGTCCTTAAGAGCGGCGTTAAGTTTTGATCGCTGTCTAACCTGCCTGGCTTATGGGTTCGCAGGCTAAGTCCTATAAAATGGATGCCCTGCGAAATACAAGAAGTCAGGGTAACATGGTTGAGACCGGAGGCGGTCAGAGAAATCCCCAAAATCCTCGTGGTCACGGCCGTGGCCGTGGCAGAGCTCAGGGTGATCGCCCTGTAAATCCACCACAAGCTCCTCCGGATTGGGAGCAAAGATTAGCGGAAATGCAAGATCGGATTCGCCAACAAGATGAGGAGATTCAAAGATTGAGGCAGCAGGGTCCTCCTGCTGTGCCTCCTCAAGTAGTTCAGGCCGTTGCAGTTCCAGCGGTGCCAGCAGAACAACCTGTTGTTGGCAACCGTATGGAGCCGTTGTATGAAAGGTTCCGGAAGCACCTCCAGTGTTTCTAGGAGGTTCGGATGTAGTGAAGGCTGAGCATTGGCTCACAGTGATCGAGCGTATCCTCAATTTTATGGGAGTGGTTTGTAATGATCGAGTGACCTGCGCCACATTCCAATTTCAGGAGGACGCTCTCGTGTGGTGGGAATTGATAACCCTCACTCGGGACGTCACAATTATGACCTGGGAGGAATTCAAGGAATTGTTCAATTCTAAATATTACAATGAAGTCATCCGCAGTGCTAAGCGGAAAGAGTTCACAGAACTGGTTCAAACCGAGGGAATGTCTGTTACTGAGTATACTACTAAGTTTGACCGTTTGGCCAAGCTCGCTGTGGGAATCGTGCCAACTGACTTCAGCAAGAAAGAAAAGTACTTGGCCGGTTTGAGTGCGAAAATTAGGCACGATTTGGTGATTACTACTACTGAAGCAACTTCATATGCTGAAATGGTCGAAAAGGCTTTGAGAGCCGAGGGTGCAGTGAAATTTCTTCAGGAGCCCCGGGTAACTCCAAATGTTGGTGGAACCCCCACTGTTCCTAATCCTGTTTATGGTAGGGATGGTGGTGACTCCACCACTGAACAGAAAAGGAAAATCACCCCGGTATCTGGTGGAGCGGTTCCGTGGGAACCAAGGCAGAGGTGGGCGCCAGGGTTACTCTTACCCTGAGTGTCCACGGTGCAAGAAACATCATCCGGGAGAGTGTAACCGGAAGACATGCTTCCTGTGCGGCATGGTGGGGCATTTCAAGAAAGATTGCCCTCAGGCAAAGAAAGAGGAGCCGAAAGCTGAGGTGAAACCGGTTCCTGCTCGAGTGTTCGCTATCACCCAAGCCGATACTGCAGCCAGTCCTTCTGTTGTGATAGGTCAGCTTCCCGTCAACAACTCCTTGTTTACAGTTTTATTTGATTCAGGAGCTACACGCTCATATGTAGCTACAAGAATAATTGATCTTTTGGGTAGGCCTTGTGATATTTTAGAAAGAGGGTTTGGAACCCTAATACCTAGTGGGGAGTTGGTTATCTCTAATAGGCGCATTAGGTCTATGCCGGTTAGGATCGAAAATAGGGAGTTGAGCGCTGACCTTATAGAACTGGAACTAACTGAGTTTGACATTATTGTTACGAATTTTATGTTTATTACGCAAGTATACGCAATCAAGTAGTATCTCACGCAAGTGAGGTCGAACCACAGGGAATTGGATTAAGTACTACTAAACTATACTTATGATTCTATTTGGTAAAATAATAAGTTTGCAATTTGAAAGTAAATAACTCAGAAAATTAAAGAGAAAATAAACGAAGATTAATCAAGATGAGAGGTCAGGGAGGTGAATCCTGTTGATAAGCTACCAAAGTTAATACCTAATTGCTATCCTTATCTCAATGTGAATGACAGATTATAAATTAACCTAACTCTTTTCAGATCTTTTAGGTTCTAAGTGATGTATTCTCTAATTAACTTCTTAATTAAATCAACACAAAATCAGCATTAAGCAATAATCTATTAGTCACTGAGGCTATGTAAATACTTTCGTTTCACATCAAAACCTAGACTATCCAAATTTTAGCATTCTCAATTCTCACTTTTCAGATTTCGAATTGAGATCATTGAACATGTAAAAGGTGATCAAGCTTGCACATGGAATTAAACACAAATAAAGATAGTATTCACACATAAGATGAAGGAATGGCAATTATTTATTAACTAGGCATAAACTTAAACAACATTCATCATCCTCCCTTATTGGGAAATTTAGTTCAACATAACTCTAAAAACATCCATGATTAATTCAGAAACAAAAACAAACATAAAGAAGAATTTAAGGGTAAAAGAAAGAAACTAGAAGGTGATATCGCTCCGGGTCTTCAAGATAGCTTTCTCTCCACTTGCCTCCACTATTTAGGTCTATTTCTGCTTCATTCTGACCTTCAGTGTGGTATTCCTTATATAGGGATGAGTAGTGTGCCTCCAATTGAGAGAAAAATCAAAATTAGGTCAAAACCACGACGTCCGTACCAAGTCGGGACTAGCCCTTAAGCTGGTCGCGACTACAGGCAATCCTCGAAAATCAGAGGTTCTGCCAAATCTCGAAGTCGCGACCAGAGTTGCGACCTGGAAAAAGGGTCGCGACCTGGATCTCATGGGGTCGCGAACTGGCTCTCATGGGGTCGCGACTACTGTAGCTTCTGGAACCGAATTTTCCAACTTTTTTTCCAGTTTATCCCAGTTTTTTGCCATTTGACTGAATTTGAACTTTAACACTCCGGGACCCTGAAATAATGAAAATCAAGCGTAAAACTGCTCCAAAAGACACCAATAGATGAGATAATGCGAACTTTAAAGACCCAAAACATAGGCTAATTATAATCTAACAATTATACTAGGGATGGATTTTTTGTCCAAGTATTCGGCCAGTATAGATTGTAAGCGGAAGATGGTGATTTTTCAGCCAGAAGGTGAAGATCCGTTTATTTATGTTGGATCTGTTCAAGGGTCTCGGATCCCAGTTATTTCTGTATTAAGGGCTAGAGATTTTACTATACATTGGATGTATAGGATTTCTAGCAGTGGTAATTGACTCCAGCAGACCTGAACCATTTGGGCCTGAGGCAGTCAGGGTGGTAAGAGACTTTATCGATGTGTTTCCCGAGGAGTTGTCGGGATTGCCACCGCAACGAGAAATTGATTTCGTAATTGATCTGGCACCTTGAGTTGAGCCTGTTTCTAAAGCTCCATATAGGATGGCTCCAGCAGAACTCAAGGAGCTTAAGTTGCAACTTCAGGGGATGCTTGATATTGGGTTTATCCGACCCAGTGTATCGCCTTGGGGAGCTCCAGTTTTGTTTGTGAAAAAGAAGGATGGTTCCCTCAGAATGTGTATTGATTATCGGGAACTAAACAAACTGACGATTAAGAACAAGTACCCATTGCCCAGAATCGATGATCTGTTCGATCAGCTTCAGGGAAAGACAGTGTTTTCGAAGATTGATCTACGATCTGGTTATCATCAACTCAGAATTCGAGAGGACATACCGAAGACTGCTTTTAGAACCAGATATGGACACTATGAGTTTCTTGTAATGTCATTCGGATTGACTAATGCTCCTGCAGCCTTTATGGATCTCATGAATAGAATATTCAAGGATTTCCTCGATAACTGCGTTATAGTGTTTATCGATGACATTCTTGTATACTCTCAGTCAGAAGAGGAGCACGAGCATCATCTTCGAATGGTATTGCAGCGACTTAGGGATCACAAGTTGTATGCAAAGTTCAAAAAGTGCGAATTCTGGTTGTCCGAGGTGTCCTTTCTGGGGCATATTGTTGGGAAAAAGGGGATTATGGTTGGTCCAAACAAGGTAGAATCAGTGAAGAATTGGCCGAGGCCCAAGTCTGTGACAGAAGTTCGAAGTTTTCTCGGTTTAGCAGGGTACTATCGACGTTTTGTCGAAGGATTCTCTAAAATTTCTATGCCCTTAACCGAATTGACCAAGAAAAATCAGAGATTTGTGTGGTCAGATAAATGTGAAACAAGTTTCCAGGAGTTAAAGCAACGTTTGATAACAGCTCCGGTGTTAGCTTTGCCATCAGATCAAGAAAAATTTGTGGTTTACTGTGATGCATCCAGACAGGGTCTGGGATGTGTTCTGATGCAAGCTGACAGAGTCATAGCCTATGCCTCTCGTCAACTGAAAGATTATGAGCAGCGTTATCCAACTCATGATTTAGAACTTGCTGCTGTGGTTTTTGCTCTAAAGATATGGTGACATTATCTTTATGGAGAGAAGTGTGAGATTTATACTGATCATAAGAGTCTCAAGTACTTTTTCACCCAGAAGGATTTGAACATGAGGCAGAGGAGGTGGCTGGAGTTGGCTAAAGATTATGACTGTGAAATTTTATATCACCCCGGGAAGGCTAATGTTGTGGCCGATGCTTTGAGTAGAAAGGGTCCCGAGTAAGTTTGTACTGCGGTTCTGATAGCCCCTCAACTAGCCTCTGAAATGGTTAACGCAGGGATTGAGTTCATAGTTGGAAAGTTACACAATTTAACACTTCAATCTGATCTATTGGAGAGGGTCAGAAGAGCTCAACTTGAGGATCCTGAGTTAGTTAAAGTTCGAGATGAGATTATGGCTGGCCGGCCTAAAGACTTTTCAGTCTCAAACAGTGGAATGTTGTTATATAAAGCTCGAGTTTGTGTTCCTAATGTTGATGAGCTTAAGAAAGAGATACTTGATGAAGCTCATACCACACCTTATTCGTTGCATCCGGGAACCACCAAAATGTACCAGGATTTAAAACCCTATTTTTGGTGGTATGGGATGAAAAGAGATGTGGTGGATTATGTGTCCAAGTGTTTAACCTGCCAGCAAATCAAGGCTGAACATCAGAGGCCGACAGGGTTACTGCAACCTTTAGTCCTTCCTGAGTGGAAGTGGGAGGACATTGCAATGGATTTTGTAACTAGATTGCCTAGAACTACGGGAATGTATGATTCAGTATGGGTCATAGTGGACAGATTCACAAAATCAGCTCACTTTCTACCAGTGAAAGTTACATATTCAGTGGATCAGTACGCTGAATTGTATGTGAAGGAGATAGTTCGTCTCCATGGAGCCCCTAAATCTATTGTGTCAGATAGGGATCCAAAGTTTACATCAAAATTTTGGGCGAGTCTTCAAAAGGTTATGGGTAACAAGTTAAAGTTTAGTACAACCTTTCACACTCAGACTGATGGTCAGTCAGAAAGAACAATCCAAATATTGGAAGACTTACTGCGAGCCTGTGTCATGGACTTTGAAGGTTCATGGAGTAAGTACTTGCCTTTAATTGAATTCTCCTACAACAATAGCTACCAGAGTACAATAGGGATGGCTCTCTATGAGATGTTATATGATCGGAAATGTCGTTCCCCTATCCATTGGGACGAAACAGGAGAAAGGAAATACTTGGGTCCAGAGTTAGTGCAGAAGACCAATGAGGCTATTGATAAGATCAAGGCTCGGATGCTTGCTTCTCAAAGTAGGCAGAAAAGTTATGCTAATCTGAAGCGCAGAGATGTTACATATCAGGCAGGGAAACATGTTTTCCTGCGGGTATCACCCATGAAGGGTATTAGGCGCTTCGGGAGGAAGGGTAAGTTGAGCCCTAGGTTCATTGGGCCATTTCAAATACTTGAGAAGGTTGGGCAGGTAGCGTATCGGCTAGCCTTACCACCAGCATTATCAGCTTTTCATGACGTATGTCATATTTCCATGTTGAGGAAATACGTGTCAGACCCGACTCATATCTTGAGTTATGAAGCCCTTGAACTACAGTCAGACTTATCCTATGAAGAGCAACCTCTACAGATTCTGGATAGAAAGGAAAAAGTTCTTCGGAACAAGACTATTGCACTGGTTAAGGTGCTCTGGAGGAACAGCAAGGTGGAGGAAGCCACCTGGGAATTGGAGTCTGATGTGAGGACTCAACATCCAGAACTATTCAGGTTAGATTTCGAGGACGAAATCCTTTTAACGTGGGAATAATTGTAATGACCGCTTTAGTAAATTGGATTAGAAAAGACAATTAGCACTAATTTCTATTATTTTATAATTATTTATGAATTTATTTAATTGTGGACCCCAATATTTAGAAATAAATATTAGAGTTATAATTTCTCAATTTTGGAGATTTTATTAAACTCTAGGGGTATTATTTGATTAATATGTGAAATATGTTATTTTTTGTAATTTTTGCTCGGCGACAACGGAAAATGCGATGGATGGCTAGTTTGATCACATGGGTAAGTTTAGAACTTTATTTCTAAGCGGGGAATATTTTAGAGAAAATAAATTATCGGGATTGAGCGGGGTTATGGAATTTGACTATTTTACCTCTAGCTTTAGAAAAACCTTAGTTTTTGGGTTAAGGGCATTTTAGACATTTAGTTAGTTGGTGGATTAGGTGGCTGCCATGAGTAGGTGACACCTAGCAAGCTGATTTTTCAGCAAGAGAAATTGATTTTCCCTACCTTTTACTTCATTTAGTGAAATTAAGAAAAAAGACCAAAATTGAAGAATAACTCTTTCCATTTTCTCTCTCTCTTCGAAGCAGCCAAAACCAGGGGGTTTTGTTGTGGATTTTTGGTGCTTGCAGCAAGGGATTCAAGAAGAAATCAAGCCAAGGTAAGCTTTAGCAACTCCTTGCCCTAGTTCTTGAATTTAAGTTTAGTTTGAGCTTGTGTTTTTGAGGAATAGGGGCTGTTAGGTTTAGAAATGGTTAGGGTTCGGTTTTTATGCTCAATATTGGTTGATTAAAGGTTCTGGTAGTTGATTTTGATGCATGGTGTTAGTTTTAAGCAAGCTTGAGTTTTGAAACTCAAGCTTTGAGCTTTAATGGCAACTTGATTTTTAATGGTTTTTTCTGGGATTTGTGGGTTGGAAAAGGTTGTAAATGTATTTGTGCAGGTGTTCTGGAGAGTTTGGTAAAGTTTGGTTGAATTTTGAGTTCATGGGGGCATTATTTTGGTTCCCCGTGCAGAGCCGATCGACCGGTTTTGGGGGACCTGTACCAACCGGTCGACCGGTTGGTGTCCCAGAACTGGACTTCCGGTTGGGATCGGTCTGCCGATTGGGGGAATTTTTGAGACCCTAGTTTTTCCCAATTTTGAGATATTTAGGGTATTGCCATGTTGTTTATAGATAGGGAAACTTTTAGTTTCAAGTTTAAGTCCCCGGAAAGTGATTTAGCGAGTCACTCATCTGTGTTACAATTAATGTGATTAGGGCATCCATCTAGCACGAGCATTTCCGTTCAGGTCGGCCAGCACACTTGAATTCGAAAAGAAGGTAAGAACTGTATACAATGTGTGATATGAATATCTGAGTGTATGTATATGTTATGTGTATATGCATGCTTAAAATGTTATTCGCACTACCAACACTTATACGGTTATGGTATAGAGTGCATTGGTATAGTGAATGTTATCTGAGAGTACTGTGATAGCAGCATAAGTACGGTGAGGTACTGGAAGTGCGTGGTATATCACTCAAAGGTATTCAGGGTATGAGCAAACCCTACCAACACTCGTACATCGATAATGGTTTAATCTTTCACTATAAAGCACATTTCATCATCCATCAAATCATGATTACAATGATTCCTTCAATAACAATTTTACCTTCTAAGTTGAACAAATGACATGAATACCTTAGATATTTCCTCACCACAGAAAAATAGATTGTTTGATTGCACTCCATGTTGGTTGTACTATTGAAAGAATATTTGTTGCTCAATATCCCCAACACTTGTATATATGTTCTCATGCGCAAGTGAAATACATTGTCAGAAGTGTTAAGTACCTTGGGTCTAGTGACTAGTCATCTCATTTGGGCAAACCTTTTTGTACTGCATCTAATCACTCCTCCTTGAGTGACTACAACCACTCGTTCTCCTGAAATAGACATGAAAACCTATTGATTCCTTTTTATTGAAGCATAAATTTCCTTTTTATTGAAGTATCATTGATAATCAATTTCCTTCAAAATTTGTATTTTGATTTCCTTCAATCGTTTTATTGAAGCATTGTTGAGAATAATGATTGGAGATTTGGAATTAGTAAATTGGAGAATACCACTCGGAGCTTGGTTCGAAGGTCTTGTTAAACTTTGTGAGAGAATAGGGTAAAATCGCAATATATGTTTTAAGAGAAAAGAAAAAGAATTGAAAAAAAATAGTCGGCATCTTATAATAGAAGAACAAACATTTTTTTTTTAAAAAATAAAATAAATAAATAATACAATTATTTCACTATTTAATTTAAGCTAGTTTTCATGGAAAAAAAAAAACTAGTTATTTCCTATTTTCTATGTGTTTTAGGCTGGAAAAGGCATATTATAATAACAGAACATTTCATATTAATGGTAAATTTATTCAGATTTAAAAGAACATGTTTTTCATTTTCATTTATAATTAATCATATAGGAAACTAATCTGTATTTTAAATAATAATAATAATAATTAAACACAAAGAGTTGGTAGATCGATATATACATTTTCATTGATGTCAACATTTTTTATTATTTTATTTTTTATAATCGCAAAAAGTAATAATTATAATATATTTTCTCTCTTTAATAGAAAAAATTAAAGATTTCACCACTATAGAAAAACAGAATATACCACATATTATAATTTCATTGAACAAAAATTAAACAAGAATTCATCACCATTCACCAAGTAAAGCAAATGCAGTGTATATAATAGTACAAATAAATATATGTATACAATATATATATGCAACTCTAATTTTATTGAATAAAAATTTAGAAACAAAAAATCACACGTAAAATTATTATATATATGTGCATCGATCAATGCATGCATGATAAGTATTAATTAAAAAGAAGAACTCACCATTAATCCAATATTTTTGAGGCTGAAAATGGTAAGTAGTTTTAAAAGTTGGATCCACATGTTCGATGTCGAGTGACTGATATATATTCTGAGAAAATCTTATGTGAAGCATGGAGACTACCAATAATTATGACCAATACATAAATAAAAATAGATAAAAGTTTGAAGGAAGCCATCACAATAAATTAAACTAAAGATTATTGTTGCAACTCAAAATGAACAGAGTTTATTTATTTATATATAAGAATAAAATTTAAAAATCAGTGAAGGTTGAGTATTAAATATCTCATTCAATTTAAGTAGTTATTAGAATATTGTTTTTTTTTCTAATTTTTATTGGGAAACAAATGTAAAAAGACTATTCAAAACTGTTTAGAAAAATAGGATTTAGTTCAACCGGCTAGTATGTTTATTTATTTATTATTTTAGAAAAAAAATAAAATTTGTTAAACCAATAAATATGGTTATATAAGCACTTTTAATATATAAAAATATAAATAAAAGAAATCCGAATAGATATTGGGGTGGCACTATATATTCATTCCATCACATTTTTTTTGTGAAAATTTTCATATTTTTATTATTTTATATTGATATTCATAAAAAGTATAATTAATAATAATAATGATGATTAATAATTCAATGTTATAATTTTTCAACTTCTTCATAACATCTTTCATTATTGCATATTTATTACTATATATAAATAAATAAATATAAAAAATTAAGTTACAACATTTTTACTTACCTATAACCCCTTTAAATATTATTATATGTTCATCACTATATATACACATATAGATTTGAAGAAATGATAATCACAACAAGTTAAGAGTGGGATACAAAATACAATAGCTTCATTGAAATTTTTTATTACGATACAAGTTAAGAGTGGGATACACCCATGGTCGGGCATGATGGTGTGCAAGGTGGGCTACTGTACAGGGCCCAAAAAAATAAAGGGTCTAATATATTTTTTTTTAATACCCAATATTTTTTTTAATGAACTTAACTTTTAAAGGAGCTAACAATTTGTCATTAGTCACTTCCATTCCAATTCTCAAAGTCCATTTTTAATTCTATTAATGCTTTTAAGCTAAAAAATAAAAATTTATTACTGCTATTTATTATTTTTTTTTCAAACCTTGAATATTCTTTTTTTTTATCATTTTTTTTGTTCTGGAATCAATAATAATTTTTATAAATAGTTGGAATTTTTTAGTGTTTTGTAAAATATATAATTGAATAATAATATTTAAAAATATTATTTATAAATTGTATTTTTTTAGGGGCCCAAATTTTAAATTAGAACAGGGCCTCTAAAATGTTTAAGACGGCCCTGGATACACCACACAAGTGCATCTTCATGGAATTGGAAGGTGGCACAAGTCACTCGGTCATTTCCGACGATACCCATGAAATTTAGAATTCTCTCAATTACTGTGAGCCACTGCTCGACTTTCATGACATCTGGACTTCCTAAAAAAACTGGAGGCGCCTGCTTGCAAAATCTTTCATACAAAGGCTCCATACGGTTGCAAATAACAGGTTATCCTGTTGGTACTGCTAGAACCAAAGCAGCAAGCACTTGCGGTGGAGGCACTGTAGGAGGACCCTGCTGTCTTATCCTTTGTATTTACTTATCTTGCTGGTTAATTTGGGCTTGCATTTATGCAAAATTTTGCTCCCAATCCCAAGGAGCTGGTGGTGGATTTTCATGTCCACATCCTTAACACCTTCCACGACCTCTATTGTAATGCCCTAATGAATATGCATGCTATGATGATCTTTTGATTATTGTGCACTCTTTTGCTAATCAAAGGGTTTTCTCAAAAATTATAATAAACTAAAAGTTTTAACTAACATTAAACTTTAATAACTACAATTACGTAATTATACAAAAAGGTCGGAATCCCACTTTTAAACTTGTTTACATGTTCAAAATAAATATTATAACTCTGTCGCACAACAACTACAAAATTAGCCCAAGTCGTCCCAAGACCGAACTCTCCAGGTCATTGTTGGGTTTTATGCCCTAAATAAAACTCAGTTTCAATGTAATCCAGATTATTCAATATCAATAAAGTAACAGAAGTAATTTTTCATTCATTTGTGTATGTTTTGGTTCACTTAATCAATTGCTTGTCTATTTGATTTATAAATTCATCCAAACCCCTTTCACATACTTGATCATGTTTATTGTGTTGTCAACACAGTGGAAAATAAACATGACTGTGTGAATAAAGTATTCCTAGATTTATCAGAACACTGGGTTTTACTGATATGACCATCTACAACAGAGTTTACTTACATTTGGAGAAATGTTATGTTCTTTCCAGAACATAGGTTAAAGTAAAGCTCAGGTTGGATGCATGGAGTATGCATTGGAATGGACCGATATTGAACTTTGAATTAGATTTTGAAACTTACCGTAAACATCTATTCAATTCAATATCATAAGTTGATCCTAGATCACATGATCGAAATCCTGATATGGTTATGCTCAATTTCAAGAGTATTATTCGTGTTCTTTGATTTGTTAGTTAAGCCTAATCTTTAGTCTGGGCAATGCATACATTTTGGGAACACGGTAGTGCAATTGAGTGGGAGCGCTAACATAAATATGGAATCTATAGCTTCTATCTGGCGAATAGTAAGCAAAGGGTGATTTCCTTCGAGCTTAACCAAACAAGATAAATGATTGAGTACTCATTTCACTTAGTTGAAATATCATTTATACAGGGTTAAGTGTTTTAAGGATAAAATACATTGTAGGGTGTTACGGTAATTTAGTCCTTTTACAGTGTAAATCATCCATATAGAGGATCATTGATCACATTAGGATTATAACAATGGATAACTAATGATGTGTCTATATGGTGGAACATATAGAGAATTCTATATACTGAGAGTGCAATTCTGAGTTCTATGTGTGGATTCAACGAAGAATTAATAAGTCAGTGAATTTAAGTGGTAAATTCTAGATCTGCTTATTGGAAGCTCGAATATATAGACCCATGGTCCCCTCACTAGTTGAGATGATATTACTTGTAAGACTCATTTAATTGATTTTAATTAATCAATTAAAAATCCTCAAGATAGACTTGTCTGTTTGAGAATTTATCACTTATTAAGGGCAAAACAGTAAATAGAGATTTTGAAGGGCATATTTATTAATTAGGAAACTACAATTAGTTTCATTATTAATAAAATAAATGACAATATATTATTTGATAATTAATTTTAATTATTAAATAATTAGATTTGACATTTATGTGATTGAACAAAGGAATTGGCAGTTTTTGACAAAACAGGAAACTATCAGTGTAGGAAAAGGAAAGTTGGAAAAGTGGCAAGCCTTGTTTCCACATTGCCTAGGCCGGCCACTTAAGCTTCCTTTTCTCTTTGATTTTTCAATTCTAAATGTCAATCATAGCCCTGGGTGGTCTTCTATAAATAGAAGGCAAAGGCTTCAGAGTTGAACACAACTGTACAACCTTTTCACAACATTATTCTGACAGAATTTTCTCTCAGAAAATTCTCTCTGAGCCGCCACCCTCTCTCTCTCTCTTCCTTCACTATTTCGAAATGTATAAGTGCTAGAGTAGTGCCCACACACATCAAGTAATACCTCAATCATAGTGAGGAAGGCTGTGTAGAATTCAGAAACAACAAAGAACGACTATCGGGCTCAGATCTTGATTATACTCTGCTACAGAAAGGAATCAAGGGTTAGAGATCTGAGTGGGAGGAGACATATATTCCGCTGCAATCACTGTAAGATTTCTGATACTCTTATGTGTTTAATTTTCTATCGTTTTAGAAGTTCATATTTAGGTTGTTAAATCAACATACTTGTGAGTAGATCTAAGTTCCTGGTAAAATAACTTCCAACAACTGGCACCAGAGCCATGGTAATTGATTTGCTTGCAAGAAATTTGGACTTAAAACGATTTGCTTGTTTTTTTTTGGATGGTATCATGTTGTTTTGAGTGTCATATTGATGTTTGATTGTTGTTTGTGAATTCTGGGAAAAATAGTTACTGTTCTGTCTCTGTAATTATTTTTTATTGGATAGTTTGGAAAATTCTAAGCAATTTACTTTTTTAGAGAACTCGATTTCGATTTAATTTGAATTAGTTATGAATTTTTGAAAATTGGAAAAATCGGGGTGATGAGCACCCTCATCACGCGCGCGGAATGGCTGCCAGCAGCCTTCCTGCGCCGTGATTTCTCGGCCATTCACCCCAGATACGCGCGCGGATGGGCATGCATGGCATGCCATCCGTACAGTTCATCCAATTTTTTCGATTTTTCATGCTATTTCATGGAATTAAATTCCGATTTTTTGTGTAGTTTTGTATGTTGATTTTTGTTTTTCAAATTTTAAATCTAATTATCAGAAATAAATTAATTTTATTTTTTAAAAAATTTTAGATATTAGTGTAATTTGATTTTGAAAATAGGAAAAATCAAGTTTTACTTACCTCTTTTCTTATTTCCTTTAAAATTTGATTATTTTATTTTTTTTAAGGTCAGATATTAATTTTTTTTTTTTGGTAACTTGACCTTAATTAAAATAAGATCAAAATAATCATGATAATTTTAAAAGAGGAAATAAGGTATTTTTGTTAACTTTTAAATTTTGTTATTTTTTAATTAAATTAAATTGTAAAACAAGAAAAGGGTATGTATTTACCATTTTCTATTTTATTATTTAATTTATTAAATGACATGAAATTTAAAAGGAAAGTTAGCAATTTAATTTTGAAATGACATTTAGGTTACCCAAAACCTAATTTTTCAAAATGGTAGGTTTAATTTTAATTTTATTTTCGAAATAAATGTTTAAAATTAAATAAATCTTACATCCAACTATCCAAATCTACCTTGTTGTAGGAGTATGTGTTTTAGATTGTTTGTAAGTTTTCTAAAACCTATTATTGCTTGATCTAAATTGCCTTGGTTAACTTGATGATAGATCCTATGATCTAATTTTAACCAAAGGTTCAATTGATGATAGATCAAGTAAATAATTTGTAACAGGTAATTTTTACAAACTTCTTTCATCTGTGTATGACCTAGCAACATGATAGGATCCATCCAAATGTGTATGCATGTGTGAGCCTATATGTTTAATTTCTATTATAGATACATATAGGTTGTTGTTGCTAAATAAAATATCATAACTGATAGATTTTATTTAGGCTCATTTAGTAGTGAGCCTATTCAATTAATAACATTTATTCATTTTAAGGTTAAATTCCTCTCTTTTGGGCCTTGTGTGAGAGTTGGGAGCCTTAGAAGTGGGTACGACATACTGGACCCAGCCCCCCCTCACATGAACAACTCCAATTGTGAAGGCCCATTTGCCTGATTTGGATAACTGTGCTAGGTTAATTATATTAGTTTGACCTAATAAAAATTGATTAGCAACATAATTAATTTCATTCTTCCTTGAAATTAATTTAAGAAAAACATAGTTTGAATAGTTATATTCTGGAAAGCTATATGTATTTTTCTTGTTTTTAATTAAATATGGAATTATAACCATATAAATTCTTTCTGAATCTTAATTTTATAATTTCATTAAATATTCCTATTTAAGTTGAGATTTAGTTAAATCTATCGAATCAACTTAGATTTGAATATTTTTGAATTTCCTATTATAAATTAAGGTGAGGAATTTTGGGAATTGGTTATTAAGATTCTTTAGATATATATTTTTTTTTTAAGTTGATATTTTATAAATATGGGAACTTAAAATGGAATATCTTCTAAATTAAGTGGTCACTACTTAATTGGTAATATTTAATTAAGTCATTGGTTGAAGAATATTTTAAGTTGGGTATTTAGATTTTTTCTAAACAACTTAAATAAGATATTTTTCAAAATTATTCCATTTTTTGAAATTTAATTAAACTTATTACTTTAATTTGTAATATTTCATTATTGAGATATGGAATATAAATGATTAAACAAAATACATTTTTAAATAATGAGCTTTAATAAAGAGAAATTCGATCTCCATTGTTGGTTTTACATAGCTATTGTTTTAGTGAGTAATCCTCCCTAATGGAGGAACGTTCATTAGCAAGTTAACGCCGTTTAATCTCGAAAGATAAGTATTCTTATAAGTTTTTTTTTATTTGGTTCATGACCACCCTAATGGTGGCGACTGTATAAGACTTACAAGAATGCGAAACAATGGTAGAAGCTCATAAGATAGAATTACCTTGACTCTCGCCTAAACGGGACAACGCTGAATTCCAATCTTGATCGAATAAAAGGTTGCTAGAATGTTTGACATTTTAGATGAATTGACAACTCTATTCAATGGATGATGCTTTGACTCTCGCCTAAACGGGACACTGTATCAGTTTGTTGGAAACCTTGGAAAATAAACTATGTTAGATTTAGTATTTTTATAACATATGTGATTATTTGTTTTCTGAACCTGTGTATGAATTTATAGAACCAAAACCTTACTTCTATTTATTGATATGTTGTAGTGCCAATATGAATAACCCTCATCCCGATCCACTCCTAGTTAGTATCTTTGCAAAAGAACTCAATAGTGTGAAAATGCATCCTGGTAGTTGCATTAACTCGCACCTATTGTTGATGAATCTAAAATTTCAAAAGGCAAATCTACTAGGAATTGATTATCAAAGGAACAATGGGTAAGACTCATACTTTATAGTCTTCCTCAGGAGTATAACAGTTTTGTTCTATATTATTTATTGAACAATCCTAACTCCTCCGACATGGACAAACTCGAGACTGAGTTAAGGGCCCATGAGCGGAATCTGATTGCAATAAGACCTCCTGGTATTGCAAGCTTTAATCAGAGGAAGAAGATTAAGCATGAGGGCTCTAACAAAGCTGCTTCTTCAAGTACAATTATCAGACATCACGTTCTATGTGCGAATTGTAATGGAAAGGGACATAAAGAAGAACAATGTCCCAGGCTTCTAGACAATTCAAACGAAGGTGATGCTTTTGTATTTGAATCATGTGTTTTAGAGAACGACAAATCCTCCTGGATTTTTGATTCTGGATCTACTAACCATGTATGTTCTTCATTGCAGCTGCTTGAAACTTGGGAGAATCTTCACCCAGATGAGTTAAAGCTTAAAGTTGGAAATGGCGAGTTGGTATCAGTTAAAGCAAGAGGAACAACCCGAATCAAGTTTAATTCTAAGAAGTTTTTACTTTTAGAGAATGTTTTATATATTCCTAATTTTAGTAGAAACTTGATTAGCGTTTCATGTTTACAAACACTTTATTATATATTGAATTTTTCGAGTTCAAATTGTTCAATTTCTCGTAATGGATTTCATATATGGGTTGCAAACATGGAACGAGGGCTTTATGTTTTAAGACCTGATACTCAAATCTCACTAAATACTGAACTTTTCAATGTAGCTAAACCTAGAAGCCTTAAGAGAAAAGAGATTGATAATGATGATCAAACTTATCTATGGCATTTACGTTTAGGTCATATAGAATTTGATAGACTCCATAGGCTAACCAAAGACGGTCCATTGAAAAATGTCGTCTTAGGAGAACTGCCAGTCTGCGAGTCTTGCCTAGAAGGAAAAATGACCAAACGTTCTTTCTCTGCGAAGGGAGAGCGTGCCAAAGAACCCCTAGGGTTAGTACATTCAGATTTTTGTGGACCGCTGAATGTAAAAGCCAAAGGAGGTTATGAGTATTTCGTCACTTTCATTGACGATTTCTCTAGATATAGTTTTCTTTACCTAATGCAAAAGAAATCTGAAACGTTTGAATAGTCTCAGGAATTTCATGCTTTCGCTCAAAACCAATTAGGTAAAACATTAAAGATCTTGTGAACTGATAGGGGTGGAGAATATATGGATATGCAGTTCAAAGATCATTTAATTCAACTTGGAATTGAATCCCAATACACTGCCCCAAGCACTCCACAGCAGAAGGGAGTTGCAGAAAGAAGAAATCGCACTCTCTTAGAAATGGTTAGGTCTATGCTGAGTTATTCAACTCTGTCTACGTCCTTCTGGGGATATGCTATTCAAATGGCAAACGACATTTTAAATGTTGTTCCATCTAAAGCAGTCCCTAAGACACCCGTCGAACTATGGAATGGTCGTACACCTAGTTTACGCCATTATAGGATTTGGGGGTGCCCTGCTCACGTCTTAAGAAAGAAAGAAGGCAAACTGGAATCGCGAACTGAAGTTTGCATGTTTGTCAGAAATTCCAAAGAGACTAGGGGTGGACTATTCTATAGTCACAAGGATAACAAAGTGTTTGTTTCTACAAATGCTACTTTCCTTGAAGATAACTATATGAAAGACAACAAACCGAAAAGTGAAATTGTATTAGAGGAAATGCTCACAGATACTGTTCCTTCAAATGTACCATCTTCTTCTACTCAAGAAGAGGAACATCCCACTCCCTCAGTTGTAGCAACTGAGAAAACTACTACTAAAGCTCCCGTTCAGAAATTCACCGCTCCTCGTCGTAGTGGGAGGGTTTCTACAAAACCATCTCGTTATGGCTTGGATGGTGAAATCAATATGGTCGTTGGTGACGGTATTGATGACGACCCATTAACCTATAAACAGGCAATGGCAAGTCCGCAACGGAAGCGATGGTCAGCCGGTATGGATTCCATGAAAAAGAACAAAGTCTGGGAATGTAGTAGAACCACCTGATGATTTTCGTCCAATTGGATGTAAATGGGTCTACAAGAAGAAAAGAGCTGCTGGAGGCGAAGTCGAAACTTTCAAAGCTAGACTGGTTGCCAAGGGTTATACCCAAAGAGAAGGTGTGGACTATGAGGAAACTTTTAGTCCGGTTGCCATGCTCAAATCCATCCGAATTCTTCTCTCCATAGCTGCCGCTTTAGATTATGAAATTTGGCAAATGGATGTCAAGACAGCTTTTCTTAATGGGCTTCTTGAAGAAACCATCTATATGGAGCAACCAGAAGGTTATGTTCTTCCTGGGCAGGAGAATAAAGTTTGCAAATTAAATAGGTCCATATATGGACTTAAGCAAGCTTCTCGCTCATGGAATAAAAGGTTTGATGAGATCATCAAAACCTACGGCTTTCATCAGAATGAAGATGAACCTTGTGTTTACCAACTCAAGGAAAACCAAGTAGTAGTAGTCCTGGTCCTTTATGTTGATGACATTTTGATCATTGGAAACAATGTCAAGAAAATGACTCACATCAAGGAATGGCTTGACACTCAATTCGACATGAAAGACTTGGGTGAGGTAGCCTATGTTCTTGGTATTCAGATTGTCAGAAACCGAAAGAACAGATCCCTTGCTCTCTCTCAAACAGCTTACATTGACAAAGTTCTAGAGAGATTTTCCATGACCAATACCAAAGGGGCAAACATGCCCTCTAGACATGGTATCCGTCTATCTAAGGAACAGTGTCCTACTGATCCTCAAGAGATAGAAGACATGGCAAAAATTCCTTATGCTTCTGCAGTTGGAAGTCTAATGTATGCTATGCTATGCACTAGACCTGACATCTGCTATGCAGTTGGAATCGTGAGCAGGTATCAGTCAAATCCAGGACGGGTACATTGGAATGTTGTTAAGCATATTTTGAAATACTTAAAGAGTACAAGAGATTATGTATTAGTCTACAAGGGTGGTGCTTTAAATCCCTTAGGCTATACAGACTCAGATTTCCAGGGATGTCTTGAAGACAGGAAATCTACATCTGGGATGGTGTTTACTATTGGGGGTGGAGCAGTGGTTTGGAGAAGTGCTAAACAAACTGCGATTTCGGATTCTACCATGGAGGCAGAATACATAGCTGCGGCTGAAGCAGCTAAAGAGGTTGTCTGGCTTAGGAAGTTCTTCACCAGTCTCGGTGTAGTTCCTGGAATGGAAAGGCCTATAGTCCTGCTTTGTGATAACACTGGAGCTATAGCCAACAGTAAGGAACCTCGGAGCCACAAGAGAAGTAAGCATATAGAAAGAAAGTATCATATTATCAGAGAATATGTGGCAAGAGGGGATGTACTGGTGGAGAAAGTGGATACGCAGGATAACTTAGCTGATCCATTCACCAAAGTCTTGGCAATAACTTCATTTGAAAAGCACCGTCAGAATTTAGGATTAATTGAAATGTACTGATTTGTTTTATATTAGTGCAAGTGGGAGTTTGTTGGGTTTTATGCCCTAAATAAAACTCTATTTCAATGTAATCCAGATTATTCAATATCAATAAAGTAACAGAAGTAATTTTTCATTCATTTGTGTATGTTTTGGTTCACTTAATCAATTGCTTGTCTATTTGATTTATAAATTCATCCAAACCCCTTTCACATACTTGATCATGTTTATTGTGTTGTCAACACAGTGGAAAATAAACATGACTATGTGAATAAAGTATTCCTAGATTTATCAGAACACTGGGTTTTACTGATATGACAATCTACAACAGAGTTTACTTACATTTGGAGAAATGTTATGTTCTTTCCAGAACATAGGTTAAAGTAAAGCTCAGGTTGGATGCATGGAGTATGCATTGGAATGGACCGATATTGAACTTTGAATTAGATTTTGAAACTTACCGTAAACATCTATTCAATTCAATATCATAAGTTGATCCTAGATCACATGATCGAAATCCTGATATGGTTAGGCTCAATTTCAAGAGTATTATTCGTGTTCTTTGATTTGTTAGTTAAGCCTAATCTTTAGTCTGTGCAATACATACATTTTGGGAACACGGTAGTGCGATAGAGTGGGAGCGCTAACATAAATATGGAATCTATAGCTTCTATCTGGCGAATAGTAAGCAAAGGGTGATTTCCTTCGAGCTTAACCAAACGAGATAAATGATTGAGTACTCATTTCACTTAGTTGAAATATCGTTTATACAGGGTTAAGTGTTTTAAGGATAAAATACATTGTAGGGTGTTACGGTAATTTAGTCCTTTTACAGTGTAAATCATCCATATAGAGGATCATTGATCACATTAGGATTATAACAATGGATAACTAATGATGTGTCTATATGGTGGAACATATAGAGCATTCTATATACTGAGAGTGCAATTCTGAGTTCTATGTGTTGATTCAACGAAGAATTAATAAGTCAGTGAATTTAAGTGGTAAATTCTAGATCTGCTTATTGGAAGCTCAGATATATAGACCCATGGTCCCCTCACTAGTTGAGATGATATTACTTGTAAGACTCATTTAATTGATTTTAATTAATCAATTAAAAATTCTCAAGATAGACTTGTCTGTTTGAGAATTTATCACTTATTAAGGGCAAAACAGTAAATAGAGATTTTGAAGGGCATATTTATTAATTAGGAAACTTTAATTAGTTTCATTATTAATAAAATAAATTATAATATATTATTTGATAATTAATTTTAATTATTAAATAATTAAAATTGACATTTATGTGATTGAACAAAGGAATTGGCAGTTTTTGACAAAACAGGAAACTATCAGTGTAGGAAAAGGAAAGTTGGAAAAGTGGCAAGCCTTGTTTCCACATTGCCTAGGCCGGCCACTTAAGCTTCCTTTTCTCTTTGATTTTTTCAATTCTAAATGTCAATCATAGCCCTGGGTGGTCTTCTATAAATAGAAGGCAAAGGCTTCAGAGTTGAACACAACTGTACAACCTTTTCACAACATTATTCTGACAGAATTTTCTCTCAGAAAATTCTCTCTGAGCCGCCACCCTCTCTCTCTCTCTCTTCCTTCACTATTTCGAAATGTATAAGTGCTAGAGTAGTGCCCACACACATCAAGTAATACCTCAATCATAGTGAGGAAGGTTGTGCAGAATTTAGAAACAACAAAGAACGACTATCGGGCTCAGATCTTGATTATACTCTGCTACAGAAAGGAATCAAGGGTTAGAGATCTGAGTGGGAGGAGACATATATTCCGCTGCAATCACAGTAAGATTTCTGATACTCTTATGTGTTTAATTTTCTATCGTTTTAGAAGTTCATATTTAGGTTGTTAAATCAACATACTTGTGAGTAGATCTAAGTTCCTCGTAAAATAACTTCCAACAGTCATACCATCTTGACATGTACAATCATCCTTGAGCTCAAGACTCATTGCTGCTTAGCCTTAGTCTTTCCTCTACCTACACATGCAAGCAATAACCGTTATAGTCGACAAACTCAATAAGAAAAGTATATAACATACGATATAATACCGACTTGTATTTAGACGCCCACATACTTATCCACAAGGCTTAACAGATGATTAAGAACGTTCTTAACAAAGGTACAATCTCTGTACCACATGCACTATGTACCGGTACTGTACTAGTATTGGTAGAGTTTGAACCGTACCCCTGAGCAGTTTTCTTTGAAGTTTCACCTACCTTTTCTTTTCTCTTGTCCTTATGAGGATCATAGGTTCTAGGATATTTAGGATCAACCTTCTCGGTAATATTACCTTTTGGAATCGTTTGATTGGTTCTGCTTGTAGCGGTTAGTGCTTTGATTACAACCTCCATTCTCGCAATTTCTTGTGCATCAACAAATAAAATTGCTCTTGTAATGATAATTTTTCTTTAGCTATTTTTAGCTTCCTGGCCATGGTGATTACATGATCTGATTGGCTAGATTTTCCTCCTTTTCGGCATCATTATCAACGTGCATCTCTTGGCAATCATCTTCAAGCATATCTTGGTGATCATCCTCGTGTGTGTCTTGGTGACCATCTCCAATATCATCATAATCATTCTCTCTTAAATTATCGTTTTCAGCCATAGGATCTTCAGGAATAGGTTTCTTGCTAGTATGATCCTTCATGTGGCGAATGGTCGCCTAAGTCAGATTTACATCTCCTGTTTTAGCACTGGGATCAATGTTACTCTTTTAAGGATCAGTATAGTGAAGAATAAATTGGGTTCAGGTGAGTACCATAACTACTGAATGTAATATGGGATGGTATCATTGTTTTGTTCAGCTCTCAATGAAAGTGCCAAAATATTTACCAAGATTTTTTTTTTAAAAAAATATTTAATGTAAGAGCTAAAGAAAATACGATTAAAAGAATAAAAATAAAGAGAACACTCGAAGTTTTTACGTGGTTGGGGCATTAATGAGCCTTAGTCCACGAGTTTATATTATTATGAGATAGGCTGGAAAAGCCTATAGGAATATAATGAATATGAACACTCTATTCTCTTCTCAAACTTGTGAGTTAAGAAATTCTAACCCTTTGCATGAAGGATTCAATGTGTATTTATAGAGTAATATTGGTCATACTTATCTAATGGGGTGTTTACAGATAATACATTACTTTGGACTTATCAAATAAAGCTCAGCCCATGATGCAGTGACTGTATGCTGACTTAGCATGTTGATCATGGTCACAACTGTAATTAGTGTGTCCTATTATTATGGGTAATTAATTATATATTGATTACTTTATCTTCAGTTATGTTGTTTCTTATTTTAGCTTGATATTATTTTTTGACCGAGATTTGAGGAGAGTGATTTCCTTATTCTGCACGAAACTGTAAATAGGAAACTTCAACTGGCTTCCAGGTATACGCTGAAGGGTTCTTCCGACTACACAGAGCTAGGATCCTTCTGGATACGGACTAGCCTTGGCGAAGACTCATCTGAGCGAGAAGTGTAATTGCTTTCTCGGAAGGCCAGGTTGACATTGAGTTCAGTCCAGTTCATGTCGTTTAGGCCCATTAATGGGCTTTAGATAGTTCTCTGGAGTCCACGCATCCCCTTCCAGAAACACAGATAACATTTGTTATCACCAATATTAAACAATTCCATAATCACCAGGTTTGAATTCCTTGAACCAAGAATTGTTTGGTGTCATATGAAATGAACACCTTAAATCCAAGATCCATTATGAATCTGAATTCTCAGAGCTAACCAGAAGTGCACTAGCTGACTCATAACCATCACTCATCACAGTTGCATCTCCCTCTGATCTTTCATCACCATACTTCTGTTTTTTGGACAAATTCTTCTGATATGTCCTTCTTTCTTATAGTGGTAACATCTCAGATTCTTCCTGTCTTTTGACTGTGACTCAAATTGAGATTTTGATCTTGTTCTCCCTTTTACACCTTTGTTGTTCTCTCTCTTTTCACTTATTCCTTTGGTAAACAAACCTTTTCCATTCCCATTGTTCCTTAATTCACTTCTCCGATTCAATTCATTTGAACTCAGAGATAATTGCACATTTTCAAGTGAAATAGATTCTCTTTCATACACCATTGTATCCTTGCAATGCCCAAAAGGCTTTGGCAAAAAACTCAACAATAACAAGGCCCGATCTTCATCGCAATGGTGATACCAATGTTCTCAAGATCAAGAATTGGTTTGTTTAATTTATCCATGTGTTCATCAACAGATTTCTCCTCCATCATCTTAGATGAATAAATAGCCTACTTCAAGTACAACATGTTCACCAACAATTTTGTCATGTACAATTCTTCCAATTTCATCCAAATCCCAACAAAGGGGTTTTTTTTGAAATTTTTCTCAAAACCTTATCACCAAGATTCAAGACTATAACATTATGAGCCTTTGCTAACATCTCCCACTTTTCCTTTTTAAGCATATTCTCAGGCAAGCATTTTTTCCCAAGTAGAGCCTCGTACAACCCCTAATAAACCAGCATGACCTTCATCTCATCCTCAATAACCCAAAGTCATTCAAACCATTAAATTTCTCAACATCATACTTAGCAGCTGCCATGATTCTAAGAACCAAGCTCTAATACCAGTTTGTTGTGAATTAATCAACATAGCAGCTCTAAAAAACCACTCTCACACACACACAGACACACACACACACACACACACTCTCTCTCTCTCTCTCTCTCTCTCTCACACACACACACACACACACACAAACACTTTCAAGAACCTACAACAAAACAATAAAACCAAAAATGAGAAGGAAGAGCAATGCAGAAAACTAAGAAAACAACACCAAGGATTTACGACTCCATGTGTAATGCTCTACATCTCAGTTGAACAACAACCATAATCATCTTCATTATCAGATTAAATTACAGAGGTTACAAGGAATTCAACTCAAGAACACAAGTGAGTTACAAGGATGACTTATCTCACTTGTGTAGAACTCTCTTTCCACTTCCCCTCTCTTTCTCTTAATCTTTTTCTGAATATACAAGTATGGACTAATGATTAGGGATACAGGTAAAGGGAAGTGTTATTTATAGTCTTGCAAATGTCTCAAGACTCTAAAGGCTCGTTTGGTACGACGTATTGTATTGTGTTGGATCGTGTTTTATTGTATTGTATTGTGTTGTATTAGTATTATGTAATATAATACTATGTTTGATATTGACTTGTATTATAAATTGTGTAAAGTTATAATATATTTTCAATACACTCGACCCCAACACCAACTACGGGTTCAGGTCCGGGTTTGGGTCCTAGGTCCAGGTCCCGGGTCTGAGTCTCGGGTATGGGTTTGGGTCTTGGGTTCAGATCCGAGTTTGAGTCCAAGTCTCGAGTCTCGAGTCGGGGTCCCGAGTCGGGGTTCGGGTCCCGTATACTGGGTCCCGAGTACTGGTTCGGGTTTAGGATTGGGTCCCAAGTTTGGGCCTAGGTCCGGGTCCGGGTTTGAGTTCGGGTCTGGGTCCTAGGTCTTGGTCCCGGGTCTAGGTCCGAGTTTGGGTCTGGGTCCGGGTCCCAAGTCCGAGTTCGGGTCTCGAGTTCAGGTCCAGGTCTCGAGTTTGGGTTCAGGTTAGAGATTGGTGTTGACCTCGAATCTTTTGTAAATATTATAATACAAGCTAAAACGAACCATTTGTTATGTATTGAATAATACAACATACATTGTATTATAAATTTTGGTCGTAATAATTAATACAATACATTGTTTTATCCAAACATATTGTTATTTATTATTTAATACAATACGACCCTTACACAACGTACCAAACGAGCCCTAATAGATTTAACTAACTTTGAACCGAGTTAACCCCACATGTCTTACTTAGTACTAACTTAACTAACTTTTATATGGTAACTTGTAACCATATTTTTCACAGTTTTAAAATTACAAAATACAAATTTTTCAGCAAAAAGTAAGAAAATAATTACAAAAATAACGAGAAATCAACCTTACTACTATAAATAAATTATAAAACAACAAAAAAACAATGAGAAAACCAATCTCATGACAATTACAAATAAAATATAAAACAACAACAAAAAAAAAGATTATCAAACAGTTTACTAATAAAAATTTATTCGTGTTAATATATTTTATTATTTTTTAAAATTTGTAGTCTATATAAAAATTTCTGAAAAAAAAATATGAAATTTGACACTATAACACATTATAGAAAAGACAAGGTCATGATGAGTATATAGAAAGATTATTACAAGTTTTAATGACTAGTTTTTTTTATAAGTAACGTCCTTCATTCTATTTATCAAGAAAATAAAAAATAAATGAAAATAAAAAAAGCTCGACTATTTCTTTTTTTTTTTTTTTTTGAGAAAGTTTCACTGTTATTATAATCAACCATCGTTTACAACAACAGAGAAAATAGGAGAAGGAATTTCTCCTCTCCAACAAGTGTCTACATCCAACCCAAGAGCATATTTTGCTAAACCATGAGCAACTTGGTTAGCATTTCTCTTAACATGAGAAACAACAATGCCTGGGAAAAAGGAAAGAAGACAACAGACATCTAAAATTAAATCAGAAAAAACAGATAAATCTGAGGATGCATGATTGATTGCTGATGAAACACGAAGAGCATCAGTCTCAACATAATCAATTTCCAGAGAGAGTTGCGTGATCCAATTTAGTGCATGAAATAGAGCTTTTGCCTCCATTTCGTCTGATCTAAAGCATCCTTGAACTGGCTTTGATAAAGCAGCAACTACCTGGCCATCATGATTTCTAATAATTGCTCCAACGCCAAGAATTTTGTCAGCAGTATTGACTGCAACATCGACATTAAGTTTCAGTTTGTTTAGTGATGGTGGCTTCCATGGAATGCCCTCTGTTGGTCGAGTCTTTGTTGCAGCAGAATTTGAAAGAGTTGCAGCAGTATGTGAAGATAGAGTAGCAGTAGGAATTTGAGTACTGGTAGCTTTAGTGTAGTTGTTCATATAAGTTGTTGCATATAAAGCCAGAGCAGTAGCTTCTTTGTTCTTATCTCCATGTATTATTTTATTACGGTCAGTCCATATCACCCACATAATGCATATCAACATTTCAAACTCTTCCTTACTAAACAAATTGGCAATATGGAAAAGATAATCACCATTTACCAAATGTAGAGCCTTTGCATAATCAATAGGAAAGTGAAATTGTTTCCAAACATCCTTAGCATGCCTACAGCAGAACAATGCGTGCCCAATCGACTCCCAAGCTTGTGTACACAATGAACAAACTGCCGAAGTCAGAACTTTCTTTTGGACCAAAGCAGTAGCCACCGGTATAGCATTATGAATCACTCTCCAAGCAAAGATTTTAATCTTTGAGGGCAGCTTGAGATTCCAAAAAACTTCCACCATTAACTATGTGAGTGAGATGTAGAATCTAACTCTTTGTCATTCAAATCTGAAGCTAGATGAAAGCCAGATTTAACCGTGTAAGTTCCAGCAATTGTGTAATGCCAAATGAGCCTATCTTGAGTTGGAAAAAAACTCAAAGGGATGGTCAAGATTCTATCCACATCTATATTCCCAAAATGAGTCTTCAACAAGGGCAAGTTCCATTCTTTGGTCTCTGAAATGAAGTGGGAAACTGGCAAAGTGGCTGGCCCGACATAGTTAATGGGACAAAAATTTGAAACATCAGGGATCCACGGGTCAGTTGCAGCAAAGACATTGTAACCATTCTCAATTTTATATCGAAGTCCTTTGATGAGTAACTTCCGTCCCCAACAAATTCCTTGCCAAGTTAGAGAAGGTGAATGACTAAGATTAGCATCCAAAAAAGTGGATTGAGAAAAGTATTTGTGTTGGAGTAATCGACTTAGTAAAGAATTTGGCATTTCGAAAATTCGCCAAGCTTGCTTAGCCAAGAGAGCTTGGTTGAAGTGAATAAATGATCTAAACCCCATACCTCCTTCAAATTTTGACTTGCAAAGGAGATTCCAATTCTTCCAATGAATCTTGTTGCCATTTTTGTTTGAACTCCACCAAAAGTTAGCCATCATAGACTCAAGTTGGTTACAAAACGTTTTCGGAAGTTTAAAACAACTCATCGCATATGTTGGTATTTACTGAACAACTGCTTTCAAAAACACTTCTTTGCCTCTGATTGAGAATAATTTTTCTTTCCAAGCTTTGAGCAATTTCCATATATTATTCGCTCCTTAATGTGGCTGAACATTTCCAAGCTCGACTATTTCTTATGGAAAAACGTTAGAAAAGATTTCTTTGTTTTTATATAGTAGATGCTAGAATTACCGAAAATAAAATAGACACACAAACATTATATTTATTCGGGTAAATATCATTTTAGATCCTGTGTTTTGCAAAAGTTACAGATTGGACCCTGTGTTTTGTTAAATGACAAAATGGACCCTGTATTTTCTAAAATAGTAAAAATAGGACCCTGAGCTTAATTTTTGATAATTTTTTTTTTAATACAACAAACTTGAAGACAATGCTTAGTACGAACAGATACAAAAAATGTAAACAGTTTTGTCATATAGTACTTTTAAATCAGATTATAATTAAACTTTATTTTGACAAAAAATCAATTCAGGGTCCTATTTGTACTATTTTAGAAAATACAGGGTTCATTTTGTCATTTAACAAAATACAGGGTCCAATTGATAATTTTTGTAAAATAGAGACCCCAAAATGATATTTACCCTATTTATTCTACTTAATAATCACGCATGATATTTGGTTCCTAAAATAAATAAATATAGAAATTTGACCTGAGAGCGGGAAATTGAATTAGATTGAGCATTAATCTATGATTTCGCAATTAATTGGATTGCACTAGTTTGGATTTGGGATAGTGTGATATTTAATTTCCAATTCGATCATTCTTCATAACAACTCTATTCTCCAAAGTCAACTAACTACTACGAGGGTAATTTCGTCATTACACCCTGTCCTTTTCAATTCGGTAAACGGTGGGTCGATTATATTTATGCCTCCTTAACAGTCTATCACATTCATTCAAAAAAACATTAAAATAAGAGTAACAACTAAACAACACTTATTACATGACACACACACACCCATTCATTTATTTATTATTCTTTTCAATTTTATTTTACACATATTTTGGTCGGCCTAATTCTATATCACACTAATTCAATCTAAATATAATATTTAATATTTTTCTTTGGACTCTTTATTTATATTTATAAAACAATAAAATAAAAAAGGCGGGGGCCGAAGTGGGACCCGCCAAGAGAGTTTGAAGTTTAAAGCATAAGCATGACATCCCATGCCCTTAACATTTAATCCTAACCGTTCGTTCATTCCATATTCGGTAAACGATTTCTTGCTTTTTTTTTTTTTTTAATTATTATTATTAAAAGGAAAAATAGTCACAGGTAACAACAGTGAGCGGCTTTCTTTCCTTTTTCATTCTTCTCTATCTACTTTTCAAAAAGCAAACTCAAAACCCATCTTTTGTCTCAGCAAACTTCTCTCTCTCTAAAATTTCAAAACAAGTTCGATCAATTTTAGATAAGAGAGAAACGAAGACACAATTTTTTTTGTAAGGAGTGGTTGAGTTGAATCTGATCCCAGAATCTCCATTGTCCATTTTGAGTTAATTATTATTATTATTATTACTTTATCCATTTTTCCATGATCTGTAAGTTCCAAGTTTCCTTTTTTGTCCTCATTTTTCTCTTTGTTCTACACCATAGTTTTGAGCTAGGGTTTTAGCTTCTCATTGTGTTTTATGGTATGCTTCATCTTTTTAGTTAGTTGATTTCAGTTTTTGTTATCATCATTATTTTTTTTTTCGGTTTAACAATCTTCAGTATGGGTTGTTAAGCTCAAATTTAGTAGTTATTGAAATCAACATGATGATTTTCTTTCCTTTTTTTTTTTTCAAAATATTTGTCTAATTTATTTATTTTGAATGGGTTTTAGTTTGCGGTGCCTGACAGAGTAACTGGTTCAAACAAAAAAAAAATGACGAGAGTAAGCAGAGATTTTGGTGATACGATGCAAAAAGAGGCTGTTCCAGCAGTTTCAGCCGATGTGATATTTGCTTCGAGTCGTTTTCCTAATTATAAGATTGGATCGAACAATCAGATTGTTGAGTTAAAGGATGATCCCAAAGTATTATCAATGAAAGAGGTGGTTGCACGTGAGACTGCGCAGCTGTTGGAGCAGCAGAAGCGCCTTTCAGTTCGTGACCTCGCCAGTAAATTTGAGAAGGGTTTGGCTGCTGCTGCTAAATTGTCTGAAGAGGTTAAATTACTTTACCAATCTTTTATACAATTTTCCTAAGTTTATAAATTTTATAACCTGCGATTCAAAATTTTACACACTAGTGTTTTGTTTTGTTGGTAACTTGGTATAAAAGAATTGAGGGTTAATGTTCATATGGTGTTTGTTATTATTATAATCTGAAAGTAAAATTTAAAAGGGAGTTTTTTCTTACCACTAGATGATAAGTGATTTGCTCTGTTGAAAGATTGTTTTGTTATGAAGTAAGATAGAGACTTTTTTCACTATGAATATAAGATTGTTTTTGTTATTATTCTCAAACACGTAAAAAGTTAATGTCTTTTTATTTCATACTCCGTTTTTTCGTTGTGTGAATATGTTGAAAGACTTTTTTGTTATGAAGCAATGTGTATTTTCAAAAATGTGAATGCATTGAAAGATTTTTAACTTTATACTAACTTTTTCTTCTTTCCTTAGTTGTTTTTTGTCCTTTTGAGGTTGTGAAAGTTAATATCATGAGAGACTTCACAACTTTAATATGTTGGACGCAAATTTAAAATTTTATTTTTTTTTTTGGGTGAAATGATGCAGGCAAGACTTAGAGAGGCAGCTTCCTTGGAAAAGCATGTCCTTTTGAAAAAGCTTAGGGATGCACTGGAATCCTTAAAAGGACGCGTGGCTGGTAGAAACAAGGATGATGTAGAAGAAGCAATATCGATGGTTAGTCTGTCTATTCTGGATTTTTCTATTAAGCAAGTTTATTACATTTCTCACTTTTTAAGTGGGTTAGAAGGGTTATTTATTTTGCGTGATATTGAAATGCTGAAATAAATTTGCAAACAAAATGGTATAACCTAAAGGAGTATCAACTTGAAAGATTGATAGTACAACATAGGAGCTAATGAATTTTGAAATAGAAAAAGAAAACATATAAGATCCATGAAATTTGTTACCTTTTTTTTAAGCAAAACCTCAACTTGTATTAATTGTAGAGCACATGTACCAGTCTTCTCATCTCACCAGCACCTCTGTTTACTCATAATAACGTCACTTACTCAGTATCTCGTGCTCAGTCTGGGAGTCAACTAATTACCTCTTGAAGTTTTAATAAACTAATTAATTTTATGAATAGCTTTTGGAGTTAACTTTGTATGTATTTCACTTTCCTATGTTTGTAATACATTTTCATTTTGATATTTGATACATACTTCTTCAGTTTAGCGGCTATAAATTATATGTATCCTCTCTCCTCCGGTGTGATTGAGTTAATACTGTTTGTTTGAACATTTTCGCTATGTCATTTGGTATCGCCCCATCTTTGAATAAAATGGAATATCATCTATCATCTCCAGGTGGAGGCCTTAGCAGTTCAGTTGACTCAAAGAGAAGGAGAGTTAATGCAAGAAAAGACAGAGGTGAAGAAGCTAGCAAATTTTCTTAAACAGGTAATTATAATTTCTTGACTGCTAAACTGGGGTAACGAGAGTTTCTGGTGTCATGGATGAATGAATTCAGTCTCAGTGTCTCACCTGATGAGAGATTAGTGGTTTTGTGATTAACCGTTTGTGGTTGCGTTGTGTATTAAGTGAATTGAGACATGGAAGTATTACATGATAGCATTTCTTACTTTTCAGTCATCAAATTCATCTTTGCCCGTTGGGAACTAGGTTTTTATTTTATACCATTCAGTAATTACCAAACTTGTTGCAACCACATCAGAAATATCAGCAAATTATGTACTAGTGATAACTAGAATTTTAGTGGGAACACAAGCCTTGCAAGTTCCAAAAATTTAAAAGGTTCAAAGGTAAGAAAAGATAAATTCACATGAAGCTCTAAAAACAAATATTTGCAAGAAGTAACCTTATGTTTCTCCATACCATTAGAAAAAGAGGCTTCATGTAGCTGACCTAAAGTATTAGTTATAACCTTAATTTGATGATCGCTTCCAGCAAACAATTCTTCATGGTACACTGGTCTACAAACTCCTCTTTAGTCATTGGTTATATTATCTGAAATTGAATATGTATTATCATTTTGTAGGCTTCAGAAGATGCTAGAAGACTTGTTGATGAGGAACGAGCATTTGCTCGTGCTGAAATTGAAGCTGCCAGAGCAGCAGTACAAAGAGTAGAAGAGGCTCTTCAAGACCAAGAGCGAATGTCTCGGGCATCAGGGAAGCAGGTTTACATCTTGTGTTCATTTTAGTTTTCTTATGGCAGTTTCTTAATTTCCGTAGGATTTTTTGTAAAATATGATCAATGAATTATTTTGATATTCTTATGCTCATGTATTGATATTTCATACAATTTTATATGATACTACAACAGTTGGTATTATCTTACAGTTTATGTTATCTTGGAATCTAGGTTGGTAGTCTTCAGTTTTTGAGAAATTTGCAGTCAAGCATTCTGATTACTTTTTTTTTATTTCTTGATGAACATGCTCTTTTTTTATCTGACTATTTAAATGTATTCTGACAAAGTACATTTGTATGAGGACTGTTAGGACTTGGAGGAGTTGATGAAGGAGGTTCAAGAGGCTAGACGGATAAAAATGCTGCATCAACCAAGCAAGGTGTGTGTTCGATTGATTGTGGTCTTGATTTTGTTTTTTGGATTTTTCTAAACTTTTCGTGGACATTTGATTGATTGATTGCAATTGTGTTTAATGGTATTTTGCTTATATCAATTGAAGTATGCTAATTTATTTACAACTGAAGGTTATCCTCACACTCAAGTTCTTACCAACTTCAACTTGTGACCATCCCAATAATAAATTTCATAAACTATAAGATTTTTTTAGCGATTTATTGGGGACTGTAATTTGGCTAAACTAGGTTTTTGTTTCCCACCCAAACAACTGTGATATTATGTTTTTCCAAACAGAGCTTAAAAGAGAAAATTTAGTTAAGGTGTTTGGTCATCTATGAGGACTACAAACTTTTTTTTCCTGTTTGCGTTAGATTCAAGGCATGGTTGTGTTTTAGGGAAAAAAATGAAAACAATTTCAGCATATGACTTCAACAAGGTAGTGTGGTGAAACAATTTTTTAATAATATCCTACTCTGTGCAAAAATTTCAGGGTAGTAACTAATTTGTCCTTTTATAAACAGAGTTTTGTTGGTACTTATGGATTAAACATCAATTTGTAGGTTATGGACATGGAACATGAACTTCAAGCTTTGAGGAAACAGCTCACAGAGAAGTCTAAGCATTATCTTCGGCTTCAGAAAGAGGTATGTCTCGCAAAGATAACCTTGGTTATATTTCATCTATTCAACAAGCTTAGTAATGAGCATAACGGCCCTATTGTTCCAATGGAGAGAAAGAACCTATGATAAGCTTTTTGGGAAGTTAATTTTCTGTAAGAGTACCATAGGCAATAATATTAATGGTAGAGGTAGTGATAACAAGTGGGGTCAGTGTGCTAATTCTTCCTTAAATAAAATGTTTATATTTATCCACAAACCCTTTTCTGCAGCTCCTGTTAGGAAAACATTGAAATTTTAACAATGTGAAGTATTGGTAATATATGGAGTGTCCATAATTTATTTGTCTAAAATTTTGTTACCATTCCTCTTAGTAGCTCCTTAAATAGGCTTAATTAAAGTTTGTGGTCCAAATGTACTTATTTTTTCTATTCTTGAAAGTTACCTGAGTGATGAGTATAAATAGAAAAACTCAGGTGTTGTGATTGGCAAGTAAAAAAGGTAATGGGACTAGTTGAAGAAAAAAAAATTTAAAAAAATATTTACGTCGATGAGACTGCTTATAATGTGTAACACACTGTGGTTTGGCATGACAGAGGATATAACTGGATTTTTTTTCTTGAGAATAACATGATGTCCTCACTCAGACTACTCTTTAGAGTGTACTATTTTGTGTATTAATGTTGCTAGTGCATTAATTAATTGCATTGCCTTCTCTATCTGAACAATTCTTTCAGCTGGCAATGAGCAAGAGAGGCATGGAGAACAATAATCAGTTGTATGAAATAGATGGTACTGAAGCTTTAGGTTCATATTTGCAAATTCAACCCTGCTCTGATAATGCTCCAGATCTATCTAGATGTTCAATTCAATGGTACCGTATATCATCTGAAGGCTGCAAAAAGGAGCTTATATCAGGTATGACGGTAAACTGATTTAAATGAACACCGTAATATTTGAACTATTTCTTATAAAAACTTCTCTAGACTTGTAAAGGGGAAAAATAAGTAGTTTGTTTTGGCAACTTTGTGTAGCTTCACGTTCCAGAAGAACTATATTTAGCACTTATTAACAGGCCCAGCATAAAGCTTATGTAATCTCCTAACACTCCCTTTTGTGTGTTGGCTTGTTAATTGAGAAGGAAAAATGAATATGTTGCTGAAGGTGGGGTTCAATATGATTCTTAAAAAAGGGAAAGAAAGCAAGATTGGTGCAATGTTCACTAGTCTCAAAAGCAATTAATTAACCAAACACGAAAGAAGATTCACTGACATGTGTCACTTTCGTACTGATCACCTCCAACAATATTCCGCATTTGGGTTTTAATCCTTATGTGCTAGAGATTGTCAGCCACAATGTATCTATCTAATGGTATACTTAATTGTTGATCTTTAGAGAACTAGAGTGTATGATTAGATCTGACCACCAACGTATGTAGTTTTTTTTTTGTCAGGGCCCACGTGTGTAGTCATATATCTTTTCTTGAGATATCAAACTGGTTACCAATATATGTTCCTGTGATATCAAGTTCGCAATAGTTTAGCTGCTATTCTTCTTTTAATCATTTTTTTTTTATTTCAGGAGCAACCAAATCAATCTATGCCCCTGAGCCCTTTGATGTTGGACGAGTCTTGCAAGTTGATATTATTGCAGAAGGCCAGACAATAACACTGACAACCACTGGTCCAGTTGATCCTGGTCTGACATTCATCTTCATTCTCTGATTATTTAACTTAGATTTCAGATATTTTCTGTTTATTTCGTTTATTTTTTTTATTGATCATAGCAAACTAGTTATGTAATGTGTGGAAATGGCCTGATTTGACTTTACTTGTGCAGCTGCTGGTTTGGGTAGCTATGTGGAGGCACTTGTTCGAAAACATGACGTTGAGTTTAATGTATGTTATCAATCTTTCTGAATTTCGGTGTCAGTATCAATATTTTACTGCCTGTGTCTTAAAAATCTCAAGATTTACCCTGTATATTCTTTTTCCATTTGCACATGCAATTGGTGATCATAGTGGTACAGAAAATGATTCAATTTTCTAATTTTTAAAGACTATTAAGTTTTCACAATATTCCTCGTTAAATTTTGATTGGCCCTATTTAGCTCAAGTTTGGATGAATGATAAAAAGACATTTATCTTAATAGAGTTAAAAACTGCTTTTCCTTTCATACAAGCAAAAAAGTCTGTAATTGTTCTCTCTCTCTCTCTCTCTCTCTCTCTCTCTCTCTCTCTCTCTCTCTCTCTCTCTCTCTCTCTCTCTCTCTCTCTCTCTCTCTCTCTCTCTTAATGATGTAGAATTATGGAGCCATAAAACTGCAGTATTTAAAAGATTTCTTGCTTTTGCAGGTGGTAATTACTCAGATGAACGGAGTTAATCATCAATCGGAATCTATCCATGCATTTCACATTGGGAAGATGAGGATAAAACTGTGCAAAGCAAAGACAACAATAGCTAAAGAGTACTATTCCAGTTCAATGCAGGTATATTATACTACTGTATTTCTTGACTTTTTTTTTTCCAATAATTGCCTGCTAAAATAAAGCATCATATCCAAAGCGAGGCACATATATCTAACCACAACTTCTTTGAAAATAAATCTTCAGTTTGTCCTTTTAAATTGAATATTTACCAGATCTCTTCATAAAAGACTTGATATTCCATTTTTATATAACTTCGTTTTCTTGGTCAATTAAGCGACTCCTGTTTTGTTTATGCTTTAGCTGTGTGGAGTTAGAGGAGGTGGGAATGCTGCAGCTCAGGCATTGTTTTGGCAAGCAAAGAAAGGGGTTTCTTTCGTTTTAGCATTTGAATCAGAAAGAGAGCGAAATGCTGCGATCATGCTTGCCAGGCGGTTCGCTTTTGATTGCAATGTAAGTGCATTTTAAAACTATGTTATAAATTACTACTCTGGTTCAATGTTCTCCCCATTCTCGTTGCACGAAAATTCTTAACAGAACGAGTTTATTACATGGCAGATCATGTTAGCCGGGCCAGATGATAGAGCGCCATTGGGGACCCAATAGAGCTCCGTGGATCTTAGCATCACTAATGTAATTAGTCAGAGTTTTTACCATGTATTATATAAGTTTGTAATAGTAGAGTATGTGGCGTTGTGTAATTGTGATAAGGCCTCTTACAATTTAATTTTTCTTACTTAATTGTATGTCCTTTTTCAACATGAAGGCATTTTTTTTTGTTTGCCTTTGTTATTGTTTATGTATGTTTGGTTGAGTTGCTGATTTTGTATGTGACACTATAAAGTATTATTGGAATTGTTTGATTGGTTGTATTACAAAAAAAAAAAAGTGAAAATTACATTAAATATGGGATTTCATAAAAAAGTTAGAAAAATATGGCATTTATAGGTTTGCCACTCTTCTATGGCATTTTTTAACATTTAAGATTTTTTATGGTATTTGATATGCCATATTTTTATAAACTTATTATCCAATCCCATATTTTATGTTTTTGTTTTTAGCTTAATTAGTTTTATTTTATTTTTTTTAATTTATTTTACATTTATATTTAAGGTTTTTTTTTATTTGGAAAATTTACACCAAATACTACATTTTTTTTCAAACTTTACATTTTTAATTTGACAAAACATTTTACTTTTATATTTTTCTTAATTTTTTTTTCTTTTTTACTGTTTTTTACTTATTGAAGCTTCATAAAGTTTTTTTTTTTTTTGTCTTTTTTATATATTTTTTTAGTCAATTTTGGCTTTCTTTTTTCTTTTCAATTTTTAAGTTAGTTGCTACTTTTTTTTTTCTTTCTCTTATCTCTCTCTATTTTTTTTTTTCTAATTTCACTTTGTGTCTCTTTTTTTTTTAATATTTTTTCTCAAACTAATTTTTTTCTCTTAATATATATAATAAGTGTACATTTTTATATTTCATTTTTTTTTACAAAAATTAAACTTGTTTTTTTTTTTTTATTTAAACTACTATTTGTTTTTTCTTGTTAAAAACTAATCATTCCATTAAAAACAGCAGGAAAAAAAAAACCAGTTTCATCAACATCATCCTGAAAAAAAAATAATATAAAAAATCATAATCTAAAAAGAATCCAAACTTTAAAAACTAGTTTCATCAACATTGAAAGAAACTGATAATTTCATTTAAAGAATAAAAAAGAAGTTTCATCAACAAGATAATGAAAAAAATTACAATCTAAAAACGATACTAACTTTAAAAACCAGTTTCATCAATATTAAAAGAAACGAATTATTTCATTAAAAGAGGCAAAAAAAAAAAAATAGTTTCATCAATAACATAATAAAAAATACACAATGCCTAATAACTAAACTTTTACAAACGATACTAAATTTAAAAACCAGTTTCGAACATATAAATTTTATATCAATACCTAATAATTAAACTTCTAACCTCATTCTTTATTTTGACATTTAATTTTTTATTTTCTTGCTCAAAAATTAAACTTAATTTAAACATACAATATGCAGCAAATATAACAAAGAGAATCATAAATTAAAATCAAAGAGAAAAAAAAACAAAGAAAATTAAAGAGACAAAAATGCAATAAAAACCATAAAAAAAATAAAAACAGTGGAATGTGAGAAACCAGTTAGTAAAACAACCAAAATAAAAACAAACAAATAAAAACCAGTTTATTGAAATAAATTAATAAAAACTTGAATAAAACTCAATAATGAACAACAATAAAAAAAAATCAGCTATAAAAACTAGTTACTTAAAAAAACCAGTTATGAAAATAATAAAATAATATGTTTGTTAGAAACTGATTAATTAAAATAAAATAAAAATTGTTGTTCAAATATTATACAATAATAAAACTATTTTTATACAAACTAAAAAATATACAATAATATCATAAAAATGGAGCAACCCCATTACATAACAGTTAAAACCTGTGAAACCAATTTCGACATGTGAAACCAGTTTTGACGTTATAAAAAATCATAACAAAATACAAATGTTAATAATAAAGTTAATTGAAACCAGTTTCATCAGACAATCAAATAAAAACACACACACACATACATACACAAAAATACAAAAAAAAAAAAATACTAATCACAAATATAATCAAAACAACACATAATGCATACCAATAATTTAATAACAAAATATAAGTATAAATTTCCAACCTAGAAACAAAATAATAAAAAAGTAACTTGAAAAAAAATTCTAATAACATAATGAAACTATTTTTTTATTCTTTTAATAAAATTATTTGTTTCTTTCAATGTTGATGAAACTGATTTTTAAAGTTTATATTATTTTTAGATTATAATTTTTTTTATTGTTTTTTTTTTTGAAGATGATGTTGATGAAACTGGTTTTTTTTTTTTTCTGCTGCTTTTAATGAAATAATTAGTTTTTAACAAAAAAAATAGTAGTTTAAATAATAAAAAAAACAAGTTTAATTTCTGTAAAAAAAAAAAATAATATCTATAGTTGAGATCATTTTTTATTTATTTTAGTATTTTATTTTTTTAAAAAAGAAAAAATAAATAAAAAGAAACACAAATTTAAAGTTTTTTATGGCATTACTCATGACTTTTTCCCATATTTGTAAGTTTTTTTAAAAAATGCCATATTTAATGTAATTAAGTTTTTCTGCCATATATATCAAAACTTACTTTTATTTTCCCACATTTTTGTAAATAGCCCAAAAAAAAAAAAAAAATCTTACGAGGCTTGGGAATGTTGTTTTGAAATGATACTAAACACTGTTAGTTTTTATTTATTTATTTTTAATTTTTTAACAACAGTTCCTATTCTCATGATTTTTTGTTTTTGCATTAGGAAAATGAAGTAATCAAACGTATAACTAAAATAGCATTGTCATGTACTTATAAGTGGCACTTTGGCACTTTATGAGTGGTTGCGATTTTTTATAGTTATTAAAATATGTAAAATTAGATATTAAATTGAACAACCTGTACTAATGTGTAAACAAATTTTTTGTTTGAGCGCAAATCTATAATACATCAAGTATCAGGACTTCTCTAATGGGATACTAAAATCTTAAAAATAGTAGAATTTGGACACAAAGGGGCTGTTTGAAATAGGTTAATACTAGTAAGGGAATGGTAATGTGAAACATTACCTTGTTTGTTTGAAGGGTTTAGTCTTGAAATGTTATTCCCCTAGTAATATAACTACCCTTGAGGAGAGTAATGTTCATACTTTAAAAAAAAAGGTAGGATTGGATTATTACCTTCCATTATATTATTTTGAATAACATTTTTGAATTAATAAATAAATTTAAATACCAATAATATTATCATTTATTATAAATAAAATATTACGATATAAATATTTAGTCCGTGAGATCAGTTTTTTTTTTTAACTGAGTTATTTTATATTATTAGCAATAACATATATATATATTATACATGAATTTTATGCGAATGGTGTACATAAATGACATAGTGAACAAAAATAAATAACACAGTGATAAAATATATAGAAATGTTCATTTTAATTAATAAAAAAATACAATAAAATTTAATATTTACTAATTAATAAATATATTTCTTTAATAAATAATTATTTTATTTTTATATGTAATTAACATTAAATAGATATAATAAAAAAATATTTTTATTTTAATTTTTTAAAATAATATATAAGATTCCTCTACTCAACCAAATAGTATAATTTAATTAACAGGAATATGAATACACATTATTCTACACAACCAAACACAGTTTACACATTTCCACGCCCCTAAAATTATTCCAATAGAACACTAAATGCTATCCTATATGTGTGGGATATTAGAATATTTTTATTTATGAAAATTATTTTCTAATTAAGGAAATGATTTTCTATTTAAGGAAATAAATAAATAATTGATTTTCTGATAAATGAATATTTTATATTCATTGAATCTGAACAAAATCAATTATGTAATATTCTATATATGGTCAGATTTCTATATTCATTACCTGATTTGATTTCCTGAATTAATTGTCAAAATATTCTGACAATTAATGTGGCGCAGATACTGATGGAGTATCTCACCTATAAATATAGGGTCTCGGTCCCCGAGCTCCTCACTCATTCTGAATTCATTCAGCAAATTCCATCTAAAGAGAGTTGAGAGAGCGAGGAAGCCCGAACTCCAATACCGAAGCTATCGCAGGGATTGAAGCTCAAAGATCAATGGCTGGAGGTACATCGATCCTTTCATTGCATATATTATTGATATGATTAAAGTTTATTTTCCGCATTTCATATCATTGTATATGCTATATTACATACACTATATATATAGTCTAACAGTTGGTATCAGAGCGGATTTATCTCTGCCTTGATTTTATTTGAGTTTCATATATATATACATACATATACTGTTCATATATATATATACTTATTTGGTTCATTTCGTGGTGTATATATATATACACATATTCATATAATTCTAAATATATATATATAATTTTTCATACGTATATATATATATCTTTATTCTTATATATATTATATACATTTATATACTGTATATATATATTTTTTCATTTTCACGTATATGTATATATGTTTATATATATATATATATTGTATATTATATATATGTTTTATCACATAATAATAATCATAATATTCATTTTTATTATGTGATATATACATGCATATATATATACATGCATATATATATATATAAACACGATCGGTCCAAGTTTAATTTTTCCGTTTTTCATTTTTCGGTGTTTATTTCAAATTCTATATACATTACTATATTCGTATAGTATTATAGATCGATCTAAGCATTGAAAATCCATTGAAAAACTTAAAGATGGAAAAATTTTTCAGTTAAAACTTTTTCGGACCCGATTAATTTCGTGATATTAAAGTATATATTTTTTCGTGTTTTTGTGCATAAAATCTATGTGGATCTCTTTATTATTTGATTTAAAACCATTTAGATTTGAAAACACGCAATTTGGTCGTCAGAAACGCAATTTCCGATCGGGTTTGGGTCGGGTTCGACGAACCCGCATGCAGAAAAACGGGTCAAAATCGACCCGGTTTGGCTGAAGAAGACGACGCAAACGACATGTCGTTTTCCAAAAAACGACGTGTCGTTTGCCCAAAACGACGTGTCGTTTGTCAAAAACGACGTGTCGTTTGAAAGCCTACATTTAGTTGTCGTTGTTGAAAAACGACATGTCGTTTTTCACATTGTGGAAAACGACATGTCGTTTTCCGTCTTCTGAGGCAGCCTCTACATTAATTAAACGACGTGTCGTTTTTACCTTAGGGAAAACGACATGTCGTTTTGTATATTTTCTCAAAGACACTTCGAATATAAAAAACGACGTGTCGTTTTTGCCTTTTGCAAAAACGACATGTCGTTTGGCGTATGGATTTTTCAAAAAAAAAAAAAAGGGAAAAATTCAGAATTTTTTTTTATAAATTTTTATTTTTTTGGAATATTAATTATTTTCCCATTTCAGTGTTAATTTAGTCAATAAATTGCATTTAGTTAATTTTCCATTTTTGTTTAATACATATATATAGTATAAATTGAAAATGGAAATTTGTTTAAATTTGGTAATTTATTACATGATTTATTTAGGCATGTAAAAATTGTGCTAAATTTCTGCAATTTATTGTCTAAATTAATTTTGAAAAATCTGCCATTAATTTCATATTAAGGAATTTGCATTTAATTAATGATCATACATTAATTGTATTATTTTGTATTTATTTGACAAATTTATGTTTAATGCAATTAATTTGGATTTGTATGATTTAAATGCTATACATAAATTCCTTTTATAGTGCTAGATATATTTAGAAATATTCAAACATTAAGATAGGTTGAATATTTTATTTAGCAATTAAGTTTCATAAAACTTCATAAAATTATTCATAAAATATTCATAAAACTTTATAAAATGAATAAAATATGAATAAAACGTAAGTAGTTTTGTGGTTTGACATAAGAAAACATGAACCTGGGACAAATGCTCATATCTAGAACGGTTTTTAATGATCTTCGGACGACCACACTAGGAGCACTAATCTCGGTTGATTGTCTATTATGTTAATAACGAAATTACTTTTAGGTAGAGCCCAATACCTAATGTCTAAAGTGAAAATATAATTTTTATAATTAGGGAGTAGCCACAGCATCTTTAATTATATAAAATTATATATTAATTAAAATTCACCTTAATGGACAAAACTTGTAATTAATTATTTGGATATAATAATTTTACCCAACATGGATTTTATTATATTTTTATAATTAATTAGGATAATATATTAAGTTAAATTCTCTTAATTTACCCCACAGGGAGTTATGAGGATTTGAATTAATAGTGTTATCACAAATTTTAATTAAAGATAGATTTCATTCCTCCATTATTTCTAAATTAAATACTTCATTAAATCTATCATAAAGTTCATCTAATTTTATTAGATTTAAAATTTAGCCCACAGGCAATTTTAGATTTAATAAAATTTTCATCTTCATCATGTTTCTACATTGGTAAAACATGAATTCATTAAAGCCTCAATTCTTTTAACATCTAAATTTTTTGTAATCCTATTCTTGCAGCTATTTCATCCACCTTTAAATATGCTGAAATCACTAGTGAAATCCCTGAGCTTAGGAGTGACAACTTCAAAATCTGGAAGGAACGAGTTCTTCTCCACCTTGCTTGCACTGACATGGATTATGCAATAAGGAAAGATGAACCACTGCTATCACCGATACTAGCACCGCCGCCGAGATTGCCTCGCGTGAAAAGTGGGAGCAATCTAATCGTCTCTGCATCATGTTCATTATGTCCAGAATTCCTATGGGAATGCGTGGATCGGTGGAGCCACCTGAGAAGGTGAAAGACTTTATCAAAGTTATGGATGAGCAGTTTGACACTTCAGATAAATCTTTGTTCATCAACCTCATCCAAGAGTTCTCGTCCACAAAACTCACCGGTGTTAAAGGAGTTCGAGAACACATTTCTAAAATGAGGGACATCACTGCTCATTTGAAGAAACTCGACGTTATCATTCCTGATACCTTCCTGGTTCATTACATCCTTCACAATCTTCCTCCACAGTATGGGCCTTTCAAAATTTCCTACAACACACATAAAGAAAAATGGACTATCAATGAATTGATGACCATGTGTGTTCAAGAGGAAGCCAGGCTCCTACAGGAGCAAGGAGAAAGTGTTCACTTGACCACTCAACCTAAGAAACGCAAGCCATTCAAGAAGAACAAAGGGAAAAAGCCCATGGCTCCCAAGGCTGCCATAAAGAAAGATTCCATCAAATGTTTCTTTTGTAAACAAAAGGGACATGCTAAAAGGGAGTGCGACCAGTTCAAGAAATGGATGGATGACAAAGGTAATCCAATTTCCTTAGTATGTTATGAATCTAATATGGCTAATGTTAATCTTAACACATGGTGGATTGATTCCGGTTCAACAATTCACATAACAAATTCCTTGCAGGATATTCAAAATCTAAGGAAGCCAGTGGCAAGTGAGCAAAGCATCTTATCTCGGAAACAAGATGGGCTCACATGTGGAAGCTATTGGAACATGCAATTTAGTTTTAAGTAATGGTTTTATTTTAAAGTTAGAAAAGACCTTTTATGTACCAAGTTTCTCTAGAAACTTGATTTCAGTTTCAAGACTTATACCCTTTGGTTTTTCCTTTACATTTTCAGACAAATATTTCAATTTATATTATAAATCTGAATGTGTTGGAAATGGTATTTTGTCTGATGGTCTTTACTGCCTTAATTTACAAAATAATACCACTAATAATGTTATGCATGTTCACGCGGGCACTAAAAGATGTGTTATGAAAGAGGATTCCTGTACATTGTGGCACCGGAGATTGGGACATATCTCCATTGATAGAATTAAAAGGTTGGTAAAAGATGGGGTACTCAATACCTTAGATTTTACTGACTTTGATACTTGTGTGGATTGCATTAAGGGAAAGCAAACCTCCAAGTCCGTCAAAAACCGGTGTCCATAGGAGTTACCGAAATATTAGAAATCATACATACCGAGTATATGTAGTCCAGATATGGAGTCACATGGTCAGAAATACTTCATCTCATTCATAGATGATTACTCACGCTACATGTATATCTACTTACTTTATAATAAAAGTGAAGCATTAGATGTCTTTAAGATATTTAAAGCTGAAGTAGAGAAACAATGCAACAAGCAAATTAAGATAGTGAGATCAGATAGAGGAGGTGAGTATTATGGTAGATACACAGAAGATGGACAAGCACCTGGTGCATTTGCGAAGTTTCTTGAAGAAAATGGGATTGTTGCCCAGTACACCTTGCCCGGTACACCCGAGCAAAATGGTGTTGCAGAAAGAAGAAACCGAACATTAATGGACATGGTGCGGAGTATGCTTAGTAGCAACTCTAACCTTCCTAAATCCTTGTGGACTGAAGCATTAAAGACATCCGTGTACATATTAAACCGAGTTCCAACAAAGGCAGTCTCAAAAACTCCTTTTGAATTATGGAAAGGTTGGAAACCAAGTTTGAATCATGTACGCATTTGGGGATGTCCATCTGAAGTCAGAATATATAATCCACAAGAGAAGAAATTGGACCCAAGGACCATAAGCGGATTCTTTATAGGGTACGCTGAAAAGTCTAAAGGTTACAAGTTTTATTGTCCATCTCATAGCACAAGAATTGTGGAATCAAGGAATGCAAAATTTCTTGAGAATGCCTTGATCAGTGGGAGTGATCAATCAAAGGACTTAGGTCCTGAGAAAGATCCTTCAGAACCTTCCACTTCAAAAGCAAGATTGATAATGGTTAACACTCCTGTAGTTCAAACGAATGTTGAACAACCATTACCAATCACTGAAGATCCACAAGTTGGTAATGATAATCTAGTAGATCAAAATGTTCAAGAGTTGCCTGCAATTGTTGAACAACCTGCTGAACCCGCCGTCGCTCCCAAGCAGCCTCGTTGGTGAAGTCTTAAGAAGATCTACTAGACCTATCAAACCAAAGATTTACAAAGACTATGTTGTGTATTTATTAGAATCTGATATTGGAATTGGAAATGATCCAGAAACGTTTTTACAAGCTATGAACAGTAGAGAATCAAAATTGTGGTACAATGCTATGGATGAAGAAATGAATTCTATGAGGTGCAACAGAGTCTGGGAACTTGTAAAGTTGCCTAATGGGGCGAGAGCCATTGGCTGTAAATGGGTCTATAAAACTAAGAAAGACTCATTAGGCAACACTGAGAGGTACAAAGCGAGACTTGTTGCTAAAGGATTCACTCAAGAGGAAGGAATTGACTATACAGAGACTTTTTCTCCTGTATCAAAGAAAGATTCCCTCAGAGTCATCTTGGCATTAGTTGCTCATTTTGATTTAGAGCTGGAGCAGATGGATGTAAAAACTGCTTTTCTGAACGGTGATCTAGAGGAGGAGGTATACATGAAACAACCAGAAGGATTCTCCTCTAGTGAAGGTCAGGATTTGGTATGCAAGCTCAAGAAGTCCATCTATGGATTAAAACAAGCATCCCGCCAATGGTATTTAAAATTTCATGATGTCATCTCTTCCTTTGGATTTGAAGAGAATGTCATGGATCAATGCATATACCTGAAGGAAAGTGGGAGTAAGATCTGTTTTCTTGTTTTATATGTGGACGATATTCTTCTTGCATCCAATGATAAAGGGTTGCTACGTGAAGTGAAACAATTTCTTTCAAAGAACTTTGAGATGAAAGACATGGGTGAAGCATCCTATGTCATAGGCATTAAGATTCATAGAGATAGATACCGAGGTATCTTAGGTTTATCTCAAGAAGCCTACATCAACAGAGTTTTAGAAAGATTTCATATGAAAGATTGTTCACCGAGCGTTGCTCCAATTATGAAGGGTGATAAATTAAATTTGAGCCAGTGCCCAAAGAATGATTTTGAAAGAGAACAAATGAAGAACATTCCTTATGCTTCTGCTGTCGGAAGCCTAATGTATGCTCAGGTGTGCACAACACCCGACATTGCTTATTCTGTCGGAATGTTAGGAAGATGTCAGAGTAACCCAAGGATAGACCACTGGAAAGCTGCAAAGAAGGTAATGAGGTACCTTCAGGGTACTAATGATTACAAACTTATGTTCAAATGAACCGACAATCTAGAAGTAGTTGGCTACTCGGACTCGCATTTCGCCGGTTGCGGTTGATTCACGTAAATCTACATGCGGTTACGTGTTTATGCTCTTTGGTGGAGCCGTGTCTGGAGGAGTAACAAACAAACTTTTACCGCCACTTCTACTATGGATGGCGAGTTTGTTTCTTGTTTCAAGGCTACATCACATGGTGTATGGCTAAAGAGTTTCATTTCAGGCCTTAGAGTGGTTGATTCCATTGCAAGGCCGCTAAAGATGTTCTGTGACAATTCAGCTGCTGTTTTCATGGCTAAGAATAACAAAAGTGGAAGTCGAAGCAAGCACATCGACATTAAGTACTTAGCTATTAGAGAACGTGTTAAGGAAAATAAAGTGGTCATTCAACACATTAGCACTGAATTGATGATTGCCGATCCTATGACAAAAGGCTTGCCACCTCATAAATTCAAGGATCATGTAGAGAACATGGGACTTGGTTCCCTTATGTAATTTGTACAAATAAAGTTATTATTAATGAAATTCTTATTTTTGATTTTCTCATATTTATGCGCATCTTAATTTTACATTTGAGAAAAATTTCAGAGGACCTGAATAAACATAAGGTTTAGGGTTTATTCACTTAAGTACATTGCCACATAAAGTACATTGTTATATAATAAATGTATTGTAATACATGGAAGATAATACTCGATTCATAATGAGGACATGTCGCTATGATTCGTATGTTTATTATATAATGAGGAACGTTGGGTTTGAATATTTTAGTTTAAATACTGACCAAGTGGGAGAATATTAGAATATTTTTATTTATGGAAATTATTTTCTAATTAAGGAAATAATTTTCTATTTAAGGAAATAAATAAATAATTGATTTTCTGATAAATGAATATTTTATATTCATTGAATCTGAACAAAATCAATTATGTAATATTCTATATATGGTCAGATTTCTATATTCATTACCTGATTTGATTTCCTGAATTAATTGTCAAAATATTCTGACAATTAATGTGGTGCAGATACTGATGGAGTATCTCACCTATAAATATAGGGTCTCGGTCCCCGAGCTCCTCACTCATTCTGAATTCATTCAGCAAATTCCATCTAAAGAGAGTTGAGAGAGCGAGGAAGCCCGAACTCCAATACCGAAGCTATCGCAGGGATTGAAGCTCAAAGATCAATGACTGGAGGTACATCGATCCTTTCATTGCATATATTATTGATATGATTAAAGTTTATTTTCCGCATTTCATATCATTGTATATGCTATATTACATACACTATATATATAGTCTAACATGGGAGTCTATAGTATCCCACTATTTTTAGTGGGACACTATAGATTACACTAAATTTTTCTTTTTCTTTTTTTAACATTAAAATAATATGTTTATGATTAAATTTTTATATTTATATACATATTATAGTGTGAGATAATTTAAGAAAATAATATAATAATAAAGAATATATATTTTTAGTGTAATCTTTAGTGTTGTGGTTGGCATTGGAAAAAAATTTAATGTTGAAATTCTTTTAGTGTTTATTTAACACTAAATTTAGGTTTCTCCATTGGAGTTGCCCTAATAGTAAAATCTAAATTTGGTGTTAAAATCAACACAAAAAAACTACTATTTCAACACTAATTTTTTTTTCAATTCTAATCACAACACTAAAAATTACTCCAAATTTTATATTATTTATTATTTTCTAATTTTATTAAATAATAAAATTATTTTAATAGTAAATATATATAATTATTTAGTTTTTTCTCTTAAAAAGTATTTATTTAATTATTAAAAACTTAAAAAATAAAAATAGTGTGGTTTATAGTACACCACTAAATTTGGTGAGACACGGTAGACAAAAATAATTTTAATGTCTTATTGAAATAAATATATTGTGAAACTACACTATATTTAGTCTTTTGAAGTCTAGAGATGCCCATAGCTGCATAGAACCTCTAATTAGTAACTTCCCTTTAAAATTATCGAACCACTTGATGACTTGTGTGGAGTGGTTGAGGTTGACCCAATAGAGAAAAGAAAAGCGCAAAGCGGAAGTAGACAAAGTTTAACACGTACTTAAAATACCTTTTTATACGCTTACAGGATTCGTCCTTTCTTCTTTGAATCCCCCCATAACTCTACTCTTCCTCAAGATTCCTTCACCATCTCCACCCTCCGCCTCCCTCAATCTCTATTTCTTTGACTTCTTTGGTCCCATCTGTTTAAAGAGTATCTCCTTCATCGGTCACGAAGGTATCTCCTTTTGCTTTCTCAATTACTTTTTTCACATGAAATGGGTATAAACTTTGTATAAGATTTGATTTTAGTTTTTGTTCATCATTAATACTTTGATTATATGTTTTAAGGCTGAAACTGATTGTAACTTGCCTCTTCCAATTTTCAAGAGTCGAAAATGGTTTGACCAGTAGATAGATAGATAGTTAGTCTTTTACGAAACTGACAATTTTTAATTTAAATGGTTGATATGATTTTGGACTCTTGAAGAGTTTTGGACCACTAAACCATGTTCTTCAAGCTATTCCAACAATTGGGTCAGTCACAAAAACTGGTGGAATAGTAATTTTGATGTTAGTATATTTGTGTAATCTGTGTTGACAGATATGGGTGGTGATGAGCAAACTCTGGTGGAGATCTTAGAGGAGCACATCCCAATTGATTTCTCCAAATACATTAATTATGTCAGTGCTCCACAAGCTGGTGCCATAGCAACATTTTCTGGTACAACAAGGGACACTTTTGATGGCAAAGATGTTGTGGAGCTGAGATATGAAGCATATGTGCCAATGGCTCTGAAATGTGTCAAGACTATATGCTCATCTGCAAGATCATCCTGGAATCTCCATTCCATGGCGGTTGCTCATCGCCTTGGCCCAGTTCCTGTCGGTGAAACGAGTGTCTTCATTGCAGTGTCATCAGTTCACAGAGCAGATGCATTGGATGCTTGTAAGTATGTGATTGATGAGGTGAAGGCATCGGTTCCTATTTGGAAGAAAGAGGTTTATTCAAATGGAGAGGTTTGGAAGGAGAATTCCGAGTTCTTGGAAAGAAGATTGTTTGGGAATGAGGATGATGGGAGCTGTTCTGTTAAAGAAGTTGAGGTTCATAGGCATGAGAGAAAGAAGGGGTGTTGTGGTGCTAAGGTGAAGGTTATTGATGAAAGTGGAAATGATGATGAGAAGAGGTGCTTTGTTAAAGATGTTGAGGTTAATAGAATATGAGAAAGAAAAAAGTGTAGGTGAAATTCCCTTTATTTTTTCTTTAATAAGAAGGGCTCAAAAGTTGAAAAAATTTCTTTTGTTAATCTGCAATAACTGTGCTGCTTCTGCAAACTGGGCTTTCCTTTTATTTCTTCTGGCTTTGCTGATAAATTATTGTCTTTTTAAATCATCATAAGCAATTTATTGGTATTTTTGGGAAAAAGTGAGGTTGAGAGAAAGATAAAATGTTGTCATTACTTTATATACACAAACAAATATGCAACAACAAAAACAAACAATAGATGTCATTTCTTTGTTTTTAACAAAATAGGTCACAATAATATTGGTCCTGGTAATAATACTACTTACTAAGAAGCCAAGCTATAATAAAATAGCCACAACTCTTTTACGGATCATAACAGCAAAATAATCTCTCACTAATATTGGCCACAATAATATTGGTCATGATAATAATACTACTAACTAAGCCAAGCTATATAAAGAAATAGCCACAACTCTGTTACTGATCTGATGATGATTCAGCCAGAAGTTCTTTGGCTGGAGAATAAAGTGCAACAGCACCAGACTTTATACTCGAGTATTTCTTGAACACTGCCTTCAGCTTACTCTCTGCTGCACCTGAATGAAAGCCCACCAACAGCTTTGCACAATCACTGTTCAAATATACACAAAAACATCAGATTTACCATTTTGTATTCAGCTAGGTAGTTGAAGGAGAAAAACACAATGTTCATTTTAATTACATACATCAGTTGATTTTCAGAATATCCAGTATTATGCTCAAGAGTTTCAGTCCAAGCTGGACTCCTCTTAAGTGTGCATCTTGCAGCATAAACAGCTGAAGCAGCAATGGTTGAAGCACAATGTGCAATTACAGCAGAGTAGTGCATAACACCAAGTTCAGCAAAGAAAAACACCATATTCTCCAACTGCATAGGAAAAAAAAAAATAATCAAATAATTTCTTTATTAAACTTAATCCAGAATTCTAGATTTATTATAACAAGGTTCTACCTCCTCATCAACATTAGGAACTGAGGCTTTGATGTATCTAACAAGAAAGACATAGGGTGTGGGAACTGTCAAGTACCATCCCAACTTAACCAAGATTGCCTTCTCCATCACTAAAATCTGTTCTTTCACATAGGCATTGTCAGAAATGCAAACAAAGTCATTAACCTGCAAATTTTAGAGCCCAATATCAGTAATCGGTATAGGGAAATTAAACAAGGGGGAAAAGCCACAATTGAACCAACAGTTGTTGACGATGGTCTGACCTCTGGTGCCCAAATTTCTTCATATTTGCTTGCTAGAAGCATTGAGCTGATGCCAACCAACTGCAACTCCCTCCTAGGAACGACCTTCATTGAAAGGAATCTGTCTACAATGTTTATGGTAAGGTAGAGGGTCTCAGGCATGAGTTCAAATTTGTGATGAACTTCAATTAGCCAATCAATTAGGATTGATCTCATCTTAGCGTTTATATCTGGCTGTAAACCCATGTAGTCATTCACCTTGGTTTCATCCTGTAAAAGAGAGCATTAATTTATAAATATTACCACAGCTGAAAGAAAAATATGCAGAATCAAAAATAAAACTGCTAAGGATGGACTAACCTCAGATTGCTTGTAATAGTTGTACAATTCATCAATGTATTCAACTACAGCCAACTCATTATCACCATCTTTTGCATCAATATTCACTATCTCACCTTTAGGCTTGTTATTAATTCCACAAGCCGCCTGAATTTATTAACATAATTCAAATTTTGAGTGTTTATTTATTATATAAGAGAAATAACATTTAAAAAAGAAGTAAAATACCTTGCTTCGAGCACTGAGGGTGGATGTAAAAGTCTTCTTTATTGGAATCCCTTCCTTGAATCGTCTGACCGGTTTGACAACTTCATCTCCATTCTTTTGTTCAACCTTTTTAGAGGCAACATTTTCTTCAACGATGATGGGTTTCTGCAAATTAAAAATTTCCCATCATATTATTCAAAAATTCAGAATTTTTTTACCCTAACAGATGTTTTAGACAAGAATTTTTGCAGAAAAGACATATCTACCTTGTTCTTCTTCTCTACTTGGTTTTTCCCCTCTGGAGCTCTATCTTTGACTAAGTTACCAATATCTTTAAGAACTTTCCTATTTCTTCCTTCAAGGGGTACAATCTTCTGCTTAATTCCCTCTAGAAAAAAATTAAAAATCAAATTAGAGAACTCATTACGAAAAATTAAGCAGAAATCAAAGAAATAGATATTAGAACATGAAAACCCCAATTAATAAAGAGAGCAGTAGCTTTGATGTACCTCTTTGAAGTTGTTGGTGAGGCACAACAAGAGTAGCTTTGGTAGCCATATCCGAATCTTGATCTTGAACGCTGCTTCCGAAAACTCCGCCGATGCTTGAAAACAACGAAGATAGGAACACCTGGAGACGACTGCTGCCTCCTCCTCCTCCTCCTTGTACGTCGGTGTTTTCGATCGCCACCTTCGGCCCTTGGATTATCTCACTCAACAGCACACTCCCTCCCAAATCAATCCTCTTTCTTCTTCTTCACTTATATTTTCTCTTACTGTATTTTTCTTCTTCTTCTTGTTCGATTTCTTTGGCGGAATTTGAATTGGAATTTTGCGAAATGTTTGATTTATAAGAAGAAGCCGTTGGTGTTGGCTTTACCTTGCTGTTGAAGCTGCCCGAAACGATGCATCTCCCAACGGTCGAATTTTTATTGAATTATGGCCGTTGATGATGTTTAATCTAACGGCTTTAACCCTCCTTAGGTGATTTCCTTCTTTGGGATTTTCTAGCCGTTGGGTACTGGCTTCCGGGACGAGTCAAAGCGCTCCCATCCGTTTATAATTGGGCCATGCAACCAATTTTCTCTTAAGGCCCAAACTTGTTTGTTAGGAGATTTAAAAGAACCAATTAAAAAAAATTAGGAGTTTTTTTTTGGTAAATATGAAAAAATGTAGTAGAGTTTACTTTTATATGGCATAAATAAATAATGTAAAAAAAAATAAAATTAAAAATAATTAAAATTGTATACAAATCCTTCTTGCTTTCATTCTCTTTCTCTTCCATGGCAAAGAAGAAGAAAGTGGGTCGATAGCCGATTACTAGAGCTACGATTGGGACTCCGGTGAAACAATTAGAAATCGTGAGCAATGCTAGAACATGTGAGGAATTTGAAGCAACATTGTATACTGCGGATCTTTGCCCTAATCTAATTGTTGAGGAGGAAGCTCGAAATGAAATAGTCACTGAAATCAGCAAAAAGTCGGAGCTGGGCTGAGGAGGTGGAGGAGAACCATTGTTCGACAGCTCAAAACCACTGGAAGAAATTCACGGAAGGTAAGAGCCTAAATTTTGATGCTAAATTGAATTTTACTGAACCTTTAGTTAGGGATGGTAGGAAAATTGCTCAGATAGATTTGGAAGAGGTAAAATTGAAGGAAGCCAATGGGAAGTCGGCTGTAATATTTATGGTAATGGGAGTAATGTACCAGCAGTTATTTTTGAAAGGGTTTATACGTAGAATCTGGGGACATTTGGGTATTATGCAGATTGCTAGAATGACAAAAGGTCTTATTATAGTCAAGTTTAATGATGAAGCAACTCGTGATGAGGTTCTTGAAAACGGAGTGATACAATTCGATAGGAAACCTGTTATTATTAGACCTTGGACTTCGAATTTGAATGCTATTAAAATGGTGAAATCTATCCCTCTTTGGATCAGACTCCACAATCTAGGGCTTCAATATCGGGGGAAAAAAGCTTTGAGTGCTCTTAAGGGAAGCCTATTATAGTTGATAAACACACAAAGGATCGTACAAGGGTGCAATTTGCTCGTGTGCTTGTCGAAATGGAGATCACAGACAACCCTGATAGATCTTTCTGGTTTGTAAATGAGTATGGCCAATTGGTGGAACAGGGTATCGAGTATGAGTGGCTGCCTGTAAAATGTAAATAATGTGGAGGTTTTGAGCACATTATGGCTAATTGTAGAAGGGTTGAGAAACCTACTGAAACCTCGACAGTGAAGATGATAGTGAAGGCAAAGAAAGGTAATACTGCTGATCTGAAATCTGCAGGGAATCAGGTTGTGGAAGAGGTTAGTGTCACTGACTGAGATATCTAAGGATTAGCAGCTTGGTTCTCAAATAGTTACTATGGGAAATTCAGCAAGCAATCTAAGTCCTATCTCAAGTGATTGGCAATCACCCAAGTCAAGAATTTCTAAAGGAGCTGGGTCAATAAAAAGGTTAATGAGTCTTAAGAGCAAGTGCTTCGAAACTCTTTCGAAATTTTAAATAGGAAGCAGGGAGATGAATTAGGAGATGAGGGTCCATTACTTGCTTTTTGTTGATGGATTTTTACAACATGTGTAGTTGGAATGTGAGGGGTTTGAATAAGAGGGAGAAGCAAGAATCGGTTCTGATATTTGGAGACTTAATAAAGTAAGAGCTGGTGCTCTCTTAGAGACTAAGGTTAAAGGGGGAAAATTACAGAGGATGATGGCTAGTAGTTTTACTAGTTTGGAGTTCTATAGTAGTTATGATATTGAGGGGCATATTTTGGTTCTTTGGAGAAAGAACTATGCTCAGGTGGAAGTTATGGAGGAGTCCAAATAACATGTTCATTGTCATATTAAAATGATAGGGCAAAAAATAAATTATTATGCTACTTTCATCTATGGAGCAAACACTATAGATGGTAGATGTGATCTTTGGTCTGCCTTATCCATGATCAATGAAACTAAGGCGTGGATTATTCTTGGAGACTTCAATGGTGTGCTTCACCATGATGATAGGCTAGGGGAATCCTATTAGTGCTACTGATCTTGCTGATTCTACAAGTTGGGTTGCTCTAGCTTTTGTTGGGCCAATGAAATGAACTGGTTCTTCATTTACTTAGACTAACAAGCAAGATGCCATAATTTTTTCTCGTATTGATCATGTTTTTCACAATGAGACTTGGATGGATGATTTTCTAAATACCTCAGCTCATTTCTCGTAGAAAACTTGTTCAGGCCATTACTTTTGCATTGTCCACTCAGTTGTTACAGAGAATATTGGTTACAAACCGTTTCGATTCTTTAATTTTTGGGCTGACCACTTTGAGTATAAGCAGGTTGTTCTCAAAAGTTGGTGCAAACCTTTGAATTTTCATGGGTTAAAAGGGATTTATCTCAAGATCATGAGGCTCAAACATAAACTCACGACTTACAATAGTCAATCAATTTAAAATATAGGAGAAACCTATGAGAAAGCTAAAGATCGATTTAAAGAAGCTTAGCTCTTTTGCCAAGCTCATCCCCTATATAGACCTCTTCTTAATAGAGAGCACAATGCGACAGTTCATTTCCACAATCAAGAAAAGATGTACTTGAATTTCCTAAGTCAAAGAAGTAAAATAAAATGGATCCAAAAGTGGGGTAGCAACACAGTCTTTTTCCATGCCATGTTAAAGAAGAGAAAGGATGATAATAATATTGTTTCTTTTGTTACTGATCAGGGCACTTTGAATGATCACTTTCCAGATGTTGTCTAATTTTTTCTTGATCACTTCCGGAGCATTATGGGCAGAGCTAGAGCAACTTCCTTAGATTCAACAGAATTGCATTGCTATGGGCCCCAAACTTAACCTTGACCAACATGTATATTTATTAAAACCTTTCTCTCTTAAAGAAGTTAGGGATGCGGTGTTTAGTATTCCTAGTACTAAATCTCCAGGTCCTGATGGATTTGATTCTGGTTTTTTTAAATCTATTTGGTTTGAGGTGGGGAAAGATATAGACAAAGTTATTTCTCATTTCTTTTAATCCAATCTGTGACCTGCTGAACTTCACAACACAGCCCTATCTTTAATACTAAAAATAGATTTCCATTCACAAGCTATAGATTATCAGCCCATTGCTTGATGTTCAACTCTTTACAAGTGTGCCTCTAAACTCTTGTGTTCTTGATTGAATAAAGTCCTCTCGCGTTTAGTGGATCAGAACCAGGGTGCATTTGTAAAGGGTCGGTCTATTGCCTACAACATACTAATTCTTCAGGACATATAGAAGGACTATAAAAGGAAGAATTGCTCTGCGAGGTGTACCATTAAAATTGACATTAGCAAAGCTTATGATACGATCAATTGGGATTTCCTTGAAAAGTTATTGGTGGCTTATTGTTTCCCTGCAAAGTTTATTAGTTGGATAATGAATTGTGTGAGAAATACGTCTTATTCCTTACAAATGAATGGAAGGTTTCAGGGTTCTTTCAAAGGTGAGCAGGGGTTAAGGCAAGGGGACCCAATTTCTCCCCTTATATTTGTGCTTATATAAGTAATGAAAAATAAAGCTGTTTCTTTATTGATAATTGAATAGAAAAAATTACATTGAAATAGATTTTAATTTAGGGCACAAAGCCCAACACACTTCACTTCTTCTTTGGCATTGAAGTTGTAAGGAATGAAACTGGAGTTTACCTTACTCAAACAAAGTAGAAAAATAATTTGTAGCACCTAAATCTCTGTCCAACTCTAGTAGCAACTAGCATCACTGTCTCTTTCTGATGTCAAATAGATGGATAATCTTACAGTATATAGAAGCCTTATTGGAGCTCTGTAGTACTTGAATCACACAAGGCCTGATATCAGCTATGCTGTTAATTCTCTTAGTCAATTCCATAAAGCTCCAACATCTTTACATTGGAGTGCAACTAAAAGAATCTTAAGGTACTTAAAAAGAACCAACACAAAAGGGCTTCATCTCTACTGCAGTGACAAACTTAATCTCACTGGGTTTTCAAATGCATATTATGTTGGAAATTATTTTACCAGGATCTTAGATCTACTCACAAGTATGTTTATTAACATCCTAAATAAGAACTTTCTAAAACGATAAATTAAACACATATAAAGTTCAAGAAACCTTACATTGGGTGCAGCGGAATTAAATGACTCCTTCCGTTCAGATCTCTAACCCTTGATTCCTTTCTGTAGCAGAGTATTATCAAGATCTGAACCTGGATCTCTTTCTCTGAATCCTTGATGCTGAATCTCCTTTGCTGATGATCTTTCTTCACGATCTTCCTCACTATGATTGAGGTATTGCTTGATGTGTGTGGGCACTACTCTAATCACTAAGGTAATTTCGAAATTCAAAGGAAGAAGGAAGAGAGAGAGTGGCGACTAGAGAAGAGAGAGTGGAGGCTCAGGTTTTTCTGATTCAGAAAGTGTAATTTTCCTGAAGCCTTCACTATCTATTTATAGCATTCCACTAGGGTTAGATTTGAATTATATGGCATTAAAATAATGAAAAAATCAACTTAAAATACCTATAAAGGTGGCCGGCCATGGCTAGGTCGACTGGGCCTTGATTTTTACAATTTTAACACCTTTTGTATATGATTTTCTCAAAAATGCCAATTTCCTAATTCAATCATTTAAATGCCAATTCTAACTATTTAATAACTATAAATAATTATTAAATAATATTGTCATTTATCATATTTATTAATTGAACCATACAAAGTATCATAATTAACAAATATGCCCCTATTAACTCTTTCTTTACAATTTCGCCCTTACTTTGTGAAAATTTCACAAATAGACATAGTCTAATTCGTGAATTATAATTGATTAGTCAAAACCAATTACATGAGTCTTACAAGCAATATTATCTCAACTAGTGGGGGGACCATGGGTCTATAAAACCGAGCTTCCGATAAGTAGATTAAGAATTTAGCACTAAAATTCACTAACTTATTAATTCTTCGTTGAATCCACGCATAGAACTTAGAATTGCACTCTCAGTATATAGAATGCTCTATATGTTCCACCATATAGACACATCATTAGTTATCCATTGTTATAATCCTAATTTGATCAATGATCCTCTATATGAATGATCTACACAGTAAAGGGATTAAATTACCGTAACACCCTACTATGTATTTTATCCTTAAAACACTTGACCCCGTATAAATGATATTTCAGCTTATGTGAAATGAGATCTCCACCATTTATTTTCGTTTGGTCAAGCTCGAAGGAGATCATCCTTTGCTTACTATTTGCCAGATAGAAGCTATAGATTCCATGTTTATGCTAGCGCTCCCACTCAATTGCACTACCGTGTTCCCAAAATGTACGTATCACCCTGACCTAAAAGTAGGCTTAACTAACAAATCAAAGAACACGAATAGCCTTTAAAGATTGAGCCTAATCATAACAGGATTAAGATCATTTGATCTAGGATCAACTTGGCGATATTGACTTGAATAGATTTTACGGTAAGTTTAATTAAATCTAAATCAAAGTTCAATATCGGTCCCTTCCGATGCATACTCCATGCATCCAACCTGAGCTTTACTTTAACCAATGTTCTGGAAAGAACATAGTATTTCTCCAAATACAAGTAAACTCTTGTTGTAGATTATCATATCAGTAAAACCCTGTGTCTGATAAATCTAGGAAACTTTATTCAAATAGTCATGTTTACTTTCCAATGTGATGACAGCACAATAAACATGATCAAGTATGTGAAAAGGGTTTAAGATGAATTTATAAATCAATTAGACAAGCAATTGATAAAGTGAACCAAAACATACACAAATGAATGAAAAATACTTCTGTTTCTTTATTGATGTTGAATAAAATAAATTACATTGAAATGGAGTTTTATTTAGGGCATAAAACCTAACAGATTAGGCCAGTAATGCTGATGATAGAAGGTCTATAGGAGGCTATTGTGTGTATCTTGGAGATTCACTTGCGTCCTGGTCTTCCAAGAAGCAAGCAGTGGTATCCAAATCAAGCACTGCATTTGAATACAGAGCACTTGCTTATGTTAGTGCTGAAATATCATGGATTGAATCACTACTCAATGAAATCAAGTATCCTTTGCCAACAACTCTGGTCACTTAGTGTGATAATATGAGTGCTAGTGCTCTGGGCTCAAATCCAATGTATGATGTGTTGGAATTTATTTTACCAGGATCTTAGATCTACTCACAAGTATGTTGTTTAACACCCTAAATATGAACTTTCTAAAACGATAATTAAACACATATAAAGTTAAGAAAACCTTACATTGGTGGCAGCGGAATAATGTCTCCTTCCACTCAGATCTCTAACCTTTGTATCCTTTCTGTCGCAGAGTATTATCAAGATCTGAGCCCGAACGTCCTTCTCTTTGTGTGTGATCCTTCACAGTCTTCCAATCTATGATTGAGGTACCACTTGCTGTGTGTGGGCACTACTCTATCACTAAGGTTTCGAAATTGTGAAGAGGAAAAGAGAGAGAGGTAGGGTCGGATATAGAGAGAGAAAGTGGAAGGCTCAGTTTTTGAAAAAAGCAATCTGAAGAAAACTTGTTGAAAACTTATTAAAAACTTATTGTTTGACTGAGCCATCACTTTCTATTTATAGGCAACTACTAGGTTTAGGTTAGTAATTATTTGGCATTAAAATAATGAAAATATTAATTGGAAAATCTTACCCAAGTGGCCGGCCATAGGTGTTAATGGGCCTTGGATTTTGCAGTTTTCATAATTTTTATTTCTATTTTCTCAAAAAACGCCAATTTTCCAATTCTAACCATTTAAATGCCAAAACTAATTATTTAATAACTAAAATAGATTATTAAATAATATTTTCATTTAATATAATTATTAATTAGACATATAGAGTCTCTTAATTAATAAATAAACCTAGAATCTCTTTTCTTTACAATTTCACCCCTGCTTAGTGAAAATTCATAAATTAGACATAGTCTAACTTTAGAATTATATTTGATTAATTACAAATCAATTATTGAGTCTTACAAGCAGTATAGTCTCAACTAGAATGGGGACTATGGATCTATATGCTGAGCTTCCAATAAGTGAACCGAATTTACTAAGTAAATCCCTACTTATTAATCCCTTATTGAATCCACTCTTAGAACTTAGAATTGCACTCTCAGATTTATATAGAGCATACTATATGTTTCACGATATAGATATGCTATCTCATTTAACCATTGTTATAATCTTAATGTAATCACAGATCCTCTATCTAGATGATTTACATCGAGATGGGATAAGTTTACTGTTTTCACCCCTCAATGTATTTGGCCCCTTAAAACACTTAGCTACCTGTAAATGGTGTTTTAGTGATCTATGAATTAGTCACTGAAACAAGAGCTCATCCATTTACTTCTATTTAGCTAAGCTCGAAGGGAACTATCACTTGACTTCTATACACCAGTAGAAGCTATAGATTCCATATTTATGTTCAGCGCTCCCACTCAATCATACTATCATGTTCCCAAAATATACGTATCACCCTGACCCAAAAGTAGGCTTAACTAATAAATCAAAGAACATGAATAATACTCCTGAGTTGAGCCTAAGCATATCAGGATTTAGATTCTTTTAATCTAAGATCAACTACTGATATTGACTTGAAAATATACAACGGTAAGTTAAATATCGGTCCAGTCCAATGTATACTCCATACATTCGAAACCAGTATACTTTACCAATGTTCTGGAAAGAACATAACACTTACTCCAAGTGTAAGTACACATCATCGCTGATTATCACATCAGTGTAAATCCAAAATACTGATGAAGCAGGGACTTAGTCTTTTGAATCATATAATCACAATCACATTCCACTGTGTTGACAATACTGTAATTGTGAATATATGTTCTGGACTTAACATATTTTCTGCATTAAACATATTAAACCATAAGCATGAAGAATTTATGCAAACATAAATCACGTCAAATTTCTTAGATTGATAACTAATCAGATTGTAATGGGTTTTATTTAGGGCACCAAACCCAACATGATGTACACACTAAACATATTGTGCTGGACATACATTTTGTTCGAGATAAAGTTTTAAACAAGACACTGGAAGTCAGGTACACTCCATTAGTAGATCAAATTGCAAACTGTATGACAAAGCCTCTCTCATTCTAGATTTCACTACTTAATTTGCAAACTCAGTGTGAAGAACTCACCCTCTCATTTGAGGGGTGGTGTTAAGAAAGTCGAATACTCTGTTTAGTACTAATCTCTTTGTATTGGTGTGGTCATTATGTGGTTAATTTCTTTCTTTTCAGTGTTATTCTTTTCTGCTAGTGTCAGTTCCCTTAGCACCAACATTAGAGTCACTTGTCACTTTATCATTGGTGTTTGTAATACCCTATCAGAATATAGATAGAACATGTTGCCCTCAGCCTCCTTTTGAGCTGAGAATTACAAAATCAATAATGTACAAACTTTATCTTGTATAAATAATTACTCATAACAAAATAAAAAATAAAAAAAAGTAATTAGCTCGAATGTATTTCAGTCAAATGAGTATATCTTGGTTAAAGACACATGCTCATTAATGGGGTGATCTCTATTTATACAAAATCCATAAATTTGAAAAGATTTAGACTTCTACAAATATCTATTATTTATAACAAAGTGTGATTTAAATAAAGGTTAATTAGGATTTTTTTCTCCCAAATTTTAACATGTACCAAATTATGTTCCCGAAACTTTTAAGGTCGTTAAAAATACCCCCTGAACTATTGAGATTGTTGAATTTAGGGATTTTTGTCCAATTTTAGTAAAAAATTTCTAACATGGATGAAAGTTTAGGGGGCATGATTTAGTACATATTAAAGTTCGAGGGACATGATTTGGTAGATATCAAAGTCTGGAGAGCATGGTTTAGTACATAAACAATCACTGAAACAGTAAAATTGAATGAAATTAGACAAAAGCCTATAAATCTAACAATCTCAATAGTTTCAGTAGGAATTTTTAACGACTAAAAAAATTCAGAGAACATGATTTGGTACATGTTAAAATTCGGAGAAAAAAAAAATCTAATTAACCTTAAATAAATATAACTAATTAATAAAAAAATTGACTACACCAGCCTCTATGTCAACTTTATATGCTACAATTACATTTATTTTATTATTCTTGTTGCCTTCAATCCAATAGGAGTATGAAACGTAAATGTGAAGCAAGGAACCAAATGATTCAGTTAAAGAAAGTTACATAATTATCAGAAGAAGGAAGACAACCCACATAATAACCCATTTTTTCTTCCCTAAAAGTCAAGAAGGCCATCTTTATAATAGTAGTAGCTAGCTTTCACTTTTTTTTTTTTCTTTTTTCTTTTTCATTTGCCCCTAAATTACATTATTTAATTTTCAAGGTAGTGTCACTTGATTACCTGACCATATTATTACAAGTAATAACTTTCACAATTTATTTAAATTTACTTTTCGTGTTGTTTTCAATTTTATTCTGCTATGGTAAGTCACATGTGCCTTTTTTTAACATTACTGCTAAATTATATGGCGTCCTTTCTTCACTATGATTAAACAAAAGGGAAATTTACGCCTGGTACTGTCTTTTCTACTTTTATTTCATTTTTACTGTTAAACGTTATTTATTACATTTTTACTGTATCTTTACTTTTTGCTAAACCAATTTGTTATTCCATTTTAACTGATACATGTCATACTATAGATTATTTATATTCATTTTTATTATTTTAATGAGTGTAAAAGTTATGATTAGATTGATTAAGGCTGAACAAACTTTCTTTTTCAAGTTTATTATCCCATGGATTATTTGTATTCTTTTTTATTATTTTAATGAGTGTAAAAATTATGATGTGATTAATTTTGTGGCAGCTTTTTTATTTATTTATTAAAAATAATGATAAAAGTTGAACAAACCTTCTTTTACATGTTTATTTTTATTTTTATTAAATTAAAATTAAAGATGATAAAGATTTGAGTCAAAACGTGTCTTCATTTTACTTTTTGATGAAAGTGAGCCACACTCCATGAAAGTGACAACACACCAGCTCCTATCCCAAATATCTACAAATATTTTATCAAACACCTTTTATTCTAAAATTTTTGCAGAACAAGAACAACATGAAGTACTTGTTCTTTTTAGAAGATGGGTGGACTCATCTAAGGTGTCATGTAATAGTAATTGCTCCTCTTCTGTTCTTCTTCTTCTTCATGGGTCTCTTTCTTTTGTTTGTTTTTTTTTTTTTTCAAAATCCATACACTTATCATCTTTTTTCTAGCTATCTTCCTTCTTAAGTTCTCTTACTCTCTCCATTAACATATAAATTTTTTATTTTATTTCTTGTTCAGTTCTTCTTCTTCATCTTTTTCTCATTTTTTAGTTTTTCTAATTTTTAGTCACACTTTTGGAGGGAAATAAAAGAGTGGTTTTTTTATTTTGATTTTCTAGATCTGTTCTTGCAAATATAGGTTCTGGTACTTCAAAGAACACTAAATCGAAAATACCCTCAATCTGTGTTGGAGAACTCCGACTCTGATTTTGAGTTTGAGCCAAAGTTCCAAAGTCTCCCAAATCTGATAAGGTTTTTTTCTATTGATCTTGTGTTGTTTTAGGGTTTTTTTCAAGTTGATTATATTTCCTTTTTTTTTTTGCATGTTTTTTTTTTGTTTAGTCCTATTTTATAGTTTTCTATTTGTTTGACTTTGTGTCTTGTTTTGGTTTTATTTTGTTAACTCTTAGGAAAAGGATTGTTGAGGTTTGTCATTTCATTATTTTAGTTTTAATGTTTTTTTATGCTTGTTTTTTATGTTCTTTATTTTTTTTTTGTTGTTTTAGTTTTGTTTTAGTAGTGTTTTCTTATATTTTTTTTTATAGGATTGGGAATCCAAGTACACCCGATTGGAATACTACCATTCCAGAGTTTTTTTACGCTTGTTTTTTATGTTCTTCATTTTTTTTTTTTGTGTTGTTTTAGTAGTGTTTTCTTATGTTTTTTTATAGGATTGAGAATCCAAGTACACCCGATCAGAATACTACCATTCCAGAGTTTTTTTATGCTTGTTTTTTATGTTATTTATTTTTTTTTTGTTGTTTTAGTAGTGTTTTCTTATATTTTTTTTATAGGATTGTCACATTCTCTTGAAATAATTATGTTATTTTTCCCATTGTCCATTGCTCTTTATGAGAACTGGTATAGATTCCATGTCCTGTCATGTTTTACAATATTTCATTTATGTGGCCTTTTTTTCATATTAAAACAACAGTAAAATAACACTACAAAACAGTAATTTATTGTTGATTTAGTAATTTTTTCTCTTTACCATATTTTATGTTTTTTTTTTCTGATGTTTCTATGATTCCAGTGTTGATTTGTCTGTCCCTAACCACGAAGGACAGGTGTCGTTTGTGTTTTGTTTCTGTTTACAGTATAAAAGTAAATATATTGGGCCTTGGCAGTATAAAAGAAATAAAAATGGGCTTGGACAGTAAAAATGTAAAGTTTGCCGTGTCCCAGTATTTTTGAAAACATTTGGTAAAAAAACAGTATTTTTGTAAGTTTCCCTAAACAAAATGCCAACAGCATTACATGTGGTCGCAGTGAAGTAAAGAAATTTAACTTGGTTTGGTAAAATTACCAAACCTATACAATAAAAATTATATTTCACTTTTATTTTAAAATTACATACTCATTATCTTAATTTCTCTACTTAAATTCTAATTTATTTTTTTTCTCATTTTTACCACACAATAAATTCATACTTATTTCTCTCTTCACAATTCATTATTTCTCTCTACACACACCATACCCACACACAAAATATATATTTTTAGGAAAAAAGAGCATGTTTGGTATTATTTTCTGTTTTTTGTTTTCAAAAAATTATTTTTAGAAATGAGAACAAAAAATAGTTTTTGAAGTTTTTAAAAACAAGTCATGTTTGGTTAGTGTTTTTTAAAAACAATATTGACCAAAAGTAAATTGGTTTTTAAAACAGAAAACAATATTTGTTGTTTTCAAAATTCTTATTTTTTTTGTAACTTTGTTTTCTGAAAACTGTTTTAAAAAAACAAGGCCAAACAAGTCAAATTGTTTTCAAAAAACAATTTTCTGTTTTTAAAAACAAAAAAACAGTTTTTTTAGTTATGATATTCATGCACTAGCTATCAAGATTTTTCCTTTTACACAATTAATAATTATCAAAAAAAATTAACTTAATAAATATAAATAAATTAATTAATTCGAATCAAATTACACCAATACAATATACATGCATGTGAATGTACTTTTTTCAATTTTATTTTTTTTTTAAAGAAAAAGAATAAAAGAAAACTCTGACAACTTAAAAATATTTTAAGTAGTCAAAATTTTCTTGTAGCTTTTAAAGCATAATTTAAGACCTTAGAATACAAGCTATATAATTTTTTTTAAGCAGAATAATTATAGACAATGAAAGGTGAACGCCGACGATGCATATATATATAATACAAATGCCTTACTTTGTAAAGAAGTATATAATTCTTTATGGTAGATTATATTGCATATCCAGTATATATGGATATATATGATTAAATTAGTCCTCACGTGATCCTCTTTATCCTTTTCATGTATTTCATTGTATTCTCTAAACAAATAAATAATAATAATAATAATAATAATAATAATAATAATGTGTACTGCTTTATCTTTATTGATTGCGTACACTTCAATTTACGTACCTAAACTCTAGTTAATTATAATACTATTGCTATTTGCTACCCAACCGTAAAAGAAAATCAACTCTCACCCACTTACTTTGATAAATATTAAATAGTATATGTAGAGATTATATTGCTACATAAAGCAAGAGTATGCAGATATTAAAAATAATAATTTTTCTTTTCTTTTAAATATTATCCTTGAAAGTCATTTATTTTTTAGGAATTTGTCCAGTACTAATTAATTTAAAGTGTTGTAATGTAGTGCTTCTCTCATATTAAGTTGCAAATAACAAATAAAGTGATGAGATGTACCTATTTATATTATTATTAATTTGGCGTTATATGTACAATTTAAAATCAAATAAAATAAAAGTATGTATTTTAAAAATATAATTAAATTAAAAATTAATTAATAATTAAAAAAATTGAATAAAACTAAATTAATAGAAAAATTAATTACACATGTGTGTTGATGGATCAATAGTTTAAACATTCACATCATCAATTTATTTATCAGAATGACTACAAAACACTGTAAATAATTTAAAAAATATTTTTAATGGGCTAAAAAATTCATTGACATACATAAAGTTTCCAAAATCCTAAATAACCATATTTAGGAACAGTTTAATAAATTCTTATATCTTATATATTAAAGAGTTATTTTCATATTAAACAATTAACGTGTAAAAAAAAAAAAAGAAATACTTTATTAAACAATTCACATGCTGTAATTTAGTGTCACATGGTTGGACAGTTTTTTTTTTCTTTTTTTCTTTTTTTGAGAAAAATCATGATTGGACAGTTAAGACCCAACTACAGAGGTTACTAAACCCAGTACCAACACTGATACCCCTCTCTCTCTCTCTCTCTCTCTCTCTCTCTCTCTCTCTCTCTCTCTCTCTAATCTCAAACTGAAACCCCATGTCAGATAGCTGCAATTCTCGCCACTTTTCATGGCTAATGAAATCTTGCTACCCCAATCCAAACGACAACTCCACCACTGTCGTTTACGCCGTCGCCCCAAAATCCTCATCTTCGATTACCAACAATAACAACAACTGCCTCTCTTCCAATATCTCTTCACTCCCAGACGACATCCTCATCGATTGCCTCTCTCGTGTCCCACCCTCTTCCATACCCAATCTCTCCCTCGTCTGCCGCCGCTGGACCCGTCTCCTCCTCTCCCCTATATTCTCCGATCTCCGCCGCAATCACGGCCTTCTTCGCCACACCCTCTTCGCTCTCTCCGCCGCCGACTCCGCCCTCTTCGCTGCCACGTTACGTTTTCACCCAGACCAATCAGACAACAACAACAGTGAAAGCCCATGGAAAGTCTCTGCTTTTCTCCCCGATGACGTTGTTTCGACTCTTGGTAACCAAGGATTCCCCTCCCACGCGCGCCTCTCCGCTGTTGGACCGAGAATTTACATCGTCGGTCGGAATGCGACTCTCCGTTACGACACGTGGACTGGTACGGTCACTGCCAGGTCTCCGATGATGATCTCGCGGAAGAAATTCGCGCCATTGCGAAATTTGTCTCGGGTAAGATCTACGTCGCTGGTGGTGGTCCGAGAACGACGGCTGTGGAAGAGTACGATCCCGATGAAGATAAGTGGCGCGTGGTTGCTCACTCGTCCAGGAGCCGTTACGGATGCATTGGGGCATCGGTAGATGGAGTGTTCTACGTAATTGGGGGTTTGAAATTGGGCGCATCGGGAAACGATCAATTACGCGCCGCTTCTATTGAAGCTCACGTCTATGCTAGTTCAATGGATTTATACGATGTGGAAGCGCGTGCGTGGCTCAGAAGCCGAGCCGTTCCTGGTGGCGGATGCGTAGTAGCGGCTTGCGCTGCAGCAGGACATATTTACGTACTCGCCAGCCACGCCGTGGAGCTCACGTTTTGGAGATTCGACGCACGCCGAAAAGCCGTAGCCGGTTCAGGCGGTGGTTTCGGCGAGTGGTGTAGGATAAAGTGTCCGCCATTGCCAGCGCAGATTAGTGTGGACAGCACAGTGAGGTTCTGCTGCGCCGGGGTCGGAGACAAGGTTGTGTTGGTTCAGGTCTCCGGCTGCATCGATGACCTGCTGAGGAGGAGTGGACGGGGTGGCCGTGGAATGAAGGAGGGCTTGGTATTAGTGTACGATACCGTTGCCGGAGAATGGAGGAGGGCGGCGGATCTGCCGGAAATTGTTCGACGCGCTTCCTGCGTTTGTGTAGAGTGCTAAAATGCGCATGTAGTGAACGGAGCATACAACTATGAGAACCCGTTGCTTGGAAGCTTTGGGGCTTGCAATTTCTGGAAAGTGAGGATGATACGCCGTCGTTTTTTAGAAATTATTTACACAGAATATAATTATTATTTTGACCAATTTTTAGGGTCATCTGTTATTAAATTTTTAATTTGAAATGTCACTGTCCACCAACAAGTTGAATTATTGTTTTTTTTTTTTCTTTCTTTCCAAAATATCGAAGCTGTCTTTTTATTAAAGAAAATTGATGAAGAGATTTTATTATTTAGTAATTCCCTAATATGAATGAAAACTAGAATCTAATTAAAAATAAAATCTTCGTTTGCTTTATTTGTTGTGAAATTTCTAAATTTGGATTGTGTAATTATTTTATTTTAGTTTCATTCAAAATTATTCATGACATAATCCACAGTCAATTATATTTAAATAAATTGTTTTATATAATATGATTATATTTGAATGGACATTTATGCACATATATAGTGTTAAAAATAGGGATGTTTATACAATATCTAATCTAATATGTCCCATCTAGTCTAATTCAATTTATAAAGTGTAAATATTTGTATTTGTACGGATTGAATTCGATTAGAAAATTTAAAATTCGTACTTGTGTGGATTAGATGTTGAATGATAATTAAACATAATCGATTTAATTCAATCCACACATATTTACATACTAGATTAATACTACGTGTATTGCACATATATTTAATTATATTTTAAATTATTATTTTTGTTATGTTTATTTTTAAAATTTTATAAATTAAAAAAAAAAAACCACTTATTGATTTATTAAAATAAATGTATTAATATATACTTATTAATTTATTAAAATAAATGTATTAAAATTGTATATTGAGCAATATTTATTAATATTGTAGTGAAAACTTCTAATAATTAAATCAAACAAAAATAAAACTCCTAATATTAAAATAATAATAAAAAAATAATATTTTTTTAAAACCAAAAAAATATTATAAATAATATATTAATATTTATATATATTTTGAGTAATCTAAAATTAGTATAAATTCAATTATCTTAAAACAAATCATATTAATATTTATATATTTAAATTAATCTAAAATAAATAATATTAATATTTATATATATTTATAAAACTAATCCTACTAACACGGTTAAATTTAATCGAATATATTTATATCTTTAAAATATTCTGTTAAACCAACAAAAACCGTTAAATAGACACATATGAAGATATTATTAAAATATTACAATTAATATTTTAATGTAGAAAATAGTAATTTTAAAATCTAATACATATGATACAAATATATTTTAAAACTTAGTAGATCAAATATATATTTTATTCTTATTTTATATATATATATATATATATATATATATATTTTTATTTTTTCTTCTTTTGAATTTGTTATTTATTATTTTATTTATTATAATTTGTTGTTGGAGACATAAACCAACAATTAATAACTTATTTTATTTTGTTGTTAATTATGTGAAACAATATTTTTTTAATAAATATTAAATAATTTAATATTAAAAAATAATCAATCTAAAATAACTGATCCAATCCACACTTTTGCGGATTGGATGTGAGTCACTATGTGGATTGAATTGGATCCAAAATATAAAATCTGCACTTACTGCAGATCGGATGCACTATGAGCAAAATAGTGCGGATCGGATTGAAAGAACACCCCTAGCTAGAAATATGGGCCGGATTTTTTGACACGGCACAAGCACGACCTAGCACGAAAAAATATGTGTTTAGGCATGAGACAGTACAGCACAAAAAAATATGGAATTCAACACGACAAGCCCAAAAATACGGCACGTAAGCACGAACAGATTCATGACATATTAAAAGTACAATAATTTGATAATAATAACAATGATAAATATTTATTTATTAATTAAAATATTAGTATTATTCAAATTACAACAACTATAATTATTTTTATATGATTGTGTGTAGCTATTATTGAAAATAGATATAAATGTAATTAAAACTATATGTTAACTTAGATTTTCCCTAACAATAAATGAAGCCTAAATTAATATTGATAATTAATAATATATGTAGAACACAAAGAGTTTTTACGTAGTTTTGTAGTTAAATCTACATACTCCACGAGTCAATATTATTTCTGAATATTTCTTGAGAGTATACTTAGAATACAAAGGAATAACTATGGAATTTTACTCAATCTCACAGGATTTCTCCTTCCCAAAATGAAGGATCCCTTTCCCTTTAGGTTCTGTCTCTATTTATAGGGGTTTTAAAGATGACAGTTATTCTTCTTTAATTTTATCTAAGTAAATACTCGTGAAACGTGGACAATCCTCATGTTTCACATCTACAACATGTGGATAAAAAAAATAACTGATGGCAATCGTCTTTTGATCTTATCTAGAAGCAGTTTGCTTTTACCAAGATGACACATTCCAACTATGGCTGACATTATTCGAAGGTGTTCAAAGGATAGATGGTCAATGTTTATGTTGGGAATATTTTACCAGGATCTAGATTTACTCAGTCGCGGACCCAGAATGTAAAGTGAGGGGGGGGGGGGGCGTAAATAAATTTAAAAAGAAAATATAAACTGTAGTTAGTGGGGTTTGAACCTTTACCCTCTAACCTATTTACCAAATACCTTAACCATTACACCAAGGTTACTATTATATCTATAAATATCATCTTTTAATACAAATATATGTTGTAACTAATTAAAATACATATACATTTTTTTCTCGATTTTTTTTTTCAGGGGGGGGGGGCAGTGGGTCCGCCCCTGGATTTACTAACAAGTATGTTGATTAACGTTCTAAATATGAATATCTCTAAAACAATGAAATTAAACACATAAGAGTTTAGAAAACCTTACATTGGTTGCAGCAGAATATAATGACTCCTTCCACTCAGATCTCTAACCTTTGTTCCTTTCTGTCGCAGAGTATTATCAAGATCTGAGCCTGGATCTCTTTCTCTTCTTCGGGTTTGGTTATCACCGTCTTACTCACTATGATTGAGTACTTGACTTGCTATATGTGGGCATGACACTCTTTCACTAAGGGTTCAAATATGGTGAAGAACAATGAAGTAGGTGAGATCACTGTAGAAGGAACTCTCTCATCTACTAGTTATCTGACAGAGATAATTAGGTTTGATTTGGTTGAAGGCATCAAGTGGATGAGTGAGAGCATCATGCTCCTTTTATAGTATTTCAACTAGGGCTTAGGGCTGAATTATATGGATTAAAAAAGAATAAAAGATTGAGCAAAAACACTCTAAGGCTGGCCACATATTGGACCACATTCTAGTTACAATTTTGTCACTTTATTTCAACCACTTATTCTTCTTTCAATAATACCATATTTTCAAATTCAATCCTATAAATGCCAAAACTATTTAATAATTATAATTAATTATCAAATAAAATTGGCATTTATATTATTTATTAATTAGACCATACAAAGTCTCTTAATTGATAAATTGACCCCAAAATCTCTTTTCTTCACAATTAAACCCTTGCTTAGTGAAAATTCATAAATAAGACATAGTCTAATTTTAGAATTATAATTGATTTATTAAAATCAATTAACTGAGTCTGCAAGCAGTATTATCTCAACTAGTGAGGGGACCATGGACCTATATAGCTGAGCTTTCAATAAGTAGATCTAGAATTTACCAAGTAAATTTTCTAACTTATTAATTCTGCCTTGCGCCACTATAGATTTGGAATTGAATAGCACTCTCAATTATATAGAACTCTCTACATGTACCACGCTATAGATACATTATGATTATCTATTGTTACAATCCTAATAGTCAAAGATCCTCTATAGATGATCTACACTAAATAGGGACAAATTTACCGTTCTACCTTTCAATGTATTTTATCCTTAAAACACTTAGCTACCTGTAAATGATATTTCAGTAAACTAATATAATTACTTAAATGAGGTCTCAATCATTTATCTCTATTCAGCCAAGCTCGAAAGAAATCATCGTTTCACTTCTAAATACTTATAGAAGATATAGATTCCATATCTATGATCAGCGCTCCCACTCAATTGAACTACCATGTTCCCAAAATGTAAATCCGCCAAAACCATTTGTTAGCATCCACAAATAACTTGAAGAACATAAATAATACAACTAAGTTGAACCTAACCATATCAGGATTAAGATCCATAGACCTAAGATCAACCATTGATATTGACTTAGAAAGATATAACGGTAAGTTTATGATATATTATCCAAGTTCAATATCGGTCCCTTCCAATGTATACTCCATACATTCGATACTGGTAAACTTTGCCAATGACCTGGAAAGGACATAACACTTATCCAAGATCCAAGGTGTAAGTATACCTTATCGCCAATTATCATGTCAGTCTAAATCCAGTGAACTGACAAATGATGGGAATTAAAATTTTAAACATATAACCATGATTATATTTCACTGTGCTGGCGACACTATAATCATGAACAAATATATATATGTATATATTTACATATGTTCTGGACTTAATAGAATTTATACATTAAACATAATCGTGAAATAAATCATGTGAACCATGCAACATAGAATGATTTTTGATCTTTATTAATTAGTATTATATTGAAATGAGTTTCATTTATGGCACAAAATCCAACAAACTCCCACTTGCACTAATATAAAACAAAAAGTGCATTTCAAATAATCTCAACACATTGATATCCAGATCAAGTGTAGTATGTAGTATTATCTTTGTAATAGGATCTGACAGGTTGTATTCAATACAAACTTTCTCCACCATTACATATCTTTAGTCACAAAATCCTTAATATTGTGAAATTCCTCTCTACATGTCTACTCCTCTAGGGATACTGGATTCTTTACTTTTTGGCAACTATTTTTGTGTTCGTCAGAAAGTAACACTAGTAGTTAACAAATTATTAGTACAATGCCAAAAACTGTATAGAACTTTCTATAGGCTGAATAAGTATCATTCTTGTAACTTTAACATTCAGTCTCACTGGTAGAGTTAGAGACTTTAGATAGGTTTTTACACTTCTTCAAAATCACTGTTCCACCCCCAAAGTAATCACTATCTCATCAGTAGACTTTCTAGCACTAAGGCAAGTTTAGAAACCTGATTTGGTGTAGTCTAAGAGTATTAAAATACCACCCTTATCAACTAACATATAGTTCATCTTCTTGATCTGAAGATTCATTTGATTGTCTTCTAATCTTCCTTTTCTGGATTAATTTGATACCTACTCATTACTCCTATTCAACAGCAGGTGTCTATTCTAATGCATACGAAAGCATACCTAAGACCTCTCACTCTTAATCCTAAAGAATTATTTCTTTGGCCTTTATCTTTTATGAAATAGTTCAAATTTTTCCTTTGATAAATAAAATTTATGTCTAGAAGGTATGGAAACTAATCGCCTTTTATGAATATACTACTAAATATAACCTGTTATCTATTCTTGATATTTTACATCTTGTTTCTAATCTTTTATCCACTAGAGATCTCTAGTTTTTTCTTTGTTTGTTGTGGAAATTGTGGCACTGCAGGAATGAACATCTATACCATCACAAAGTCTCCAATCCTCACCTAGTTATTCACTGGACAACAAACCACTTACACCACTATCAGCTACATAACGCGACCTTTCTATAGGGCCGATAAAATGGGTCAAATACGATAACACGACTTGAAAATCGCTGATTTCTCGTTCTGAAGGTGAAAATTCTATTTGATTTCAACCCTGAGACTATTCTTAGTAGTCTTATTTTTTTTATTATTATTATTTTCTTATTTATAATTGCCCAAATGTATGTTTGCTTGACTTAGAATTTCTTTTTTTGCTCGAGCAAAACTGCTGTTTTTTTTTTTTTGAATTGCATTTTGTGAAGAAAAAAAATTAATATTTCTAGAAGACATCTGTTTTAAATAGCTTCATAGCTCACTTGTTTTTACATTCTATATGATCCCATCCCATATTGCGATTTCACAAGATGAGATGGGTTTGAATATGGATTTCATTTATTTTTAAATCCCTGGCTAAGATTGTATTGTTCTTTTAACTCATATCAGGTCATAACCTTTCGAGAAGGAGAAATTTTTTATACCAAGAATTATAATTTTCTCACTAGCCAATTGGAAGCAACGTATGTTATTTTTGTTTTATTTTTTTCCCTTGTAAACTTTCATTCAATACTATACACTGTCCAAGTTTTTCTCTTTTACCACCTGTAATGAATCTTCGTCTTCTTTCCTCTTCATAAGATTATATTTTTTATTAAGAAAAAAGAAAGTATTTTAAAGAGAAAGAAAATGCAATCAGAAATGTATAATGTAATGTACCAATTTATATGTTGGTTTTATTGTTTCTTATTTTCTTAATTACAGAGCCAAGTGAAGATTGTTTCTTATTTTGTGTTTTATATCTAAAGTTAGTTTGTATTCTTTATGCTGGTTTAATGAATTTGTTTTCTCTGGTTGAGGCATCTTTAATCAAAAGATATGATAAATTTAAATGATATATATGTATATAGATAAATATATGTAGGAGTTTCTCCATGTAGATGACGTCTTGTGACTTTTGTGGAAATGTACATTCTATACTTTTTGACTTGGTGTTGGTGGATTGTTGAATTAAGTCACATTGATGTGTTTGTCATTACTTATATGCTCTTTAGTCCTGTGAATTTAATATTTTTTAATAGGGAGATTGAAACAAGTTTCTATGCTTATGCAGTTATGCTTTAAACATGTCATTTCCTCTGTTTTCTCTGTTTAATCAATGGGGTTAAGTTTTTAGTCTTCTTATAGAATCCATGATAAAATCTCTCGTATGAATGAAGCAGCTCATGATCGGCCCATTTTAGTTCGGTTAAGCTTCATGAATAAATCATAGTACTAAAACTTGGACTGACCATTTTGTCGTAGTTACTAACACTGGAAAAGTTTTGTTTTGTTTCACATAAGAAGTTTTTCCTAGTTATGAATTATTTGACAGTAAACAGCAGTAGAGACCTCTGAATTGTTACTGAGTTCACGCAATTCATTTAATAAACAGTAACAAGCAGCAGTGATCTGAATTGGTTCATTGAACAATTGGTTATCTTTATCAACGCAGAATGTCAATTGAAATGGTGGCATGTCATCCATAGCTTTTGAGGCGATATCCATATTGGAAAAGATGCATTATAGGCGATATCTATTTTGGAAAAGATGCATAAAAAATATAGTATTTTTGAAAAAAATTCCACTAGTATGTAGTATAAAGTTCTCTTATATATTTACATCTACAATCAAACAACATTATAGTTCATTGCTTTTTATTTTGTTGAAGCCTCTTCATATAGTGATATGTATTTTTTGTTCTATCTTGGTGTTTGCTTATATTTTATTGTTAATTAAAGGAGTTTTATTTCTTTTCTCATGGTGGTTGATTGTGCATAAAAACACAAGCACAACAATCACTTTCAATTAAACTGATCAGATAGACAAATTTTATCTAAAATGATGTGTAGTTCTACAGGCCATTGTTTATTTTGATAATAATGGTTCTATGAATTTTCTGTCGTTATTCTTGTAGATATGTACAAGGATTGTTCCTGCAGATATATACATGGGTTACTTTTAGATTTCATTGAGTATTATGGCTTACAGATTGGAATACTGCAAAATTTGGGCTAAACCTTTTACTGAAAACATCGAGTAACATTTCAGGTTTTTTTCAATTGTTTTTCTTTATGATTTTTTCGTATAAAAAAAGTCTAATTATCTTTTTATTTTGTTGGTTTCTATTTGATAATTATTTGTGAAGAGGAGAATAACAAATAAAGAATAAAAGAGATTAGAGAAATTAGAATTTTTCAATTGTAAAGTTAAAAGTAATTAAAAGAATACAATTGATAAGAAGGTCTTATATAGACAACTAATATAAAAGATTAAAATAATTCTAAATAATTATTTAACACCCTTGTTGTAATTTCAGCGGAAATAACTTTGAGGATTCAATCATAAACCTGCAATAATCTCAACACTTGAACAGTAATAATGAACATAAACCAATTAATCAACACAATGAATCAAACCCGAAATCAAACAAAAAACAACACAAGATTTTATCCTGGTTCCGGTCCTAGAGATCAACATGATCCCTGGCCATACTCCAGCTGAGAAACATCACTAATTCTTCATTGATATGTGAATAAGAGAGCAGCAATACAATTACAATAACCAGAGCAATCACAGCTCAGATGGTCCTCGACACACACTAGAGAAAACAGTCACAGTTTTCTCTCTACCAACCTGAGTACACCCCTTGTTCTTGACCCTCTTCAAGAACAGAACTCTCAGCTTAGAACCCTAAGCAACTCTCTCTTATTCTCTCTCTTCTACCTTCTGCTCTCTCTTTTAAAATGAAAAGACTAGACTTATATATAGGCCCCAACTCAAACAAGAATAGCACCAACTAACTAACTAACATAACCGAAAGTTAGTTAAGTTAGTTGGTTTAAATGAGTTGGATAATAAGTTGGTTTAGAGGATCATATTTCCACAACTCTCTCTCAAACTTACGATGTTGCTGTAAAAAGGATTGAGAGTTTGCTTAAAAAACACACGAAAATAAGAAAGCGTATGCGACTTAGTAAAAAAGCCAGCAAGCTGCAACGATGAAGGAACAAAAAGTAAAGTAATGGTGTGATGATGAGTAAAATGGCAATCAATCTCAATATACTTAGTGCGTTAATGAAAAATTGAATTGTGAGCAATCTAAATGGCACTTTGATTGTCACATTATATACGAGTAGGACAAGAGTGAGTAACACCCATCTCAACCAAACAATCTCTTTAGTGGTAGACGTCATGACACAATACTCAACTTCCGTTAAAAGATTGAGAAACAACAGGCTGCTTCTTGCTCTTCCAAGAAATAATAGAATCTCCCAAAAAGATACAGAAACCAATGAGATTTTCAATCTGTGGGATCACGATCATGATCTGCATTACAGTACTAAGCTCGTAACTCCAGAGAGGAAGTGGAAGGCAGCAGTAGCTCTGAAAGATGGTACGTCGAAGATACCGTAGAATGCAAAGAACAATAGCCCAGTGAACAGTAGTAGGAAAAGCAACAACTAACAATATGAACAACATATGCAATGTCCAAACGAGTAATAGTGAGATTTACCGGACTGCCAACAATGGTGCGATACAAAGTAAGATCTTCTAAAGGAGTTCCATCAGAAGGAGAATACTGAACATTCAACTCAGATAGAGTGTCAACAACTCTAGTATCAATAGGCGAGCACGCTCAATATATAATACCAGTATTGTACTTTGACTGAGAAATAAGATAACTTTTGGAAAAAAGGCAACTTCAATATTCAAAAAATAACGCTGAGAGCCCAAATCTTTCATCTCAAACTGAGAAGCTAGTTCTGACTTTAACATTTTAATTCCTTGTGATTACGCTTAAGAAATTCACTCTTATAAATCTTGCTTTGATACCATAATAATTATTTATGAAGAGAAGAATAAAAAATAAAAAAAAATGAAGAGAAATTAAGGTTTCATTTAATTACAAAGTCAAAAAAAAAAAAAAAAAAAAGTAAGCATTATATGGGCAACTAACCTAAAACATTAAAATAAACCTAAATAACTATTTAACTCCATTGACAAAATATTTGGTGTATATAAAAAAAATTGATTATATTTTCTTCTTCTTCTTTTTTTTTAAAAAAAATGTAATTTAGATATTATATATATTAAATTATAAAATATAATAATTTTAGTTTTATACAAATATAAGTTTATTTTTTGAAAAAATACAAATATAACTCTAAGGACTTTCAGCCTTCATCCTTAAAAATGCTACTAGGATATATAAGACTTTATTTAAGACCACACAGGAATTGTTCTTAAAGAAATACTTACCTTGCATCACCAATCTTTAAATAAAGTTATAAGAATATGTGATCACTATTATAAACATTGGGTTTTAATAACACTCCCTTTTAGAACTCATAGGGGCTGTTGCTATATTTTTTTTTAGAATTCCTAATTGGAAAACTTAGAAAATAAATATTTTAACTTTTATATATATAAAAAAAAAATCATTATTTTAGGTGCCGTTTGGTAACACTTTTGTTTTTTAATTTTTTAATCACAAAATGAAAGTAAAATTTTTGTTTTTAAAAAAATTTATTTTTGAAAAACAAAAATGCGTTCTGTAACCACTTTTGTTTTTCAATTTTAAAAACAGAAAATAAAAGTGTATTCTGTAAAGTTTATTTTTATTTTTATTTTTTGATTTTATTTAAGTCGGGTCTAAGTTCGGGGTCGGATTCGGGTTCAAGTCAGAAGCCGGGTTCAGCGCCAGGGCTGTGGGGAGGGGATTTGAGTCCGAGTCTGGTTGTAATTCAAAAGATTGATTAAGAAAAAAAACTGTTTAAAAAAATATTGAAAGTGATTTTTTTTTTATTTTTAAAATTTTGATTTCTAATTATAAAATTGAAAAGTAAAAACAGTTTTATAGAACATGTTTTTGAAAAATATTTTCACTTTTGTACTTTTAAAAACAGAAAACTAATTAAAAAAGTGTTACAAAATGCCACCTTAGTTTGTTTATTTAGTGAATATAGGTGGATGATGGATTCAAAATGCTACCCATCAAGCAAGCACAAGACTTGATTTTCCTTTCATTGATGGATTTTTTTTTTAAGAAAAAAGTGTAACAAAGCAATATTAAATTGCTTTAAAATAAACCTCATTTTGGCATTTTAAAAATAGTGAGTTGGGCATTCAGAAAAAAAAAAAAAAATAGTGTGAGTTGGTAATATTTTTTTCTTACTTATTTTAAATGTAAAATATCATGTTCTTAAAAGTAATTCTTCTAATTTATATTGATAACACTATTTTAAAATATATATATATATATATATTACAGAAAGATGGTATTTTTATCATGCTAAAAATATGTTTTTGACTTTAAATCGTCCAAAGGACTATTTTAGTAAAAATGGGGTCATATATGGAATATTTGAAATAGGAGGTCTGATTGTATTTTGTAAAAGTAGAGGGAATTTTACAAAAATACTGCTTTTGGACCAAAACTTTACAATTATACTGGGACACGGCAAAAACAACATTTTTACTGCCCCAGCCCAATTTCATTACTTTTGTACTGCCCAAGCCCAACATCATTTCATTTATAATGTGAACAGTAAAACACACGGGAAACAACCTTCTTCGTGTGTGGGGAGACGCCGGAGACGGAAATCACCAAGAAAAAACCATTAAATCCGGCGAAGAGTTTTTTGAAAAGAGTTTTTTGAAAAGGAATCAGAATTGAAGAACAAGACGTACAGAAAACTGTCCCCCCAAAATAACAGAGGTAAACACAACAAAACCCAAAAAATAATTTAATTCTTAAGAAACCCAAAAAAAAATAAAAAATAAAAAAAACAAGATTTAGATCTGAAGTTTTAAAAAAAAAACGAAAACACAAATGTGATATTCTTTAATTTATGATGCAAAAACATAAATGAGGGTTGTTCTATTGTTAATTTGACGTTTGTAACACAAAATGATTTCGAAAAAAAAAATTGATAAAATAGTACAATTATTCAAACACAACATTAGGGTTGTTCTAATGTTGTTTTGCGGTTAGTAATACAAAAACATTCATACATATATGTATCAGACAAATATAATAATAAAAACTAACAAAAAATATAATGGGTATTTCTGTTTGGTTGTTTTTGTGTTGTTTTATCGTTGTTGTTTTTTTTTTGTTAATTTTTTTTTTGTTGTTTTGCTATTGTTTTATTGTTGTTGTACTATTGTTTTAACATTAAATAAGACCCTGGAATGACAGGTAATGGAACGTCTACCAGTACTCATCAAGAGCAATGGACAATGGAATGAAGATCACAATTATGTGAACTATGTGGCTAGTGGAGAATTCATACCAACAAAATGCAAGTACGAAGAGCTACTGCAAATACTGCTTACTTCATTGGGTTGCGAAAACACCAGCACAACACTACAAATACAGTACCAAGCTAAAGAAGGAATACCACCGATCAAAATATGCAACGATCGAAGCCTCTACTTTTACTTGGAATTGAAAATGAAGGAAACAGATTTCACGACATATCCACTATGTGTCAACCAGCAAAACAACAACACAACACCTGCTGCAACACCAAATTCGATATCCACAACAACACCGAATGAATATAATGTGGCAATGATCGAAAACAACACAACAACGCTTGAAAACAACATAACAACAACAGAATCATACACAACGGGACAGCAAACAGAAGAAGGGGAAAAGTCAGAAACAATAGAAGATGAGGAGGACAAATTCGACATAATTGACTATGCAAATGCGGTTCTTTGAAGAAATGGTAGAACAACTTGAAAACACCAGTAAAAAACTGGATCCAGAATTCGACATCAACAATGCAAAGTTAATAACAGACAAGCAACACCCCGAAGTGGAAAAAGGACAGGCATACAAAGACAAAGAAACTCTAAAAAATGTCCTCAGCTACTACGCAATCAAAAACAACTTTCAGTACAAAGTGTGGAAGTCCTGCTCTCAAGAGTACAGTCTGAAATGTGTTTACGAAAGCTGCAATTGGTCACTAAGAGCATCGAGAAATGGCCCAACAAACACATTCATAATCAGGAGGTTGGTTTTTTAATAGTTTTTTAATGTTGTTTTTGTTGTCAGCCTTAACAAATGCCCTGTTTCCACAATTTGTACTGAAATACACATGTTTGGTATCTGCAACAGGTTTGTTTTAATAGTTTTTTAATGTTGTTTTTGTTGTTTTTTTGTTTCAATAGGTTCTCAAATATGCACACATGCCCCATAAATATTAGGCATGAAGACCAAAGGCAAGCAACATCGAAACTGATAGGGGAATGCATAAAACCGAAGTTCTTGAACATAAAGACCAAGGCAACAGCGATGGACATAAAAGGGGAGTTGAAATACAGATTTGGCATCAAAATGAACTATATGAAAGCATGGAGAAGTAAGGAGCATGCAGTAAACGACTTGAGAGGTAATGCTAGTGACTCATACAGCCTAATACCGAGTTTCTTACACATGGTGGAAAAAACAAACCCTGGATCATTTGTCGATCTGAAAACGGCAGAAGACAACAGCTTGCTCTTTGTTTTCATGGCGTTGGATGCATCCATAAAAGGGTGGGGAGCATGCAGACCGATAGTTGTTGTGGACGGAACGTTCCTCAAAGCAGCTTATGGGGGAACTTTGTTGTGCGCATGCACACAAGATGCAGCAGGTCATATTTTTCCACTAGCGTTTTGTGTTGCAGATTCTGAGAATGACCAATCTTGGAAATGGTTCTTCAAAAAATTTAAAGAAGCGTATGGGGTACGGGAACACCAATGCCTAATTTCAGACAGGAATGAAAGCCTCATCAAAGCAGCAAGAGAAATCTATCCAGAAATTACATACAGTTACTGCGGTTACCACATTTTGAGCAACCTTAAAACAAGCTTCAAACAACATGCTGCCAAATACAATCTGCCATTCTTTGGAGCAGTCAAAGCCTACACAGAAAAGCAATTCGAGTTCAACATGGCTGAATTGGATGGATTGGACAAACGCATAAGACCTTACCTAAAAAAAATCGGGTATGAAAAGTGGTCAAGAATTCATAGCCAAAACAAGAGGTATTCCACAATGACCTCAAACATATCAGAATCACTGAACGCTGCAAATTTGGCAGCAAGGGAGCTACCAATTACAACACTGCTAGAATGCTTGAGAGCATTGGTGCAACAATGGACGCATACTAATAAGACAAAAGCACACAACACCTTCACTAAGCTATCACCAACTGGAGAAGACATACTGTTGAAAAATTACACATACTCATTGAATCTGGAGGTAAAATATTAATTATGCTTCTTTTTTTTTTTTGTAAAAAAAAAAAAAATAAACAGTAAGTAAAAGTTGTTGTTGTAGTGTTGTTTTAATAGTTTTGTATTGTTGTTGTTGGAATTACAGCTATGTTTGATTTTTTTTTTTTTCAATAAAATTTAAAACAGGTTAAAGCAACAACAGATTACTTGTTTGAGGTAACAAGAATGAAAAAATCGTGGGAAGTAGACCTAGAAAAAAGAACATGCACGTGCAACATGTTCCAAATAGATGAAATGCCATGCGGGCACACAGTGGCCGTGATGAGGGAGATGAACATGGACCCGTACACCTACTGTTCAGATTACTACACAAAAAAAAAATTGGCTGGCAACTTATTCAGGGACAGTTTACCCAATAGGACACCAAAGTGAATGGGAGGTACCGGAAGAAGTGAAGAATATTATAGTCTTGCCTCCACATGAAAGAGTAAAATCAGGAAGACCAAAAACATTAAGAAGGAAGGCTGGATGGGAAAAGGATCAACACAACAAGTGCAGCAAATGTGGTGAACTGGGGCATAACAAAAGAACATGCAGCAGAAGACGTAGAAGGGAATAAAAACAACAACAGAACAACAGTGGAAAAATAAAAGAAAACTACACATACGTTTTGAGAATTAGATATTGAGGAATTTAAATTTCTGAAATACAAAGGGAATACATTTTTTATTTGAAAAACATTGATTACATTGGGAATTGTTGATACTTTAGATTGGATATTAAAAGATGTTGGATACTAAATTGAATATATATATGAAGTTTGTTATTGAAACAGTTTGTGTTTTTAATACTGAAATTAATATTTGTATTCAAAAAAACAGAGAAACTATAAGAAAAAAAAACAAAAAAAGAAGGGATGTGAAATGAAAAAACAAACAACTTTAACATACTAACTTGTTTGTACATAAAAATAATAAGAAAAAACATACAAAAATAAAAAGATTACATGTTGTCCACACAAAACGTAAGGAAACACAACAGAACACCAATGTTTGTTTAAGAAAAACAGCATAAAAAACATTAAAACAACATTAAAAAACTATAAGAACAATGACAGTCTGATTGAAAAAACAAATCACTTCTTGGGAAGGCTGGGAGGGGCCTTGGATTCACTTTCAATGTTCTCAGTTTGCTTCTTCATCCCATATTGATAAAATAACACAGCCAAACGATCGCGGTGAATTTCCACATCAAAATCAGAGGATGGGATGGGTTTGCCATCAATGAAATACTCAGCAAATGATGCAACAAAAACACCACAATCACTGGAAAAAAAAACAACAAGAAAACACAAAAAAAGACACTATGAGAACACTGATAAAAAACAAAGTCACATAACAAAAAAATAAAAATACAAACAACCAGTGAAAAACATTGAACACTAAACATAAAACTTACGCTGTGACCTGCTCGGGTAAACCATCAACAGCAACAATAGGGAAAGGTTCCATAGTGCTAAACTTAGCTTCGTTGCGAAGGCCTTTGAAGTCTAACATAGAGAAGTAATATGGTAAAATAACAGAGAAAGACTTGCAAGCCTCTTTGGCAGCTGTCATATACCTCCCAGAACGCAATGAATTGTACAGATATATGCGCCTGTCAACTATGTTAAGACGACCACAAATCCAATGATCCTGTAATTTTACATTGATAGGCATAACAACATGATCAACCAAATGCCAAGGAGTGACACATAATATCTTACCACCTTGAATGTACTGGGCCACATTGTGAGAAAGAGACAACACCGATATATCGTTGTTTTTCTCAACAAACTTCTCATACAAAGTTGTTATGCTAGAACAAAACAGGCAATCAATTGTGGTGACTTTGATTTTCGGCTCGGCTGAGTACATTATTTTCTTACGAAGATAATAGAAAATGATGTCAATGTGCTGAACAAAAAGAAAAAAAAAGTAAGTAAAAAAACATTCAAACTTATAAAAAACTAACAGAACAACACTTAAAAACATTAAAAAAAATAAACAAAAAAACAATATGTAAAATAATAATAATAATAAAATAAAAACTTACAGAATTGGTAAGGAAACAATTAGGGTAGGCAAGGTTGTGAAACCACATCTTGTTGCTGATGTCCTCAACACCAAAACGAAATGGCGGAAATATTGTGTCCTTACCCTTACAATACACATTAGTTGTTGTGCTAAAAAAAAACAAATAAAAAAATATCAAAACACAAATAAAAAAATAAAAAATAACTGGAAAACGATAACAGATATATAACTGAAAACACCTACAAAAATACTTACTTAGATTTATGCTTTCTAAGACCTGTATCAACCCACTTGACAAACTCAGCTTCCAATTGCGGATCGACAGGTTCACCAATCTTGTTGTCCAACGGGCACAAACCACGCACATATTTAACGACCTTATACACAGAATCATCAGGAGAAACTGAGGATGAACCTGATTTAGATGCACCAGAAGCAAGCTCAATGAATGGGGATTTCAAAACAGCTCCTTTCTTCCGATCCCTCTTTTGAGGACGTAAAGTAGGAGTCTCTTGAAAAACAACCATTTCAAGATCAGTCTTCTCATAAGTCTCAACAGGAGCAGGGGCATTAGTTGAGGAACCAATCTAAAAAAGAGAAAGGATAAAAAAAAAAAAGATTTTTTTTAAGTTTCAAACAGTACAATAAAAACACCATAAAAACAACAATAGAATACCATATAAATACAAATTACAAAAAAAAAAACAGAAACACAAACCAAATTCTCCACAGCTTTAACAGCAGATGCAATTGTTGCATCAACATCAATGTTGTCCTCCCCACCTTGAGACTGTTCAGGCTGACAACAAAAAAAACAGTAAAAAACTATTAAAACAAACACAAAACACAGAAATCCACACAAAAAATCACAAAAAAATGATGTCCAAACAATAAATACACCTGTTTGATCTCTGCAATAGGTTCCACAGGGTCAGAATTCTTGGCATCATCCACCTTGCCGGTATCATCATCCCTCGAAACAACCTCGGGGACAACAACACCCTCATCGTTACGAACATCGCCCGTGTGAGCCTCATCCTGACCAGCACCAACACCATCTCCACCCAGATCATCATCATCATCATCAGTTTCATCGTCATGATGATCATCTCCTTTGTCATCGTCGAATTTATCATCCTCGTCTTCCTCCGAAGTGGAATCTTCATCATCCTCATTTTCTGAAGTACGAAGAGCATCTTCAGACTGAGATCCATTGTGAGTAAGACCACCTTGGGATGACTGAGAACAAAAATAAAAAATTAAAAAATTAATTAACTGTATAAAACAACATAAAAACACTACTAAAAAAATAACAGAAAAAGTAATGACAATTAAAAAAAAACACCTCAATAAGAATGTCCAGCTTCTTGTTCATCTCAGCAACAGATTTCATAAGAATCCCTTGCTGGGCCGACAACAACAGATAAACACTTTTTAAATTCCTCAAACTCAACTCGGGAGACATTCTCATGAGCAGATGATGAAGAAGAACCCATCAAGCCAGGTTGACCAGCAGGCTTGGAACCACCTTTAATTTTGAATTTTACAGCCTCGGGAGTAGTCTCACCAGAGAAAAAATCAGTGAGGCTCAAACTCAATCTCTCAACGGAAGTTGGAGTGATGTTTCTTAATTTTAACTGAAACAACAAAAACCAACAAAAAACAATATGCACATGAAACTGAAATTATAAAATAACAACAACAATAAAAACATAAAGTATAAATAATGTATACAAAAACAACATTAAAACAACAGTGGAAAGATAATAAAAAACAACAGGATTACCTCTTTCAAAGACCGATCGAAAATGAGGGTGTTCATGACATCCATTCTCACCATACCCTCCTTGTCCTTGGGTAATTTAGGTCAATTCAAAATCCTTGGAATGCCAACATTTGAGTACAAGGACAGTTTCCCAATAACATACGGGCAACACTCGAAAAACCAGAATTGAATAGCCAAAGGAAAACCCAATAACCTGTAATACCCACCATCCTCGTCACTACGAACTACCCTCTTATAACCAGAATCTATCTTACCCTTCAAAGAATGCATAGTGATATCAAAACAATGCTTGCCCCACCCAAATTCATTATATCGACCACTATCGACAACATCTATTTCCTCAGACGAAACAACTTTACCCGGGGGACCACCTAACAAATAACACTGCACAAAATACAATACAACCAACTTGACTGCAAGATCGTCGTTATCCTTAAGATTGTCAGCAATAAAAGCAGTCTGAATAGCACCCTTGGTAATTTTTTTGTACCCCTTAAAACAATGTTTGACCAATTCATTATCATCTTGCTTAAACTGATAAAAATCAGAATCAACATGACAATCTAACCCCGTGACCAACGCAAACTCTTCGATACTAAACCTAAGGTATTTCCCTTGGACACAAACCCAAAACTCCAACCCATTAGGCTGCTGAACCTCCCTCAGCAGCAACAATGAAGCAATTGGTAATGAATTATGTACTCAGGAATTCGAAGAAAATAACCAAACACAGATTTTGAAAAAATTTCCAATTGGCTTTCAGTTAAAATTCTCTTAATGTCACCAAGTACAGAGTAATACCCAGATGTTACTACTCTAGAATGATAGAATTGAGATCAGGTGTACTTGCATTCCCAATCCTAAAAAACAGAACAATAAAAACACTGATAAAACACCATAAAACACTACGAAAATAACAACAACAAAAAAACAATAAAAAAACATGGAACAGAATGCATAACATGACAAACCTCAATAATCCTATTAACAGGAATTTCTTCAGAAACACCTGATGATGGCAACACCTTTACAGGGGATTTACCCTTGCCCTAAAATAAAACAAAACAACACCAACAAAACAACAAATAAAAAATTAACAAAAACACATAAATAAAGCAAACAAGATATATAAAACAATTACAAATACATAAACAAAAACAAACAAATACCCAGATATATGAACTTCAAAAATCGAATTTAACAAAAAAAATAAAAAACCTGAAAAACAACAACAGATAAATAGTAAAATACCTTAACAGAAACAGGCGACTTAAGAAATTCAGAATCCAACTCAAAATCTGAGTCTGAATTTTCAACAACAGTTCGAGGTCTTTTTCCTCGAGTGTTCTTCGAAGGTCCAGCAATGGTTTTTCTTTTAACAGAAGGGGAAGTGGGGCTAGGAGGGTTCTCTTTCGCATTTTTTACCCATTTTTGATTTGGGTCTGGTTTTCTGCGATTGTTTTGTGGGTTTTGTAACTTTGGCCGGAGATGGTGATGAACGAGTAACGACCATTATCAAGAACTATGAAGGTATTTATAGACAAAAATAATAAAAATGGGAGGGAAAATGAGAGGGAAGTTTAAGATAGTGGTATGGGATTTGAAATTTTTTAAAATGAAAAAACCACCCACTACTACAACCGTATAACAAAACTGAAAATGGGGAAGAAGATGAACAGTTGAGGTGAGAGAGATTACCAATTACAAAATTTAGATTCGAAAATAATAAAAAAAAATAAAAGAAAAATACATAAATACAATACTTTTTGATCAGAACACATAACCGTCAAATCAAACAATTAAAAATATTTTTTTTTTAAAAAAAATAAACGTGGCAAAACCCTATCGTGACAAGTGGCAATGATAAATCCCTTACACGGTTAAAGTTTCAAGGTAGTAAACTGCCAAAAAAAAAAAAAAACAGTATAAATGTTGTTTCCAGCGTGGCACAGTATAAATGTAATAAAATGGGAAAAATGAGTAGTGGGTGTAAATTTCCCAAAGTAGAAGGACACATAAATAAGCCCATTCTCTCTCTCTCTCTTTTTCTTCTCAGACAAATAAATAATAATATAAATGACACATCAGCAATCAGCAGTGAATATTATAAATGACAGCTCAGCACTAAGTATCATATAAATAGGGTAATAGAGTGTAATATGTCATAACGGCTCCTCAGATATTTTTGTTCAGCTCTGTAAGAAAAACACACGAGAAAAAGAGTGATCAAATTCAAACCAAAGAAATAAAAATGAAGAGAAAAATTGCTATTGAGAAAATCGACGATAAGCAAAGAAGATTGGTTTCCTTTTCTAAGAGGAAATCCGGTCTCTTCAATAAGGCCAAACAACTTTCTCACCTCACTGGCGCTCAAATCGCCGTTATCATCTTGTCCGAGACCGGTCGTCCCTACGTTCAAGCCTCCCCCACTCCCTCTTCCTTCGAGTCTCTCATAGCTCCCTTCGTCTCATCGTCTCCCTCGACTTCCACTACCGAAGCCACTCATGAGATGACCTCGTCGATGACGGAGACGGAGACTTCGACGACTCAAGGTGAAGACGTGTTCAACCTTAACGATTCGTTGAGATATTTACTGGAGTTCGACGTTGAGAACTGCAACGACTTGAAAGAGCTTGAGGCGCTGAAGAAGAAATTAGAAGAAACGAGAAAAAGGACTGCCGTGGCCTTGGATTTGTCAGTTGCCGAATATCTTCTTTCTGACTAGTATTCTTATCAACTTCTTCAGTATTCTTATCAACTTCTGGTATTATTATTCTCTATTAATTGCTATGATCAGATTAGGGTTTTTTTTTTTTTTTTTTTTTTGAGTAAGGGTTTATAATTTGTTTTTAATTAGTTATATAACTCCGGTAATTTTCATATACATATAATTAGGTCATTGTAATAATATCTTCCTTGGTCAATTGTAATTGTTGATCATTCATTCCAATATATATAAGCAGTAGAGATTTTAATTTCAGTGTATTCTGTGCAATTATATATACTAATTGTTTTTCAGATATTTTTTACTTAAAAATTGGACAAAACTTAGTGGTTTATAGGTTTATTGTAGATAAGAAATTTATTAATAATTCAAAACTAGTGAGGAGAGGGAAACCGAATAGTACTATAACCTAATTAATTAATATATTCAAAACTAGAAACTTAAGTGTGTAAAGAAAATTAGTGTTGAATTTAAGGAAGAGAGTGACGATGACATGGGTTTCAGTCTGTTTAATTGGGAGCTCCTTTAACTTTGCTATGTTTTTAGTTACTTTTTGGGTTATTACCTTTTTATCTTCTGCTTTGGGAGTTTTATCTTTTATTCGTAACTATATATGAACTGTTCAGGGTCTTGTTGATTTGAACATCTTTAGTTCTTAAGGTTATCCTATATATAAAGCTTCGATCGATCTTGGCATATATTATCTCTTTTGGAGTCAGTTTTGGCTTCATATTATTTAAATTTGAGCATTTGCTCTAATTAATGGATTCTAAATATCTCTACTAGACTGAGACTAGTCCATATTTTTTGCTCTAATCAATTCTAAATATCTCATATAATCATATTTATTTGATGACGCATCATCTATTTATTACCTGACATACATTAAATCAATACTAACAGAATGTTAACAATGATATTCTTTATCTCTCCTCAATTAATATTAATACTCTCTCTACTAACTAATACTATACTTATATTACTTCGTATTGTTAATTAATATTTTTTATTGTTAGATTAGTTTGAGATAATGAATCGTGATCTTATTGAAATTGTTCAAATCAAGGTATTGAATGTAATCATGACTATATATATGTATTTATTACATTAATAGTACTCATATATGATCATTAATTAGTTTATGGGGAAAAAAAAAGCTATCTCATTTATAGTTATTAATTGTATATAAAGGATGATTCCCAATCACAGAACATATACATATTATTTTTTTATTTATTTTTTAAAAAGAAAATTCATTTCCAATGAGAGAAAATTATTCAAGGAAATGTAAGTCCAGAGCGGCAAGGCCTCATTCCATAATTAAAATACTATTACCAATTTTCTCAACAATAAAAAACATTCCTGGGAGTGAATATTTATATTAATAACAATAAAAAGAATATTGAAATGTTTTATAAATGATAACGAGAGAGATCACTATGATCTCTAAAGTCCAAAAAAAATTTCTATGCATCAAAATATGATAATGATAATATAAAAATGAAGAAAAAGTATCACTCGTTGTGTAAATTAACTCAGTTGTACCATAATTATATTCGTCTAACAAAATGAGACATGAGCAAGAGATTAGATTTTATATCACACATTACCATTAAAAAACTTCTTTTTTTTCTGTTGAGTAAACTGCTAGCAAAATAAAAGAGGAACGATATTACCGAATGAGGAATTTTGAGTTGAGTCGCGGACTATGTCGCTCTCTTAAGACGTTCGCGGCACTGCCCAGGAGTGTGCAAGCAGTCAGAAATTGCCGGTCGTCCCAAGGATAAAATAGCCCAGTCGTCGCACTGTATCGGAACCCCACTGCACTGTAGAGCACCGTCGAATACACCCAGAAAATTGTTGATATCGCAGATGGAAATTTTAATTTTATGAAAACTGTATTTTTCTGATACGAAAGAGATGTGTTCTTCCCATCAGTTCAATCGCATTATATAGGCGAATGGATTGAATAAACATAACAGGAAGAATAACGTTTTCTGAAGTGGGGTGATCAGTTTGTTTTGAACGTGTCATGTTAACTGATACGACTAAGTAATCAGTTTAATTAAACACGTTTCTTAATTAAATTAAATAATAAAAAAATAATTATTTTATTAAATAATTTTTTTTGTAAAAAATAATATAGTGTCACACCACACCAACCAACCCGGCTCGGCCCGATTCGGACGGACAGCGCGCGTGTGTGGTGGGTTCATATCCTTGTAGCCCAAACCCAAATGCCAAAGTTGCACTCTTTATACCCTTGTAAATGAGGGTTCATATCCCATGTGGGACTCTTTCCAACTCACACACACTAAGACACTTATATATTTTGTTAAAACATTCACAACATTTCCAACAATCTCCCACTTGAATTTTTTTAAAAAAATATTTCCATCTACTAGTATCATTCAACAATAAGATTGAGCATAAACAAAGGTATCTTTCTATTTGAACCTCTGCGTAGTGAATACGATTTAGATTTTACTAGAGTGACCCGTAGTCTTGAACTCTATCTCTAACATTGTACCACGCAACAACCTTTTCAAGGGTGTAATCAAAAGCCCGTGCGTTAATGGCCATGCACGTCTATCCCAGTATAGTGAACGCTCTAGAAATTTTGCCCAGAATTTCATAGGAAGCGACCCCACTCCCACATTCACATAGGTGAGTCTATCAAGAGTACTCCCGTAGCTCGGTACTCCACTCCACTTGGAGTATAGATCTCATTAAGAGTTTCTATTAACTCAGCCTTAAATCGCTTCAGGAATTCATGCTTCTCTTTTCGTATAATTATAGCATGATCTTACTTTTATCACTTCATAACTTGTTATTACCCATTGAACCTATTTCTTGGGATCTCAAGTCTATAGGTCGTGTTTCCATTATGAGTGATTCATCAATCTAAGGGCAACAGTCCCATTCCTTTCGATGTTTTATGGACTTTCTCTCTAGCTAAACCTTTCGTCAAAGGATCAGCCAAGTTATCATCAGTGCGTACATGATCCACTCTAACAGCTCTTGTTGAGAGAAACTCTCTAACAGTGCTGTGCTTACGACGTATTTGTCGTCTCTTACCGTTGTAATAACGATTCTGAACTTTTGCAATAGCCGCGGTACTATCGCAATGGATCAACACAGCTGGAATATGTTTTTCCCATAAAGGAATCTCAGCTAGCAGGCTTCTCAGCCAGCCTGCTTCTTCACTAGCAGTAGCTAGTGCTATCATTTCAAACTCCATTATGGACTGAGCTAGAATAGTCTGTTTCTTAGACTTCCATGAAACAGCTCCACCAGTTATGCTAAAAATATAGCCACTGGTTGCCTTGGAGTCATCTGATAAAGTGTTCCAATCAGCATCACTGTACCCCTTAAGTACAGCTGGAAACTTTTGATAATGTAATCCAAGAGTCAATGTTCTTTTGAGGTATCTCATGACCCTCTCTATAGCATTCCAATGCTCTGCACTAGGTCTACTAGTAAACCTGCATAGTAATCCCACGACATAGGCAATGTCGGGTCTAGTACAATCAGTGGCATACCGAAGACTGCCAATGATGCTCGCATATTCAGATTGTCTTACACCATCACCAGTGTTCTTAAATAATTTTACACTGGGATCATATGGTGTACAAGCAGGTTTACAGTTAAAGTAATTATATTTCTTTAAGATCTTCTCAATGTAGTGAGATTGATCCAAAGAAATTCCCTTTTCAGACCTAGTGATCTGTATACCAAGGATTACATTCACTTAACCTAGATCTTTCATGTCAAAATTTTCACATAACAAAGATTTCACATTGTTCACGACATGAATATTTGATCCAAAAATTAGCAAGTCATCCACATATAAACAAATAATGGTACACGCATTATTTTCAGATTTATAGTAAATGCATTTGTCACTTTCATTTACTTTAAAGCCATGTGAGATGACAAGATTATCAAATTTTTCATGCCATTGCTTAGGTGCCTGTTTCAAACTATACAAAGATTTATCTAATTTACACACTTTATGTTCTTGACCAGGAACAACAAAACCTTCAGGTTGGTCCATGTAAATCTCTTCTTCTAATTCACCATTCAAGAAAACAGTTTTAACATCCATTTGGTGCACAACAAGATTATGAATAGCATCACGAGAAAAAAGCACAGGAATAGATGTAATTCTAGTAACAGGTGAAAATGTATCAAAGAAATCTACATTTTCTCTTTGTCTAAACCCTTTGGCAACAAGACGTGCCTTGTACTTTTCAACAGTACCATCGGGTCTTAATTTCTTTTTAAGAATCCACTTACAACCTATTGTCTTACAACCTGGTGGTAACACAACTAAATGCCAAGTTCCATTTAACTCAAGAGAGTCCATTTCATCATTAATAGCTTCATTCCATAAATCAGCATCTAGTGAAGTCAAGGCTTCTTGGAGGTTAGAAGGATCCTCCTCTAGAGTATATGCACAAAAATCATAACCAAAATCTTTGGTAATTCTAGCTCTTTTACTTCTTCTAGGTTCAGTTTCTATGCCCTTTTCATGCTCATTATCCCTAACAGCAGTCATGTTACTAGATGATGCACCCCCACTATTTCTCAATTTAAATGGAAATCTATGTTCGAAAAAAATCAGCATCATTAGATTCCAAAATAGTATGCGCATTTAAATCATAAAATCTATATGCTTTACTATTAACAGCATATCCAATAAAAATACATTCATATGCTCTACTAGCCAATTTAATTCTCTTAGGATCAGGAATTCTAACATATGCCAAACAACCCCAAGTTTTAAAATATGAGGTATTGGGTTGTTTATTTTTTAAATTTTCATATGGAAAAATTTTCCTTTTAGATTTAGGAACTCTATTAAGCACATAACATACAATTAATAAAATTTCTCCCCACCAATGAGAAGTAGCACCCGAATTCAATAAAATAGCAACAACAGATTCAGTAAGAGTTCTATTTTTTCTTTCAGCTTTGCCATTCATTTCAGGTGAATAAGGTACAGTCTTATCGTGTATGATTCCATGTGAGTTATAAAATTCAACAAAAGCAGTGGAATCATATTCAGTGCCTCTATCGCTACGATACTTCTTGATTTTTCTACTAAGTTGATTTTCAATTTCAACCACAAATATCTTAAACATATCAAGAGCTTCACTTTTATTTTTCATTAAATACACATAGGTAAAGTCAGAACAATCATCAATAAAAGTGATAAAGTAGCGTTTACCATTTCTAGTCAACGTTCCATCAAGTTCACAAATTTTAGAATGAATTAAATCTAGAGGCTCGGTTTCCTTTTCTATCACAGATTTATGTGGTGTTTTAGTAATCTTAGCTTGGCTACAAAATTCGCATATTTCAAAGTCATTTAAAGATAATTTAGGAATTAGGCCTAAACTACTCATGTTCTTGATTATGCGTTTATTTATGTGACAAAGTCTAGCATGCCAAGTATTAAAAGAACACAACATATAAGCAGAAGCATTAACTTTATTAACTTGAACATTCAATTTAAACATTCCCTCAGTTGTATACCCCTTCCCTGCAAATATCTCATTCTTAGTTAAAGTAAACAAATCAGCTCCTATAGTCTGAGCGAACCCCGCCTTGTTGAGAAGGTAGCCCGAGACCAAATTCTTCCTCGTCTCTGGAGTGTGCATCACATCTTTTAGAATCACAGTTCTTCCAGAGGTGAAGTTCAATTCCACATTTCCAGTACCAGCAACTATAGTGGTGTGGGAGTCACCCAACAACACTTTCTGATCCTCAGTAGCAGCAACATATGTTTTAAACATATTTCTATCATAGAAGACATGGCGAGAAGTGCTAGTATCTACCCACCACCCTTCAGATCCACCAATAAGGTTGATCTCTGAAATCATAGCTGTAAATGGCAGCTCTTCTGTCAGGTTAGCTTGGGGAGCAGAACTAGGCCTGTTCTTACACTTTCGTGCCATATGACCTGGCTTGTTACAGTTGTAACACATGAACAAACCAGAGTCATTTCTATTAGGGGGTACTTGCTGCCTGTTATTATGGTTCCTTTGATGGTTCCAATTATGATTGTTGTTATTGGTCCGAGGTTGATTGTTGCGGTTTGGATTCACTTTGCGATTCTGATTCTTAAAGTTTTTCCCATTGGGTTTCAGAACAGCAGTGGATCTTTTATTAGTGTTGTTGTTGTTTCCAACAACAAGCACCTCTTCCTTTTGGTCTTGTTTTCGAGCTTCCTCCTCAATTCGAAGACGAGTGATCAAACTTTCCAACGAAAACTCTTTTGTTTTATGCCTGAGAGTATTTTTAAAATCTTTCCACGAAGGGGGTAATTTATCAGTCACATTGATGTGTTTGTCATTACTTTTATGCTGTGAATTTTTTATTTTTTAATAGGGAGATTGAAACAAGTTTCTATGCTTATGCTTTAAACATGTCATTTCTTCTGTTTTTCTCTGTTTAATCAATGGGGTTAAGTTTTTAGTCTTCTTATAGAATCCATGATAAAATCTCTCGTATGAATGAAGCAGCTCATGATATTTTAGTTCGGTTAAGCTTCATGAATAAATCGTAGTACTAAAATTTGGACTGAGCATTTTGTGTTAGTGACTAGCGCTGGCAAAGTTTTGTTTTGTTTCACACAAAGAAATAATTCAACAAACAAAATTCAGGCTGACCATTTTGTCTTAGTGACTAGCATTAGCAAAGTAGAAAAGTTTTGTTTTGTTTAACATAGAAAGTTTTTCCTAGTTATGAATTATTTGACAGTAAACAGCAGTAGAGATCTGTGAATTGTTACTGAGCTCACGCAATTCATTTAATAAACAGTAACCAGTAGCAGTGATCTGAATTGGTTCATTGAACAATTGGTTATCTTTATCTTTGTTTGATATATATATATATATATTTATCAACGCAGAATGTCAATTGAAATGGTGCCATGGCATCCATAGCTTTTGAGGCGATATCCATATTGGAAAAGATATATTCTAGGCGATATCTATTTTGGAAAACATGCATAAAAAATATAGTATTTTTGAAAAAAAATATTGTATTCTTCATATGGTGATATGTATTTTTTGTTCTATCTTAGTGCTTGCTTATATTTTTATTTTTAATTAAAGGAGTTTTATTTATTTTCTCATGCTGGTTGTGCGTAAAAACACAAGCACAACAATCACTTTTAATTAAACTGGCCAGATAGACGAATTTTATCTAAAATGATGTGTAGTTCTACAGGACATATCAACTGTAGTGACAAGTTAAATATTGCTGGTTTTTCAGATGCCGAATGGGCATGTTGCGTTGATGACAGAAGGTCGGTTGGTGGTTATTGTTGGAAGTTATTTTACCAGGAACTTAGATCTACTCACAACTATGTTGATTTAACAACCTAAATATGAACTTCTAAAACGATAGGAAATTAAACACATAAGAGTATCAGAAATCTTACAGTGATTGCAGCGGAATATATGTCTCCTCCCACTCAGATCTCTAACCCTTGATTCCTTTCTGTAGCAGAGTATAATCAAGATCTGAGCCCGATAGTCCTTCTTTGTTGTTTCTGAATTCTACACAGCCTTCCTCACTATGATTGAGGTATTACTTGATGTGTGTGGGCACTACTCTAGCACTTATACATTTCGAAACAGTGAAGGAAGAGAGAGAGAGAGAGGGTGGCGGCTCAGAGAGAATTTTCTGAGAGAAAATTCTTTCAGAATAATGTTGTGAAAAGGTTGTACAGTTGTCTTCAACTCTGAAGCCTTTGCCTTCTATTTATAGAAGACCACCAAGGGCTATGATTGACATTTGGAATTGAAAAAAATCAAAGAGAAAAGGAAGCTAAGTGGCCGGCCTAGGCATTGTGGAAACAAGGCTTGCCACTTTTCCAACTTTCCTTTTCCTACACTGATAGTTTCCTGTTTTGTCAAAAACTTTGTTCAATCACATAAATGTCAAATATAATTATTTAATAATTAAAATTAATTATCAAATAATATATTGTCATTTATTTTATTAATAATGAAACTAATTAAAGTTTCCTAATTAATAAATATGCCCTTCAAAATCTCTATTTACTGTTTTGCCCTTAATAAGTGATAAATTCTCAAATAGACAAGTATATCTTGAGAATTTTTAATTGATTAATTAAAATCAATTAAATGAGTCTTACAAGTAATATCATCTCAACTAGTGAGGGGACCATGGGTCTATATATCCGAGCTTCCAATAAGCAGATCTAGAATTTACCACTTAAATTCACTGACTTATTAATTCTTCGTTGAATCCACACATAGAACTCAGAATTGCACTCTCAGTATATAGAATGCTCTATATGTTCCACCATATAGTCACATTATTAGTTATCCATTGTTATAATCCTAATGTGATCAATGATCCTCTATATGGATGATTTACACTGTAAAGGGACTAAATTACCGTAACACCCTACAATGTATTTTATCCTTAAAACACTTAACCCTGTATAAATGATATTTCAACTAAGTGAAATGAGTACTCAATCATTTATCTCGTTTGGTTAAGCTCGAAGGAAATCACCCTTTGCTTACTATTCGCCAGATAAAAGCTATAGATTCCATATTTATGTTAGCGCTCCCACTCAATCGCACTACCGTGTTCCCAAAATGTATGTATTGCCCTGACTAAAGATTAGGCTTAACTAACAAATCAAAGAACACGAATAATACTCTTGAAATTAAGCCTAACCATATCAGGATTTCGATCATGTGATCTAGGATCAACTTATGATATTGAATTGAATAGATGTTTACGGTAAGTTTCAAAATCTAATTCAAAGTTCAATATCGGTCCATTCCAATGCATACTCCATACATCCAACCTGAGCTTTACTTTAACCTATGTTCTGGAAAGAACATAACATTTCTCCAAATGTAAGTAAACTCTGTTGTAGATTGTCATATCAGTGAAACCCAGTGTTCTGATAAATCTAGGAATACTTTATTCACATAGTCATGTTTATTTTCCACTGTGTTGACAACACAATAAACATGATCAAGTATGTGAAAAGGGGTTTGGATGAATTTATAAATCAAATAGACAAGCAATTGATTAAGTGAACCAAAACATACACAAGTGAATGAAAAATTACTTCTGTTACTTTATTGATATTGAATAATCTGGATTACATTGAAACAGAGTTTTATTTAGGGCATAAAACCCAACAGCTATTGTGTGTATCTTGGAGACACTCTTGTCTCGTGGTCGTCTAAGAAGCAAGCTGTTGTTTTGAGATCCACGACGGAGTCGGAATATAGAGCTTTAGCCCATTTTACAGCCGAGATCACTTGGATCGAGTCTCTACTAAATGAATTGAGCTTTCCACTGCCTGGAACTTCTATAACCTGGTGCGAAAACTTGAGTGCAAGCGCTCTTGCATCCAATCCAGTCTATCATGCTCGAACTAAACACATTGAACTTGACATTCATTTTGTTCGAGACAAAATCTTGAAGAAAGAACTTGAAGTGAGGTACATTCCATCCTCGGATCAGATTGCCGATTGCCTAACTAAGGCCTTGTCTCATTCAAGGTTCGAATTCTTCATCTCCAAACTTGGTGTGATTGCTTCACCCCTTCGTTTGAGGGGTGGTGTTAAGAATTAATGAACATTTCACTTCTCTGCTCCTTACCTCAGAGAATTACTCTGCCGTGTCAGCATAGATCAAGAATATTCCCAATCCATTTTGTGTTAATCATTGTAATCATTAATTGTCCTTGTAGAATCTTTTCTGTTATTTCCCTTCCTACTGCCACTTGTCCCTATCACAGTGGTCTAATGCTTGTATCCCTACCTATATATTGAATGAAATGCCTGAGCCTCCATTGAGCTGAGTTTACCTATTTCTGCATTATACCAATTTTATCTAGACTATATTCTTAGTAGTCTTGATCTTTTTTATTATTATTATTATTATTTTCTACTTTGGAGACTTATTTATAATTGGACAAATGTATGTTTGCTTGACTTAGAATTTCTTTTTTTGCTAGAGCAAAGCCGTTATTTTTTTTTTAGAATTGCATTTTGTGAAGAAAAAAAATTGATATTGCTAGAAGACATCTGTATTAAATAGCTTCATAGCTCACTTGTTTTTACATTCTATATGATCCCATCCCATATTGAGATTTCACAATATGAGATGAGTTTGAATATAGATTTCATTTATTTTTAAATCCCTGGCTAAGCTTGTATTGTTCTTTTAACTCATGTCTGTAGAATGGTAAAACCAAGGTAAAAACCAGAAATGGTAAACACCAGGAACAGAGCAGAAGCAAAAACAATTAAGGCAGAGAAAATTGACAATGAAATCTTGACTCACTAAAGGAGTCTTTCCTTTATTTATAGATGCTGAAGTACAAAGGAATTAGTAACAGAAAATAACAGTAAAACAAACTAACTAATCCCTGACAGATAACTAACATCAGCATATAACCAATAACAGGTTTTATTGGTTAACATCCCCCCTCAAACGAAAAGGGGTTGTAGCCATTTGAAGTTTGCCTTTTAAGTAAAGAAATCGATCTGTGGAAAGAGATTTTGTCAGTGCATCAGCGACTTGATCAACAGCTGGTACATATCGAACTGAAAGTTCATTGGCAAGAATTTGGTCCCGGACAAAGTGTAGATCGATTTCAATATGTTTGGAGCGAGCATGAAATACCGGATTCGCAGCTAAGGCTGCTGCACTCTGATTATCAACCCATATAATCGGAGAGACAGATAGAGGGACTTGAAGCTCCTGTAAAAGGTATGTCAGCCACTTCAGCTCGGCAGCAGTGTTAGCCAAGGAACGAAATTCGCTTTCCGTGCTTGATCGAGCAACAACATGCTGCTTTTTGGCTGACCAAGAGATCAAGTTGCCACCAAGAAAGACCACATAACCACCCGTGGACTTTCTATCATCCACACAACTCGCCCAATCGGCATCAGAATAGGCAATGAGCTCCATTGTTGCTGCTGGTCTGATCAGTAAACTATCTGAAATGGTGCCCTTTAGGTACCGTAACAACCGTTTGCAAGCCTCCCAATGACTTGTAGTAGGAGCATGAATAAATTGGCTGAGTTTGTTAATGATAAAGGCAACATCAGGCCGAGTAAGAGTCAAATATTACAGAGCACCAAGAGTGCTTCTGTATAAAGTAATATCCTCAAAAGGTTCACCATCGGCTAAAGAAAGCTTGGTGCTGGAACTAGTTGGACAAGGACAGCTTTTGGCACCATCAAGTTGTAATTTGACTAGAAGATCGGCTATATATTTACTTTGGGACAAGTACATTCCAATGGCAGTTCTGCAGATTTCAACACCAAGAAAAAAGTGAACAGGCCCGAGATCCTTCAAAGAGAAAAAGGTGTTAAGATCTGTGATAAGTTTGGAAATTAAGTGATGATTGGGACCAGTTATGAGGATATCATCCACATAAACTAAGAGAATGACAAGCATAGAACCCGAGCCATAAACAAATAGGGAAGTGTCAGACCGAGATGCCTTAAAGCTCCACTGCAGTAATGTGTTTCTCAATTTTTCATTCCAAGCACGGGGTGCTTGTTTTAAACCATACAAGGCCTTGTGGAGTTGACAAACATGAGTAGGATTGTCAACATCTTCAAATCCTTTGGGCTGTTTCATAAAGACAAGCTCTTGCAATTCACCATTAAGAAATGCATTGCTAACATCAAGTTGTTTTACTTCCCAATTTGAAGTGACAGCCAAGGAGAGAACAACTCGAACAGTAGCCGGTTTTACAACTGGACTAAAGGTGTCAGAATAGTCAATACCCGACGTTTGTAAATAGCCTTTTGCAACTAAGCGAGATTTGAACCTATCCAAAGAGCCATCAGCATTCAATTTTATCCTATGAACCCATTTGTTGTCAATAACTTGCATATGGGGTTGGTAGGGAACCAAGGTCCATGTATGAGCTTTAACCAAGGCAGTAATTTCATTATTCATGGCAGCCAACCAATGTGGATTTTGCAATGCTTCTTTGAGTGTCCTTGGTTCTTTGGGAAAAAGAGCCTCTGGTAATGGATGCTTAGAAGCCAGGTATGCCTTTGGTTTCTTTATGCCATTGAGAGCACGAGTGATCATCGAATGAGTCCTTTGAGCAGTGGGAACATCAGGTACAGTATGTGTTTCAGGTATGAGGGGCTGCTGTATAGTTGGTGGAGCAGATTGGGGTATAGTGGTAGATGTGGGAGGAGTAATTGGTATGGAAATAGGGACTGTTTGGGGGTTAATGTCAGGTAAAGGTGAGGTATTAGTTGTAGTAATGGTGGCTGCTGTGGTGATTTCAGTGGGAAGAGGGTCTGAAACAAAAACTGGTGCATGGAATTGGTTGGTTATAACTGTTTCAGGTTGTGTAGGGGCTACGGGTGTGGGGATTGCAGCTGTTGTAGTGGCTGGTGAAGTGTTTGGGTATACAGCAGGCTCAGTAGGTGGAGAAAAAACAGAAACACATTGATTAGTATGAGCTATACCAGTAGGAAAATTAGAATAAGCAAATGGCATAGTTTGTGGAGAAGGAGAATGTACCTGTGAACCAGTAGTGGCTGTGTTGACAGTAGGAAAATGAGTTTCATCAAACATAACATTGCGTGCTATATAGATTCTGCCTTTGGAATTCTCACACAAGTATCCTTTGTGATGAGGAGAGTATCCAACAAAGGTACATAATTCAGATCTGAAATCCATTTTGTGAGTGGTATAGGGCCGAAGATGTGGATAGCATGCACAACCAAAGGTCTTTAATATATTGTAATTTGGTGGTTTATGAAATAGACATTCATAAGGTGTAAGATAATCAATAACAGCAGTGGGTAATCGATTTATGGTAAAGACAGCACTTTAAAAAGCTAACCACCAATAGGACAAGTCAAGACCAGCTTGAGCAAGCATGGTAAGACCAGTTTCAGCCACATGTCTATGCTTGCGTTCAGCTCGACCATTTTGAGCATGATCATGAGGGCATGGATGAGAGAAATGAATGCCTTGATCCCTTAAAAATCTTTCAAATGGCCTATATTCTCCTCCCCAATCAGCATGTACACCTTTAATGGGTAAATTAAATTGCTTCTCAACCATTCCTTTAAACTTGATGAACACATCAAATGCTTGAGACTTTAAATGTAATGGGAAAATCCAAGTGTATCGACTATAATCATCAAGAAAATGAACATAGTACTTATAACTTTCTTTGGACAACACATGAGATGGACCCCAGAGATCGGTATGGATGAGTTCTAAAGGTTGAGAGGCACAAGTTTGAGAGAGAGGATAAGGGAGCCCATGACTTTTGCCTTGCTGACAAGCACTACAAAACTTTAGATCCTTCATAGATCCAGAGTGAGGTACATGATTAAGGAGCCTGCCTAAAATAGCAGGAGCAGGATGGCCAAATTTGTTATGTAGTGTATTGATATTGTTCTGAGCAGAGGACACAAAAGCTAAAGGAGAAGCATCAGGAACATAAGAAGAATTGCAATCTTTATTAATATTGAGTTTGGAAGAGTTACAAGAATCCACTACATCATTATTATTGAAAGTACAAGGAGTATTACAACAAGAATGAGAGGTGGATTTAGGTTCTGTGGCAAGAAAACATTGAAGACTTTTAGAGGAAGATTCAGCAAGATCACCAAGCTTGTATAATCCATCTTTAAGCCGTCCCTTCAGCAAGACTTTCCCAGATTGCTTGTCCTTAACAAAACAGCAATTGCGATGAAACTCAAGAAACACATCATTGTCAGTCATCGCACTATGGTGTTCCAATCGAGTTTCATGAGCCATGAGTAGGGCTTGAACTTCATCAATGGTGAGGGAATCACTTCGAGACGTGACGCCAGACACCACGGCATCATAATCTAGTCCAAGACCATTGAGAAGTTGCAGAACCAAATCTTGGGAGGAGACATCAGACCCAGCAACAGCAAGTGAATCGGCAAAGGACTGGACCTTGTCAACATAGTCAGAAATTGAAAGATTACCCTTTTGAATGTGTGAAAACTGACCTTTAAGTTGCAGCAATCTTGCTCAAGATTGAGATTGAAACTTTTGCTCTAACGCACGCCAAACAGCAAACGATGTAGTGTGATTTGCAACAGAAGCAAGAACCCCCTCTGTCATAGAAGAACGAAGCCAAGAAAGTAGTAATTGATCCCTCTTTTTCCATTGCGCAAAAGCCGGATTCGGAGCACCAGTAACAAGATTCGATGGAGGAGAAACATTGCTGAACAAGATGTCATCAAGTTCATGACCAATCACAGTAGGAACCACCTGTGATTTCCAAGCCAGAAAGTTTTGACGATCAAGCTTGAGGGTGAGGGAAGAGGTAAGAGAACTAGAAAATGGATTCCAACCCGTAGGGTAAGAACCTTGAGATGCAGCAGAATTTTGGCCATTTAGACCAGCAGGATCGGAGGTGGAGGTGTGTATAGACGACTCCATTGGCAATAATCTGATACCATGTAGAATGGTAAAACCAAGGTAAAAACCAGAAATGGTAAACACCAGGAACAGAGCAAAAGCAAAACAATTAAGGCAGAGAAAATTGACAATGAAATCTTGACTCACTAAAGGAGCCTTTCCTTTATTTATAGATGCTGAAGTACAAAGGAATTAGTAACAGAAAATAACAGTAAAACAAACTAACTAATCCCTGACAGATAACTAACATCAGCATATAACCAATAACAGATTTTATTGGTTAACAATGTCAGGTCGTAATCTTTTAGGAAGGAGAAATTTTTGATACCAAGAATTATAATTTTTTCACTAGCCAATTGGAAGCGACGTATGTTATTTTTATTTTATTTTTTCCCTTTTAACCTTTCATTCAGTACTATACACTGTGGCACCATAAACCTATTTTCCAATGCCTATTTGTACTCTTATTAGACTAGAGTAGAGGATGATACAAGGCACTGTCCAAGTTTTTTTCTCTTACCACCTGGTAATGAATCTTCGTCTTCTTTCCTCTTCATAAGATTATATATTTTATTAAGAAAAAAGAAAGTATTTTAAAGAGAAAGAAAATGCAATCAGAAATGTATAATGTAATCTACCCATTTATATGTTGGCTTTATTGTTTCTTATTGTTCTTCTACTTTCCTTGTTAGCCTCGCTTGTGTTTTATATCTAAAGTTAGTTTGTATTCTTTATGCTGGTGTAATGAATTTGTTTTCTCTGGTTGAGGCATCTTTAATAAAAAGATATAATAAATTTAAATGATATATATATGTATATATATAAATATATATAGGAGTTTTTCCATGTAGATGGCGTATTGTGACTTTTGTGGAAGTGTACATTCTATACTTTTTAACTTGGTGTTGGTGGATTGTTGAATTAAGTTACATTGATGTGTTTGTCATTACTTATATGCTCTTTATTCCTGTGAATTTAATATTTTTTAATAGGGAGATTGAAACAAGTTTCTATGCTTATGCTTTAAAAATGTCATTTCCTCAGTTTTTCTCTGTTTAATCAACGGGGTTAAGTTTTTAGTCTTCTTATAGAATCCATGATAAAATCTCTCGTATGAAGCAGCTCATGATCGACCCATTTTAGTTCGGTTAAGCTTCATGAATAATCATAGTAACTAAAATTTGGACTGACCATTTTGTCTTAGTGATTAGCACTGGCAAAGTTTTGTTTTGTTTCATACAGAAATAATTCAATAGACAAAATTCAGGCTGACCATTTTGTCTTAGTGACTAGCATTAGCAAAGTAGCACAGTTTTGTTTGTTTCACATAGAAAGTTTTTCCTAGTTATGAATTATTTGACAGTAAACAGCAGTAGAAATCTCTGAATTGTTACTGAGTTCACGCAATTCATTTAATAAACAGTAACAAGCAGCAGTGATCTGAATTGGTTCATTGAACAATTGGTTATCTTTATCTTTGTTTGATATATATATTTCTCATCACAGAACGACAATTGAAATGGTGGCATGACATCCATAGCTTTTGAGGCGATATCCATATTGGAAAAGATGCATTCTAGGCGATATTTATTTTGGAAAAGATACATCAAAAACATAGTATTTTGAAAAAAAGAAAATTGCCCGTAAAAAAGAAAAAAAAAGTAGAAAATTTCAGTATGTAGTGTAAGCCTTTTATTTTTATAGTTCATTGCCTTTTATTTTGTTGAAGCCTCTTCATATGGTGATATTGATATGTATTTTTTGTTTTATCTTGGTGCTTGCTTATATTTTTATTTTTAATTAAAGGAGTTTTATTTCTTTTTTGATGGCAGTTGTGCATAAAAACACAAGCACAACAATCACTTTCAATTAAACTGGTCATATAGACGAATTTTATCTAAAATGATGTGTAGTTCTACAGGCCATTTTTTATTTTGATAATAATGGTTCTATGAATTTTCTGTCGTTATTCGTGTAGATATGTATAAGGATTGTTCCTGCAGATATGTACATGGCCTACTTTTAGATTTCATTGAGTATTATGGCTTACAAATTGGAATACTGCAAAATTTGGGCTAAACCTTGTACTAAAAATATTAAGTAACATTTTAGGTTTTTTTCAATTGCTTTTCTTTATGATTTTTTTGTATAAAAAAAGTGTAATAATTATCTTTTTATTTTGTTGGTTTCTATTTGATAATTATTTGTGAAGAGGAGAATAACAAATAAAGAATAAAAGAGATACAGAGAAATTAGAGTTTTCTTCAATTGTAAATTTAAAAGTAATTAAAAGAATACAATTAATAAGAAAGTCTTATATAGGCAACTAATATAAAAGATTAAAATAACCCTAAATAATTACTCAACACCCTCTCTTAAACTTACGATGTTGCTGTAAAAAGGATTGAGAGTTTGCTTAAAAAACACACGAAAATAAGAAAGCGTATGCAACTTAGTAAAAAAGCCAGCAAGCTGCAACGATGAAGGAACAAAAAGTAAAGTAATGGTGTGATGATGAGTAAAATGACAATCAATCTCAATATACTTAGTGCGTTAATGGAAAATTGAATTGTGAGCAATCTCAATGGCACTTTGATTGTCACAATATATACGAGTAGGACAAGAGTGAGTAACACCCATCTCAACCAAATAATCTCTTTAGTGGTAGACATCATGACACAATACTCAACTTCCGTTAAAAGATTAAGAAACAACAGGCTGCTTCTTGCTCTTCCAAGAAATAATAGAATCTCCCAAAAAGATACAAAAACCAATGAGATTTTCAATTTGTGGGATCACGATCATGATCTGCATTACAGTACTAAGCTCGTAACTCCAGAGAGGAAGTGGAAGGCAGCAGTAGCTCTGAAAGATGGTACGTCGAAGATACCGTAGAATGCAAAGAACAACAGCCCAGTGAACAGTAGTAGGAAAAGCAACAACTAACAATATGAACAACATATGCAATGTCCAAACGAGTAATAGTGAGATTTACCAGACTGCCAACAATGGTGCGATACAAAGTAAGATCTTCTAAAGGAGTGCCATCAGAAGGAGAATACTGAACATTCAACTCAGATAGAGTGTCAACAACTCTAGTATCAATAGGCGAGCACGCTCAATATATAATGCCAGTATTGTACTTTGACTGAGAAATAAGATAACTTTTGGAAAAAAGGCAACTTCAATATTCAAAAAATAACGCTGAGAGCCCAAATCTTTCATCTCAAATTGAGAAGCTAATTCTGACTTTAACATTTTAATTCCTTGTGATTACGCTTAAGAAATTCACTCTTATAAATCTTGCTTTGATACCATAATAATTATTTTTTTTTTGAATAATAATTATTTATGAAGAGAAGAATAAAAAATAAAAAAGATGAAGAGAAATTAAGGTTTCATTTAATTACAAAGTCAAAAAAAAAAAAAGTAAGCATTATATGGGCAGCTAACCTAAAACATTAAAATAAACCTAAATAACTATTAACTCTATTGACAAAATATTTGGTGTATATAAAAAAATTTATTATATTTTCTTCTTCTTTTTTTTTAAAAAAAAAAATGTAATTTAGATATTATATATATTAAATTATAAAATATAATAATTTTAGTTTTATACAAATATAAATTTATTTTTTGAAAAAATACAAATATAACTCCAAGGACTTTCAGCCTTCATCCTTAAAAATGCTACTAGGATATAAAAGACTTTATTTACGATCACACAGAAATTGTTCTTAAAGAAATATTAACTTGCATCACCAATCTTTAAATAAAGTTATAAGAATATGTGATCACTATTATAAAAATTGGGTTTTAATAACACTCCCTTTTAGAACTCATAGGGGTTGTTGCTATATTTTTTTTAAGAATTCCCAATTGGAAAACTTAGAAAATAAATATTTTAACTTTTATATATTAAAAAAAAACATTATTTTAGGTTGTTTATTTAGTGAATATAGGTGGATGATGGATTCAAAATGCTACCCATCAAGCAAGCACAACAAAGCAATATTAAATTGCTTTAAAAAAAACCCCCATTTTAGCGTTTTAAAAATAGTGTGAGTTGGTCATTCAAAAAAAAAAAATAGTGTGAGTTGGTAATATATTTTTCTTACTTATTTTAAATATAAAATATCATGTTCTTAAAAGTAATTCTTCTAATTTATATTTATAACACTATTTATAAAAAAATATTACGGAAAGATGGTATTTTTTTTTTTTTCTTGAGAATTTTCAATGTTATTAAAACCGACAATCGTTTACAATAACAGAGAAAATAAGATTTGGGATTTCACCCATCCAACAGACATCTTCATCCACCTCGAGAGCATACTTAGCTAAACCATGTGCAGCATGGTTAGCATCTCTCCTAACATGAGAGATAGTTACTCCTGAGAAAAAGGATAAAAGATAACGTATATCAGAAATTAAATCATTAAAACTAGAAAGATTCGTTGATGCAGAATTGAGGGCCGTAGAAACTCTTAAAGCATCTGTCTCAATATGCGTGATTGGAAGTTGTAATTGCAGCGCCCAATTGAGACTATGAAAAAGAGATTTAGCCTCCATTTCATCAGATCTAAAGCATCCTTGAACTGATTTGGAGATAGCAGCTATGACATTACCACAACAATCTCTAACAAGTGCACCACATCCCAGAATTTTCAAATCAATATTAACAGCAGCATCAACATTTAATTTAAGTCCTTGATTGGTAGGTGGTGTCCATGGAATGGACCTTTGAGGTCGCTGATCTATCACAGCAGGATTAACAAACCTGGAGCAGTGCTGATCTGCTGCAGCAGCCGATGAAACACCAGCACTGAAATTGTTTTTCTGGTTTTTTTGTTGGTGCCGAACATATTTTTCCAGGTGTGATTGAGCAAAAGTTGCAATGGTTAGGCTTGTTCTTGAAATTCCTCCATGAATCACCTTATTGCGCTCATGCCAGATTGCCCACATCGTACAAATAATCAATTCAAAATCTGGTTTCGAGTGGACTGAAGATAAATGAATTAAGTAATCTCCACTATGCATATTCTGAGCATGAGCATGGTCTATACTGAATTTTGTTTCTCTCCAAACTGCTTTAGCTTTTGTGCAATTGAACATGGCATGACCTATAGACTCCCAAGCATTGTGACACAAAGAACAAGTGGCTGAGTTAATGACTTTTCTTCGGCATAGTGCAGTAGCCACGGGCAAGGCATTTTGCATTACTCTCCAAGCAAAAATTTTTACTTTTGATGGTAAATTTAGACCCCAAAAATATGTTTTTGACTTTAAATCGTCCAAAGGACTATTTTAGTAAAAATGGGGTCATATATGGAATATTTGAAATAGGAGGTCTGATTGTATTTTGTAAAAGTAGAAGGACACATAAATAAGCCCATTTTCTCTCTCTCTCTCTCTCTCTTTTTTCTCAGACAAATAAATAATAATATAAATGACACATCAGCAATCAGCAGTGAATATTATAAATGACAGCTCAGCACTAAGTATCATATAAATAGGGTAATAGAGTGTAATATGTCATAACGGCTCCTCAGATATTTTTGTTCAGCTCTGTAAGAAAAACACACGAGAAAAAGAGTGATCAAATTCAAACCAAAGAAATAAAAATGAAGAGAAAAATTGCTATTGAGAAAATCGACGATAAGCAAAGAAGATTGGTTTCCTTTTCTAAGAGGAAATCCGGTCTCTTCAATAAGGCCAAACAACTTTCTCACCTCACTGGCGCTCAAATCGCCGTTATCATCTTGTCCGAGACCGGTCGTCCCTACGTTCAAGCCTCCCCCACTCCCTCTTCCTTCGAGTCTCTCATAGCTCCCTTCGTCTCATCGTCTCCCTCGACTTCCACTACCGAAGCCACTCATGAGATGACCTCGTCGACGACGGAGACGGAGACTTCGACGACTCAAGGTGAAGACGTGTTCAACCTTAACGATTCGTTGAGATATTTACTGGAGTTCGACGTTGAGAACTGCAACGACTTGAAAGAGCTTGAGGCGATGAAGAAGAAACTAGAAGAAACGAGAAAAAGGACTGCCGTGGCCTTGGATTTGTCAGTTGCCGAATATCTTCTTTCTGACTAGTACTGATGATGAGAAAGAACTTCTTCAGTATTCTTATCAACTTCTGGTATTATTATTCTCTATTAATTGCTATGATCAGATTAGGGTTTTTTTTTTTTTTTTTTTTTTTTTTTGAGGAAGGGTTTATAATTTGTTTTTAATTAGTTATATAACTACGGTAATTTTCATATACATATAATTAGGTCATTGTAATAATATCTTCCTTGGTCAATTGTAATTGTTGATCATTCATTCCAATATATATAAGCAGTAGAGATTTTAATTTCAGTGTATTCTGTGCAATTATATATATATACTAATTGTTTTTCAGATATTTTTTACTTAAAAATTGGACAAATTAAAACAGTGGTTTATAGGTTTATTGTAGATAAGAAATTTATTAATAATTCAAAACTAGTGAGGAGAGGGAAACCGAATACTATAACCTAATTAATTAATATATTCAAAACTAGAAACTTAAGTGTGTAAAGAAAATTAGTGTTGAATTTAAGAAGAGAGTGACGATGACATGGGTTTCAGTCTGTTTAATTGGGAGCTCCTTTAACTTTGCTATGTTTTTAGTTACTTTTTTTTTGGGTTATTACCTTTCTATATCTTCTGTTTTGGGAGTTTTATCTTTTATTCGTAACAATATATGAACTGTTCAGGGTCTTGTTAATTTGAACATCTTTAGTTCTTAAGGTTATCCTATATATAGCTTCGATCTTGGCATATATTATCTCTTTTGGAGTCAGTTTTGGCTTCATATTATTTAAATTTGAGCATTTGTCCTAATGGATTTTAAATATCTCTACTAGACTGAGACTAGTCCACTACTATATATATTTTTTGCTCTAATCAATTCTAAATATCTCATATAATCATATTTATTTGATGACGCATCATCTATTTATTACCTGACATACATTAAATCAATACTAACAGAATGTTAACAATGATATTCTTTATCTCTCCTCAATTAATATTAATACTCTCTCTACTAACTAATACTAATTATAATACTTATATTACTTCGTATTGTTAATTAATATTTTTTATTGTTAGATTAGTTTGAGATAATGAATCGTGATCTTATTGAAATTGTTCAAATCAAGGTATTGAATGTAATCATGACTATATATAAGTATTTATTACATTAATAGTACTCATATATGGTCATTAATTAGTTTATTCATGGTATATTACTATTTTACTTAGTTTTCAAGGGGAAAAAAAAAAAGCTATCTCATTTATAGTTCTTAATTGTATATAAAGGATGATTCCCAATCACAGAACATATACATATTATTTTTTTTATTTATTTTTTAAAAAGAAAATTCATTTCCAATGAGAAAAATTATTCAAGGAAATGTAAGTCCAGAGCGGCAAGGCCTCATTCCATAATTAAAATGATAACGAGAGAGACTATGATCTCTAAAGTCCAAAAAAAAAATTTCTATGTATCAAAATATGATAATGATGAATATAAAAATGAAGAAAAAGTATCACTAGTTGTGTAAATTAACTCAGTTCTAAGTACCATAAGGGTTTGAAAATTATATATATTAGTATCGATTGGGATAATATACATATATATATATATATATATTTGAGTGGGTGGGTATTAGGGTGACTAAGTGGAATGTCTCACAGATATGGGAAACACAAGATTTGGGGGTCCCTACTTTACTTGCGTACTGCTACTACTGTAACGGCCAGCTGAGCTGTCATTTTTTTTTATATATTTTTTTAAGCTTTTTATTTATTTGTCTGAAAACGAAAGTGGGATGATTATTTGTCCCTGTTTTTGCAAGATACGACCACATTTTTCAAATATGCCATAAAAGACCCCTTTTATCTTTTTAATTTAGTGTTATATCTATATATTAGAAGAGCTTATAAAAAAAAAAAACAAAACAAAACAAAAACTTATGTATGAAAAATTAGAAGAATTACTTTCAAATAAGAATTAATTTTTTTTTAATGGACATGATATTTGTACATTTAATTCCAAAAGTAAAATATTAGTTTGCTCACACTATTTTCAAAAAGCCAAAATAAATTATTATTATTTTGATAAAAAGCCAATTTAATATAGCATATTAAAAAAAAGAATATTAAAACTAATTATAAGTGTGCCAAAATTATATGTGATTTATAGTTGTGTTCACATATTATTACTGTTGGATTTGAATCCAGTAACTATGATCTCTCTCTTTCTTGTTGACAATCAAAAACCAGTTCTTATGGCAGCTGTGCCATACACACACAAGAGCAGTACTTGTAATCTTAACAAGTAATGAATTAATGCTTTCTTTATTGATGAATAAGTGTGTTACATAACATCTCTACATTGTACAAGTAATTACCTATTTATAGGTATATTTGATAGGGTAGTAAAAGGCTTAGACTAAGTGTGACAGTTAAGTTAGTTAGACTAACTAACTTAACTGTCACTACAGTAAAAACCAGAAAAACAGTACAAATGTAAAAACTAATACAATGTGAAGTCAATACCTATATATCTACAATTCTCCACCTTGGCTTCAATTGTATGTAGGAGTTTAACACTTTTAGAAAGCATAGCAGATCCTAAACACTTCAATTCGAGATCTGCAACAGATTGAGACAATGCTGAAATTTGTCTCTTGGTAAAGCTTTTGTAAGCATGTCAGAGGGATTGTCTTTGGTATGGACCTTCAGAAGCTTGACTTTTCCATCTGATATGGTGTTTCGAATGAAATGGAACCTCACATCAATGTGTTTGGTTCGTTCATGAAACACTTGATTCTTGCTGAGATGTAGAGCACTCTGGCTGTCACAGAAAATCTCAACAGTTTCATGTTGAATTCCGAGTTCCCTGGTGATGCCTTTCATCCACAAAGCTTCCTTGACTGCCTCAGTACATGCTATATACTCAGCTTCAGTTGTTGAGAGAGCAACAATAGACTGAAGATTTGCCTTCCAGCTAACTGTGTTATTGTTCATTTTGAATACATAACCAGTTTGAGATTTCCTGGAGTCCATATCACCAGCAAAATCAGAGTCTACAAACCCCACAACACCTGTATTTTCAGTATTTGGTCCATAGACAAGTCCTACTTCAGAAGTGCCCTTTAAATATCTCATGATCCATTTGACAGCTTTCCAATGTTCAATGCCAGGTTTTCCCATAAACCTGCTAACTACACTAACTGCATGACAGAGGTCAGGCCTTGTGCAGACCATCAAATACATGATGCTTCCCACTACACTTGTGTATGGAACTTTTTCCATGTAATTTTCTTCTTCCTCTGTGCATGGAGATTGACCACTTGTCACTCTGAATTGTTGACTGATTGGGGTGCAGACTGGTTTTACATCAGCAAATCCAAACTTGGATAAAATCTTTGAAGTGTATCCTTGCTGAGTTAATTTGATTCTCCTTTTGGTTCTATCTCTGACTATTTCAATTCCAAGAATCTTCCTTGCTGCCCCCAGATCTTTCATAGCAAATTCTTTGCTCAACAATCTCTTTATTTTGTCAATTTCAGTGTTACTCTTGCTTGCTATTAGCATGTCATCGACATATAGCAGCAAGAACACTGGTCCTTTTGTGTTTCTCACATAAACACAGCAATCATAGGCACTCCTTTTGAACCCAACTTTGGTGACAAACTCATCAAAACGTTTGTACCATTGCCTAGGTGATTGCTTCAAGCCATATAGAGATTTTTTCAATAAACAGACATGATCCTCCTTCCCTATTTCTTCAAAACCTTCTGGTTGCTTCATGAAAATCTTTTCTTCTAAATCTCCATGTAGGAATGCAGTTTTCACATCTAATTGCTCAAGTTCTAAGTCATCACTTGCTACTAGGCTCAACAGCAACCTAATAGATGTATGCTTTACAACAGGAGAAAAAATCTCATTATAGTCTATACCTTCTCTTTGAGAGTACCCCTTTGCTACAAGTCTGGCCTTGAATCTAGCTTGTGTCACTCCTTCAATTCCTTCTTTGTACTTTAGTACCCATTTGCATCCCACTACTTTCATACCAGCAAGCTTTCTGATCAGGATCCATGTATGATTTCTTTTAAGTGATGTCATTTCATCTTCCATGGCTTGATTCCACTCATGCTTGTATGCTGAATTCATAGCCTCTCTATAGTTCAGAGGTTCATCTACTGCAGCAATAGACAGAGCATAGTGAACCAGGTCTGCAAAGCCAAATCTACTTGGTGGCTTGATGGCTCTTCTTTTCCTATCTCTCACCAATTGATAGTCCTGACCCTCTTCTTCATCATTATCAGCATCATCATCATCTTCAATTATATCTTCATTAACCTCAGTTGCTCCTTGTTCTTGAATCTCTCTCTGGTTCTGTGTTTGATCACTTCTAAGCTCCACCTCAAACTGGCTATCCATATTCTGTTCAGGTTCAGAAGAGATTGGTACATCTTGCTGAGTTTTGAGAGTATCCCTATACACCCTGTTTTCATCAAAAGTAACATCCCTACTGATAAAATACTTTTGATGATCTCCACTCTCAATACTCCACATTTTGTATCCTTTAACTCCCTCGGGATAGCCCAGAAAAATGCATTTTCTGGCTCTTGGTTCGAGTTTATCTTGCCTCACATGAGCAAATGCTACACAACCAAATACCCTCAGGTGTTCATACTTTGCATCTCTTCCAGTCCATGCCTCAATTGGTGTTTTGAAACCTATTGCAGAACAGGGACAGTGATTTATTAAGTAGCAGGCTGTTGAAACAGCTTCAGCCCAGAAATTCTTTGGTAAACCTGAGTGAATCAGTAGACACCTGACCCTTTCTAGAATAGTTCTATTCATTCTTTCTGCCAAACCATTTTGTTGTGGTGTTCTTGGCACTGTCTTGTGTCTACTAATTCCAACCTTTTTGCAAAAATCAGTAAAGGCATCTGAGCAATACTCTAATCCATTGTCAGTTCTAAGTTTCTTAATTTTCTTACCAGTTTGATTCTCAATCATTGTTTTCCATTCTATGAAAATTTTCAAAGCCAAGTCTTTGGTTTTCAATATATGGACCCAAACAAATCTTGAGAAGTCATCTATAAGGGTAAGAAAATACCTGGCACCACCTCTAGAGACTGTTCTTGAAGGCCCCCATAGATCTGAGTGAATGTAGCTGAGAATACCCTTTGAAACATGCTTCCCAGTTCCAAATTTTATCCTTGTAGCCTTTCCAAGTACACATTGCTCACAGAACTCTAAATCCATGATTTTGTCCTTCCCAAACACACCTTTCTTGCTGAGAATCTTAAGTCCACCATTGCTGATATGCCCAAGCCTCTTGTGCCAGATTTCTGTCTTCTTTTTCCCTTCATCTTCTGCTACATTTGCTTGATTTACCAAGGTACTCCCAAGTAAAACATAAATGCCATTTTCTTTTGAACCCTTCATTACTAGCATTGACCCTTTGATAATCTTCATTATGCCATTCTCAATTTTCACAGAATGTCCTTCTTGATCCAACATAGCTACTGAGATTAAGTTCCTTTTTATTTCTGGAACATGTCTGACATGCTTTAGCTCTGCAACTCCTCCACCTTTCAATTGCAATTTGACAGTGCCTATACCAGTTATGGGGCATGATCTGTTGTCACCAAGCCTGACCATACCACCATTGATCTGTTTGTAATTACTGAACTGAGACTGTTCTGGGCAGATGTGAAAAGAACACCCAGAATCGAGTACCCAGTCAGTTCTTGAACTTTCCTTAGACACTACCAACACCCCTGCACTACCATATCCATCACTATCACAATCAGAAACTAAATCAACATCACCAGATGACTGTTTCTGGTTATAATTCTTAAGAACAGGGCAGTCTTTCCTTAGGTGTGTGGTTTTGTTGCAGACAAAGCATTTTCTTTTAAATTTTGAGTCTGATTTTCCTTGATTCTTCCCTGTGTGTTCTTTGTTTCCCTTCTTGAAATTCTTTCCTCGAACAAACAGTCCATCACCATTGCTATCAACCTTCTGCTCTGACTTCTTCTTTAATTCTTTAGACATTAGAGCATTTTGAACCTCTTCTAGAGTCAATGACTCCTTGCCATACATCATAGTATCCACAAAGTGTTCATAGGTTTCTGTAGGAAGAGAGTTCAAAACTATAATAGCTTGGTCTTCATCTTCTACCTTTATTCCAATGTTTTCGAGATCAAGAATGATCTTGTTGAAATCATCAAGATGATCTTCAACATTTTTCCCAGTCAACATCTTGAAAGAGTACAATTTCTGCTTCAAGAACAGTCTATTTGCTAAAGACTTTGTCATGTAGAGACTTTCCAGTTTTGACCATAACCCAGAAGCTGTCTTCTCCTTCGACACCTCACGCAGAACCTTATCCCCCAAACTCAGAATTATAGCACTGTGAGCTTTGTCGAGCATCTCCACCTTCTCTTTCTCTGTCAAATTCCCTGGTAAGTTCTCTTCTCCTAGCAAAGCTCCCTGGATCCCTTGCTGAACCAGCATTGCTCTCATCTTTACCCTCCATAGACCAAAATCGTTCTTTCCAGTAAACTTTTCAAGATCATACTTCGCACTGCCCATTTTCTTGGATGTTCACCAGGTTCTTGAACTGAGATCAAGACGATCTTCTTCGAACTTCCTCTCCAATGCTCTGATACCAATTGTTGGATTTGAATCCAGTAACTATGATCTCTCTCTTTCTTGTTGACAATCGAAAACCAGTTCTTATGGCAGCTGTGCCATACACACACAAGAGCAGTACTTGTAATCTTAACAAGTAATGAATTAATGCTTTCTTTATTGATGAATAAGTGTGTTACATAACATCTCTACATTGTACAAGTAATTACCTATTTATAGGTATATTTGATAGGGTAGTAAAAGGCTTAGACTAAGTGTGACAGTTAAGTTAGTTAGACTAACTAACTTAACTGTCACTACAGTAAAAACCAGAAAAACAGTACAAATGTAAAAACTAATACAATGTGAAGTCAATACCTATATATCTACAATTACTCATTATAAATATATAGCTCCAATAGAATTGAAAAAGTAGTGCAAATTTAATACTAAAATGTATGAGCATCTCCCATACTCTCTAAGCATATTTTTTTAGCTAAAAGAGAGGGAACACTAAATATGAACTACAACTGTATATAAAAAATGTGGATAAAAAAGGATAGAATTTCCTATTTTTTTTTAAAAAAAATACACTTTTTAATAGTATTTTAATTAAAAGCACATGAAACTACAACTTATTCATTATTTTATATCAAATTAATCAAAATTTAATAAATTCACACACTATTATAAAGATCAATGATTGAACTAAGATTAAGAAAAATGAGTCTCTTTTTTAAGATTTCAGGTTAAATTTACCTAAAAAATAATGCCTTGGTCTACTGGAAATAAGTAAATATATATTTTTATATTTTTATTTATTGTGAATTAGACCAAATAGAAATAGGGCTCATTTTTTAAAGCTAAATTTGGCATAAAATTTCTTTAGTGTCACAACAGTGTGTACTGTATTGGACACCTCAACTAAATACCAATATTTTCTAATACTTAAATAAGGTTTATTTTTTAGTGTTATTATTTAATATGTAATTAAATAGGAAAATTATTGTAGTTATAGCTTTTATAAAAAAAAAAATATATAAAATACAAATAAAAATAGTAGGATACCGTAAATAAATTAATAATGCCTCGTTGTAATAAATGCACTATAAATGTATAAATGTAATGTAGTAATATATAATCATTACATGCATTCAATGATAACGGTAATCTTGTATTCTAATTTCCTTTTCTTTTTTAACAATTATTATTTCCGATTGTTAATTTACAACACGATGCTATACACATAAATCTTGAGAAAATCCATTGCTCTAATTCTAAAGATAATATGTATCCATTGCTCTATATGAAAAGTTCAAATAATATCGAAAAAATCCAAAAATGCCAAAAATGAAGAAAAGTTTAAATATATAAATTATTTTTTTTGCTCTCAATTTATATGTTTATTTTTTCTTTCTTACATCTCTAAATTCAAATAACATAAAATAATATGTATTTATATAAATTAGTTTTATAGCTCTTATATATTATTTTCCCCATTCCAAATAGCAAATGTTTTATCATTCAAATCATATTTTACACAAGATAATTCGTGTAAGAAGGTACTTTAAGGACTAAAATAACCAATTAATATGGTAGTTAATAATTTTTTGAGAAAATAAAAGATATTACTAATTAGGTAAAACTCTGCAAAATCAAATAAAAGAATCTTTTCTGCTGATTTATATGTGATATACGTACGCAGTCACAACCATTCCGTTAAATATTTTGTCCATAAATATTTATATATATATATATGCAGCTCCACAATTAATGCATATTGTATATAACTTTTTCATGAATTAAAATAAATAATAGTAAAATTTTGTCGTTGTCTCAAATAATCCTAGCTAGCTCACAATATTTTTATAAATTAAATTCCAAGTCTTAAAAGTAAGAAACCTCAAGAAAATGTTTATCAATCAATAGACAATATAGGCAAATTAAACTAACTAAAATGCACACATAAATTATATATTTATACACACACTAAACACAAAATATATAAACATTTGCTGAGAAACAAATAGGCTCATAGAAGTGAGAGAATCAACTTCTTCTTTTCTTCTTTTTAGTATGGAAGTGAGAATCAACTTCTAACCTGCATCTTATCAAAGATTCAAAATATGTAATTTTGATAAATTTCATCTCTCTCCTCTTTCTCAGCCATTTCAATTATAGCCTTTAAAGTATTAATTGAACGAATTTTTTAGATATAATTATTCTTAAATTAATGATTATAAAATTGTTTCTAATAATAATAAGAGCATGGAATTAAATATTAATTAATACAGCTTATAAGGCCTCTTTAAAATAATTAAATCTGCTGCTAATTATTAAAAAAGACACTATATAGTGATGACCTTGACTGAGAGAACTGTGAAGAGTATTCGGTTCCCGTAAAAATGAATGATCAACATTACGATATATTGACCAAACGAATTTAATTACAATGACCTAATTTTATATATATATTTATAAAATCACCAAAAACAAATAAACCCTTTTCAGTTTCTACACATATACCTTGAAGAGAAAACTGTGAATATATTAGGTATATAGTATTCGGTTCCCCTTTGTCCAATTTTTAAGTAAAAAAATATCTGAAAAACAACTAGTATATATAATTGAACAAAATACTGAAATTAAAATCAGAACTAGTCTGAATTTGGATTTCTACTCCTTATATATTGGAATTAATGATCAGCCATTACAATTGACCAAGCAATATTTAATTACAATGACCTAATTATATGTATATGAAAAATCACCATAGCTATATAACTAATTACAAACAAATAAACCCTTCCTCAAAAAAAGAAACTCTAATCTTGATCATAGCAATTAACGGAGAATAATAATACCAGAAGTTGATAAGAATACTGAAGTTCTTTCTCATCATCGGTACTAGTCAGAAAGAAGATATTCGGCGACTGACAAATCCAAGGCCACGGCAGTCCTCTTTCTCGTTTCTTCTAGTTTCTTCTTCAGTGCCTCAAGCTCTTTCAAGTCGTTGCAGTTCTCAACGTCGAACTCCAGTAAATATCTCAACGAATCGTTAATGTTGAACACATCTTCACCTTGAGTCGAAGTCCCCGTTTCTGTCGACATTGACGAGGTCATCTCATGAGTGGCTTCGGCAGTGGAAGTCGAGGGAGACGATGAGACGAAGGGAGCTACGAGAGACTCGAAGGAAGAAGGAGTGGGGAAGGCTTGAACGTAGGGACGACCGGTCTCGGACAAGATGATAACGGCGATTTCAGCGCCGGTGAGGTGAGAAAGCTGTTTGGCCTTATTGAAGAGACCGGATTTTCTCTTAGAAAAAGAAACCAATCTTCGTTGCTTGTCGTCGATTTTCTCAATACGAAATTGTCGCTTCATTTTTATTTCACTCGGTGAGAATGAGGAGGAATGAATTGAAAGTGTTGACGTAGGAAGATTTGGTGAGAAAGAGATATGACAATAGTGGAGATCGATCGGGATTATATATATATATTTGAGTGTGTGGGTATTAGGGTGACTGACTCTTGGAATGTCTCACAGATTTGGACACAAGATTTGGGGGTCCCTACTTTACTTGCGTACTGCTACTACTGTAACGGCCAGCTGAGCTGTCATTTTTTTTTTATATTTTTTTAAGATTTTTATTTATTTGTCTGAAAACGAAAGTGGGATGATTATTTGTCCCTGTTTTTGCAAGATACGACCACATTTTTCAAATATGCCATAAAAGACCCCTTTTATCTCTTTAATTTAGTGTTATACCTATATATTAGAAGAGCTTATAAAAAAAAAAAAAACAAAACAAAACAAAAACTTATATATGAAAAATTAGAAGAATTACTTTCAAATAAGAATTAATTTTTTTTTTTAATGGACATGATATTATTTAATCGCAAAGTAAGCAAAATATTACTTGCTCAACTATTTTTAAAAAGCCAAAATAAATTATTATTATTATTATTATTATTTTGACAAAGCCAATTTAATATAGCATATTAAAAAAAGAATGTTAAAACTAATTATAAGTGTGTCAAAATTATATCTGATTTATAGTTAAGTGTTCCCATATAATTACTCATCATAAATATATAGCCCCAATAGTACTGTAAAAGTTGTGCAAAATTAGTACTAAAATGTATGAGCATCTCCCATACTCTTAAGCATATTTTTTAGCTAAAAGAGAGAGTCAACATTAAAAATATGAACTACAATTATACAAAATTTAGATAAAAAATGATAGAGTTCTCTATTTTTTTTTTTTTTTGCTAATTTTTTAATAGTATTTTAAATAAAAGTACATGGAAGTACAATTAATTCATTATTTTATTATTATTTTATTAAGAGTGGGTTTAGTAACACCTTTTTAATCAGTTTTTTATTTTAAAATTAAAAAAGTAAAAATATTTCTTAAAATCATATTCTATGAAACTATTTTTACTTTTCAATTTTTTAATTAAAAATCTTAACTTTAAAAAAAAAAAAAATCACTTTCAACATTTTTTAAATAGTTTTCTTTTAATCAATATTTTAGACTCCGACTCCAACTCAAACCTTAGAAACCGAACCCGACCCCAACCCCGGACTTGGACCCACCCCCAATCCCGATCTCAGACTCGACTTAAATAAAATCAACAAATGGAAATAAAATTTATAGAATATTAAAAAACAAAAATGGTTATACAATACATTTTTATTTTTTATAATCAAAATTTTAAAAACAAAAATTTTACTTTTATTTTTGTGATTAATAAATTTTAAAATAAAAGTATTACCAAACAACACTTAAATTAATCAAAATTTAATAAATTCACAAACTATTATAAAGATCAATGATTGAATTAAGACTAAAAAAATGAGTGTCTTTTTTAAGATTTCAGCTTAAATTTACCTAAAAAATAATACCTTTAAACATGGTCTACTAGAACTAATATATATTTTTATTTATTGCGAATTAGACCGACCAAATAGAAATAGGGCCCATTTTTCAAAGCCAAATTTGGCACAAAATTTACATCTGTAATGGTCTTACAAATTCTCACTTCCAGCTAAGTTTGTACAAGAAAAATTCAGATTATAACAAACTATCATTCAAAGACCAGAATAGGAAATATTTTCTATGCAACAACATTATGTGGACTGTAAACAATTAAACTGTGATGAAGCTGATGCTACACTCTTCAAACTCTTACAAACCCCTTAACAATTGCAAGTGCAGCAGAACCAAAAACAAAGAAATGCTCATCAAGACAACCCTTCTTGGACCTTGCATAAGCATATATTGGCATCTCCCTTTTGCTCTATGCTCAGCAATCACCAAAAATATTCTCCGACCATAATAATCTTGTGCAAAACACAATATTGAGATTGCCATTTTGTTTTCGGACACGTGCTCACTGATTTTCTCACTTCTCCTTCTTAGCCAAGGCTTCTGCTTTGAACTCACTGCCAGCACTGACCACAAAGCCTGCACCGACCTGGAATGCAGTGCAATGTAAGATACCTATTGCAAGTCTACATAAAATACAGAGAGAGAGAGAGAGAGAGAGAGAGAGCGAGAGAGAGAAATCTAACTTGGCAATCTTTGAGTATGACACGCTCTTGGAGTTGTACATTGCTGCATATCACCGAGCCTTGAATTGAACAACCATCTCCGATTGTAACATGATTCATAACTATTGAGTTAACAACCTGTACATATTCAAGAAAATGAAAAGTACACAGAAATTATAGTCGCACGTTTTTAGGAAATTATATCGAAATAACACCATTCATTCCCTCATGTTTATAAACTAATGAAGGATAGGAAATATAGAAAACAAATTAAGCTTATCCCTTAAACCTCTATAATCAAGAAACCCTTGTACCTTCACATTAGAGCCTATCCGACAGTGACGGCCAATAACAGATCTTTTAACACTGCACTTGTCACCCATTTGTGAACCTTCCCCTAACATACATTGTGGTCCCACCTAAAATCATTCAAACAGATCATGAGTACAATAATAATGAACTTAACTTGAAATTTTGTTGTAATGACCTAAACTTTCCAAACACATTATACTAACATTGACTTGTATTCATTTTGAAAGCAAATATTTGCATAGGTGTTGAACTCACAGTTGTTTTCGACCCAAGCTCTGCTGAAGGATGTATTATGTTATGATGGGCAGATAAAGAATACCCAGACAAATGAATCTTTTCTCCTATGACCTGACATAGTTAGAGAAAAACAGAAAGAAATTTGAAACTAGAAACTGCTTGAACCCAAAATGCAGTCAAGAAAAATATATATTTGTGTGTGTGTGTGTGTGTTAGAGAGAGAGAGAGAGAGAGAGAGAGAGAGAGAGAGAGAGGGAGAAACCCGAGCCAGAGCCAGGTTAAATGATTACATCAGAAGAGAGAGAGAGAGAGAGAGAGAGAGAGAGAGAGAGAGAGAGAGAGAGAGAGAGAGAGGGGGGGAGGTTCAAAAGGGATTTTACAGTAATCTCACATCTCGATTAATGTCACTGAATGCTTGTATGGAATTTAATCTTGCACAGTATTTACTGCTGTCAGCAATGTAAACACAACACTTATGAGTCCTGACAGGGGAAGAGCCATTAGGACCTAAAGCATAAAGTTGGTGAAAGCTTGGTTTTGATGCATTAGCCAGGATCTGAGACTGAACCAGTTGGTTATTGTGTGAGCCAACCTTCTCATTTCCATTTTCTTCTGGCTGTGGTACACCATTTAACCATACTTCTGATCTCTAATACTCACAAAAAGAACAAAAAAAATAAATAAATGAAACTAGCAGTGATCTTAAAGGAAATCATCTAACTAAAAGGAACTTATCATGCAGCGAACAAAATGAACTAACCAGTTGGCTCCGAACAAGATAAGGTAATACATCTCGCTTTAAACTATGAAAGGTCTCCTTTTGATCTAGAACTTCCTGTAGAACAGACCTGGAGGGAAATCAAGAACTCATCAATGAATGTGACAATCAATTTGTATTCAAACAAGATTTAAAAATAAAAAAGCAGAAAGTGAAAAAAAACCTCTTAAATGCATATAAATGAGCATCCATCAGATCTGACTGAATTTCCATCTACAAGAAGAGAGCAATGACAAAATATGTGTGAAACATCAAATTTTACAATATCTCATCAAAATCAGCTTATGCCAGCATAAATCTTTCAACAGACGCAGGCATACATTTATTTCAAAAAGTCATTCAATTAAGATTTAGAAGGGGTTATAAGAAATGAAAGTAATAGACATGGCCGCTTTAAAAAGGGATGCATATAAATTAGCTAGCGAAGTGTCTCGTTTGGCACTCCGGAAATTAAAAGACTAGAAGTCAATCAATAACTCAAATTTAGGTTGAGCAGAAAAAAACAAAGCATCTCAAATGTTTCTAAATACTACCAACCATCTCACATTATCATCAACTCCAGCAGATGGAAACAGTTATATATAAAAGTCAATAGGAAATAAACAAAAAAATAGATAAAAAATAATTAGATGAGTTCTAAAATCCATTACCTGCCCCACTGCACGAAGTATGCTCTTTTGGATTCGAATATCCTTCTCAAGTTCTGCCCCTAATGAGAATTAAAAGGCACAAGCTAAGACACCTATCACTTAATATCATTACAGAAGAAAAAGATAAGAAATATAATGATCAGATATAACCTGTTGCTATGTAGAGTAAAAACTGTTTAGTTGGGTCCAACCCAATCAGATTAACACGTCCAGGCTTCTTGGCTTTGTCCTTTCCTCCAGAAGATGTAGAGTCTAGAGGTCCACTAATAGGAGTGGAGCAAAGCATTGCAGTTACAACTGCATCATTGCGTCTATGAGCAGCAGCCACTGCACCAGGAGGAACATCAGAAACAATATCACCACTCACAACCTGCAACAGCAAAAAGAGCCAACAGCTACAGCAAAGCCAACTATTGAAAACTCAAAACACTATAGGGAACAGAATCAAACCAAAATATCATTTGCTGTCAGGTGGTGTGAAATTGCCCGAAGTGCACCAGCTGTTCCAACATCCTCTGGGACTGCAGCAACCTGCAGTATATTGAAAAATTTCTAAGCTCTGTGTTTCCATTAAACTAAAAATAATAATGATACCTCTATATGTTTAGTAAAGTTGATTGGTGGAAAATAGCAAATCATCATACAAGAGCCATGTTCTTATAACACTGTAATAGCCAGCTTTCAATGAACACGGATAGCAGAGGAAGAAGAGAAGTCATGCATAGTAACCCCACTCTACTGGAAAGAGCAAGATGGGAGTTTTGATACCAACCATGAGATACAATAAAAATCAGTTCTCATTACAGGAACAAATCATTTGAGGCCATTTGTTTGGCAGAAATATGGATGGGACTGGAATGTTGTAGACCAAGCCCATGTTTGGTACTCAAAGAAGATGAAACAAAATTAAGCAGAATTTAACATATATAAAAATACTTCAGCTGGTGACATCAAATTAAATGAACACTGCAAGTAATCTTGTGATGGATTTTAAGGTCTGAAGACCCAAACAAAACATTTCAGATTGTTTGAGTGGTTAAGAGTTTCTAGATCCCTATATACTACGAAAGCTAACTGGTGAAAATGAAATAGGCACCCCTGTTCTAAGATAAAGAAGATTACAGTTACAGTAACTCTTGTCTACAAAGAGAATAATGATTTGCCTAAATATTGGTTCAATGAAGATGACTAGGTGAGAAAAGTTTTAAGTGGAAAGAGCTAAATAATAAGTTGCAAAGATACAACTATGAATTAGATAACTACTTTTCTTCCTAGGCACTGCAACTGTCTCAAAGAGAATGAAAGCACAGAGGACACAAGCTTTCATTACACACAAAAAAAAAAAAAAAAATTAGCTTCTTTATCTTGATAATGCAACATTGCAAACTCATAATCTGGTGGTTTCATATTTTTGGGTGGCTGAAAATGATGTTGGACTTTTACGTGGGCTGTCTTGCTGGGATTTTCACTTTTTATTTTTAATTAAATTTGAGTGATTGAGAATTTAAGCATGTTTGAATACTTGAGTAACAAAGAAGAATTAAAAGCTAAGGACAAACAAGTTGGTAGGAGACAAGAACATGATAATGGTGATATAAAAATAGTCTTTAGAGCATTTTTTTTTTCATGACTTAGGTGTTTGGTAGGAAGGAGGGAGCGTAGGATGGATGGAGAGTTAATGAAAGATGGAGAATATAAGGGAGGGGGAGGCGAGTAATAATCTTTTTATGTTGTTTGGTAAGAAGGATGGAGTGATAGAAGAATAGAATTAGATAATGTTATTAATTTATAAAATTACAATATATCTCCATAATTATTTAATAATATTTGTTGAGGGTTTTTTGTAATTTACGATAATTGAATACGGAGAGTTCCAAGCTTTCCATTAATGGAGGAATTCTAAATTGGAGGTTTGAGTGGATTTGCTATCTTCTCACCTCTCCTTTCTCTCCTTCAATCTTTCTTGTCAAACAAAAGGATTTGTCATCTCCTCCCACCTCTCATCCCCATCCATCCACTTCTCCCTCCTACCAAACATAGTATTAGCTTTATAATTACCATGACCTCCCTACTCCAGATCTTAGTCAGCACAATTTCTTCCACTTAAATAATTAAATTGGGCCTCCCATCGAACAATGCAATAGACTAATATATCCTTTTTCATGATTTTTAGAAACTATTCACTTGGCAGCAACCATCATTTCAACATGCAATTAAGCACCATAAACTATCAACAACAGCAATAAAGGAAAAACTAGACACTCTTCACATTTTATCAACTACGACAAGTAATTGAAGATGATTTCAAACTAATATCATGTGCAGGTCAACTATAAAAGTATCAAAAATAAAAATTATTTATTAGTTATCTTAAGCTAAACTAATTAGTTAAAACTAATACCATAACAGCAATATATACAGAAATAATATTGCGGGTAAGTATCAACTATCAACTATAATTCTTAATTTATCACAGCTTAAGCAAAATTTTTAGTCAAAAGTAGAAATTAATATAGCTACATGAACAAAATTGAGGAGAAATTCCTGTTAACCAAGTACCTCAACATGTAAACGATCAACATAAGCTCCAGATATCCAGCCCCCAACTTTAAGAGCTGCATCTTCACCTTCAACCACCTACATGATTGCACAAAGCAAAATCAACTCTTACTTTAGAGTATTCGCTATAGATAACAATACGAAATTTCCACCTCAACCAAGCCATGACTTGTTTGATCATTTCCTACAGTCAGGAGCATACAAGAACATACAAGACTCGGGATTAAAAAGAGAAAACAGATTGTATTGAGAAAAAAAATCATACAACAATGAGATCCTTGAGATTATTGAGTTCCAATAGCTCCAGAACGTAGGAGAGGACCGGCCGGTTCGCCACCGGAAGCAGCGCTTTCGGAACCTCCTGCCATCATGAAGAAAAGGACTGATTCGTAAGGTAATAAGCCGCAATGGAATTATAAAATAAAAAAGTGGGTGAACATTTTCCGTTCCCGTTTCTGTTTTTCTCAGAGAATGAATTATTCTCGGGAATCAAAAGGAAAGAGAGAGTAGGGAAAAACCTTTGAGACAAGAGGAACGAGATTCTTTGAGGAGCCCCCTGCTAAGACCACCACCTGAAAATCCATGGTAGAGACTGTTGAGAGAGAGAGAGAGGGTTTTGGTGGGGTTCTTTGAAAATGTTGGATTGAAGGAGCAAAGCAACCAAACAAAGCCGGTCTGGTCTTTGGTCTGTGACACTGTAAGTGTCTTATGTTTATGTTTGTGCCATTTACCTGGGGAAGGAGCCAGAGGAAAGGGCCTCTCATCAAATTTGGGTTCGTCAGGCAGGCCCAATAATTATATGAATTTTTTTCACAAATACACAAAAATAATATAATTATTTTTTTGAGAAATTTATACACCTAAAAGTAAAAGCAATTTTTTTTTATATATTTTTACGGATAATTTTATATTTTTATGTACATTTTTCTAATTTACATTTCTGTGGAATGTTTTGTACAGGTATTATTTGTTTTTATTAGAAAAAGTATATTGCTTTCACGTTTTTAATGTGGCATCAAAATGATGAAAAAGAAACACTGTTTTATTGTAAAATAAATCATGTTGCTTTCACTAGCACCAACATCAAAATGATATTTTTCAAAAACAACTGACAACTCTTTATTTTTGTAAAAAAGTACAAATAATCCATACAAATGTAAAGAAAAAATGAAAGAAATTTTTAAAAAATAGTTCCGTGAAAATGTAAAATTTTTGTCAATTTTTATATTTATGAAATAACTTACATAACATCGATTTTTGTAAATTTTTTACATTTGTACGTTTTTTTATTTTTCTTATATTTTTACAGTACTTTATAAAATTATATAAAAATAACAAGCAAACGACTTCAAAACAACAACAAGATAACATAAAAATAATACATAAATAATAAAAAAAATAACAAAATAACAAAAATACACATAAAAATACATTAAAAACCCACATTTTATGTAAATAGAATTAAAAAAAATATATAAAAATGTTGAAAACTTCATTTTGCAATTATCCTAGGATTTTTCATAAAAACATTTTTTAATAAAATAAAAATACTATTTAATGGTCCTATCTTTCCAAAATACGACCTTAAATTTTCAAAAATATAAATACGATATCTTCGTTAGCAACTACAAATTAATTGACATCAATCCATTACACATTAATACACGTGAAACGAAAACCTTAAAATAACTAAATATGATTGATTGAAAAATTGCTACTGTATAATTTTGTTGTGTGTACATATTCAACAATTCAACAACAATTGCTGCTGAATGCTAGTTAGGAAGAAAGAAAAATAGTACACAATTCTTTCCAAAACTCAACATAATTCTTTCTGATTGCCTTTTGAGTTTTTCAGTGGATGGATAGTGTAATGGTACACACTTTGAAAATACATTTTCAACTATTTTTGTTGTCATATGATGAAGTTATTGCAATGGTCAATACTGAAATCATATCGAAGAGCTTGATATTGCTTCATGTTGATAAAAGCACTTTTTGTACATCCTTCTATATATTTTTGCACCTTCAAATTCAGCATGTATTTCTCTCTCAGTTCTAATCCCCATTGGATTCTTCAACAGCCATCCCTCACTATCACATAACACACTCGACTCTACTTCATCAATGTGTTTTAGAGTATTTGACTCACCATCAAATTGAAACCTCATGTCCACTGCCACTTCATACACATCTGACTGTATCAACACCTAATTGCCAATATAACAGCATACACATATTTATTTTTATGACAATATAGATAAGAATGAATACAAGATTATGGCATGAAAAGATGAAGAAAAGTGTTTATCTACCTCCCCTCCATCCATTAAACTTGCAGCTATGGAATCTACTAATGGCTTTTGCACCACCCTCCTCTTATGATGTCTTTTCTTAAAATGAGGATCTGGGCACTGCCCATTAAAGAAAATAAACATGACCAAACAAAGAATTGTCTAACCTTTGACTGTATTAGAAAGCACGGGACAAGAGGGTACACTAACCAGGATTGAAACCAGCATCAAAGGTCCAGGATAGTTAGAGACTACTTGTTTGAAAGAATTTGTGGCATTTGCATAGATGAAATGTCTGTAATTATATATATATATAATATCAGTTCATTGGTACAAGACCTTTCACGAACTAATATGAATTCATTAACCCTTACACATTATCAAGATTTATCTCCTTAACCCAGTACTGAGCACGGTTCACCAGCTGTATGAAAAAACAAGTGAATTAATACCTCATGATTTAGATGAGAGAAAGGAAAAAAATAAGAAGAGAAGGGCCAAAGATGATTTATCAAATTACACAGATGAAGCTTTCTACTACAATAAAACTAAACCAAAGAGTTTTTCCTTACTTTCTCTCTTATTTCCAATCCCAAATAATTTCTTACACCAGCATTTTTTTTGCCCAACCACATGAGAAATCTGCCGCTACCTGAAATATTCATCCTTTAGATTATGACTGCAATTTATAGCTTGCAAAAACTATGACTTGGGATAATTAGCAAAGGTTGTCTTTTTGTTTTTTCTGTTTTAATAGAATAATGGCAAGTTGATTTGAACTGAATGCAGGAAGAACAAAAACCAATTATTCTGATCATAAAAGATAAATTAAATTACAACATAACAAAGAATTGAATAGTGCAAAGAAAATACCAAACAAAGTAATTCTAGTATTCTATTGCAAACTCAATTGTTCGATTTGATTTGTGCATATCCAAATAAAGATGTTTTAAGTGTTGATCATACCACTTCCAATATCCACCATTAGTGGCAATGTTGGATCTCTAAAGACTTGATTCCAATGGGGCACTTGTACTGGCACCTACAAAAAGAAACATGAAAATGGTTTCTACTAAATGTTTAGGTATTAAATGTTGTAGAAATGAAAGAAAAAGGAAAAGGGAACATACAGAAAAAGTGGTCTTGAGAGGATTGACATGTTGCCTGATTCTGACATTACCCAGTTCCTACATACATAGAAAGAAAATTAAAATTGAGAACTGAAGTGGACAATGAATGAATATGAAAGAGTGAGATAATTTAATAAAGGAGGGACCTTGTCAGGAAGAGGAAGGTTAAGGTCAGCATATTCCAAGGCTACAAGTTCCGGACTACTTAATTGCTTGTCTTGGAGTTGGAGTTGGAGTTGGTCAGAGCAAGAAGCAGAGGTAACCATTCTTGTATAGCCGTTACAAGCCCAATGCTTAAACCTGAAGCTAAATCCCTTTAAACCCATTGAGGGAAAACTGGTTTGTCTAAATGTGGGAGATAAACCCACCATAATCCCACTCCTACTCATGCTATCACCCCGCGAATTCCCAACAACCCAATTAAACTAATCCATCTTCCCTGAAATATTGAGACCAAGCACTTGAAGTTGAAGGAAGGAAAATAAAAAGGCTTCCTTTACAGGTCTTGTGTCTACAGTGTTCAGTTGCCCTGAGAAGTATCAGGGTGGGTGCAGTTATGGATAAAGTAAAAGGGCCGTAGAGCAAAATGAATAAATTTACAATAATAACCCTCAACCATTAAACCCTTTATTTCTCACTCTCTCTCAGTACCTCATCTCACTACAGTACGCACTCACCTTGGTCTCTGCAACACCACGCCCAGCCTCACACAGGTCAGTATTTTCATGCTTCTCATTATGGATTTTTATTTTTTCATTTTTTTGGTTCTTGGGTTATTTAGTTGCAAGAAGTTTCGTTTCAATTAAATGAAAGTTTATTTTGATTTCAAGTTTGTTTGCTTTTCTCTTGTAAAATAATTGAGTGAAAATCGTAAGTTTCAAGTTATATTCGCATACTTGAACTTCAATTGCAGCTATGATTTCAATATGTGGTTTCCTATCTATAATTTGAGCTGTGGTATATCTGAGCTAATATTGTTTAAAGGGGGTGGTAAAAATTTGATGACCGTAATGTTCTTAAACTCAACTAGTCAATGATATAAGAATTTTATGCTAACTTTCTGGAGTCAAGAGATGGTAAATGTTTTGTAAGAAAGAAAATGGTACCCATTACTTTTGAAGTTGAAGAAGATGCGTTTTGATTAATGAATTTTGATCATCTGTATTTAGTTGGATTTTGTTCAAACGATCTTTACTAAGGGAGCCCGGTTTACTTTTAATGAGAATGACAATGAGAATTTGTTCTTTTGTCAACTTAATAGAGTTGCCAAAGCTTGAGTTTGCCAACGCCAGTTTATACCCCTCTGCTCATTTCTCTGATATTCAAATGGATCACATTTAATTGGTTTATGCAATAATGGAAGGGAAAACCATTGATGTGGGTCGAGTTATTCTTCGTAGTTTTATTGAGAGGGTGTATGCTAGTACCACTAGTGGTTTGGGGGGCATGGATTGTTCATAACTACCTTTCCAAAGTTTGGTAGTGATGTAGAGAGGAAAGCCAAATAGCCAATAACTCACTCTAAAGAGTCAAATCATGAATTATCCATTACCCATGACAACAAAAGAAGCCGCTGCCCAAGCTTGAGCTCGCCGCAATAGGCATCACCCTGCATCTAATGATAACTCAGATCAAGATAATGCCAATGCTGTCTAGATAATATCCATTACCCATGACAACAAAAGAAGCCGCTGCCCAAGCTTGAGCTCGCCGCAATAGGCATCACCGTGCATCTAATGATAACTCAGATCAAGATAATGCCAATGCTGTCTAGATAATATCCATTACCCATGACAACAAAAGAAGCCGCTGCCCAAGCTTGAGCTCGCCGCAATAGGCATCACCCTGCATCTAATGATAACTCAGATCAAGATAATGCCAATGCTGTCTAGATAATATCCATTACCCATTTGTTTTTTTTTTTTTTTTTTTTTTGAGTTGTTATATCTTATATATAGTTATGTGTTGGATTTTTATTTGATTATTCATTATCCCAAGTTTCTTTTTGGGTGTTAAAATGGAGAAAGTGAAGCTTGCTGGGCTGTGTTTTTAAGTTATGAATTTGTTATCTCTTATGTCATTTGAATATATTGTTTCATATTTTATTGCTATATTCTGAATCTTTTTAATGAGACTTCTAATGTACACATAAATGCATTTCTCTGATTGTTTTTTTTATTTTAAATTAGATGGAGACGTTCTTGTATTCATTGTAGTGTCGTCAGGACTCTTATCTGGGCAATTGTTGATGTATCTTGTAATAATCACATATTGTAGTTATAAATCTAAAGGCAGCAGCCACAAAGTAGGCCAATTCCATCTTATGGTCGCTATTATCATCTTCAATCGTGGGTAATCATTCTGCATTATCATGGACCATAAAGATAATCAATCTCCTCAAGGTTCCTTAACATGTTCCTTCTTTTTATTTAGTTATTTTAGTGGGGATAGTTTTAGTTTTATCTCATTGCGTGATTTAATTTTAATTTTAATATGGAGCCATGCATGTGGAACAGTTCGGATTCTGCTCGAATTCTTGGAGGTTGCAATTACTTCAGTTGTTTTCCTTAAAGGAGTTTACCCTTCAGGTTTGGTTTTACATTGTTTCTTTGTAGTGTTTGGCTGCCAAGAAAATTTGTGTTTCAATATTACCGATAAAAATGAGATTTTTTTTTTCTTTTTTCCTTCAATGAAAATCTTGACATACATTGCACTTGTGGTCCCAGTGATAGAATTGCTTTTTCAATAACAGATGATCTATTTTTTGGGTCTTGTTTGAAGGTGCTTTTGAAAGAAGGAGGTATATGAATTTGGTAGTTCAAAGAGCTCGCCATCCCGAACTTAGAGATTATATCCATTCTTCAGTTTGGGGACTTCTTCCTTTCATTGAAAAGGTTGGCCTTGGTCCTTTGTTCTTTGTTTACTTCATTTCTAGATATTTCTATCCATAATTGGAGTCTTAGAGGTGAAGTTAGATTATTCTCAAAATTTATTATTATTAATTGTCCTTAACAAATTGAAACACTACAATGAAAAGAATTGTAAGCTAAATTGATTCAAAATTGAGTTTAACCTTCACATTGCACTAATCATGTGAGAGATTCACAAATTACATATGCACTAACTGTGGAAGAAAACACAATAATAGAAGCAAATCATTAAGATTTTGATCATAATCAATCAGCATAGCCATTATAGACCATAAAGCATACACAAGCACTCTGGAGTCCATGAATGTTTAGCATTTTGAGAAAGTTTATTGTTTATATTTGGATTTTGGTCTTAGAAGCTCCAAACCGACCTCTCATCACAAGTGTGTTTCTTTCTTGCATTTGCATTTTGAGAATGTTTTTTTTTGTTAATATTTGGTCTTTGAAATCGGCATCCCACCAATTATGTGTTTCTTTTCTGCATTTGCATATGTTGCATAACTTTTTTTTGAGTAAATTATTAGATGTTGTCCATGGGATTTGAATTGTACAAGATCCTAGAATTTCACTTAAAGTTGATGTTTCTCACACCTTTTGTCACCAAATGATACTTGCTAGACACCCATAATAATCTTTAGAAACCCTCTCTATTCAAAATAATATTTTTTGAAACAATGATATAGAAATTGTTATGTAGGTATCCAGGACGAACTCGAATCTTAGTCCTTGTGGGATCAAACCACATGTCTTGACTGTTTGAGCTATCCTGCTTGGGTTTCTACGAAAAAAGTAATCATTAGACACCATGTACTAGTATTTCGGGGTATTGCTCATGCTGCCTCATGCTAAGGCTGTTCAATCTGAATTTCCAATATTCTAGCAATTTCACTGAATAGTTAAAAAGACAGAAATTGATTGATCCAAAATTTGTTTCTACTGCTTTAGTGACATAGCACTATATCTACCTGATGTTGGGCAATGGGAAAATTGAATAAAGATTCCTGTATACTTTTCATTTACAAGTCGACCAACATTTGCCTTAACCAAATTCAACAAGATCATAGTATATGCTTTCTGGTTACATTGTTCTTACTTTTCTGGCAATGTTATCCTTTTAAACTACCAAGAAATTCCCCTAAAATAATGCTCTTCTGAATTAGGATTTGGTTGAAAGAGTAGCAGTAATCTTCTTCAATGCAGACAACAACCCTGTGGAAAGATTTATCTTCAAGCTTGTGGTGAACCAGTCTTATGGCTCTAAGGTTGAAGAAGCCGACTTGGAGTTCTCCCTTAGGTCGTTTTTGATCAAGCTTTCTGTCTCAGAACCACTTACTAATGTTCTTTCTCATGGTAATGCCTACTACTTTTTCGCATATTGTATTCAATTTCATCTGCTTATGTCAATCTTGGGTTTAGCATTGATCAGATATTGGTGCTTTTGCATAAATGAATAATTTCACTCGTTTGTGTTTACATAAGTTGGAAATTGGTGCGTGTGTACAGATTGCAGGTGGGAGATTACAGCTTATTTCCGATCCCTCCCTGATAAAAGTACAAGTAAAGATGCAGGGTTATGGATTCCAACAGACACAAAACAATGGCATCAACCTCCATTGATAACTCCAATCAAGTCAATGAGTAGTGAACCTCTGTCTTTACAGTTATACCTAGAACATCCAAGTCTGAATTAGGCTTCCCCAGTTATACTTAAAACTTCTTACATGTGTTGTAAGAACTCTTGTGAGGACTTGTGCTTTATGCTCCTCACCAAGAGTGCTTCGAAAGTAAATAAATAAATATTGCTTCTTCACAAGTTCGGTTTGATCTGGGTGATTGATTTCACAGAGTAGATTCTAAGATTCTCTCCCATTTACTGTAACCACTTCCTTTTGTCTCAGTTTACAGTGTTTTTTTTAAGTACATTTTTATTGGATTCATAAAATTAAGTTGTTGATTTCATGTTATGGCTAAGGCACTGAGTCACTATTAAGTGTTTGTAAAAATTTCTCACAAGATTTCACTCTTGCTTTTGATCCCATATTTATATTATATAAGACTCAAGTTTTTCTACTTCAGTGCAAGTCTCTAGAATCTGATATGAATCCTCACCTACTTCTCACCACCTTTCACTCTCACTAAAGTTATGTCTCTTTTGAATCTCTCAAACCCTAACATGAAATCTTTATTCCAATCTTTTGTTAATTTGAAATTTCTTTTTTATTTCTGATTTTGATGTGTAGTAAAATGATCTTCAAATTTTATAGAAAAATAAATGGAGCTTCAGATAAGGACAGGAGGAAATGAGAAGGGGGCTCAAATATATGACCTTGGCTATCTAAACAAAATCCCAATTTAATTATCATTTTGTTATGTTGATGGTGACTAAGGGAACCTTATATATAAGGGATACCCAATATAGGAATGGGAAATTATAGTAAATAGCCCTAAATCATAGGAGTATGTTAGTTTATATCCTCATTTCAAAAAAATATAGCAAATGACCCTAAATCATAAGACTATGTTAGTAAATGTCCTCATTTCAATTTTTTTTTTTTTTTAGAATTAGAAGCAAATTATTTAAACATTATGGTATATCTATATTAGTTTTGTTAAAATCTTTTTTATTTTAAAGTTATGTCAATTTTTTTTAATTTTTTATGAGTTGTTTTGGGTTGTTGGTATATAGATTTTTATTGCATTTCCGTATATTTCTATTTTGTTGTATGGTATATTATTATTCTTAGATGATATTTATTTTTTATTATGATATGTATAATAGTGGTATATAATTTTATTAGCATAATAAAAATATTTTAATGTATGTATATAATTTTATTGCCATGCTACATATATTTGATTATTATTTTTATATTTTTTGATTGTATGATTATTTATTTTAAATAATATTTAATTAGTTTTTATTTTATTATATACAATGGTCATGGTATATATATTTTAATTGTGGTATATAATTTAGTTAGTATAGTATAGATATATATGTATTAGTAATCTATATTTTTATTATTATTATTTTTTGTATATATGTTTTGGTGTATGGTATATGTATTTTTTGTTATACGGTATATAATTTTTTTTAAATAATATTTAAGTTTTATTTTCTATTGTACTTTTGTTGACAAAATACATAATTTTATTAGCATCCTATATATTTTTATTTTTATTTATTGTTATTATTATATATATTTTTATTGTAAGGTATATATTTTATGTTATATGGTATATAAGTTTTATTGTATAGTATATCATTTTATTTTAGATAATGAATGTTTAGTTTTATTTTAGTATACATAAAGGTGATATAAAATTTTGTTAATATGATATATATAATTTTTTTTAATAATATTATATTATTTTGTTTTATTTTTTATTGTAGGTATATACGTTTTATTGTATGGTATATGATTTTTGTTGTTTATAATATATTATTTATTTAATATGATATTTAGTTTCTATTTTATTATATATAAATTTTTTGTATGTATTCATATTTTAATGGTGGTATATATAATTTTGTTAGCATGATATATATATTTTTTGAGTATTAATTTAGTATTGTTATAATTTTTTTGTGGTATATAATTTTATTACTACGGTATATTAATTTTCTGTACTACGATATATCTAATACTGTTGTATATATTTAAATGATCTAATATATTTATTTATTTTTGTTACAATATCATAATATGCAATACTAAAAAAAATTATGTAACTTAATTTTGTTATTATATATATTTTTTTAAAAAAAATATGTGATAAATCTACTTTCATAATTTTTATTATCTAATTTATTAGATTTGGCCATTTTCTTAATTTTTTTAAAAAGTGGACATTTACTAACTTAGTTACCAAATTGAGGGTCATTTTGCATCTCAACCCTATAGGAATTGACTCAGAGCAAGTGGCCTATTGCTTAAGTGTTAATATATGGATTTGTTTTTTTTTTTTTTGGGAATTTACATGGTATACTAATTTTTGCTATTTTTTTACAAAAAATACTGTCAGTCGGTATTTTTTACTTTTTTACTGTATTTTTTTATAAGTTTTATATTGCAGTATACTGTGTTAAGTTTTCACTGGTATTATATTGGTGTTTTTTAGTTGTTCTACTGTTGTTTTGAGTTGTTCTGTTTTCACTGGTGTTTTATTGATATTTTATAAAAATACAGTATTTTTGAAAAAAAATTCCGTGTGACAGTATTTTTGTAAAAGTTAACCCAAATTCCAGTATTTTTGTAAATTTTCCTTTTTTTTTTTGTAAGAGGAATGGATTTGGAGTTAACCAGATTGGACCCATGTCTGGGCCTGTCCTAACTGGTATTGGGCTTTGAAATTGCACACGTCATCATTCTGGAAACCCGAATAACATTAGTTTAATGATTTTTTTTAAAATATAATTTTTAAAATTTTAAATTATATATGTGGCGCGGATATGAAAATTGTCTAAACAACTACGTCATCATTCTATTTATCACGTGTGAGAAAACCTAACAGAAGAACCATTCCTAGTATGAATAGTTTGTGAACTATTTTTAACGGCTGAAAAATTCAAGAGCACAATAATAGATATATCATAATTTGTAGGCAAAAATCCTAAATAGCCATAAAAAATGATCTATTTGACTAAGTTTATGATTTTGATTAAAGCTGAAAATACAAAATAAATAAAAGTTGCACCTTGTTTTGGGTAACTATTCTGTAACTCTTTTGTTTTCGTAATGAAGTTATTTTTAAAGTGTTTGAATATTAATTAAAAAAAATTATAAATAAAATAAAAATTATTGAAATTAAAATATAGTTTCTAATATATTCTTTACGTAGTACAAATCCATACATATAACGTACATTTTTTTTTTCTTAACAAAAACATTTCATTAAAAAGGCAAAGGCCAACCAAAAAGATAAAGTCTTAAGTGGAAACAAGAGGCTCCACCTCCTCAGAGGACACAAAACCAAAAAATAGAATGAGTAGCAGCAGCCCACGCTACAAGAGCATGAGCATGAAGGTTAATAGTCCTGCGAATCCACACCACTCTAGCATCAATCAAAGAATCCAGCCAATTTAAAAGAAGATTAAATAAATACTTATCTTGCCAGCATGGAGCCTTTTTAGCCAAAATATCATCCACCAACACTTTACAATCTGAAAGGAGAATTGAACTCTGCCAGCCACGCAAGAAGCAGAGAGAAGCTGCATGAAGAAGAACAATGATTTCTCCTTAAAGAAGAGAGGAGATATCAAACTTGACTGTCAAAGCTTCCAACACAACTCCACTATTGTCCTTCACAATGATAGCTCCCACAACCCACGAGCCTCTACAAGCAACATCCACAAAGATACAAACAATGTCTACTAGGAAGACCGGCATCACGTCATCAGCACTAGGAGCTACATAAGATCTTATGAATTCAGGAGTCAAGACCTAAGAAATTTAGGTTGCAGAGTTTTGAGCTAAAGCTAATAAGCTCGCCACCGATGGAAAAATACCCTCATGATAAGCTTTATTCCTTGCCTTCCACAGCTCAAAGCACAGACATCCTACGAAATACTAAATTACACCTTGAGATCAAGGGGAATGCCAAGATGAAGATCAGGATTTATGATCCAGTTCAATAAGACAAAAGAATTATCAAAAAATAAATCATCAGTTCTCAATCCCCATTGACTAAAAAATCAAGCTCCTTTAGCCACAGGGCAGCTAAAAAAGAGATGTTGGAAGAATCCTCACCCACATGACAGATGGAGCAAGTCATTCTATTGCCAAAAACCCATTGGAGACGGCTACCAAAAGGAAGAATATCTCTTCCAAGCTTCCACAAGACCAGATGAAGTTTTTCATGGACCTTAAGCTTCTAAAGTTCTTCCCACAGAGGGTCCTGATGGCCCCACTGATGCTTAATCAGAGCTCTACAAGCCAGTTTGGTAGAGAAACAACCATCATGAGCATCTTTCCAAATGAGTTCATTAGGGTGTGTAGGTGGCAACCTCTTCAAAGAAAGAATTGACTCATCCAAGCTAGGCACAAACCATTGGTGAAGCTTGTTCGAGTCCCAATCACCATTTGCCTTAACCAAACAAGGGGTAACAAAAGATGGGGAGACCTCAATAATAGGATTAAAAGCAGCTCGATAATTATCCCAGGCTATCCAAGGAATCTAGGGGGACTTCTAAATGTCAATAGCAGTACTAGGGCCTACTAGGAGACAAGTTTCTTTTCTAAGAACCTCTCTTGTAGCCATCACTCCATGAGCTCCAAAAGACAATGGACCATGTTCATTTAACGACCAGAAAGAAGAGGAATTATGACAATACTTGGCCAAAAAGGAACGACACCACAATGATCGATCCCCCAAAGCTAATTTCCATCCTAATTTGCAAATAAGTGACAAGTTAATATCTTTAAAGCATTTCAAATTTAGGCCACCTTTATCAAAAGGAAGACAAATGGATTCCTAAGATGCCAAAGCCAAATAGCGATTACGATCTACTCTCCCCATCCATCAAAATTTTCAGACAAGCCTATCCAACTTTTCACAAAGGCCTTTTGGAAGGAGAAAGGTAGACATAGTATAAAGAGGAGAACTCAAAGCCACTGATCTAATGAGAGTGGTCACTCCTAGGGGTGTTCACAAAGTATCCGATCCAATCCAATCCGCACGATCCAATCCAATCCAATCCGCAAAATGCGGATATCCGCACTTGTGCGGATTGGATTGGATTGAAAAATTTAAAATCCGCACTTGTGCGGATTGGATGTTGTTTGACCTCAAAAAGTAACCGATCCAATCCAATCCGCACTTAATTATATATATTTTTAAAAAATTATAATATGTAATATATATTAATTTAAAAAAGACACAAACTTCTAATTTCTTAATCTTTTTTAGTAATATATTGAGTTGGTGCATTTTATTTATTTTGTAATAAAAAACACAAGAAAAATAATTCTTATCCACATAGACACATACACATAAAGTTTAAATATATATACTAGCTTATTTATTTTAGTAATTAGATACATATATATTTTAGTGTAAATCTAAACATAAGTATATATATATATATTAATATATATGTATATTGGTTTAATTTGTATATAAATAGAGATGGAAATAGATTAGTATTAGAGATTAAGAAACAATAGTCTTTTTTTATTTTTTTTTCTATGAAATATTAAATAATTTATTATTAAAAAAGTAACCAATCCAAAATAACCGATCCAATCCGCACTATTGCGGATTGGATTGGATTGGATTTAAACTCTTATGCGGATCGGATTGGATCCAAAATATGAAATCCGCACTTAGTGCGGATTGGATGTTGTTTGACCAAAAAAGTGCGGATTGGATCGGATGAACACCCCTAGTCACTCCCGCCTGAGAGAGAATTTTTCAGCGTCATCCCTCAATGCGAGCACGAAGATTATCCCTAACAAATTGGAAATCTTTTTTCTTGCTGTTAAAGAAGAATATTGGGTTCCCTAAAAACTTATCATGCAGATTCAGAGCCCGAAAACCCAATGCTTTATAAATATCCACTCTTTGTGAGCCTCAACATTTTTTGAAAAGACAATAGCAGACTTCCCCACATTGATAACCTGCCCAGACCACGTGCAATAATCCTCTAGACACTTCTGAACACAAACAACTTCTCTCAAATCAGCTCTACAGAAACAAAAGTATCGTCTGCACACATCAAGTGAGAGATAGAAGGGCATCGAGAATTGATCTTAAAACCATGCAACCGTCCTTGTTCAAACTGTTTCAACAACATCTGATAAAGAACCTCACTACAGATAATAAACAAATACGATGATAACGGATCACCCTGACGTAATCCTCTTTGAGGACAAAATTGTCTGAGAGGGCCTCCATTAAGGAGAACGGGGTAAGAAACTGAGGAGACATACTTCAAAATAAGAGAAATGAATCTCTCATGAAAACCAAAAGATCTCAATGACTGTTCCAGGAACTTCCTTTCGATCCTACCATAGGCTTTAGACATGTCAAGTTTAAGGCCAACATAGCTACACAAGCTGCTTCTTTTCTTAAAAGAATCCATAATCTCATGGGCAATGATACTATTTTCCGCAATCCATCTCCCCGGAACAAAAGCAGACTAGAATGGGGAAATAATATCACTAAGAAAAGGCCGCAAACGATTTGCCAAGAGTTTTGAAATGACTGTATACGCAAAATTGCATAAGCTTATTGGCCTAAACTCATCAAAAGTATGTGCCCCTAGTTTTTTTGGAATAAGCACAACAAAAGTTTGATTCAAAGTCTTTACAAACTCACCTGTCTCAAAAAATTGGATAACAGTGTTAACCACATCATTGCCCACTATATCCTAGTAATCCTTATAAAATTTTCTAGGCATACCATCAGGCCTCGGAGCTGTAAGAGCCGGCAAAGACCAAATCACATCCCGAATCCTCAGAAGCAGAAAAATTCTCAAAAGAGTCACATTCATCTCATTAGTAACCACCTGTTGGACATAGGGAACGAGATTTGGAGAAACAAGGAAGAATGTGGAATACACTGCCTGGAATTTAGAGATGAAATAATCTCCCATTGCTTGTCGGCCTTCAATCCAATTCACTCCATTATCAGAAACAACCCTAATAAAATTTCTCTTCCGCTTGATAATAGTAGCCACATGGAAAAATTTGGAGTTACGATCCCCATGTTTATACCAAAGCTCCCTAGATTTTTGTTTCCAAATTTCAAGCTGGCGGGATTCCACCTCTTCAATTTCCAACAAAATTTCAACTTCCAGAAGTAAGTTTTGCTTGGAGGGCATTCATTGTTGAACCTCCAAAAGAAGTTTATTCAACAGTTCAAGTTTTCTTTTATAAAAACCAAAGTAAATTCAGTTCCATTTGGTAAGATATTTTCTCGTGAAAGACAGACGAGTACCATGATGGGGCCAAAGAATTAAATAGTTTTATATAGTGTGTTTTTAGGTTTTTTTATTTGGGATAAGTTGAGAAATACTTCTTTTTTGTATCAATTAATCAAAAATACCCTTAAATTTATTTTATTAAAATATACCCACTTTTATAAGTGAGTTGTTTAATATATCTTCACTCACTACTTAAGTCTATCATATAATTATATTAACTTAAGAGGTTTAATGGAAACATTATTTATAAAAGTGGTTAATCTTCAAAAATATGAGAATGAAAGTAAAAATTAAAACAAATAAAATAAAGTGATTATATAAGAGAAATTTGATATTATATGCTTAAAATTAATTTATCCACTAAAAATATGCTAGCTACTTACACCATTTTTCTCATCTAATTTTACCCCTAAACAAATAAAAACCAAACATTCATCTCTCTCTCTCTCTCTAGGATACTCACACCACACACACGCACATACTCTACCAGTCGGACTACCCATCACCGGAGCTAGTGTTGTTCGGCCGCCTTACATTTCAAAAAAACTTCTCTCGTTTTTTGCGTTTTTTTCTTCTGTTTTACCAGTTTTTTGCGATATTTTGCGATATTTAACGATATATTTGCAATGATAGAACAAATCTGAGGTCAGGGATGAAGTTTAGTGATGATTTGCGATATTTAGCGATGTTTAGCGATATTTCGCGATGTGTTTTCGCGATGTTGTGAATTGAAGACATTTAAAGATGTTTTCATGATTTCGCGATAAAGCGACATCTAGCGATGTTTCGCGACATCGTCAAAAATTAGAAAAAAAATGCAAAAAACAAGTATTGTTGTGAATTGGAGACATTTAGAGATGTTTCAAGATTTCACGATGTTTTGCGACATCGTCAAAAATAAAAAAAAAATGCAAAAAACAAGCGCTAGATGGGTCAGAAACTAGAAAAAAAATGCGGTGGTCGTGGGTTGTCTTGGGTGCTTCTCGTGGGTTGTTGTGGGTCGTCGCGAGTCGTCATGGGTCTTCTCGGTCGTGGGTCGTCTTGGTCGGTCGGAGCTCGTGACAGTCGGGGCTTGAAAGGTTTGGGGCTGGATGGGAATAACTGTAATACCCTGGAATTAAGGAAATGGATTAGCAAAGCCCTAACTAGTTAATTGAGTATTATTGTAGAATTATATTATATTATAATTTATTATATGCGAATTAATATGAGAAATGACATGTTAAGACCCCGTTGGTGAGTTAGGGACATTTTAGTAATTTTGACTCGAGAAGGGTAAAACTGTGAATTTAATTTATTTATGTGCTTATGAACTATATTATTATATAGTATATCTGGTGTGTCCTTTTTCAGGTGTGTTCTGACAAGTTGGCGCGGTATAGTCACAATCGGGTATTTCAGGCTGAACCGGGTTCGGGGCCGAAATATAATTTTGGGATAAATTATTGGCATTTTATTTATGTGTGAATAATCTGAAATTATTTAAATATGTGTTATATATGAAATAAATTCAATGCCCTTGATTGTTTGAGTATGTGAGAAATGGCCCTAGGGGCAAAATGGTAAATATGTATTTTTGGATTTATTTTCAACTAAAGGCATTCTTTGTAAAAAAAAATGAAATTCATTTTCTGCATTTACCTTAACCCTAAAACAGCCCCCTTCCCTTTCTCTCTCTATCTCTCTTTGTATTTGGTTGAAAAATTGGTGATTTGCTTGGTACTCAAGCTTGAAATTGAAGAATTGTTTGAGGAGTTGTGGCTTGATCATTGCATTGAAGCTTGAGGTAGTTTTTCTATTGCTGAAATTTAATGAATTTGCTGCTGTGATTTTATGGTTGAAAAGCATGAAATAGGTTGGGATGGTCTTGAGATGCATGTTGGTGTTTTCTTGTTGATTTGAGCATGTTTGTACTTGGATCTTTTGAATTGATGTTGGGTTAGGTTTAGACAGAATTTAAAAGGAATTTTATTGTGTTTTTATTTTGTTATTGAACTTTGAAATTAATTGTTCAAGTTCAAGTTCTTGAGCTTGAAGTTCTTGGTGATTTTGCTCAAGTTGGAGCTTTGAAGTTTATGATGTTTAATCTGAATTTTTGGGGTTTTAACCATTGGATTTTTAATGCATGAATTGTGTTTTAAGCTTTTGATTTAATTACTGGAAAATCTATTTAATGGATTTAAGTTTTGGTTGTGAATTGAGTTGAAATGGATGAGTTTTGGGGCTGAAATTCATTGTTGAAGGCTGATTTTTAGTTGCTGGTTTTTGGTGTTGTTGGAGAGTGAATTAGGTGTAATTCCTCTCTAATTACTTGGTTTATGTTAGGTGAAAGTTTGGTATGATTGTGGGTTGATATAGCATGAAAATTGGTGTTTTTGGATGCATTTTCGTGGCTGGAAACTGGGTTTCCTGGGTTTTTAAACCCAGTAGCCGCGACCATTTTTGGCAGCTTATTGTATTTTTTTCGGGTTTTTGTTTTGGTCATAACTTTTGACTCGGGACTCTGTTTGGGACGTTCTTTATATCGTTGGAAAGCTCGTTCCGAGCTCTATCTGAATATCTGGAATTTAAATGCCCAGTTTTTAATTTGTGGAAATGGATTTTGGGATTAACCCTATACTTGTGTATCCCGGAATTGTGACTAGGATTACCGGCACTTGGTCAGGAGCACCCGGGGATTTGGAATCTCCATATTTGTGGGACATCAGGTACGACAGTAGTTAGCACGTAGAGATATGTGCAATGGCGCTTATATGGAATGTGATTTATATGAGAAACTAGAAACCGGGATTAGAGTTATTACTCTAAAGTGAGCGGTTTATTGGCTTAGGGTTATTACCCAAGTGAATTGTTAATATGTAATTGTTATGCCACGATGTATATAGCTGTATATTGAAGTAAAGGGTTATGTGTTCAAGGCATAATCGGGTTGGACTCGGTAACTAGAACCGAGATGAACCGTTCTAAGGCCTTATTGTAATTAGACGTGTGAGCGTAACACGTAGGTCTATGCCACATAGACATAAATAGGCGTGTGAGCGTAACACGTGTGTCCGTGTCATACGTACAAATATGAAATGGCATTATTATTATTTATGTGATGAGTTATATATGATTAACGATATATCTTACTGTCTTGCTGGGCTTGGCTCACGGGTGCTCTACTGTGCAGGAAAGGGTAAATCTATCTCTGATCAGCCATGAGTATGGGAGTTGGGCGATGTATGTACATGTTCGGGCCACACTAGACCAAGCGGGTTGGGGTCTACCAGCGTTGAAACTTTTGTAACTCTATTTTTGCCGCTTAGGTCGGCTAAGGAGAAAAGACTTGTAATATTTTGTAAAATGATTTTTTTTGGGATCCCGAAACATGTAACTTTTGTTTGTAAGGTTAAAATTATTACAAGTTTATTTTTATTCCGTTTTCGTTTAAAGTTTTAATTTCCGCGCTTATTTTAAAACCAATCTCGTTTAGGGGATTAGGGTTTCTTAATCATATTGGGTAGCGTGCCTAAATCTTAGGGTGTTACAATAACAGAGAGAGAGAGAGAGGGAAGTTAGACAGAGAGAGTGGGAGAAGAGAGCTTTTGAATTGTACGAGTAATTTTGAGATTTTAGAGTGTTTGGAGAATATTTAGAGTTATTTAAAGGTGGTATATTGAAAGAATAGTCTAAATTTTTAAATATATTTTAACAAATTTCACTTATATAATCTAATTTCTCCTAAATTCTCGTGAAGAGAAAAAAAAAAGATCATCTTTCTTTTCGGTAGCCAAGGAGATGGCATCTGCATTGTCCAATTCATTCAACGTCACTGAGTTTGTAGTGAACCAAGGAAATGGCGTAAAGGGTCTAGCCGATTTGGGCATCGAAGCTGTACCACAACAATATATCCAACCACTTCACGAGAGATTCGACTCTTCCATAACCAACACCCAACATTCCACCATACCCATCATAGATTTCTCCAACTCGGACGATCCTCAAGTCAAAGAAGCTATCTGCGAAGCTGCAGCCAACTGGGGTTTCTTTCAAATTGTAAACCATGGCATTCCGATCGACATTCTCCACGGCCTCAAGGCCTCCGTCCATCGATTTTTCGACTTACCAGTGCCGGAGAAGAGGAAATATCTGAAAGATTCACCATCGGAGAGTGTCCGATTGGCAACGAGCTTCAGCCCGAGAGCGGAGCAGGTTTTGAAGTGGAAAGACTATCTCATGATGCTCTATGTCTCAGAGGATGAGGCTTCCGCCTCTTGGCCTCCGGAATGTAGGTTTGTCCAATTTAGATTCTTTTATAAAAGATATATTTCAATTTCCATTTACTTGTTTTGGGATCTTTGTTCGTGATGTGTAAACAATTACAAATGAGTGTTTTTGTATTCAATAATTCTGTTCTCTGTTTAAATAAATGGATTTGGTTATTTTATCTTGATAAAAGTTAGTAGTGTTTTCAATAATAATTTTAAAATCATATATATTTAGTACTATAAATTCAAATTTTTTGATAAAATATTAATACAATCAAACTCTCAAAAATTTTATAAATTCTAAATTCAAATTTAATAAATTGATTATATATCACTTTAGGGTACTTTAGTTAAATTGATAAAAGTGTATTGATTAAATTTTTTTTGATAAAATTTTATCAACACAATCAAACTCTCTTAAAATTTTATAAATTTTAAATTCAAATTTAATAAATTGATTATATATAATTAAGATCTATTTAATTAAATTAATAAAATTGTATTGATTAAATTTTAATTTAGGGTACGAATATTTACAATTTAAAAATATGATGAAATACAGTTAAATATCATTGAAAACACATAATGTTAAATATGTTTTTCATGAAAACATAACAAACTAAATGAGGATATTCCTTTCCTTGATTGTATAATTTAAACAACTGGTTGCATTTCTCTTTCTGACAAATTGTTTTGTTTATATCTAAGGTTCAATTGATGTATTAGAAAACAATAGATTGATTAATTACATTGAGTGTTTATGTATAATTCTGTGATGCAATATTTTTATGAACTTAATTCTTATTTCTCTTATTAATGACTCAAAAAAATACTAGGCATGAAGCAATAGAGTACATGAAGAGAGCTGAAATTGTGATCAAAAGGCTATTGCAAGTGCTACTAGACAAACTGAATGTGAAGGAGATTGATAAAGAGAACGAACATATGCTAATGGGGGCAATGAGGCTCAACTTTAATTACTATCCCAAGTGTCCCAACCCAGAACTCACAGCAGGAGTTGGCCGCCACTCAGACATATCAACCATCACTGTTCTCCTCCAAGACGACTCTGGTGGGCTCTTTGTTCACCGGGAAGGCGACATAACTGACAGTTGGATCCATGTGCCGCCTGTGAATGGTGCATTGGTGATCAACGTCGGCGATGTGCTTCAGATAATGAGCAATGATCTATACAAGAGCGTTGAGCATCGGGCAGTGCCTAACAGGAACACGAGTAGGATTTCAATCCCTATATTTGTGAATCCAGAGCCCCAGGCATTAATTGGACCTTTGCCACAAGTATTGGAGAGTGGAGAGAGGCCTATTTATAAACAGGTTAAGTACTCGGATTATTTCAGCCATTTCTTCAGTAAGCCTCATGATGGGAAGAAGGCTATTGAATTCGCCAAGTTACATGTTTGAGTAAGTCAATTCATTAGTATGGTTAATGTAAAGTGTCATATCTTTTATAATTTAAATTCACTATGTCAATATGATTTAAAGAGATAAGCAATATGGAAAACTTTGCAAATGCTACTATATTCTTGCGCAACAAATATTTATAATTTTCAGTATTTAACTTATTGCAAAATAATAGTGGCGGACTCAACTAAAGTTAAGGAGGCTTTTACTAGGATTTGAACCATTGAATTCTATAACATGTGTGAGATAGTCTAACTAATATGTCAAAACTATTATTATGTTTATATTCATTATTTTTAATTACAAATATATGTTGTAACTAATCAAAATACATACATTTTTTTCCCGATTTTTTTTTTCAGGGGTGAATTTTGAAACTTCCATTTTTAGGAGAGAGATTGAAGCTTTGCCCCTTTAGAATTAGAAAGGGGTGAATTTTGCATATATGTAAAACTTCATAAAGTATACATTTTAACAACTAAAAATGTTGATGGGATTAGGGTGCATTTTAACAACTCTATCTTGTTTGGCTTTCATATACTGTATTAGACACTTATGGTAAGTAGTGTCAGGAAATGGTAAGTTGGTAACCGTAGGCAGAAATTAGACACTAATTTCGTATCTTCCATTATATGTCCAACAACTTATAATGAGCATATACTACATTTAACTCTTGTAAGGAGCTACACATTATTCACATTCAAGTTCAGCAACTAAAGATGATTTTACGTACACTACCATATATATATATATATACATATGTACGTACATGCAGTGGACAAACTTTGTTGTGCGTAGAATGAAATGAGATGGTCTCTTTTCCTTCTCTGAGCAGTCCTCATATATCATCTTCTTCAGTCCTGTAATATGCACTACAATATGGAAGCTAGTTTAGTCTTCTAAAATTAACATAAACACACTAAATAAGAGACCGTTCTTCTCCATGAAAAATACAACCACTCAAATTAAGTAGAATTCAATTATTACTAACCTTGACCAGTGACCAATTGATATGATAGGAATGTGAGAAATCTTATGCCAGTCTTCACCTCTCCTTGGTCGGTACCTATTTTCAAGGATAGGACATCCATCGATGAACAAAGAGCGTAGAGATGTGCTCGAGACCACTTGCTCTGGCAGAACTTGCAAATTCTTGCAACTTTGGAGTGACAACTTATGAAGAGATGCTAGGGGTTGAAAGGCATTGTCATTTAGCTTTTGTAAGTTTGGAATATAATTCAGTGACAGTTCAGTTAAAGAGATGGGAAGCAATCCCTCTGGAAATGAATCAAGCACTATTTCACCATCATATCCATCAATACTTAGTTTTTTGAGAAAGTTTAGTCCTTGCAGACCCCAGTGCTTGTGTTGTGCCACCAGTTGGCTGCAATTGCAGAGATGAAGCTCTTTTAGAGTAGATGGCAATCCTTCATGAGGAAATAACTTAATATCTTGACATTGGTAGATTCTTAATGTAGCAAGAGATGGAAGAAGCTTTTGCATGTGTTGAGGCAATGCCATGACATTTCTACAATTGTGGAATTCCAAAACCATGAGTGAATGGAGTTCTGAAATGCCATTTTCTTTTGAAAAGGTGAGCGATTCTAAGCTTGAACAATCGAAAAAGATCAGCTTCTTCAGACTTGGGAAGTAGTCTAAAGGGAATGACTTAACTGAGTCGCTGAACTGAATTATCAACTCTGTAATAGAAACACAACAATTTCTCCTCGGGAACTCCAGTTTCTTGCACAACAACTGGTTGGGACATGTATATGATTGAGGTTCTGGAAAGTAACAACCATATATACCTGAAATATGGAGAATTTCTAATGTGTCAAGATCAGGAAAGCTCCCACTCAGGTTTGGGCAACCATTCAAACTAAGCTCTTTCAGAGAAGGGAAAAGTTTGAGTACACCACCATCTCTATCATCACTCCCAATAGTGGACCACTCCTTCCATCCTGGCATGTCATGTAATATCAAAGTTTCTAGTGATTGGAATGGAGTAATATTATTGGACGGATAATTGCCATAATAAAACTCAGCGCCTATTGTCTCCACCCCATGATAGCTTTGGATCTCAAGCTTTTGAAGTGAAGGTAACTGCCCCAATGATGGCAAGGACCAACAATGTTTATTATGACTCAGATGAATTGACACTACATTTGAAAATGATGAATCTCCAATCCAATTAGGGAAACTAAAACCGGCATACGAATAAATTATGAGTTTCTTCAAGTTTGTGTGAGGTTGCAGTGCCTCAAGTACCTCTGTTTCTAGTCTTGTGTTTGTGGTCTCACCCAGCCATTGAAAGGTTAGGCCTGTAAGTTTCTCCTTATACCTCAAATTAGCTTTAAGAGCATCATTTACATTAGCTACATTTTGCATACCTGTAATATAAAGCTCTCCACTTAACTGTTGAAGCTCTCCCAACTCTTCAATGGTTGAAGCATTGTCATGTCCTTTACCTAAAACAAATTCAGGTAATGTATGCAACTTCTTCAAATTTCCCATTTGTGGAGGCATTTCGTCTAGTGGCGAGCCAATAGTATCAAGATGGCGCAAGTTTATTAGCCTTCCCATGTCCTTTGGCAATCTTCTAAGGTTTCTGCAACATGACAATAGCAGTGTCTGCAAATTGTATAGCATGCAGATAGAAGAAGGTATCTCTATTATAATATTTTGAGATAAGTCTAGATACCTAAGATGTTTAAGTTTATTGATTGAATCTGGCAACACAAATGACACAGAAAAACTATGCAGAGATAGTACTCTTAAGAATTTTCTTTCTACAAAAAATTCTACAGTTATCTTATTCTCACATGCTGTACTCAGTTCTATCCAAGTATGCAAATTCTGTGCTCTTGATAGTCCTTCCCTAACCGAGTCACAGTCAGTAACAGGTGCTGTTGTGTGCGATAAATGGCGAGTCTTATTTGAAAGATTCCTTAAATTATTATTGTCCTCTGCTGCCATACAGAATTCTCCTGAGACAAACATAGCTAAGTCATGAACCAAATCATGCAGGATGAATTTGGAGTCATATCTACTCAATCTTTGAAACAATGATCTCGAAACTAGATTGTCAAAATATTCTTCTCCAATTTTTTCTGGTGTCTTCTCTAATTGGTTATCTTCCAAAAACCCTTCTGCCATCCATAATAAGACCATTCTTTCCCTCTCAAATTCATGATTCCTTGGAAACATAGAGCAGTAAGCAAAACATTGTTTCAAATATGAAGGAAGATAACGATAACTCAACCATAACCATGGAACTATATTATTGTTCTGGCTTTCACACCATTCCCAAACATGACTCCTTAAGATCTCCTCCCATTTGATTGGATTGTTTTCGAATTTTAGAAGACCACCAACAGATATCACAGCTAATGGGAGGCCCTTGCATTTCTCAACTACAATCCTTCTTCCAATTTCTTCCAAATGTTTATTTGCTTCCCAATCTCCATTGAAGGCATGATCCATAAATATTTTCCAGCAATGACTAGGAGATACTTGTGATAGTTCATAAATTTTCCCCGTGCCTACAATTTTGGCCACTTGCTGGCTGCGTGTGGTCACAATAATCCTGCTTTCACGGGCACCAGATGTGAAGATGAGCTTCAGGGCATCCCAGTTGTCTTCATTTTCATCCCACACATTGTCAAGAACAATGAGAAATTTCTTGGCTCTCAAGGCTTCTTTTAGTCTACGTCGAAGTTCCTTAACTGAAACATCAGTAGTGATATGGGAATCGGTAGCAGCCTGCAAAATGATCTTCATTGTTCTTTTAATATCAAACTCAGCCGATAAAGTAGCCCATAGTTTAAGCTCGAAACCATGTTTCTTTAGTTTTGTATTACTGTAAACGAGCTGAGCAAGAGTAGTCTTGCCAAGTCCACCTGTGCCAACTATTGGAAGAACACCAATCTTATGACTACCTAATGTTTCCTTTTTTGTCAACCACTCCATTATCTTATCTTTATCATCATCTCTTCCATGTACCTGAACTCGGTGTTGTTTTCTCAGTGAAACAACTGATCTTTGTGAAGAGATAGTGCTTTGAATATCTTCTTTCAAACCCAGGAGAATTCTTTTCTGTAAAAGAAGGTTTATATCAACCAAGATTTTAGCTATCTCCGCTGCCCAAGGAAATGAAAGACATTATTAGTTGCAACTTCTTTTTTTGTCATAATAATATTTTTGTGATTAACACATTATATTTTGATGTAAAAATAAGTTAATTATTTTCCCATTAATCATATGTTTCAAGACCATAATATCCAGTGAATATATAACTATATATATTTATATTATATACAATGAACCACCTGTTGCAACATTCTAAGTGTTAACACTAACAACAAGAAGAGAGAAGCTCCATTTCTTAATGGGGTCTTTATCTCTAAATTAACAAATTGACTGGTGAGTTTCATGCTGAACAAACATTATCCCTTTTTTTTTTTGATAAATTAATTTATTGTATCATAATAATTGATGAGAAATTGTAAAAATATTGTAGTGTTGATCACCTTGAATAGCTCTGTCGAATTCAGTCAAAGAAGAGAAGAAGAATTTCATTTTCATAAGCACAGTAGTTGTATCAGTACTATTAGATTCATGTCCAAGGTTGTTGGATAGGATTTGATAGTCAACATGGTCCACCATGTCTTGTGCTCTGTAAACTACATGATTAAGATCATCCAACCATTCCTTCACACCCGGCTCCTTGAGTTGCCTCTCTTCGGCATCATTTACCAGTAGACTAGCTGCCTTTAGCTTAAGGTTCAACTCCTTCAGCTGCTCACAAATTGATTTTTTTTCCTGGAAGAAGTTGGCAAACTCTGGAGAGTCTAAACTTTCAAATAGCTTGTCAAACAACACAGTGAGAAAAGCTTCAGCCATGATCAGCTATATTCTTGATCTGGTACTTCTGTGTTAAGATATGTTGATTGAGCACTCTCTATGTGTGAAAGAGTTTTGCCATTTGTCAAAAGTTATGACTAAGATATGAGTTGACTATTTTGTTGTGTGTGCAATGGCATAAAGCCAGATCCATTAATTGTGGTGATTGCAGGTGCAGATAATAATAGTGTTATTATTTTTTAGTTATAAGAGGAGAAATCTTAATTAATTGGTGTCATGATGATAGTCAACTCATCCTCAGTAAATATATAACAAATAGTAGGAGTAAGTACATAAACTCTTAAAGAGAGAGCATAATTATAATGGATTATGGAGTAAGTCAATGATAGTCTTCAGTAGGTAGTATGGTAACTATGATTAATGTAATGGTCATTCCCCAAAAGTATCATATCATTAATAATACTCTAATTTCAAGGCCATTATATTTTGAGTAAATACTATTTTGGACCCTGTATTTTGCAAAAGGTATCGATTAGACCTTCTGTTTTGTTAAATGACAAAATAGACTATGTACTTTCTAAAATGGTAAAAATAGGACCCTAAGCTTAATTTTTGATTTTTTTTTTTTTTAATATAACCAACTTGAAGACAATTCTTAACAAGAACAGATATAGAAAATGTAAACAATTTTGTCATAACACCTTTAGATCGGATTATTATTAAATTTTATTTTGACCAAAAATCTATTAAGGGTCCTATTTGTACTATTTTAGAAAATACAGAGTTCATTTTGCCATTTAACAAAACAGAAAGTTTAATTGGTAACTTTTGCAAAACACGGGGTCTAAATTTACCCTTATATTTTCTTACAATAAAGATTAATCTACCTTGATATTGGAAGAAACCAAGTGTATACCAAACTAATATGTACATAACGATAACAGAGCCTTTATATCAGGCAGTGAACTGAGTTGCACAAATTTTGTGTACAGTTCCAAACATAAGTAATTGGTTTTAGCTTTCTGAGAATTATGGGCCTCATTTTGGTATGACTAGAAGGGGAGGCCTTAGACTATAATTAGTTACTATACCATTTTTTTTTCTTCAATTTTTCCCCTGGATCAACAATAGAGAGATATTCCATTATTTTTCAATGTTTATTGCATTGTTAAATGTTAACTACATGATGTAATTAATGTAGTTATTATTTTCAATTCTATCATCTGCCTCATATCTAAGCTATTTTTCAGTTATTTCACTAGTATCTTTGCTGGAAACTTCGGTTTTCATTTGGTTCAAGTAATTGATAAGCAGAGAACTCTGGGATTGGCTGTTGATAAGAGTAAGATGTCTCTGTTATTAATTATTTGACACATTAGATATCACAAAGATAAAGTTTTTATGTTATTCTTCTCTTGATGGAAGAACAAGAGCAGTCCCTAACAATAGTAATATGGAAACATTACTATGTATTGTTAGCAGTGAACCTCTATCCTTGCAACAAATATTTACAAAACATATATATAAATATTCTCAGTATTTAACTTATTGCAAAATAGAAAGTTCTGACAGGTTGCCCCATCTCATATTCTCATTTGCCCAACTGCTAAGTTCATTCCAAGTATGAGTCCCACCATTAGAGCTTGACCTGTAGCTCCCTCTTGAAATAGAATTACTGAAACTTAGCATTTTAAGGAAAGAGTTTAATGTAGAAAGGGGTGCAATATTACTTATTACTTAATAAGAAAATTAAAGTACAGATTTTCACTACCAAAAATGGTGGTAGGAAGTAACTGGTGTGTATGCTGACTTGGTATCTATATTGAACAAGACACTCGGTAAGTAGTATCAGGAAACAGTGTCCAATGTCCATTGGCAGAAATTAGAGACAAATTTTTTAAGTTCTGTATCTTCTCTAAGGCTATTCAATAGTAAAAAAGTTCATTATATTTCCAAAAAATTATTAATAAGCAAGCTATTATTACTGCATTCAACTCTTGTAACCAGCTCTGCATCACCACATAAATACATTGGACAAACTTTGTTTTGCATGGATTCAAATGAGATGGTCTCTATTCCATCCTTGAGTACTCCTCATATATCTTATTCTTCGATCCTGTAATATGTATTAGAATATGAAAGCTAGTTTAGTTTTCTAAAATTAACATAAACACAAAATTTATACTAGAAAAAGAGACTGTTCTTTACATGAAAAATGTGTCAAATTAAGTAGAATTCATTTATTACTGACCTTGACCAGTGACCAATGGATATGTGAGGAATGTGAGAAATCTTATGCCAATCTTCCCCTCTCCTTGGTTGGTACCTATTTTCAAGAATAGGACATCCACTGATGAACAAAGAGCGTAGAGAAGTACCCATGAACACTTGCTCTGACAGAACTTGCAGATTCTTGCAACTTTGCAGTGACAACTTATGAAGAGATGCAACGTGTTGAAAGGCATTGTCGTTAAGTTTTTGTAAGTTTGGAATATAACTCAATGACAATTCAGTTAAAGAGATGGGAAGCAACCCCTCCAGAAATGATTCGAGTACTTCTTCATCATCATCATCATATCCACCAATGCTTAGTTTGTTGAGAGAGCTTAGTCCTTGCAGACCCCATTGTTTGTGTTGTGCCACCAGTTGACTGCAATTACAGAGATGAAGCTCTTTTAGATTAGATGGCAATCCTTCTTGAGGAAATAACTTTATATCTTGACAATGGTAGATTTTTAATGTAGTAAGAGATGGAAGAAGCTTTTGCATGTGTTGAGGCAATGCCGTGACATTTCTACAATTGTAAAGTTCCAAAACAATGAGCGAACGAAGGTCTGAAATGCCATTTTCTTCTGAAAAGGTAACCGATTCCAAGCTTGAACAATCGAAAAAGATCAGCTTCTTCAGACTTGGGAAGTAGTCTAAAGGGAATGATTTAACCGAGTCACAGTATTGAATTCTTAACTCTGTAACAGAAACATAACAATGGCTCCCTGGGAATTCTAGTTTCTTGCACAACAACTTGTGGAGACTTGAGTAGGAGCGTGGTTCTGGAAAATAACTGCCATATATACCTGAAATATGGAGGCTTTCTAATGTGTAAAGATCAGGTAAGCTCCCACTCAAGTTTGGGCAACCATTTAAGCTAAGCGTTTTCAGAGAAGGGAAAGGTCTAAGTACCCCACCATCTCTGTCATCACCTCCAACAGTAGACCACTCCTTCCAAGCTAACATGTCATGAAAAATCAAAGTTACTATGGACTGAAATGGAGTAATATTATTGGATGGGTTATTTCCATAATAAAACTCAGCGCCTATTGTCTCCACCCCATGAAAACTTTGGATCTCAAGCTTTTGAAGTGAAGGTAACTGCCCCAGTGATGGCAAGGACCAACAATATTTATTATGACTCAGATGAATTGACACTATATTTGAGAATGATGAATCTCCAATCCAATTAGGGAAACTAAAACCGGCATATGAATAAATTATAAGTTTCTTCAAGTTTGTGTGAGGTTGCAGTGCTTCAAGTACCTCCCTTTCTCTTCTTGTGTCCATGGTCTCACCCAACCAATACAAAGTTAGGCCAGTGAGTTTCTCCTTATACCTCAGATTAGCTTCAAGAGCATCATTTACATTAGCTACATTTTGCAAACCCAAAATATAAAGTTCTCCACTTAACTGGTGAAGCTCTCCCAGCTCTCTAATGGTTGAAGCATTGTCATGTCCTTTACCCAAAACAAATTCATGTAATACTTGCAACTTCTTCAAATTGCCCATATGTGGAGGCATTTCTTCTAGTGGCGAGCCAATAGTGTCGAGATGACGCAAGTTTATTAGTCTTCCCAAGTCCTTTGGCAATCTTCTAAGGCTTATGCAACATGACAGTAGCAGTGTCTGCAAATTATATAACATGCAGATAGATGAAGGTAACTCTATTATCAAATTTTGAGATAAGTCTAGATACCTTAAATGTTTAAGTTTACTAATTGAATCAGGCAACATGGCTGGCATAGAAAAACTAAGCAGAGATAGTACTCTTAAGAATTTTGTTGCTAGAAAAAATTCTATAGTGATCTCATTGTGTGATGTTATTGTACTTAGTTCTGCCCATGTACGCAAATTCAGTGCTCTTGATAGACCGTTCCTAACTGAGTCACAGTTAGTAACAGATGTTGTTGTGTGTGATAAATGGCGAATCTTATTCGAGAGAAGCTCTGAGCTATTATTGTCCTCTACTGCCATACAGAATTCTCCTGAGACAAACATAGCTAAGTCATGCACCAAATCATGCATGATAAATTTGGAGTCATCTCTACTTGATCTTTGGAATAATGACCTTGAAACTAGATTGTCAAAATATTCTTCACCAGCTTCTTCTAATCTCTTTTCTAATTGGTTATCTTCCAAAAAGCCTTCTGCCATCCACAATAAGACCATTCTTTCCTTCTCAAATTCATGATTCTTAGGAAACATAGAGCAGTAAGCAAAACATTGTTTTAAATATGAAGGAAGATAAAGATAACTCAACCATAACGAAGGAACGATATTATTGTTCGGGCATTCGTACCATTCCCAAACATGATTCCTTAAGATCTTCTCCCATATGTTTGAATTATTTTCGAATCGTAGAAGACCACCAAGAGATATGACAGCTAGTGGGAGGCCCTTGCATTTCTCAACTACAATCTTTTTTCCAACTTCTTGCAAATGTTTATTTGACTCCAAGTCTCCATTGAAGGCATGATCAATAAATATTTTCCAGCAATAGCCAGGAGATACTTGTGATAGTTCATAAGTTTTCCCACTTCCTACAATTTTGGCAACTTGTTGGCTGTGTGTAGTCACGATAATCTTGCTGTCACGCGCACCAGATGTAAAGACCAGTTTTAGGACATTCCAGTTGTGTTCATTTTCATCCCATACATTGTCAAGAACAAGGAGAAATTTCTTGCCTCTCAAGGCATCTTTTATTCTATCTTGAAGTTCCTTAATTGAAACATTGATGTCAGCAGTGAGATATGAATTAGTAGCAGCCTGCAAAATAATCCTCATTGCTCTTACAACATCAAACTCAGCTGATACAGTAGCCCACAGTTTAAGCTCGAAACCATGTTCCTTTAATTTTGTATCATTGTAAACAAGGCGAGCCAGAGCGGTCTTGCCAATTCCACCCATGCCTACTATTGGAAGCACACCAATCTTTTCACTACCTAATGTTCCATTTGTTATCAGCCATTCCATTATCTTGTCTTTATCATCATCTCTTCCATGTACATGAACTCGTTGTTGTTCTCTTAGTGGAACAACTGATCTTTGTGAAGGTATAGTGTTCTGATTATCTTCTTTCAAACCTAGGAGAACCCTTTTCTGTAAAAGAAGGTTTGTATCAACCAAGATCTTAGCTATCTCAGCTGCCCAAGGGAATAAAAGATGTTATTAGTTACAAGTTTTTTTGTTCTCATAATAATATTTTTGTTCTCATAAATATTCTATAAATGATCACCTTGAATAGTTCTGTCAAATTCAGTCATTGAAGAGAGGAAGAACTTCATTTTCATAAGCACAGTAGTTGTATCAGTACTATAAGATTCATGTCCAAGGCTGTTGGATAGGAGTTGATAGTCAACGTGGTCCACCATGTCTTGTGCTCTGTAAATTACATGTTTGAGATCATCCAACCATTCCTTCACATCCGGCTCCTCGAGTTGCCTCTCTTCGGCATCATTGACCAGTAGACTAGTTGTCTTTAGCTTAAGGTTCAACTCCCTTAGCTGCTCACAAATTGATCTTTTTTCCAGGAAGAAGTTGGCAAACGCTGGAGAGTCCATCCTTTCAAATAGCTTTTCATACAAAACAGTGAGAAAAGCTTCAGCCATTATCAACTATGTTCTTGATCTGGTATTTCTCTGCTATGTTAAATGATCAATACCCTCTCTGTGTGAAAGAGTTTTGTTATTTGTCAAAAGTTATGACTGAGAAGTTGTTGGCTTGGCTTAATTAATAGTTGTGTAAAGCATGTGGATGGTGAAAATTAATTGGTGTATTGCTTTTTGAGTGTGCAATTTTATAAAGTCAGATTCATTAATTGAGGTGCAGATAATTGTGTTATTATTTTATAGTTATAGGAGGAGGAGGAATATTAGGTGGCGTTTGGTTGGAGGTAATGAAATAGAATGGAATGGAAAGGAAATAATTTTTATTCCATTCTTTTGTTTGGTTGCATTTTAATGTATTGGAATAGCATTCCAATGGAATGCTCTTTCCACCATTTTGGTGGAATGACTATTCCATTTTACAAAGAAAGGAATGACCATTCCAATGTAACAAGAAAAAAAATTTAATGATTTTTTTATCAATTTTTTTTATGCATTTTAAATTTTATTCCATTCCTATTCTCATTCTCATTCCTATATTTTCATTCCTCCCAACCAAACGCCTAGTTTATTGGCATCATGATGATAGTCAACTCATCCTCAATATATATAATAAACAGTAAAGTAGATTAAACGAAATAGACTAATTACTATTGAGTATGGAGTAAGTCAATTATAGATTATGGTAGTATGGTGTGAGATCAAAATCAGATCAAATATAAAGTATGAAGTAAGTCAATGATATTCGATCACAATTTAAGGGGTAGGCAACATTCAATCTAATTCAAATGAACCAAACTGATCAAATCCAATTTAATTACAAAAAATTGAATATTTAATTACAATTAGATTGGATGCTAAAAGTTGGATTCTAATTGGATTAGATCAATTATTGAATGTTAATCTCAAAATTCAATTAAAAAAAATCCAATCCAATCACATATATATGTTAAAAAATTATTTATATTTATTTATATAATAAAAAAATATAAAATTTATTAATTATATTTTTATTGGATTTTTTTTTTGTGTTAAATTTGTAACAGTTGGTTGTTTTGTGTATTTATTTTCAATGTATTTTGTTTTATTTTATTATTTAGAAATATTTTGTTTTAATTATTTGAAACTTTTAATTGCATTACATTGTAATGATGATAATTTTCCAAATCTAATTACTAATTGAATTGGATTGAATGAAGAGAAAAAAAGTTGAATTGGATAGATACTCAACCCTTCACAACATTTAAATAAGAGAATAATTTAACGATCTCAACATTTAAATATGAGGATAATTTAACCCACATAAAAATATCATAAAAATATGAGAATTTGTATGAATGGTTGGAGCTGCACAATTCAGTATTATATTTAGAATTGTTCGTACGCATATATTTTACAGTGAACCACAACATAGAATATAAGAAATCACAAGTGGGTATTGTTTGGTGTTGCATGAATTCTCTTTTAACACCATTTAGGTAAGGTTTCTCACACATGGTATTGCTTCGTCTTAATTAAATATTAAAAAACAACCCACGTCACAATATAAACAGCCAAGTTCTTATCGATATATTTTGTTCTCGAAGAACCCAAAAAAATCCTTGAGTGAAGACTTGAAACTTGGATTCACTTCAAGAATAAAGAGACAGATTCTTAACAAAAATGTGGTGGTGATGATGGTCTTGGTGTTGTGGGAAAATCATGAAAATGTGAGAGATGCATAGAAAGCAACTAAAGGAAAAGAACAAAAATCTGCTGTCCCAATTAATTGCTTCCTCTCTTCACTATGTGCACAAAGTAAATACAGATTTGATGTATAAGCAACATTAAAAAACTACACAACTTTTTTATAATATAGTTCATTCTAAGCATACAGGAGAAAATTAAAAATAAAACAAAAAAGAAATTACAGTAGGCAAGATTTAAAGGAGGAGAGAGATAAAGATTACTTAAAAGAGTTGAAGAAGTTCACTGTGTCGCTAAGAGCCTGAATGAAGCTGTCTACATCCTCTTTAGTGTTATAAAAGTAAAGACTTACTCGTGCACTTGCATTGATTCCTAAATACCGATGCAGGGGCTGGGCACAGTGATGGCCTGATCTGATGGCAACACCATGCTGAAACTGTAAATGTTAGAATGGAAGCCATCTCTCCTACTTATTACATTAATTTTCTCATCTTTCTTTTATACTTTACTATATCTTAAAAAAAATAAAGCCTCATTCTTTTCATACCTGTTGGTCAAGAAATGTGGCAATATCTGTTGGGTGAATGTTTTCGACATTGAATGAACAAAGTGCTGCCCGAGGAGCATTTTTTGTTGGCACTGGACCATAAATGCGGACATTAGGGACTGATCGGAGGCTTTCATATAGGTATTCTGCCAACTCAACCTGTAAAAGGATTTCCTCAATGTATAAATAAACTGATATATTGTTTTTTCTTTCTATGCATTTTTACGTCTTTTGAGTCAAACCCTGACCTGTGTCTATCCTAGAGAAAGTAGGACCAATTAATTATTTATTTCAGGATACTGAAAAAGAGAACATGTGGAACATTAGATTAAAAATATGACAGCATTTGCTCATGAAAGAAACCTGGACTCTGGACTCGGGTTCAGAACTTTGGAATAAATTTTTATATGCTAATCATAAGAAAAACTATGCAACCAAGATTGAAGTGTTCATCATTAAAAGAATCTGCCAACACAAGAATTCTCTAAAAGTCCACAAGACTCAATGAACCAAGTATAATGTTTTCCCCTAATTCTGGAAAAGAAAGAATATTCTCATCTCCATTCTGAATCACGCTGACACAATATTTACATAATTTAATGAATATTATTTAGGAGCAACTTTTAAGCATTAAATTCCTAGACCAAGGTATAACAAACTTTTCCTGACAATGATATTGAGGGTGATAAGCCCCCAACTATGTTCTATTCCAGGTGTAACAAGAAACAGCAGAAGCAAAACATTACTAGCTCGACTAGTTTTGGAGCTTAGGTGAGGCTTTTGGGTGACATGTTAGATTACAGGTCTGACTTGAATATTTAAAACAATTACCTAAGTAAAAATGTATCCAATACTATCCTTGTATTCGGCCCAATCCTTTTAGTAGAACTTAATGGGAATAAGATGAGAGGCATTCATATAGAAAAGGGTCATTAGAGACTTTTCTGGAGTTTCTTTGTAGAGCCTTGGTTCAAGAAGAAGGCAGGCTCTCAAATATCCACGACAGTTGTATTTTTTTCACATTTTCCCATCGAGCTTATTCTTTTCTTGCCGTTTGAGTCTTATTAGATGGATATGAGGAAACCTTGGGTACAAGCTTATTTAAGATATTAGGCTAATGTCTACCTTCTCTTCAGTAAGAAAAACAGCTGAGAGCAGTAAATTTGGACTAACCTCATAGTCATGAATCTTTTGCATACCGATTCCTGTCAAATAATCAATTGCTGCACCTAATCCTATTGCTTCTCCAATTGCTGGTGTGCCAGCCTCAAATCTGATTTATTGAAAAGGCTAATTATCAATACAACAGTGCATGTATCACAAAGTAAACTAACCTGCAAAACAATTACTAACCTGGATGGTGGTTCTGCATAAGTAGAATGATCTAGAAATACATCAGAGATCATCTCTCCACCACCTAGAAAGATCAATACCAGAATGAGTTTCAAAAAGCACCTCCAACCCCTACATTGTGGGCATAGACACGAAAAACTCTTGCACACAGAATTTCAAATTTCAAAACAGACAAGTTCTCATCTCAACTTTCAAAGGAGTAAGTTACCTAAAAATGGAGGCATGGAAGAAAGGAGATGACTCTTTCCATACAAGAATCCAATGCCTGTAGGCCCACACATCTGAAGCATTTGCTTAACTTGATATACTTGCCCATGACCTTAACATTTAGAAAAAGTAAAGCACTACCCTAACCTTGTGAGAAGAAGCAACAAGGAAATCGGCATTGAGGCTCTGAACATCAACCACCATGTGTGGAACACTCTGACAAGCATCAACTAGCACTTTTGCTCCAACATCATGCGCCCAAAGAACAATATCTTCAACAGGAAGAACAGAAGCTATAAAGGAAGAAAAAATATGTCAATACAACAGTATAAATTGAAGTATGATTCCTTGAGAAAAACTACATAGAATATGAACAATGTCAGTAATTTGAACAAACATTCCGAAATCCAAAAATAGTAAATTTTATGTGAGACAGCTATGGAAGCCTGCTTCTGGCTAACCAGGAAAACCAAAAACAAATAGACAGCATACCAAGAACATTAGAGACATGATGGACCACTACAAGTTTTGTTTTTGTGGACAACATTTCCTTCAACATGTTGATATCTGGAACTTCATCTTGATTTAAGCTCACAAATTTCAGAACAGCACCAGTCTTTTGAGCTACAAGTTGCCAAGGAACAATGGAACTGTGATGTTCAGCAACTGTAAGTAGAATCTGCAAGATAAAAAAGAATGAGTTCCGAACAGTCAAGACTACTAAGTAGGATAAGTAATGGGGTCAAATTACAGTTTTTAGTAGAAAACTATCAAACAATGTGACAAAGAAGCTACAACTACTTAAAAGCAATTTGTAATATTAATGTTCTTCATATAAAAAACATAATAAAAAGCTCCTACACAGAGAGAGAAAGCACCATAAAACAATGCCAAAATTGGTTGAATATAGAGAAAGCTAAATAATGAATGAGAACTGACAATATTTTATCATTTTTTAAACATATCTATGAAGAGAAAAATGTTTTACTTTAGTTTATCATTATAAAGGCTAGTTTCGTTTCTTATAATGAAAAACAAATATATAAACATAAGATATATATTAATATATAAAACCTGAATGTTTCTAATCACTATCTATTGATAAATTTTAGTATTTTTGGTACTTGGATAAATGACAGTGAATAATATAGTTGCAAGGGACCTCCTAAAGTTAACACGTATGCAACAAGTTGTTTGAATCCTCATTCCGGCATCTTAAACTATTGGCTATTTCATAAAAAATTGTGGGAGGTTCTTGTAATGTTACACACCTTCGTGTAAAACATAACAGAGTCGCAACTCATCTATAATTAAAAACATCACTACTATATTGGTACTCTTTATATAAATATATATAAATGACTTAGAGCAGGAATATATCATGATAACAATGAAATCTGAAGATAACATTTCGTTCTGTATTCATAAATGTAATGCAAATTGCAAAGCATGTAAAGTCACTTTCATAAAACTATTGGAAGAAGAAGCATAAACACAGAAAGGTATAGAGAAAGTAGAAGAAAAAATCTACCTCATCTTCTTGTTTTAAATTTTGGAGCCCCCACGAATAAGCTACTAGATTGATAGCTTCTGTAGCATTTCTTGTAAATACAATCTCACTAGAATCCGATGCATTGATAAAAGATGCAATCTTCTTTCTGGCCAACTCATACTCGTCTGTTGCTCTTGCACTATTTTCATCAATACAAAAAATGGAAATCAGTAGCAGTAGCATACACAAGTTTTTCTATAAATCATAACACATATCCTTTCCCTTTTTTTTCCTCCTTTTAATTATGCAAAGCCCAACTACTATGGTAAAACTGAACACACATAAAAAAGGTAATATCTCCCTCTTCTATAACTTCGCAAAACAATCTAGTACTTTTAGTTTTCAATTTCATACCAATTAAGCATATATAAGTACCTTAAAGAATGAATCCCACGATGCACATTCGAATTGTAAGCTTCGTAATATGTTTGTAAAGCTTTCATTACAGCTATAGGCTTCTGGGAAGTAGCAGCATTATCTAAATAAACAAGTTTAGAGCCATTTACTTCCTGCAAAACCATATATCAAGACTTCATGTTATTACAATAAATATATAAACAAGTACATAATTTTGCATAGAATAGGACTCCCAGATATTTAATGGCAACTTTATGTGGTAGTCCACCACAGTTCAATATCCAATTCTAAAGCAATGGAATAAACCAACACCCACAAACATACAAATCTACGCCAACTAAACAGAAAATTAATAACAAACAGAGTCTCATTTTTCTGTTTTTCTCCAAATAATTAGAAATTTCTCCGTAACCACCAAACAAGAAGTCAGGTAAGAACAAAATTGTATCCACTGATAACGTTTATACATAAATATATGAAGCAGAAAAACCTGGTGGAGAATTGGGAAATCGGGTCGAGTATGGTGGCCGAGGGAAACGGATAGAGGAGCGAGTGGGTCGCCCTCTTTGAGAGTAGAAGCGGAGGCGGAGAAGCTTCGGAAGGTCCGAGAAGAAGCGGAGGAGGAAGTGGCTCTTGTACGGATGATTCTGAAGGAGGGGAATTTGGTAGCGACGGCAGCAGCAAAGGTGGCACCTTCCATGACCATGGCCATTTCTCTCTCCGAAGTTCAAGGAGGTGGTCTGAAAGAGGAAGAGAGTATATGTGGGAAGGTATATTACAAGCAAAACTACCTAACCTCACATCTATATAGGTATCCTCTCATATATATTTTTAGGCTAATTAGGATTTTTGTGCATGAACTTTAACATATACTAAATTATGCCCCCTGAATTTTTAAGGTTATTAAAAATGCCCTCTGAACTATTGAGATTGTTAGATTTAAGGATTTTTTTCTAATTTTAGTAAAAAAGTCTAACATGGATGAAAGTTCAGGGGGTATAATTTAGTGCATATCAAAGTTCGAAGGGCATGATTTGGTAGATATCAAAGTTTGGAGAACATGGTTTAGTACATAAACAATAATTGAAATAGTAAAATTGAATAAAATTAGACAAAAGTCCTTAAATCCAACAATCTCAATAGTTCAGGGGGCATTTTCAATGGCCTTAAAAGTTTAGGGGGCATGATTGTTGGGTTTTATGCCCTAAATAAAACTCATTTCAATATAATCAGATTTACTTATTAATATAGATCAGAAATTAATGTTGCATGGTTCACATGATTTATTTCATGATTATATGTACATAATGTATGAATTCATCTGAAACCCTTTTCACATACTTGATCCTGTTTATTATGTTGTCAACATATTGGAAAGTAAACATGACTATGTGAATAAAGTTTCCTAGATTTATCAGACACAGGGTTTTACTGATATGATAATCTACAACAGAGTTTACTTGCATTTGGAGAAATGCTATGTTCTTTCCAGAGCATTGGTTAAAGTAAAGCTCAGGTTGGATGCATGGAGTATGCATCGAAAGGGACCGATATTGAACTTTGACTTAGATTTATTAAACTTACCGTAATATCTATTCAAGTCAATATCGCCTAGTTGATCCTAGATCAAATGATCTTAATCCTGTTATGATTAGGCTCAATCTCAAGATGTTATTCGTGTTCTTTGATTTGTTAGTTAAGCCTACTTTTGGGTCAGGGTGATACGTACATTTTGGGAACACGGTAGTGCAATTGAGTGGGAGCGCTAACATAAATATGGAATCTATAGCTTCTATCTTGCGAATAGTAAGTAAAAGATGATCTCCTTCGAGCTTGACCAAACGAAAATAAATGGTGGAGATCTCATTTCACATAAGCTGAAATATCATTTATACGGGGTTAAGTGTTTTAAGGATAAAATACATTGTAGGGTGTAACGGTAATCTAATCCCTTTACAGTGTAGATCATTCATATAGAGGATCATTAATCAAATTAGGATTATAACAATGGATAACTAATGATGTGTCTTTATAATGGAACATAGAGCATTCTATATACTGAGAGTGCAATTCTAAGTTCTATGCGTGGATTCAACGAAGAATTAATAAGTCAGTGAATTTAGGTTATAAATTCTTGATCTGCTTATTGAAAGCTCGGTTATATAGACCTATGGTCCCCCCACTAGTTGAGATAATATTGCTTGTAAGACTCATATAATTGGTTTTGATTAATCAATTATAATTCTCAATTTAGACTATGTCTATTTGTGAATTTTTCACTAAGTAAGGGCGAAATTGTAAAGAAAGAGTTTTAGGGGCATATTTGTTAATTATGATACTTTGTATGGTTCAATTAGTAAATATGATAAATGACAATATTATTTAATAATTATTTATAGTTATTAAATAGTTAGAATTGGCATTTAAATGGTTGAATTAGAAAATTGGCGTTTTTGAGAAAATCAGATGCAGAATTTAGAAAACTGCAAAATCCAAGTAAGGCCCATTACACTACATGGCCGGCCACTTGGAATGATTTTTTAAACTGATATTTTCATTATTTTAATGCCAAATAATTCAAACCTAACCCTAGTGGAATGCTATAAATAGATAGTGAAGGCTTCAGGAAATTCACACACTAAATTTTCTACTTTTTCCTTCAGAGAAAAACCTGAGTCTTCTCTCTCTATACCTAGCCGCCACCTTCTTCTCTTTCTTCCCTCTTCAATTTCGAAATTTCTTAGTGTTAGAGTAGTGCCCACACACAGCAAGTGATACCTCAATCATAGTGAGGAAGATCATGAAGAAAGACTTTCAGCAAGAAGGAGTTTCAGCACTAAAGAATCAGAGAAAGAGATCCAGGTTCAGATATTGATAATGCTCTGCTACAGAAAGGAATCAAGGGCTAGATATCTGAACGGAAGGAGTCATTATATTCCGCTGCACCCAATGTAAAGTTTCTCATACTTTATATGTGTTTATTTCATCGTTTTAGAAAGTTCATATTTAGGGTGTTAATCAACATACTTGTGAGTAGATCTAAGATCCTGATAAAATAATTTCCAACAATGATTTGGTACATGTCAAAGTTCAGGGGGCAAAAATCCTAATTAGCCATATTTTTATTAAGGAAATTTCAGTTTCTATGCTTACATAGGACAATAATAAAATAATCTCCTACTAATATACATTAGATATGAAATTATTTTACAAAATACACAAAAATAAAAAAATAAAAATTACAATAACATGATTTACAAAGAGAAATGCTGGTCCTCAAGATTCGGGAGATTGAAAAAGCGTATCTGTGCACCAAAAGTCGGGGGAGAGAAAAGGGAAGAGTCACAAGGATCCTCCTATCGACCTGAGGCAAAAAGATAATACTAAGCACGGTGATCTTAGAAATAACTTCGAGCAAAAGAAGAAAATTATGCTAGTCTTAGATAGTGCATTGAATGAGGGCATCTTGGCTGAACTCACCATCCTCTGAAAAGATATAACCAAAATCTCCCGGAGGCAAAAGGGAGATGATTCAGAGTCTAATTGCGAGGATCGGGAACATTGTGCTAGAAACATACTTGAAGGGGAGCTCCCAAAGAATTTCAAAATTCTTGAAATGACCTTATACGCTGGGGACTCAGATCTCAGTGATCACTTATCTAGATTAAACCACGTAATGACGGTCATGAGATTCAGCAATAACATAAAGTGTTTGTGTTTCCTGCTGACATTAGGACGATCCGCTGAGGAGTGGTTTAAAAAGCTGGAGCCTGGATCCATGGACTATTAGAACAAATTGCAAGTTAGTTTTAGAAGGCAGTTCATGGCAACTAGGAAAATAAACCTTGAAGTCAGCGCTTTGACTAACATTAAACAACTACCAGTTAAAACTCTAAAAATTTCGATAAAAAGATTTTAGGAAGAAGCTTCCAAAATAAAGAAAAGTGGATGATGGACAATAATTTGCATTGCTACAAGCTGGTATCTGGACAGGAACCCTTTCTGGAATGAACTTCAACAAGAAGGAGCCGCTAGTCTTCAGAACTTCCAAAAGAGGGTCCAAAAATATATCAATGTAGAGGAAGCGTAGATTACTGCTTTCGGAGGATATTACCCTACCGACGATCCAGGGTATGCTCCCAAAATGTAGTTTCCAAGAATTACCTTTCTTGTTGTGCCACAGGCAAGTGGAACGCCCAACGTAAAATTTTCAGCAACACTAGGATATACCCGCTACCTTGCTCTTACCCCAACCCAGTCTAGTTTCAGAGCGCTAAGGGGTAATTTGGCTCCTAGAGTGAGCTCACAGCATCCCGCTTAATCCACACCTCCTGTAGCAAGTGCAGCAGAAGCTACTAAGACCTCTCAAAGTAAGAGGTTGTCAAAAGGAAGCACACGGAATGAGAACAAAAGGAAAAAGAAAGGTTACACCTCCTAGTATACTCACTATATCGATTTAGTGGACACCCAAGAACGTTTGTACTTGGCCACAAGGCAAAACACCCACTACTAAGGGATCCCAACAAAAGATGTGAATATCACAATGATATTGGACATACTACCTATAAATGGAAAAACTTGAAAGATGAGATTGAGAGCCTAATAAGGCTAGGTCACTTGTACAAATGGATAAAGGACAGATTGGCGCACATGAATAGGGGACAAGTCAGAGCACCAGCGCCTCCCAGAGCTCAAGTTCTAGACGTGCAAGTTCCTTCAGGAACCCTGCCCTAACACCATCCAGTGCCCGGATAGCCTCCTAAACCAAATGGAAGGGTAGCAATGATCTCAGGAGGGCCACATATTGGAAGAACCACACAAAATGAGTTGAAGTGTTATGGTAAGCCTCGAATCATGATGGAGAAGTATGGAAAGTTAACTAGCTCCCGACGCAAAGGCCCCGACTCATGGATCAACTCATCACCTTTATAGAAGAAGATGCCAAGACAGTGTGTTTCCCTCATCATGACCCATTGGTGATTGAAACTCCCATTGCCAACAAAATTGTTGCCAAGATTCTGGTGAACAATGGAAATTCAGTAAACCTTTTGTTTAAGACGCTTTCATTACCATCAGGCTCACTGATTAAGACCTCTCTCCGAGTGGTTTGCAACTCACGGGATTCAGTGGAACTACCCTTGTCCTTATGGGAAAGGTAAGGCTCCCTATAACCTTGTGCTCGGACACCCCTCAGAGCATGTTCAAGTATTGCACTTTCATTGTAGTAGACTGCCCTACAACTTACAATGTGATTTTGGGATGCCCGGCCCTAGTGGATTTTGGAGCCATTACCTTAATCGGGCACATGTGCCTCAAATTCCCCACTCAAGTAGAGGGGGGGTTGGAACTGTTGGAATTTATTTTACCAGGATCTTAGATCTACTCACAAGTATGTTGTTTAACACCCTAAATATGAACTTTCTAAAACGATAAAATAAACACATATAAAGTTAAGAAAACCTTACATTGATGCAGCGGAATTAATGTCTCCTTCCACTCAGATCTCTAACCCTTGTATCCTTTCTGTCGCAGAGTATAATCAATATCTGAGCCCGAATGTCCTTCTTCTTTGTTTGATCCTTCACAGTCTTCCAATCTATGATTGAGCAACTGCTTGCTGTGTGTGGGCACTCACTCTTTCACTAGGGTCGAAATTTAGGAAGAGAAAAGAGAAGAGGGGTTTCGGCCAATAGAAGAGAATAGGGAAGGCTCAGTTTTTCTGAAGAGAGAAATTTCTGTCAGAAAAGGTTATTCAAAGTTATGATTTTGACTGAGCCATCACTTTCTATTTATAGGCAACTACCAGGTTTAGGTTAGTAATTATTTGGCATTAAAATAATGAAAATATTAATTTGAAAAAGTCAAACAAGTGGCCGGCCAAGGTGTACATAATGGGCCCACTTGATTTTGCAGTTTCACAAATTTTATTTCTATTTTCTCAAAAATGCCAATTTTCCAATTCTAACCATTTAAATGCCAAAACTAATTATTTAATAACTAAAATAGATTATTAAATAATATTGTCATTTAATTTAATTATTAACTAGACATATAAAGTCCATTAATAAATATATAAACCTAGAATCTCTTTTCTTTACAATTTCGCCCCTGCTTAGTGAAAATTCATAAATTAGACATAGTCTAACTTTTAGAATTATAATTGATCAATCACGAATCAATTAATGAGTCTTACAAGAAGAATGTTCTCAACTAGAATGGGGACCATGGATCTATATGCTGAGCTTCCAATAAGTGAACCAAATTTACCAAGTAAATTCCTACTTATAAATTCTTCGTTGAATCCACTCTTAGAACTTAGAATCTCTTAGACTTATATAGAGCATATTATATGTTCCACGATATCAATATGCTATCTCATTTAACCATTGTTATAATTTTATTGTGATTTAAAGATCCTCTATATAGATGATTTACATCGAGATGGGATAATTTTACCGTTCTCACCCCTTAATGTATTTTGCCCCTTAAAACACTTAGCTACCTGTAAATGGTGTTTACTGATCTAATAATTAGTCAGTTAAACAAGAGCTCATCCATTTACTTCTATTTGCTAAGCTCGAAGGGAATCATCACTTGACTTCTATACACTAGTAGAAGCTATAGATTCCATATTTATGTTCAGCACTCCCACTCAATCATACTATCATGTTCCCAAAATATACGTATCACCCTGACCCAAAAGTAGGCTTAACTAATAAATCAAAGAACGTGAATAGTATTCCTGAGTTGAGCCTAAGCATATCAGGATTTAGATTCTTTTAATCTTAAGATCAACTACTGATATTGACTTGGAAAGATATATAACAGTAAGTTTGTAATATCTTAACTTAGTTGCAATATCGGTCCAGTCCAATGTATACTTCATACATTCGAAACTAGTATACTTTACTAATGTCCTGGAAAGAACATAACACTTACTCCAAGTGTAAGTACACATCATCGCTGATTATCACATCAGTGTAAATCCAAAACACTGATGAAACAGGGACTTAGTCTTTTGATTCATATGATCACAATCACATTCCATTGTGTTGACGATACTGTAACTGTGAATAAACATATGATCTGGATTTAACTGATTCTGTGTGTAAAAGTAATAAACATATTAAACCATTAGCATGTAAAATTCATGCAAACATTAATCACTTCAAATTTCTTATATTGATTACTAATCAGATTGTAAAGAGTTTTATTTAGGGCATAAAATCCAACAGGAACTGTTCGAGGAAATCAAAGGGAAATAAGAATAATGCTATATGTGGCTACCCAGCAAGCTACTTTCATGGTTCAAGCAATCGAAAACACAATCTTGCCAAAAGGACAAGATGAGTTGGATCCTCGCATTAGCTATGAGACCGTTTTGGAGCCTATGGAAGAGATTGAGGAAGTAGGAATTTGTGATCAAGACCCAACCAAAGTTATCCACTTAGGGAATGGCTTGGGTCCTAACAAAAGGAATGAAATTATAAGTCCCATCAAAGAATCAACAGACGTATTTGCATGGTGTCATGGAGATATGACCGGAATAAGCCCGCATGTGATCACCCATGTCTTAAACGTCAACAAGAAAATGCCTCCGGTACAGCAAAAAGACGCCATTTAGATCTGGTAAAGTTAGAAGCCTTTGAGAAGGAGGTGGATAAGATGCTATTGAACACCTTCATCAAAGATGTGTACTATTTAGAATGGCTGGCTAACCCATTTCTAGTACCAAACCGAATGGAACATGGCGAATATGCATTGACTTCACGGATTTGAATAAGGCCTATCTAAAGGATTGCTTCCCGTTACCTAGAATTGATCAAATGGTGGACACCACCTTTGGGTTTGAGCTATTGTCCTTCATGGATGCGTACTCTGGATACAACCAGATTAAAATGCATGTGGCAGATCAAGAATATACCAGATTCCAAAATGACAAAGGGGTATATTGCTATCTAGTCATGCCTTTTGGACCAAAAATGCAGGAGCCACATATCAGCTCATGGTGAGTCGGATGTTTAAAAATTTGTTAAGAAGAACTATGGAGGTATATGTCGATGACATGCTGGTCAAATTTAAAACGAGTAAAGGTCACTTTGATACTCTCAAAGAGTGTTTTGAAGTAGTAAGGAAGTACGCGATGAAGCTCAATCCCAAGAAATGCACTTTTGGTGTCAAGTTTGGAAAATTTCTGGGATTTATAGTAAGCCAACAAGGGATAGAAGCAAACCAGAGAAAATACAAGCCTTGCTAGATATGCCTTCGTTTAAGAAACATAAGGATGTGCAAAGCTTAATAGGAAAAATAGCAGCTTTGAGCCAGTTCATCTCCCAATCTACTGACAAGTGTATCCCATTTTTCATCATCCTGAAGAAAAGTCAAAAGTTCGAGTTGACTAGGGAATGCGAAGAAGTATTCAAGAAATTGACAGAACATATGGCCAAGCAGCCAATCCTATCCAAACCAGTACACGGGGAGGATCTATACTTATACCTAGCCATCTCTGAGAATGCAGTCAGTGCATCCCTAGTCCAGGAGGAAGGAAAAGTTTAGCACCCAGTATATTACGTCAGTAAGCGGGTGATAGGGGCCGAAATCCCATACCTTTTAATTGAGAAGTTAGCTTTTGGCCTTTTGATTGCATCAAGGAAGTTGCGATCATACTTTCAGGCGCATACAATTGAAGTATTCACAAACCATCCGCTCCGGCAAGTCCTTCAAAAACTAGAAGCCTTCGGGAGGCTCCTCAAATGGGCGATGGAGCTTATTCAGTTTAACATACAGTATGTTTCTGGCATTTCAATTAAAGGGCAAGTCCTCGCAGACTTTATGGTTGAATGGAATGAAACGGAAGCAGCGACTGACTTACCAGACCCTGTTATTCCCACTTGGAGGGTATACGCTGATGGTGCATCAAATGAGAACAAATCTGGGGCATGAATAACAATGATATCTCTAGAGGGGTTGAAGCTCCAAGTCACGTTAAGGTTTAAATTTCCAGCTTCTAACAATGAAGCTAAGTATGAAGCCTTGTTGGCGGGGTTGAGACTAGCCAAAGTCGTGGGAGCCCACAAGGTAGAAGTTTTTAGTGATTCTCAACTGGTTTTTAACCAACTGCTAGGAGAATATCAAACCCGAGGAGAAAAGATGGATGCCTATGTCTCAGTCACAAGGGAGTTGCTCAAGAATTCAAGAGCTATAAAATTGAATAAATTTCTCGAGAAAAGGATGCTCATGCGGACTACTTAACTAAGTTAGCACCAAATCGGGAAATAGAAAAGTTGGGAGCAGTTCTTGTCGAGTACCCTTTGGCGCCAAGTATTACGTCTAAGGTTGAGATTACGACGAATGAACGTGTATCAAGTTGGATAAATCTGATCATTAACTATTTGACAAAGGGGGAATTGCCTCAAGATCAGGCAACTTCCAGAAGAATACAATATCAATCCTCCTGTTATCTCATGAAAGAAGGTATCCTTTACCGGAAAGGTCTAAGCATGCCATACCTAAGGTGTGTCTTGGACTCCGAAGCTAAATAGATCGTACAAGAGATTCATGAAGGATTTTGTGGAAATCATACGGGGGTTCTGAGCCTCTCTAAGAAGGTCTTAAGACAAGGCTACTTCTGGCCCACTATGAAGAAAGATTGCATAGACTATGTCCTAAATTTTGATCAATGTCAAAGGTTTGCAAACATCCCAAGGGCCCCACAAATGAAATCACATTGATGACAAGCCCTTGGCCCTTCGCGGTATGGGGCATTGACCTTATAGGATCTCTCCCAATGGGAAAAGGCAGAGTCAAATATGCAATAGTTGTTGTGGATTATTTCACGCGCGTGCATGATGATATTTGATGGCGTCACTCCTTGAGGCAAGTAGCAAGTCTCATTTTATAAAGGTGCAAAATGAGACGGGGGGTATATGTTACCCCTGATTTTTCCTAATACACGTGGCAATCCCAGAGTCGGCCAGGTGGGAGGAAAGCCTAAATCAAAAGTAATTAAAGTAAACCTTTTAAGACAACAGTCTGAGACTAAATGGTCATGTTCGGGAAGCCCCTCCAAGAGCTTTAGTCGCGTCATGCTAAGTTAAGAATTATGCCCACCTCAAAGAGCTAGATAAAACATCCAAGTCCGTTTGTTAGATGTATTAAATGCAGCATGGGAAAAATATCTACGAATGGTTTCGAAAAGATGTGTTAGATGTATTAAATCCATTATTCTACGATTACACTATGATCTATGAATCTTATGATGGCTGCATAATGAACTGTCGCATCAATCAAGAAAGGTTAGGGGCTTATCTCACCAAACACCTAGAAAAAGCCTATACAACCTACCAAACAGACATACATATCCTATTATCTGAATCTGAGAACTTGTGCAAGTAATGCTTCCACACGTGCGACAATAGTAATATTTTTTTCTTTTTTATGAGGCTATAAATACCCTAACTGTATTTTGAAGAAGGGATCGAAAAAATGGTGTAAACGCCCTCTGTAAGAAAACTACTATATTAAATAACAGTGACTTGTGGACTAAGACTCATTAATGCCCAAACCACGTAAAAATATTTCCATTAAATTCATCTAGGGGTGTTTATATAATCTGCAATCCGTGGTTCCAAACTCCAAATAATCCGCACCAACCCATTTGAAACCAGACCAAATGAATTTGGTGTGAATGATTTGATCAATCCGAACCATTTTAAATTCTCTAGCTCAGTAACAGTTTTAAAAATCTTGATAGAGGTTCAAACCAAACCAATCCGTATAATAATATATATACTTAATTTTTTTTTGGACAAAATGTTGATATTTGGGAACAACTTTAAGTAGAATATTGATATTGAGTTTATATTGTTACAATAATAAATTTTTATTGTCACTTATGTATTATAAACTTATTAAAAGTAAAAAAAATTATCGAAAAAATGAACAATTATTGTAAAAAAAAAAATAGAACAACTACAAATACAAATCATGGTTCGAACCAAACCAATATATTTTTTAGTGGTTTAGTTTTGTTTGATTATTTCATTGGTCTGATTTGATTTTGAATTTTTAAAAAATCGTAATAGTAGTTTGGTTTGAAAAAAATTAAAAACTTGGACCTAACCAATCCGTGAACACCCCTAGTTTCTTCTAATAATTTAAACAACTCTAATTAATTAGTTGTTAAAAATCTCGATCAACATCTTGAATTTGGGTTTGTTTGAATTTGATTTGATTTTTGTTTGTTGTTATTACTTTTTTTTTTTTTCGTGATTTGAATTTGAAAACTAAGTTCCTACTGGGTGTTGGTTGGCAGTGGTGGTTTCGGTAAGTGGTGGTGGTTGTGTTGTGATATTGATGGTCATGATAATGGTAGTTGGTTATGATAATGGTGTTGTAGAATGATGAATTAGGGGTGGACATCTGATCCAATACGATCTTTTTTTTCTCATCTGATCTAATCCAATTAGTAATTGGATTCGAAAAATTACCATATGATCCAATCCAATCTAATTACTAATTGGATTGGATCGGTTTTTTAATTGGATATCTAATTACACACTTAAATTTTAGTATTAACATAAAAATATAAAAAAAAATACGTAAAAATTAAATGTCACTCTTTATTTAAGTTTAATACTCCATAGACATACCATCATTGCAATGTAATATAACTAAACATTTCAAATAATTAAAACAACAACATTTCTAAGTAATAAAATAGAACAAAACATCATGAAAATAATACACAAAAAACCAAGTGTTACAAATTCAACACAAAAAAAAAAAATCATAAAAATATAATTAATATATATTATATTTTTTATTATATAAATAATTTTTTAACATATATAAATGTAATTGGATTGGATCGATTTTTAATTGGATTTTGAGATTGACATCCAATAACCGATTCAATCCAATTAAAATCCAACTTTTAGCATCCAATTGTAATTGAATATCCATTTTATTGTAATTGGATTAGATTTGATCAGTTCAATTGAATTGGATTGAATGTTGTCTACGCTTATGAAGAACACATGGAAGAAGAAAATAAAAAGCAAAAAAAATAAAATATAATAATTATTTTTTTTTCTGATTTTTTTTAATTATGTTTATAATATTTAAATAAATAAAATAATGTAGACTAAAAAAATCATGCCACGTATACAATGTGTAGATTTATTTAGCACTTAACCATGAAAAGCTAACAAAATAGTGGAGACCAAAACGTTTTGAAGATTAGAGAGTTTGGTCTTAATTATTTTAGTAGGGGAGATTATTGTGACAAATTTTAAAGTTCAGAGAATTTGACCTTAAATTACCTTTCATAGATAATAAGAAACGTATATATAAAAAACTCCTTAATTTTTCTTTCAAAAAAAAAAAAAAAAACTCCTTAATTTTTAACAATATGAATTAGGGGTGTTCATTGGATCACATCCAATGGATTTGGACCCATCCGATCCAATCCAATTATTTATTGGATATTAGATTTTTCCATCCGATCCAATCCAATTGAATTGAGTCATCCGATCCGATCCAATGGATGTATTGGATTGGATCGGTTCCATCCATTGGATGATTTAACTGGTTTTTTATTAGATTGGATTGGATCCATCCAATGGATCCCATGGATGAATCGAATCTATTTTAACCATTATTTAGGCTAATTTCATTAAAAAAATATATATGAAAAAACATAATTTAAAACCTAATAATCTAACATAGATAATAAAATAATATATAAAATAATTAAATATATAAAATTATAAATATTAAATATGATTGGATGGACATTGGATGATATTGGATTGGATCGGTTATCCATTGGATCGGATGTCTCATCCAATATCCGATCTGATCCAATTGGATTTTTAAATTTTGCATCCGATCCGATCCAATTATGATTGAATATCCGATTCTATTGGATCGGTTGGAATTGAATTGGATGACTTTCTGCACACCCCTATAAATTATATATAAATAAATATATATATATCATCTAAATTAAAATCTGTTCATTTTATTGCCAAGGTAACTGCAAATTAATTACTAATTTTTTTTTTTTAACAAAAAAATACAAGCCTTTACGCTACTCGCTTAACAGCTGACTAATTAAATGGTAAATCACTTTAACATCAAAAAAATAAAAATATTTAGTTCAATCACTTAAAATTTTATACTTTGCTAAGTAATTGTAATCCTATTACTGTTTAAATGCACCAAATGAATTCATGTCAAAACTCAACATTAACCAAATAAACCTCAAGGTTTAAAAAAGAAATCCAAAACCAAAACATCTGTCGACTTGAATGGATACAAAAATTTCCCCACTTAACTAAAATTTCTATCCAACTACAGGAAAACAAGTCCACACTCACCTAAGAATCCAATTCATATACAAACTACCAAAAACAAAAAGAATTTACTTTAAGACATACGACTACAACGAAAAATGCAAGCGCATAACCAATTTCACTTTCTTCCACTTGCTCCAACTCGAGGCTTGCCCTTAACCTCGGGATCCTGCATCCAAAAATAAAAGAGGTTGCACTTTGTGATTTGTATTCTAGTCTTTCCCATTACATTCTATTTGACTTTAAAACATGTTCGCAATAACATACCTGAGGCATGTGCACGTATATGGATGTCTTTGCTGTTGCTGGATTGTGATTTTCTGCCCCTTTGCTCCAGTCATAGCAGACCTACAGAGAAGTTGAAGATTCTTTACTAAATGATTTTTCAAGACACCAACAAGATGTTATTGGAAGGTTTATGAGTTGGAAATACTAGGCTACTGTAATCCAATAGCCATATACAACTCTTGGAAACCTGGCAACAAGTACAGCTTTTCATACTGGCAAGACTTTAACCAGTACATTATCATGATACATAGCATTTAGTGCACCAATCCAACCCACTTGATCAAATTTTTAAATTTTCACAATTTTATGTTCCTCGTCTGGTTTTTGAAAGATGCACTCAATTTAATAGTTAAAAGAGCATGTAACCATCTCACCCTATCGGGGTTTCGACCAAATTAAAACAAGAAAAATATTTAGCTGTTTCCATTCTAAAGCTGCAGCAAACTGAAGCTTGAATTAAATGTTCCAACTTAGTAAAAACACTAGATCTACCTGAAATCTAGTATAAAGCATCTAGAGAAACTCTGTTATTACAACAAAAATTACACACATTAATCATTATGTTAGAAACTAATTATTTACCCCAACCAGCATTTATTGCACTTTGCACTCAAAAGTTTCAGAAGTGAATAACGATTTAGTAGTGACGAAGTATGGGAAGAAGATGATCAAATCAAACTAAAAGAAAATGAATGTGAAACATACCGCGTACGCATAAAGTGAACCATCATTGTTAAAAGCACTGCAAGGTATTGGTTGTTGGCATCTTGCCATTGCCTTGAAAAAAAAAACATGCATTAGAGTTGGATAGTCCAAATGTAAGGGAAGACATAATGAACTCACTTATATGCATATACAGTTACAAGTATTTACAGAAGTGCATGCATATACACAGTGTACACACAAAATATATACATAAATACTAATTATACAGATAGCAAACTTTTACAAACAGATTAAAATTTAAAACAAATCTGGAATATCTAAACTTTAAGAACAGTTTTTCAATTCTAGTGCTCATTTGTAAATTCCTCATTACTTCTAAAATAATTAATGATACATAAATCCTAACCAAAAAAAAAAACTAATAGTACATAAAGAAGTTATGTATATAAAAGGATCTGAAGATCATAATTGAGTCCATGACATTTTCAATTCATGACAACATTCTATGGTCATTTAAATATTTAAAGAGAAATAACTTTGAATGCAATGAAAATCATAGGGAATTAGATGTCCTCCTTTCCCAGAAAGAATGTCTACGTCAATAAAGGTTGTAGAAAGCAATATTTATGCCGACCACACCTAAACTTTACTTCCTGAATATTTTAGGACAGTAGAAAAACTAAAAAATAAATAAAAATGTAAATGCAAGGATATAGAAGATACTAAAAAATACCTTAAGTCTCTGTTTACTATCTTTATCCCAGAAATTAAAGGCACCATCAGAGCCTGCTGTTGCAAATGTGTGATGCACCTGAAAAATAAAGGCAAGGAATGTGATCATAAGAAACATCAATGAACTGAAGACAACACAGGAATTTAGCCTGACAATCTGATCACATATCCTACATCCGAGTTGATTTTATTTATCTCGAGCAGAATGTCAATACAGAATATAACTGAAAATAATGAACCCTGATAAAAAAATCCAAAAATAAGAAAGCCCCGTCCAATTAAGTTGTTCTACTACCAACCACTAATGGAACAAGGACTACTGATATAATGCTTCAAGGTTTAGAAGGGTTTAGTATTATGAAGGAAATCAAAATCAACATAAGACTCAAAGTAAAAGTTGATTTAAAGTACAATTAAAATCCTTGTTAGAAAGGATTTCTAGATTATCGATATTATGAACCAAGATTTTAGGATCTTAAAGGTTTTTCAGTATCCCTAGTTCCCTAATCTTATCACTGGGTTTAGATAGGATTTTATACTATCTCTTAAGATAAGACCTTATTTTTATTTGAAATAATTCTTTTAAATCTAAATCTTTCTGTTTTAAACATTTTGCCTCTCAATACCACTCTGTTGTTTAGTATTTTGATTTACATTTCGAAACGAGGTGAATTCAATTCTTTCTGTATCGATTTCTATGAATGGTATCAAATTGAATTTCAGTTAAGAAGAAAACTATAGTCAAGAGATACCAATTCTTGCAAGTTTAAGCAAGCAAGGTTCTAAAGAATCTAACTCAGCTTAAGGTGGCTTCCTTTGAATGATTCCTCTCAAAAATCTACGTAGCAAGCTGAGATTGTTTCATATACATAACTCAGCTTAAGGAAGAGTGTTAGAAAAGATTCCTAGAATCTCAATGGTAATGTACTTTTTTATAGTATAGTCTGGGAGCTAACTCAAGGCGGATGATTGATGAAACAGCCTAGTTCCTAATACTATAATTTAGTTTAGAAATAATTTTTATCCTATCCATTGAAGATAAGATCATCCTTTATTTTGAATATTTTTCTATATTTCTGGTTATTTTAGATTGCTATGTTTAAGATATATTGCATTTGAATAATAGACTCTGTTTTACAGTATTTTCAACAAGTTCTGAAGCAAGAACAACAATGTTTCTTTGCTCCTACTCTTTGTACCCATTCTACAATCTTAAACAAAAATATACTTATAGTAGAATTGTAGAAAATCTTACTGGATGGAAGTTCAAAGAATTGACTGAATATATATCACTGCCATCTCTGTGGCATTTGAAAGTGAAGTTTTTGCTTTGCTGTGAATCATCTAGGTGATGCACACCGACCCTTCCCTCTATTGAGCCAACCTGGATAGGAAGTACCATCAATATAAGATTACAGCGAAGCTAATCCAAGTTACACAAGGAGATAAATCTAAGAAAATCATAGACACATATCATATATTTTGATAATTCAAAATGACCTATGAAATTTATAACTAAAAGCAATCATGCTCTAACTGGCAATATACATTTTTATCACACAGCTGTTGAGGAAAAAATAGAATTAAATCTTAAAAAGCTCCTGCATGTAAATACATATTTTTTTTGTCAAAAGAAAAAAAAAACTGATAACAATAAACAAGTACTTAGATACATGATCTACAGAAAAAAGTTATTGTAAAACTCTCTATTCACTGTTGTTAAATTTGTGTCATAGAATTCAGATGGTTTGAGGCTCTATTGCCATACTCCAAATGAAGAGGTTTGAAAAAAAAAAAGATGTTATTGCCTCACAGCTTAATTATGAGTTATGACAGCATCAAAGGGTCATTTTTCTAACTCTAACCAAAATTCCCTGCAAAAATATGTTACTTATACAAAATCCCACCACCTAAGCCTGAAGACTTATCAACATTCATATCCCATGTAGCATCCCCAAAAAAATGCAATGTGATAAAGAACAAAGTTATGTAGTTCATTTAACATTAAAAAAGACAAAAGAAAAAGAAAAATCTAGTAAAATGAGTACCAAGAAACCCTGCTGATCAGGAAAGGCAGCAACACATCTTGTCTGATATTTCAATGGTGAAGTGATTCTCTTGAACTCAGCCTGTAAGTATATAACCAAGGATTAGAAAAAGTGGATTCAAAGATAATGTGGTAATAAGATGTAAACTCTGCTGCAATGTTAGAAGTCCTTGAATTCCTTATTTAATTGAGTCTCATCCAGTTATTATGCAAAACAACCTTGATGCTTGTAACAATATAAAGAAATTGTGCAGTTTCTATTTAAAAGAACAAGGAAAAGGAAAACATATTAAGTTTAAAAGTGAAGTAGTGATATTTGATCTCTTAATGAGAATGCTAATTCAAAACATATTAATCACACATTAAGGTCCTCAAGAAGTTTAAAGCAACAAAAAATCACAAAAAATAATATTCAAGTGCAGGCACGCATTTAATGATAATAGTCCTACCAGCTTATGGAATCAATCAAACAGGAAATCTTCTCTTTGCTTTTGAACTTTTTTCTATTATTTTTGATATTTTAACTTCTTAGTTAAACAAAATAAGGAGCTGAGTCCAACATTTGAATCAATGCTTCATAATTTAATTTCAAAAAATACTAATACCCGTGAACTCTGAAACATTATAATATTTCATACTCTAGTATTTGACTGCTGCAAAAGACATAGATCATTTCGAAAAGCAGGTTTAATTTTACCCATCACATGAGAAGAGCATATTACCTGTGGGTTTTGCAAGTTGAAAACTATTAGATTCCTGTCTGCAGTGCCAACAACCATCAGCGGATGCCTTACTGTTAGTGCATAACAGCGATCTGGGAGTTGCTGTGTATGGACTGGATTTGGTTGTCTAGTATCCCAATACCTATGAACGCAACATAATTATACAACCAAAGCACAACTGAATGAACTAAAAGTTGTAATTATAAGATTACAATGTTATACAGAAACATGATCAGAGCAGGCACAAAATTGTACAGATGCAGAAAGGAACAAGCCATTTTAGGATAGAAGTAACAAATTAGCAGCATAAATGTACAAGGAAACAGAAAAAGATCCCTTTCCCCACTATTACAAAGCTCTCATTATAGTTTCCTATAAAGATCAGCACCTTGCATGAAGATTACTACACAAACATTTGGGCTAGACTCATTTTCTATTTTCATTACCACCATATGATCATATATTTTAGAAACAATTTCCTTCACATGTTACTAATTGGCCGTTCAAAGTAAAGGTGCCACTCTTCTGACCAAAATTTAGATTCAACAACCTTAAAGTGCATCATGGTTGAAATCAAGAGACAACAGTAACAGATTAACCGTTCAGACTTAAGTTTTATCTAAAACAAAAGAATATCAACTACATGTATATAAAGTTGAGGTTAATTAAATTATAAGACTGAAAGAAAATTAGTTCTTACTTCAGGGTCTTATCCCAGCTTCCTGAAACCAAAAGGTTCATCTCTGGAATCCAAGCAACCTCTTTAACGGGTGCATCATGCATAGCCACAGTAACAGCTTGACCACCAGCCAATAAAGGCCACATCTTCACTTGCTTGTCACAGCCACCAGAAAAGACAGTTGTCCCGTCATCCTTCCAAGCCGCGCACAAAACCTTACAGCAAAACAAACAACAAGGCATTCAGGATTGGCAAAACAAAAAAAAATGTAGAAAGAATAAATGTAATTTCAAGAAATTCAGTGGTTGTTACCGGCTGGTCATGAGATATTGAAGCCTTGGGTGTACTGGCAAGAGCATTTCCGCTCCGCATTATCTCCCAACATCTCACCTACAATTTTAAGGGCATAATGGAAGTTTCAAACATAGCCAAAGTTTCTATTTTCATCTTCTTCTTTCATTTATACTATTTTTCTCCTTCCAAATCAAAGGGTATGCGTGAATTATGTTCAAGAACACAGAAATAGACAAAAATTAGTAGAACAAACCTGATTGTCCCATGAAGTGGCGACCAAGTGATTAGCCTTGGGACTGAAACAAAGGCTTGAAATAGAATCACTAGGAGGTTGAGCAACCTAAACCCAAAAATAAATAAATAAATAAATACTAACACTTAATTGACCAAGAGAGTAAAAAACAATAAATATACACATAGACGAAGCACAGAGAGTTCGAATTCAGAAAAATAAAAATTAGGAGGAGGGAAATAAAGCAAAGGGATTTATTGGAAGCTTTCAGCTGGGATTACAAATACACAAGAAGAAAATGATAGTGAAAATAAGTACCTCGAAGGAATTATTAGGATTGGGATTGGTATTCCCAGCCGAAGCGGCCCCGAAGGTCGACATTGTTGGTGGCTCCCGAAAATGTTCAAATGTATGGAGTGAATAATCAGAGAAAAGTGAAAGGAAGAGGAGAGAAGAGAGATACAGAAGGTTTGGGTTTGGGTTTGGGAGTTGAAAGAGAGGGAAAACGATATACGCTGCAATAAAAAGCCAATGCTCAAAAGTGGGGTAAATAATATACAAAACTTTTTGCTTAATATTTAAGCTGCTGCTTAAGACGGTGTCCATATATATACGGTAAGTGAATCAGTTTTAAATTTGTACTAAAAAAAATAACTAGTTATTTTTAGTCATTTAACGTTTTTATTACATAAAATATTTCTACAAACAAATTATTACAAAGGATTAGGTAAATTCTAAATTCATACAAGGAGGATTAACCCAAATCCACGTAGCACTAATTTTGTCAGCCAAAGGGCATAAGCAAAAGAAATTACAGCCACATTATCAAATAATAATAAGTATCGAATGTGTTCTAAAATACTATCAACATCTCGGCGACCATCCTCCTTTCTTTGAATTATTGGACGGCTTCAAGACAATCAGATTCAATACAAAATCGAGGTAAACGTTGCAGAATTCCAGCTTACAACCTAGCTTGAATGGTGAGTAACTCAGCTTATAGTGGCTGGAAATTCTATTGTAAGAAAGATGCAAGAGCAAAAATCACATGACCTCCGCTATCACGAACCACACATTCCAAACCAGATCCTTCTCTTCCCTTTCGAACACCAACATCTACATTTATTTTCAGCAGCCCTGTTATAGGAGGAATTCATCGCATTGCCTCTATTTTAGCTCATTGACTTTGCACCCCACAAGTGTATCTATTTTCATGTAAGAACCGAGCACTCCACTCAAGCACATCCTTGGCGCGTGGAACATTACCACCATGTTTGGTATTGTTTCGAATATACCATATTTGCCAAGATAGCACAATAAAATATTCAAACATTTCCTTCTGCCAAACCTGAGAGAGTTGCATTAGAAAAGAAAGAACATCTTCTTTTCCCACCCTTTGAATATTGTTTTTCATCCCACTTAGTTTCTACACTGAACGAATAGATGGACAATGCCATAGAGCATGAAACACTCTCTTTCTCATTCATAGAACATCGTTGACAACATGGATTAATGTCTATTCCTCGGCCACGCTCCTTGAGTAGGGATCCAAAAATGAGTTATATTTCAAGTAAAATGTTTCAATTTTGGGAGAGCTTTTAATTTCCATAAGTATTTCCACCAAGCAACCACCTGACTATCATTTGATTGTTGAACTGTTTTGCATAAGTCAGTTGCCATTTTATATCCACTTTGAATTGAATATTCGTCGTTCTTACTATAATGCCAAAGGGCTTTATCATCGAAATAGGTAGTACCAATCAATTCATTTAAGCCATCTTCAATTGTGTAGTTCCATACCTACACAGTCTTAGAATCATCACAGTTGACCTTCCCCAGGTGATGTGGGATTACACAACTTACTTGATATTTTCCTTTACGGATCACAGACAACTGACTGTCACAATCACCCCCTTACGGGGTTTAACGTCCTCATCAACTACACTTCCGATTGGGTCAAGGCTTTGATACCATTTTGTAATGTTCCTACTTCAACTGTGTAGTCCCATATCTATACAATCTAAGAATCATCACACTTGACCTTTCCCAGGTGATGTGGGATTGCACAACTTACCCAGTATTTTCTTTTACGAATCATGGGACAACTGACTATCACATTTTTCTTGGCAGATTTCTTCTAATTGAATACCCACTAAGAAAAATCTCATTAATCATGGTCTTTTGAATGATGGTGTGTACCTAGTATGTGATGATCAATTAGAGACTACACATCATATTTTATGGAGTTGTTCTTCTCTTGCTCAATGTCGTAAGCTTTGTGATTTTCAACTCAGTGACCCTCTTGCTTCTTGTACAAATTTTTTTGGTTTCATTCACATCTTTATTGACTCTCTTCTCAAGCATTAAATTGAATTGATTTTGTTTGTCTTATGGAGAGTCTGGTTTCAAAGAAATAAATGTGTTTATAATAATAAACGCATCCCTTTTGACCTAGTGGTAACATGGGCTTATGATTTCTTGGTTGCCTATCAAAGGAAAGTCGTTGTTTTTTCTTGTTGAGAGGAGTCGATTGTTATTGTTCAGCATCTCTCTTCGTCGACGTGGTTGGGGAGGGCTATCTGTTGGACGCCTCCTCCTTCTGGCTTCGTAAAAGCCAATGTTGATGCTGCGTTGCACTTGACTAATGGGTGTTGTGGGTTGAGCATGATTGTTAGGAATGATCACGGAGAGGTATTGGCTTCGACATCTTGATTTGTGGATGGAGAGTTCTTACCTAAAATTGCTGAAGCTTTGGTCCTTAGAAATGCAGTTGCACAATGTTGTTTATTTAGTTTTAATAATGTTATTTTTGAGTCTGATTGTCTTAATTCGGTGTCCAAATTTAATAATCATTTATTGTTGGAGTCTTCTTTAGGACTTATTTTGAACGATTTTAGTTTGTCTTTTAATAATTTTAGTGTGACAAGTCTAGTGCATTGTCTACGAACTCGTAATATGGCAACTCACAGCTTAACTAAGTATGCTTTATTGATTACTGTTAGCAAAGTTTGGTGGCCCGATTATCCTCTTTGTATTCAATTTCTTGTATTGCATGAAGCAAATAATGAATGAGTACATGTTTTTGTGTCCTCCTCCCCTTCCTAGAGGTCTTCTTTTGTTGGTGGGCTGGGACCGTTTCAAAAGAAAAGGTCATGAGTTTTTAAATTAAGAGACACGTATCAAATGGCGATTAATGGGATAGAAAGGAGACACAATTGGTGACAGAAGATTTCATTCTGAGAATGGCTAGCGATGACCATATCCTTCCCTTTCTTTTTTTTTTTTTCTATTAATTTGTTGTAGATTGGTAAAGACATTTTTTTGGGATCTGTTGGCAACTAATGCAGATTTTTCTTTGAGTTTGCTGTTAAATTAGTACAAACTACTTTGTTTGGGATATGTTGTACAAATAGTGGATTGTGGGGATATTTTTTAAGTATTTGTTATGTGTTGGGGTAGATTACTTTTGTTTTGGATCTGTTGTACAATATAAGGGGTATTTACATATTTGGAAAAATAAAATTAGTTTACATTAATATGGTAAGAAAATTTAATAGGAAAAAAATATGTTATTTGATATAAAAATATAACATATATGGAATGTACAACTTTAAATTCACATAAAAAAATATTAAAATTTTCTTCATATATTTTTTTTTTAAATAAAACAAACGAAACTACAGTGATCGTCGGAGTTGTCACTGGTGCCAAAAAACTTGCTGGAGTTTGCTGTCGGCGTTGAAAAAATTGCTGGAGTAGTTGTCGGCATTAGAAAAGTCGCCGGAGTTACTGAAGCACCAAAAAAGTCGTCAAAATTGGCATTGTCGCCAGAAAAATCATCGAAAAAATCACAAAGAAACTGAAAGAAATTGGTTTCTTTGTGATTTTTTCGGTAATTTTTCTGACACCGGCAGCTACTCTGTCGACTTTTTTGGCACTGACAGCAAAATTCGAAAAAGTCATCAGAATTGACATTTTTGCTGGAAAAATCACAAAGAAACTGGTTTCTTCATCAAGAAACTGGTTTCTTGATCTTAGTGATTTTTCCGACACTGGCAGCTACTCCGGCGACATTTCTAGCACCGACAACAAACTTCAAAAAAAAGTCATCAGAATTAACATTGTTGTTAGAAAAATCACCAAGAAACGGGTTTCTTTCTTGATGAAAAAACCATAATAAACCAATTTCTTGGTGATTTTTCGGCGACAATACCAATTCCGACGACTTTTCCGAAGTTTGCTGTCAGTGCCGAAAAAGTCACGGAAGTTGTTACCGGTGTAGGAAAAATCACCAAGAAATTGCTTTCTTCATCAAGAAGAAACTAGTTTCTTAGTGATTTTTCCGGCGACAATACCAATTCTGACGACTTTTCTAGCACCGACAGCAACTCCAACGACTTTTCTGACACCGATTGCTACTCCGGTGACTTTTTCGACGCCGGCAGCAAACTCCGACGATTTTTCCGGCACCAGTGAACAAATAAAAACTTTAAATATGGACTTTGAAAACTTAATCTACATATATCTATCCTATCAAATATTATAAAAATACTTAAAATTAAAAAAATACTACAATATTTAAGTAAACAACTTTTAAAATCTCTATCATTTCCACTTTATTGTTAATGAGTGCCAATAGTTAGGGTCCATTGTAAATTAGTACAGATTCATTTTTGGGCCTTTAAGAAATATGTGAAGACACAATTGAGATTAATAAAGAGAATTTGGTAGTTTATTACAGCGAGTTCTAACTAGTAAACAACATATTATCTTCATCTTCCGAACTAATGTCATCTTCAAAACCGTACTCTTTGGCTGTTTTTTTCGCTGCTATCCTACTCAATTCATCTTCTTCTTTAAACTTAAAACAAGGTCCAACAGTCATATAGCCACTTAATGGATTTCTTTTTGCGCTATCAGCTAGTGCTTTTAGGTCATCAGCAACAACTTGCTTAGATAGTTCAAATGCTTTTACAATATGAGGAGCATATCTTGAATCTTCCTTAGAGATAAACGTTATGGCACCACCTTTAGGGCCAAATTGACTTGTTCGGCCAACATGGTGAACGTATACCTCATAATTAATTGGCACGTCATAGTTAATCACCAGTTCAAGCTCCTTTACATCTAATCCTCTAGCAGCAACACTGGTTGTAATCAACACATTGCAAACACCACTTTCCAGGTCTGATATAGTTGACTCACGATCCTTTTGGTTCTTGGCACCGTAAAGAGATAAGCAATGATAACTATGTTTGAGTAGATCCCCGAGCAAAGCATCACACTTTTCCCGGGAATTAACAAAAATTAGAATTTTCCCTTTTCTTTGCCATTCTCCAAGTATTTCTAACAATCTAGAAAACTTCTCATTTTCAGGTCTCACTTCAACAAGTTGCAAGATCTCCTTATTCACAACATTCCTTTCACCCACCTGTATTTCGACAGGGTTGTGTAGCGAGTTTCGCGCCAAGATTTCCACTTCACGAGGCAAAGTAGCACAAAGGAGTATTGTTTGTTTATCAGGGCGAGTATTCTGAATAATCCAACGGATTTGAGGTTCAAAACCCATGTCAACCATTCGGTCAGCTTCATCTATGACCAAATAAGTGACTCTAAGGAGATTTGTAATGTTACCACTGCTTGTGCAAAGCATGTCAATCATCCTGCTTGGTGTGCAAACAACAATTTCAGCACCCTTCTTCAACTCACTAATTTGTTGGGCAAAATTGGATCCTCCATATACAGCTACACACCTGAGACCAAGAACCTTAGAGAACATTTCTATACCACTGTGAATCTGTTGGACAAGCTCCCTTGTAGGTGCCATAATAAGTCCTATAGGCCCATCTCCTGCAACCAAAGGCAACTGGTCCTTGATATGCTTAAGCATTGGAAGCACAAATGTCAGCATCTTGCCTGAGCCAGTTTGTCCAATGCCAATGCAATCTCTGCCACTCATAATTGTAGGCAGTCCCTCAGCTTGAATTGGGGTTGGCTTTTCATATTTGAGTTGTTTTACTGTCTCCAATATATTACTTGTAAGCCCCATTTGGTCCCATGTCTTGACTGGCTTCGGCACATTCTTACCAAATATAGTCAAATCCAATTCTTTACGGTAAACAAAAACCTCTTCTGGAGTCATTTTCGAGATTTCTTTCACTTCAATATAGAAATTCTTCTTAAATGGCTTATAATCAATTTTGGAATGATTAATAAAAGATAGCTTTGTCTTCTTTACCTTTTTCAGCAGCTCATCATCTTCGTCTTCTATTATCTCTCCATCATTCTCAAGGTCCTCCCCACAATAGGAGTGAAAATCCCCACCAGGAATGAATCTACCAAAAGATCTATTTAAACCTTTCTTCAACTTATCCTCATTTTTCAAGTATGGACTCTTATGATCGACAATTAAATAGTGTAAATCATTATTTAGTTTTCCAACTTCAGCCAAAGATGTAGAATTTACATAAGAACCTAATGTTTCCTCAATTCCAGAATCCCAATCAACATCGGTATGCAAATCAGGTGGAGAAGAACTATTCTCAGAATGTGTTGTCATTCCATCACTAACATCACAATTAATTTGGTCAAATTCTTTCTCATGTCCTTTGTCTCGCTTCTCCCTACCCCTCTTATTGTCTCTTGTTTCGACTCTGGTTAAATCCATATCCAAAGCTTCCATAATTAAAATTCCTGCGCAAGCAAACACTAAAAGAATTATCTAAAGTAAAAATCCAAGACTTAACAGATTCATGAAACCAAATTATCTTTTCGATTGAGAATATGGCGATTGAAGTGGTGAACCTGCTATGGCGATTGAAGTGGCGAACAGATTGAGAATATAACGATCTATTCTATTTCAGCGATCGAAAATGTGATTAAATCTATCAAGAATTTTTTTTTTGTTGTACTGAATTGAATGGTGAGACTAATTTATAGAGCTTTTTATAAAGGCTTTGGAGGAACAATGTAGACGGTTCGTGGTTGAATATTATTGGTACGGCTTACGGCAGTGTCGCCCATTCCGAAAACTTCGTTTCCTATTTCTACTTCTTTTAAGATATATCATTTTTTTCAAAAAAAAAAAAAAAAAAAACAAAACAAAAAAACAGGAATATATCATTTTTTTTTTTTTATTTCGTGTGGCAACACATATCATTTTTCTTGATATTGTTATACAAGTAAACTAGTAAAGAGGCAGTCAAACTATTATATAAACTATAGGTAATATAGCCCTAGCTAAGTTAATTTTTTTAGTTTTATAATAAAAAATAATTATTTATTAATATAATAAATATTTATCTTGAAAAAAAATAATAATTCTAATATATAATAAAAATAAAATTATATTATTTAATTTCATATTATTATTAACAAATTTTTTTATCAAAAAATAAAACTCCATAAAAAGAATAAAAAACTTTTAAGTCCATTTATAATTTTATTAATTATTATTATTTGGAGTTGTTTATTAAGAAGTATAAAATTTATTATATATATTTGTTAAAAAAATTATTGTTATAAAAAAAAATAAATAGGGTAATATAAAAAAAAAAATATTAGAGTATCCTATTTTACATATTCTCATCATCGTATCTTATCGAAATTTTAAATTTTGATATAACATATGTTTGTTATATTAACTTTATTTTTTATATATAATATTTTAATAATATTATGAGATTTTTTACTCACAAAATTAATATATATTGTAAAATTTTAATTTTATAAGGATTTTCTAATTATTTTTAGTTTTAAAATATATATCATTTGAATAAATTAATGTAAATTTTACAAGTGGTTATAATATATTTTTTAAAACAATATATATTTGTATGAAATCTATTAATTATAGTGAGAAAATAAATAGAATTGTGTTTCTAAGCAAATTTAATTTCATATGGTATGTTATAGATATTTTTTAATTAAATTATTTAATTTTTAAGTTTTGTATAATCATTTAATCTAATAATGTAAATGTTAATAAACTTACACATGTAACTATTGTGGGAAGTCTATGTAACAGTGAATCAATTAATAAGCATAAGAAATGTAATTTAAATAAAACAAAAATCAGTAAACAATAAAGAACAAGGCTTTAATAGCCTATTACCAACACGTGTTTTCATTTTTTTTGAACAATAAACTTTTCATTAAAAAAAAAAATTGCAGAGAGACCCCTAAAATGAAGAAATGATATGTAAGAATCAAACATTGATATATTTGAAAATTCTAACCAATTAGATGATTCATTTGATTTGGTATTAATCACTCCCAAGGTATACGCGAATACTATATTCCTGTTATTAAAAAAAATTAAATTGATATATACTAAAAAAATTAAAGAGTAGTCCTTAATCAATGGAGAAATGCTCAACAAAGGAAAATAGGGTCTTTACTTGTTCCTACGGGTTCAAGAGTGGACTTAGAGCATTGGGTGAAACCAGTTATGGGAAAGATTAAGGTTAATGTTGATGGTGCAATCTTTGCAAGTGATGGTCGATTTGGAGCGGCAGGGGTGGCCCGGGATTCTCAGGGTCGATTCATTGAAGGCTTCACAGTTTTACGAGTGGGGTGTGTGGATTCGGCTATGGCTGAATTGGTAGGGGTTAAGGAGGCCTTGAGTTGGATAAAGAGGAAACATTGGGGACCGGTTGAGATTGAAACCGATTCTTTGGTTGTTGTCCAGGCAGTCCAAAGCACGGTGGAGATACCTTCTCCTTTTGGCCTTCAGGTGGCGGTTTGTCGTTCTCTTTTGGCTGATTTGCCGCCAGTCTCAATTAATTTTGTTAAACGTTCTGTAAACAAAGCTGCACATTGTCTTGCTCGTAGCTCTTGTTTGTATCCAGATCGTATTTTTAGTGAGGATGATGTTCCTCTTGATTTTCTTTCTATTTTAATGGTTGAATCTTCTTATTAATAAAGTTACCATTTTCCTTAAAAAAAAAAAAAAAAAAGAAGCTAAAAGAATGAACTAGAAATACAATTTTCTCTCACAAAACCTGAGTCGGATCATATTTGAGTAACCTAAGTATTTATTGCTATATGCTCCAATAATAAAAGCCTAATTTAAAAAATGAAAGCAAAAACAAACAAAAAAATCTTTGAAAAAGGTCCCATCTGTACAATTAGAGGTCTAACCTATGAGTCCATGTCCATTTGTACAATTAGAGATCTAATATAGCTACTAGTCTTTCATTGTCCTATTATAGATAGTCTCTTCGCTCTCAGCAACATCATGCTCCTCCGACTCCGGGAAAAGATCTCAAATTGGACATCTAATAACAATAATTATAATAATAAAATGACACGAACTTAATATACAGGCAAAATACACTACCATGTTCTACCTCAGAAAATTCATCAGATTGCCGAAGAAAGTTCACGTCATCATTTGCCAGCAAAACCTCAAATCCCAATTTTATTTTATTTTATTTTCTTTCAATTTTGGGTGAGAATGAGCAATCGGGACAGGGTTTCATACCGTGCAATTAACCTTTACGCAAAAGGGTGTTATTAACTGTGTCACATACTTGCGAACAAAGATTTCATTACTACTTTTATATGGGCAGTTACTTACATGCTGCCACAAAGGCTCAGCTCTAGTTAACAAGCCACCTTCACCCTAAAAGCATATCAAATAGCAGCAGCTCATTAATTACTTAATAAAAGAAGAGCATAAAGAGACCTACCACACTAGACAAAACAAGTGATGAAGCACCATAACATGCAACTTGAATCCAGGTTTATAAAGGCTATCCCTCAACACACCAAATATGAGTTCCAAAATACTCAACAATTATTTTTTGTAAAACTTGTTGAGAAACTCTGAAATCTGTCAGTAATTTTATAGAAACACACACACTCTAAGAGCAGGCTCGGCCCTGGGCATAGGCGGGCTAGGCTTGTGCCTAGGGCCCACCCAGCTCAGGGGTCCAATTTTTTTTTTTTTTTTAAAATTATACATTTTTTTTACCGATTTTGAAAAATGTCACATTTTTTCTAACATAAGGGCCAAAAAAAATTTTTCTCCCTATGGCTCACTTTGTTTCAGGGCCAGCCCTGTCTAAGAGGCTGTTTGGCTTTACAGTTTAAAAACTGTTTTTTGTTTTTAAAAAATGAAAACAGTTTTTAAAAACTATTAGGAGTCGTTTGGCAAAAATTTTTAAAAACTGTTTTTAAAAAACTAGAAAACAGGAAACATCAAAATGCTGTTTTTAATTTTCAAAAACAATTTTTTTTTTTTTGTCTAACATATTATATTTTATATTTTGCTCACATACTCGGATCCTAGACCCGAAACTAGATCCGGAGGGGTTAATATCATGGTATGGTGCTAAAATATTGATATTTGTAAGAAAAAATCTAAAAACAGTTTTTAAAAATTTGTGTCAAACACTATTAAATTTTTAAAATGATAAAAAACTGTTTTCTATTCTCACTTTTAAAAACACAATTTTAAAAACTGAAAACTGAAAACACAACCAAACAATAGCATTTAAATGTCTGACCTTAAGAATCAAGCAAAGATCACACAAACAGAAAAATGCACCTGAAACTGTTTTAGCATCTCCATGTAACAGGGTTAAACTAGATTCATCGATATTTCTTTCGGTATCCCTATGTAACTAAATTCATGAAAAACTTCTAGAAACCCAAAAGTACCAAAAACACATAAAAAAAATGTGTTTATTTAGTAAGTAACAAATTTTGCAAAATAATAAATATGACAATCCACAAAGTAATCTGGCAACAGAGTTAAAGTACATCAACAAAGTTAAAGTAATCTCACAATCTACAAATTTTGTATTTCTATAAATAAAATAAATAAAAATTATTAATCCTATCCTATTATAATTAAATAAATTACTACCATCAGATTATAAATCAAAGGTTATAAAAATGCTTTCACATCTTTATTTTATTTATAGAAATACATATATAAAAAATATAACCAACCCTCCCATGTACAAAGTTTTTTTTTTTTTTTTTTTTTTTTTTGAATAAAATTTAGCAACTTTATTAACTAGCAATCGTTAATAACAATAGAACGCACGTTGAAACAATCTTCCACCTGAAGCACACGACCTGGAGAGAAACAAGAATTCTTGGCTAAAACATGAGCCAGCTTGTTTGCAGATCGTTTGACAAAACACAATTCAACATTATTTAAAGATAAGAGAAGAGTACGAATATTATGAACACAAATTAAACTATCAGTTTCTAAAATCACTTGGCCCCACGAATGACGGTCAATCCAGCTTAAAGCTTCTTTTATGCCAACAAATTCAATTATTTCAGGTTGCGCGCACTTGCCATTTTGGCATAAAAATCCCTGCCATTTTCTCTGCTGCCTCCATTCGTTGATAATTATTCGATGTCATGGACATCCGAACAAACTCAGAACAAGAACCAGTAACTAACGCCAAAAACCAAAAAAAAAAACCAATTAAAAAAATTATAAAACCATGTCAAAAGACAAGACATTTATACTAGTATAATACTAATACTACAAGACGATTAAAAAAAAACTAATTCTAGTATAATACTTAGATTAAAAATTAATCATTATAATACTAATACTAGTATAATGCTAATACTAATATAATCCTAATACTAATACTAATCAGGACCGAAACGAGCAGGGGAGAACCAACACTTTCGAAATCAATACTCTAATACTCTAAGTTTCCAATATTAGGCAAGAACCAAACACTTTTGAAAACAATTTGTCAGCACATTGCAAGGATTTTCTTTTTCCTGAAACCAAGCAGATTGCAAAGGTTCATAGACCAAGAGTCTCCGCCAGTCGTCGACAGCGCGGAGAAGAGAAACCAACGACTGTGAACCCTACAGAGACAGTTGAGTCATAATCCCTGTAATCGCCGACCTGCAAAAGAGAGAACACCATACTCCTTTGTATACGCGAGAGAGAAACTTAGAAGCTTCGATTAACCTGTTGAAGTTTTTTTTATTTAATTAACATATATTATGTTACAATAATAATAAATAAAAATTATTAATCCTATATGTATTCCATATTATAACTAAATAAATTACTATCATCAAATTATAAATCAAACGCTATAAAAATGCTTTCACAAGTGAGAGCAAAAGTGATGCTCTCACCTAAGGAGTTTACAAAATTTTATTTAGGGAAATTTTATTTATACTTTAATTTTTTTTTAAAGAAATTTTATTATAATAATTTTTATTTATATAATATTTATCTCTTTAATTGTATACGTATTTTTATTTTTCTTCTCTTAATTTATATTCTTAAAAAATATATTTAATAAATAAAGATAAATTATATTTTAAATATTATAACAAAAAAATTAAAATAAAAAATTAAATGAAACTTTCTTTAAAAAAAAATAAAAAAATATACATATATGGTTTAGAAAAAAAAAATATAAAAAAAAAAATTAAAATAAGTATTAAAATTAACATATAATACTCTGAGAATTTTTTTTTTTTTAAAAAAATATTAAAGTAATGTTTAAAAATTATTAATATTGTTTTTTTTAATAATAGGCTGTAATTATTAATATATAGTGCACAAATATAATTTGGGGAGTTCTATTTGCACCCTTAAACTTATAAATACACCCCATTATTAAAAAAAATATAAACTTAAATAATTTTTAAAAATTACTCTTAATATTTTTTTAAAATTTTTTCTTCACATTATTTTATGTTAATTTCAATACTTATTTTGATTTTATTTTCATATTTTTTTCTAACTCATGTGTATTTTTTTTTTTTCTAAAAAAATTTCACATAATTTTTTATTTTAATTTTTTTGTCATAATATTTAAAATACACTTTATTTTTGCTTGATAGGTATATTTTTTAAGAATATGAATTGAAAGAAAAAAGTTAAAAAAAATTAGTACAATTAAAAATATAAATTTTATATAAAATAAAAATTATCAAAATGGGGTGCCTTTAAAACTTTTTGGGGTGTAAATAAAATTTTCCATATAATTTTCTTTCTTTTTGAACAATTTAATATGTTGAATTACAAAATTACCATTAAAACAAAAATGCAAGATTATGCTAAAAAGGGTTCCTAAGTCATCTTAATATTTACAAGGCTAATTATAATTTTTGCTCCCTGAACTTTGACATGTACTAAATTATATCCCTTAACTTTTAAGGTTGTTAAAAATACCTATAAACTATTGAGATTGTTGGATTTAAGAACTTTTGTCTAATTTCATTCAATTTTACTATTTCAGTGATTGTTTATATACTAAACATGGAGTGGGCATCATCCAATCCAATCCAATTGAACCGAACCGATCCAATCCAATCCAATTACAAAAAGTTAGATATCCAATTATAATTGGATTGGATTGGATGCTAAAAGTTGGATTCTATTTGGATTGGATCGGTTATTGGATGTCAATCTCAAAATCCAATTAAAAATCGATCCAATCCAATTACATTTATATATATTAAAAATTATTTATATAATAAAAAATATTGAAAAATATAATAAATATTTATAATATTTTTATTAGATTTTTTTTTTTGTATGTTGAATTTGTAACACTTGATTGTTTAGTGTATTTATTTTCATGATGTTTTGTTCTATTTTATTACCTAGAAATGTTATTTTTTTACTTATTTAAAACTTTTAGCTACAATATATTTGTAAGAATAGTACATTTATGAAGTATTAAACTTAAATAAAAAGCGATACTTAGTTTTTTTACGTATTTTTCTTTATATTTTTAAGCTAATATTAAAATTTAGGTGTGTAATTGGATATCCAATTATAAAACCGATCCAATCCAATTAGTGATTGGATTGGATTGGATTGGATTTTGAGGTCTAATTGGATTGGATCAGATGATGATTTTCCAAATCCAATTACTAATTGGATTGGATTGGATGAGGAAAAACAGGTTGGATTGGATCGGATGCCCACCGTAAACAATGCTCCCCAGATTTTGAAATATACCAAAGCATGCCCTTTGAACTTTGACATGCACTAAATTATGCCCTTGAACTTTTATCTATGTTAGATTTTTTTGATTAAAATTGGACAAAAATAATCTTTAAATCCAACAATCTTAAAAGTTCAGGAGACATTTTCAACGACCTTAAAAATTCAAAGGATATAATTTGGTATATATCAAAGTTTAGGGATATTTTTAACGATTTTAAAAATTTAAGAGACATAATTTATTACATGTCAAAGTTTAGGGGTAAAAATCTTAATTAGACTGAAATTTATAGGCAATTAGCATTTTATATTGGAACATACTTTATAAATATAAAGTATGGTAAGAGTTTTTTCTCTTGCTACTCTCGTTTGTGTTTAGCTTTGCTCCTTTAACTTATTTTAATGGCGTCTTCTTCATCTCTCTCAAGGTTATCGAATCTCCGCAGACACTTGGACCCTTCCAAAACTTCAGATAACAACAAGGTTCCATTTTCATACCCCAAATTCATCATAATTGGCTTTCGTATAATATTACTCTAGTTCTCTACTTATATCATTCGCTTTCCCTCTCTTTGTTGTTTGTAATTTATATATATATATATATGTATTTATAGGGTGTAGGATTAATCAAGGTTTCTCCGGAGGTTTCTGAAGCCTTGTCAAATGGAGGTCCTGTTGTTGCCCTTGAATCCACCATTATTTCCCATGGTGAACCCACTTCTCTATTACAGTTTTTTCTTCTAATATGGGATTTGTTTGATTACTTCGTCTTTTTAAACTACAGTTAGTTTTTGTGTTGTCATATATGACTTTGTGAAATGTGTGCATAAAACTATGATTTATAACCTGTTCACAATGTATATGACACATAAGATTTCAGACTCAATATTGTTTTCTATATTCTGCTTGCATATAGGGATGCCATATCCAAAAAATCTGGAAACTGCAAAGGAGGTTGAGGCAATTGTGCGAGGCAAAGGAGCTGTTCCGGCCACCATTGCAATTTTAGATGGCATACCATGTGTAGGTAAATATTCAACTTTTCTCTTCTTTTCAAGACAAATTTTATTGATAATGGGGCTTATTTTTATTGCAATTTTATTACTTGGTGTTTGAAATTTTCAGCCTAAGAAGTTTGAAGTAAGTATAATGGGGTTTGAGTGATTGCAGTGAACATTATTTTTTTGGCTATTGCTTTGGAGGTCATATCACTTTTTTTCTTGGACAGTTCTGTGAGTTATTGCATGTTTAAATCCAATCAATTTTGCTTTAAAAATGATTTGAGTTTGTTATAATTTTCTTTAATAATGGTTTTAACAAAGTCCTGATATAATAATAGGGGAGACCTATCATGATGACCAAGTATTTTCATTATATCTTATTATGTTGGTAAGTAGAAGAGAGAATAAGAAAGCATTTGATTATTGTTTTTATGATTGAAGTTTTAAGCCTATATAAACTTTTTGTGATGCTTTGATAAAGAAAATTTGGTAAAGGAATATTTTTAGTTGTTGAATCAAAGTGTTACCCCCAGGTTGATTGGTCTACAATCTTAATTATCCTGTGATTTTGCCAGATATTGTTGGTATGTTAAAGATAGTGGCTTGTAGCTGTAGGTGGTCTGGAATCTTGTATTGTTTGCCAACGTAAGTCTCTAGCTGCTACTGTATAGTTGATGGTTCGTGATTGCTCTTTTAATATTGCTAAACTATTGTTTTATAGGTTTGAGTGTGGTAGAGCTAGAGAGGCTTGCTAACCTTGGTACCCAAGCTCAAAAGACAGCTCGTAGAGACATTGCACATGTTGTAAGTGATTACTTGAGAATATTAAGCATTGGTTGTTCAGGTTACTTTTGATTATTTTCTGTAACTTCTAGTAAATGAACATGCTGATGTAACTTTCTTTGAAGAGATATCATTAATCCTCTTCTTCTCTCGAATTTGTCTTGGCACTTTTATTAGAATGATAGAAATCAAATATAAGGTCCAAGTGTTCGAGAGGTTTGGGGCTTTCCATACAAGAGGCTCACTCCATATCTGCTTTCCGCACTGAATGATTTCTAAAACTATATATACACACACTACAGATACAACTCACAAGAAATTTGTTGGTGCTTGTAACCATGGCCTTCCTCCGCCATAAGCGAGGATTCTCAATATATTTGGAGACGAGACATGTGACCTTTGTCTCTTTTCCAAAAAAAAAATTAAAAAGAACAAGTAACATTAAAAACCGCACATGATACATTAGCACCAAAAATGAATGGCGCACAAATTCCCTTATTCTACCTTCTACAATATGTGACAGGTGTGATGTACAAGTTCACTTATTCATCATTCTATAATATGTAAATCAGACCGGGGGCTTATCAAATTATTACTCCATAACTATAGTTTGCTTGTAGTTTATCATGTCCAGCATAATTTTATGTGGTGACTAACAAGGCTCTTTCCTAGGTGGCCTCCAAAGGAAATGGCGCAACTACAGTATCAGCAACCATGCTTATTGCTTCTATGGTGATTACTTTTTAAATTGTTTAAAACCAGTTTATTTATTTGTTAAAAAATAATAAATTAGGATATTGTTTGATTACTCAAGCAACTGGGTACATATTTCCAATTTGTGTCATTGCACATTTTTCTATTACTCAATATGAAAATTGTTTCAGGTTGGCATTTCAGTTTTTGTAACAGGAGGGATTGGAGGAGTCCACAGACACGGTGAAAACAGTAAGCTAATCTTTCTTTCCTTCTATTATAAATCATTTCAGCTTGTAATAAGTATGTATTATTGAGTAAATAGCGGCTAAAATACCCAATGTTTTTCAATCTTATTATTTTAACAGTGAATGCACCTAATATTTTCAAAATGTTGCACTTTTATACCTATTTTTTCTTTTCAAAATGTCTCAAAAATATGTATTTTGTCACTACTCACTACTACCATCTAACAGTTTTAAAAGAGTGTTTAAAAGTGCATCATTTTGAAAACATTGAGTATATTTACCGTTTAATAAAAAAGATTTATGAGTATGAAAGTACAATTTTAAAATATTGATTATAAGAAAAAGAATGAGTATAGAAAGACATCAATTTAAATACATTGGTTATTTTAGCCGCTATTTACTTTATAAATTATTCATGCTTCAACTCATCTTTCCCACATGTACTGTAGTCGTATGATAACAATATCCCTGAATCTAACTTGACACTGAAATTTACGTAATTAGGAAAGTGAGGAAAAGCGAATGATATAACTAGAGTAATATTAAATAGAGTGATATTATAACAATAACCCTTTAGGAATAATAATCAAGGTCACATTGTAAGGTTTTAAGTTGACATGCTACAGATAGGCCTTGCCCTGAAAAGCTCCTTTTGTTCTTGTACATTTTCCTGTGGTATTTAGCATCAGCAAGAGGGCAGTTCATAGTTATTATTGTCTTCTGTAGTTGTAGAGATCATTTTTAGTTTCATTATTTACACTCTAGGATGTATGGATTGATTACTCCCGTAGTGTTATTAGATGATGAAAGAGCTTTGATACCATTTCATTCCAAATTCCATCTCATTTGTTTGTTTTATTTTAGTTATACTAATTTTAATTTATGCCTTATTATATAAGCTCGTTAAATGTTAAGCATGATGGTTGTTTATTAATTGTTGATGTATCTTCCTTTGTAGCAATGGATATATCTTCTGATCTGACTGAGCTTGGGAGGACACCAGTAGCAGTTATTTCTGCTGGTGTGAAATCAATATTAGATATACCCCGGACACTGGAATATTTGGTACTATCTATGCTCCGTGTTAATAAAACCACTATATATTATGAACAGTCGAGCATAAATCCATTATATTACCAACTATTATTTGGTTTTTCACATACGTTTCTGTAGGAGACTCAAGGAGTTTGCGTTGCTGCTTACAAGACCAACGAGTTTCCAGCATTTTTTACCCGAACGAGCGGCTGCAAGGTATTATTCAATAATTTATCGGTTTCCTTATTGTATTAAGATGACTGTACTCTAGGAACAGGTACTGTACTATTTGTTGGGACCCTGATATGAGTAAATAAATAGGTTCCTTGCCGTGTAGACACCGCAGAAGAATGTGCCCGACTTATTGGTAATTGGAAAGTCAAATTATGCTTTTATTGTAACATTTGTCTTGCAATTGTAAAGTCTTTGGTTGTAACCTCTACTCTTTCTGTTTATTATTCATGTAAAAGATGCAAACACGAAACTTGGTCTTGGAACTGGGATTCTAATCGCAGTTCCAATTCCACAAGAACATGAAGCTTCTGGAAGTTTAATTGATTCTGTAGTTCAAAGAGCTCTGAAAGAAGCTAGGTAAAACAAATATCTTTAGTGCGTTATCTTTACCTCTTATTGTGGGTTGATTTCATTAAACATCTTCTAATAATATCATCATTGGGGTTTGGAACTATTTCTCAGGGACAAGAACATAACAGGAAATGCCGAAACTCCTTTCTTACTTGCTCGAGTGAATGAACTAACAGGAGGTGCTTCTCTTTCATCAAGTATCCTTTCCCAATTATGGTTCCTGTTTTCGGTACTATGGAATCTAGTTTGCGTTGTCATATACTGTTATCATCATATGTTATTTATGAGTTGGATTTGGTTAAACAATTTCTTAACTAATTGTTAGATATTGCGTTGGTGAAGAATAATGCACTTGTTGGAGCTGAAATTGCTGTAGCACTTTCTCACCTTAGTGATTAGTGTAACAAAGGTATTAATACTTGTAGTTTTGATTAATTGATTGATAACATTAATGAAAGGAGAAGAAAAACATTTGAATCTAAACGGTAACAACACCTTGGACATGACATGATTTGTATTTCAAATAGTGGTATTCATTAAAAGGCTGTGTTATCTCATCTGGTTTTTTTTTGACAGGTGATTCGGAGTTGATTGTCATAGATTATACAATGCACATCTGTATCAGAAAATATTATCATCGATATTAAAAATTACACTTTGAGTTGACAGTAACAAATTTATTTTCCTATTATTTAAATTTTATACTAGTTATGTAGGATTTTAACTCGTTGCACTCAATAAAAGCAGTTTTTAGTATTATTTGTAGTTTGTTAATGTTAATGTTAATGTTTTTTTTGTATAATAACAAAATTTTAATCTTGACTGCATAAAAGAAAAAGACCATTTGACATTATAAGAAACTCTCTCTCTCTAAGAAACTCTCTCTCTCTGGCGATGGCGAATAACGATTCAACCATGCTCTCTTCGGAAGAGCCTAATCATAAGATGTGCTCGGGAAGCATGGATCAAATGGAGGAACTGCTATCCCGAACAAGTAAACTCAAAGTCACCGATGAGGAGGGATGGGAAATCAATGAAGAAGGGGCTGAAGACATTGGCAAAACATGTCTTATTGGAAGACTCTGCACTATGAAACCATTTAGTCGTTCTTTACTGAAGAACATACTTTGCAGATTATGGAACTTGGGGGAACTCGACTGGGACTTGAAAATCAAGAAGGTAACTGATAAAGCTTTATTCCTAACCCTTTCATTCAAACAGAACAATCATCTTGAAAGAATCTTGGGAAGAACACCATGGGTGCTGAATACTGGGTTCCTTATTCTTGAAAGAATGAAGGGAATGCCAACGGAATGGGAAACGACATTGACAACATTCATAATCTCCGGGCGAGTGTTGAATCTACCAATCAAAGCAATCACAAAGACAAATATGCTAAGATTAGCAAGCATGGCAGGGGAGGTGATAGAAATCCAAGAACCAGATACAAATCGAATAACAATTAATGGATTCTTTAAATTCAAAGTCAAGAACTCCATTCAATCCAAAATTTTTCCAGGATATTTGTTTCCTCATGAAGGAAGACGTAGATGGCTTCAATTCCAATATGACAGATTACCATATATGTGTTTCAATTGTGGAAAAATTGGGCATGAAACACGCCAATGTACTGAAAATCGGGCAAATGTAATGAAAGAAAATGGGGAAGTGGCCCAGGCTTATGGTACATGGCTGAAGGTGGATACGACGGGAAAGGCGGAGACTCCTAACAATCGAGAGACACATATTCCCAATCAACAAGACAGCCAGGGCACTCTAAACATCAGTCCATCTCAATTAAATACACACACATTCAAAGGAGGAGAGGAAACAAACCAGAACATCAAAACAATATCAGGTAACACCATTCAAACACCTACTATTATAAATTATCCGCAGAATATGGAAAATGCACCAGAAACCATACTAAACAATAATTTTCTTCCATCTTGTGTGCATCGAACTGAGGAACTTATACAAGAGGCTTGGCCCAACAAGAAAGAGCAGAACAGATTGAGTATCCGAAAAAGAATGGGAGATGAAATGATAAAAGAGTCACAACAGAATCCAAACGGAGAAAGAGACTGCAAAGCTCGATTATGTGAGATGGAAATGGAGGATACGGGATCGAATGGAATTCTTTTCGATGTACCAATAACTTTTGAAGCTGGAACTAATGTGCAACAGAAAAGGCAGAGGGACAAGAGAAGGAAATTTGTATCAAAAGCTGGGAACAAACCAAAGAATCATGCTAGTGAGAACCAAAGTGTGGGTAACAGATTTGATGTTATAGCAGAGGAAGTTTCAATGTCAAAGGATTCAACTTCTGCTCAGAATGATGAAGCGGCGAACTCTGCACAGCAGGGTCGCCGAGCGCAATGAATTCCCTATTCTGGAACGTCCAAGGGCTTGGCAACCCATGGACTGTGACTGCTCTTGCCAATCATGTGAAAGATTTCAATCCTGGTATTGTGTTCCTGTCTGAAACTCGTTCGAAAAGTCAGTACATGGAGTCGATTCGTATTCGATTGGGTTTCGAAGGTTGCTTTTGTGTGGAGGCTAAAGGGAAAAGCGGAGGGCTGGCGCTCCTTTGGAAGGCTCCTTTTTCGGTTAATCTAACGTCTTTTAACGATCACCATATTGATGCTTGGATCAATACGGAGGATGATCTTAATTGGCGATTCACGGGCTTCTATGGGGATCCGGATCCTTCTCAAAGACATAACTCCTGGACACTATTAAAAAGAATTGCTGAAAACAACAATGGGCCGTGGCTTTGTGGGGGCGATTTCAATGAAATCCGAGGCATTCATGAGAAATTAGGTGGAGGAGGGAAACCGGGGTATCTAATGAAGAACTTTAATAAAACTATTGACAAGTGTGGACTCAGGGAAGTAGAAATAGAAGGAAGCAAGTTCACATGGTGTAATGGAAGGACAAAAAATATGATATATGAAAGGCTGGATCGGGTAATGGCAAATAATAGCTGGTGGAATATTTATGTAGTTGCCAAAGTGAAACACTTGAGCAGGTGGTGTTCGGATCATTGTCCTCTTCTAATAACATTCAACTCTATTCCGAGTAAGACTGAAACTAACCAAAGATGGGGCTATAGATTCCACTACGAAAAGGCTTGGGCGGATAAAGAAGAATGTCACCAAATTATACAGGACAGTTGGAAACAAGAATCTGCAATGGGTTCGGCAACAGAATTTGAGAAAAGAATTTCGATGTGTGGCAAACGGTTGGAACAGTGGAATAAAAATCAGAGAAAGGAAAATCAAGCAAAGATAAAAGAGCTAAAGAAGGAGGTAGAAATGCTATCAAAAGACCAAACAACTAATGGCTTCTGCTATTTGAAAGAGAAAGAAAGGGAATTGAATGGGCAGCTAGCGAAAGAAGAATTATTTTGGAAACAACGTAGCCGAGCAATATGGTTGAATCATGGGGATAGAAACACTAATTACTTCCATCAAAAAGCATCATCAAGGCGAAAAAAGAATCGAATAAAAGGTCTATTTGATCAGAATCTGAGTTGGAAAAGTAGTAAAGAGGAGATAGAATCGATTATATGTGGCCACTTTCAAGACCTATTCTCTACAAAGGGTTATACAGGGGACATGATATCCTATCTACAAAGGTTTGTTCCTTATAAAATCAGCAGAAATCAAAATGAAATCCTTCTTGCCAAGTTTACAGAGACAGATATCCAATGTGCATTGTCTCAAATTAATGCGCTAAAAGCCCCCGGGATTGACGGTATGCCTAGGATTTTTTATGAAAACCATTGGGAAGTGGTGGGAATGGATGTTACTAAACTATGCTTGGAGATTCTTAATGATCACACCGATTGCAGCAATATCAACAAAACTCTGCTCTGTTTAATTCCGAAAGTCCAGCAACCAACAAATGTCACTGATTTCCGACCAATCAGTCTTTGCAACGTCAGTTACAAAATAATTGCGAAATGCTTAGCCAACCGAATGAAAGATAGTCTAAAGGAGGCCATATCGGAAAACCAAAGTGCTTTTATCAAGGGTAGATTAATTCAAGATAATGCAATTTTGGGTTTTGAGAGTCTCCACAGCATGAAGAAAGGAAGATTTGGGAACGGAAAAAAGATGGCCCTCAAGCTGGATATGTCGAAAGCATACGATAGAGTGAACTGGAGGTTCCTTGAAGCAATGATGGTGTGCTTGGGTTATGATCGAAGATGGGTTAACAAAATCATGAACTGTATTACATCTGTCTCCTTCTCTGTTCTTATTAATGGCGAAATAAGTGGGAACATTCAGCCTCATAATGGGATTAGACAAGGTGATCCCCTTTCACCATACATGTTCCTTATTTGTTCGGAGGGGTTCTCTTGTCTTATCCAAGAGGCTGAAAGGGCTGATGAGATTCATGGTTTAAAATTTGGAAAAGAGGGTATAAGATTATCCCATCTCTTCTTCGCGGATGATAGTTTCATCTTCCTAGACGCTTCTCCTTCAGAGTGTAGAAAGTTGAAAAATATCATTGCTGAATATTCCATGCTATCAGGCCAACAAATCAACTTCTCGAAATCTGAACTTTGTGTGGGCAGCAAGATAAAGCAAGAAGATGGGAACATGTTGGCTGCTGAGCTTGGTGTAAAGTTAGTGGAATGCCACACCAAATACTTGGGAATGCCAGCTACAGTTGGAAGAAGAAAAAAGGAAGTTTTTGAATACATTCGAGCCAAGATTAGAGCAAAACTTCAAGGCTGGAAAGCTAACCTTTTTTCCCAAGCCGGAAGGGAAATACTTCTTAAAGCAATCATCCAAGCCATGCCTACTTACGTTATGAGTTGCTTCCGTCTTCCGAAGGAGTTAATAAAGGATATACATTCAATGATGGCCCGGTTTTGGTGGGGATCTTCGGATTCCAAACATAAAATTCATTGGGGGAAATGGAATAAATTATGCAAGCCAAAGGAGAAAGGAGGCATGGGTTTTAAAAACTTGGAAAAATTTAACCAAGCTCTTTTGGCAAAGCAAGGTTGGAAAATCATTAATAATCCTCATTCCATGATGGCTCGGGTTCTCAAAGCTTGTTACTTCACTAACAATAGCTTTTTAGAGGCTAAAATTGGAGGATATGGTTCGTTTGTTTGGAGAAGTATTATATGGGGCAGGGAAATAATAGAAAAAGGAACAAGATGGAGGGTTCTCTCAGGTAAGGACATCCGAATTAATGAAGATAAATGGCTTCCCCGCCCCCTAACTTTCTCATTACGGACTCAAGCAAAGGTTCTAAAGGGCACAACGATGGATAAACTCAAAGATGAGAAGGGAGATTGGAAACAAAAATTCATTGAAGATTGCTTCCACAAGGATGATATTCCTCTTATTCTAGGCATGGCCCCTTGTGCTAGAAACTTACAAGATGACATGGTGTGGCATTACAACCCGAATGGTATGTACACAGTAAAAAGTGGTTATGATATAGCAGGAAAAAACATTCTAATTGCAGGTACTTCTTCTGAGACAACAATGCAATGGTGGAAAGGAATTTGGAAGATGGAAGTACCCCCTAAAATAAGGAACTTTACTTGGAGACTAAGCAATGAATGGCTCCCTGTTAATACTGTGTTGCAGAAAAGAGGAATGAAAATTGATGCTCTTTGCTACTGGTGTAAGAGAGAGGAAGAAACAATAGAGCATTGCCTTTGGTTTTGCCCCATGGCTAAGAGTATTTGGAAAAAGTACTCAATGTGGAAAATCATCAAACAAAGCCGTACCAACATTATTGATATGCTTATTTATATACAGCAACAGGTTTCGAGAGAAGAATTCAACTTTTTTATTACAATGTCATGGCTTCTATGGAACCGAAGGAATAAAAACCGGCTAAAGCTTCATGTGCTCCCGGAGGAGTCTTGGATAAATTGGGCTCAAATGGAAATAGAGTATTTACTCAGCAACATATCGCCTCAAAACAAAAAGACAACCATAGCATCTACTCAAAAGGAAGGATGGAGAGCTCCCACTGCTGGAAGTTATTGCATTAATTGTGATGCAAGTGTGAAGCATACAGAGGCTAAGATCGGATTGGGAGTGATTATAAGGTCACATACTGGTGCGGTTATAGCAACAAAAACTCAGCAATTGAATGGGATTTTTTCGGTTGAATTAGCAGAGACTCTTGCCCTTAGAATGGGGATTCAGCTGGCAATAAAAACAGAAGCAATACCATATACTATCCAAACAGATTGCCTTCGGATAGTAAATCACATCACAAAAGCAGCTCAAGCCAAAACAGATTGGGGAATGATGCTTGAGGAGGTTCGAGATTCAGAGGAGTTCATTCACTGCTCAGCAGTAAATCACACCAGAAGACAGGGGAATCTAGTGGCTCACTCTTTGGCCAAATTGGCTTGTAATTCAAATGTTAATAAGTTGTGGTTGGGGAGTTACCCCGATTGTGCATCTGCCTATATAATGGCGGATTTGCCTAACTCTTTGTAGTTTGTTTGATTGAATATACATCTTTCAAAAAAAAAAAAAAAAAACAAAATTTTAATCTTTACATAGTTCCACACAAAGTAATATTTAGAAATATATGAAACATGCCATTTTGTTCTTTGGGTTTAAGTAATATACTACCTTTTCTTTTGGTAGGTACATGAAAATTTTAGATTATATTAAACCTTTCAATACAGTAAAAAAAAAAAAACATAACAGTTACCCAGTGATTTGAAAAAGTCACAGAAGGAAGGTCACTTTCTAAAAGAGACATGCAAAGTACTTGTAATCGACCTAAATGAGATGCTCTTGGACATCGTCAAACAAGTTTATAAGAGACAAGGTTACCATAATAAGTTCATTAGGTGATAAGGACATAAGCTAGCCATAAAAAAGGATTCCTTGAACTCCTTACATATGTCATATCACAAGTCTGAGACATTCGTAAAGAGGTCAGGTCCACCATGAAAGAGTCTCCTAAAAAACCCAAATCCAAGCACCCAATAAAAAGGAATCCCTCAAGCACTTCCCATATATATATTTGAAGTTCTCAGGATATCAAATCAGATCATAAAATTGGAGCCCTCCAACTGCCTTGGTGAGGTGTGTGGAAAAAACACCCAAAGGCAGGGGTAATTGATGTGTTGGGAAAATGTAGTATATAGTGGGATTTTGGGAGACTATCTCATGTGTTGACCTTGTATTATTAAGTTCTTAGAAATAATAAAACTAAATCAATTTCATAGAAACGTGTTCGAAGTTTTTCTATGTATGTAAAAAACTATGAGAGACGTGATAAAATGAATTTTCCATATATTTTTCCTACAGATTCGCTTTTCTATTGAAGTGAATTCTTTAAGAACACTCTTGATAGGGTTAAAAGCGAGATCAAAGAAACTCTGGGAATTAGAGACCTAGTTGCAAATATTAAGTACTTGGGGCTTCCCTTATTTCGGTCCAAACAGAAGGATGCTGACTTCAACTTTATTTTGGATAACCTGACCGCTAAGCTTCAGGGTTGGAAAGCAAAATCTCTCTCGAAAGTTGGGCAGGCTACTCTTATTAAGTCTGTGGGTCTATCCATGCCAAGTTATGCCATGCAAACTACCAAACTCTTGAATTGTCTCGTTCATAATATTGATGGCATGGTTTGGGACTTATGGTAGGGTTTTGTGAAAGGTAACCATGGGATGCATTTTAAGGCTTGGGATAAACTGTGTCTTCCCAAATCCCGTGGAGGGCTGGGTTTTCAGAAAACTAAGAAAATGAATCAGGCTTATCTGGCTAAGTGAGGGTGGAACCTGTTAATCGGGAGTCAATCTCTTTGCTGCAGGATATTGGAAGCAAAGTACCTGAAAGGAAAAGATTACCTTATCTGCAAGTACAAAGACTCTTATTGGTTTTGGAAGAATGTGATGAAAGCCAAAGATATTTTGAGAACAGGGCGTGTAAAATAATCGCGGATGGAAATGATAAGAGAATTTGGGAGAATCCCTGGATCTCCCATGGCAAGGAGTTCCATCCTAAGGCAAATGATGCTAGAGTTACAATTATAACAGAATGGTTAATCTCCTTCTAGATTATGGGGATTGGGGTATTCAAAAATTGAATTATCCTTTTGATAAAGAATCCGTTTCAGCCATCCTGAAAGGAGGTAGACCCTCTGGTCAGGGTATGGATAGGTGGATTTGGACAAAGGAGAGTAATGGACGTTTCTTGTGTAAATCAGCTTATCTCATCAAAGCTTTATAAATGGCTCCTCATTATGATGTAGCTCCATTCCTCTGGAACAAACTGTGGAATAGTAACATATTGGAATGCCATAAGATAATGTGGTGGTGTATACTATCTAAGGCCCTCCCTGTTCGCGCTATTCTTTCTAAGAGATTCCATTTAGAGAATGTAGCCTGCCCCTTATGTGGTGGTGGTGAGGAAACTTTGGAGCACTTATTTCTCACTTGTAATTGGGCGTTTCATTTGTGGCGGTCGTTCCCGTGGGGTATTTTTCCCATTTCTGATTCAGGCATTCGTTTGTGGGATTGAGTCAAATTCATCTGGGAACTAGGAAAATAAGGCATTAATACAGATGAAGTCTTTCTTTATGCTTCGATTGTTGTCGATACAATTTGGCAGACGTGGAATGACAAGGTACATAATAAAAGTCTGATCAATGTTAATCAGTGTATTGACTATATTTATTACTCTTATGCAGATCACTGTGCTTCTATTTTCCCCAATTCATCCCCGTGTCTGGTAGCAGGTTGGCTTCCTCCCTCTCTTGAGTGAGTTAAGCTAAACTGTGATGTTAAAGTGAGGATGGGAAGCATGTACATTGCAGTTGTGGCTAAAAAAAATCTGTTGGGTTTTATGCCCTAAATAAAACTCATTTCAATATAATCAAATTTACTTATTAATATAGATCAGAAATAACATTTAATGTTGCATGGTTCACATGATTTATTTCATGATTATATGTACATAATGTATAAATTCATCTGAAACCCTTTTCACATACTTGATCTTGTTTATTATGCTGTCAACACATTGGAAAGTAAACATGACTATGTGAATAAAGTTTCCTAGATTTATCAGACATAGGGTTTTACTGATATGATAATCTACAACAAGAGTTTACTTGTATTTGGAGAAATACTATGTTCTTTCCAGAGCATTGGTTAAAGTAAAGCTCAGGTTGGATGCATGGAGTATGCATCGGAAGGGACCGATATTGAACTTTGACTTAGATTTATTAAACTTACCGTAATATCTATTCAAGTCAATATCGCCAAGTTGATCCTAGATCAAATGTTCTTAATCCTGTTATGATTAGGCTCAATCTTGAAAGGCTATTCGTGTTCTTTGATTTGTTAGTTAAGCCTACTTTTAGGTCAGGGTGATACGTACATTTTGGGAACACGGTAGTGCAATTGAGTGGGAGCGCTAGCATAAACATGGAATCTATAGCTTCTATCTGGCAAATAGTAAGCAAAGGATGATCTCCTTCGAGCTTGACCAAACGAACATAAATGGTGGAGTACTCATTTCACATAAGCTGAAATATCATTTATACGGGGTCAAGTGTTTTAAGGAATAAATACATTGTAGGGTGTAACGGTAATTTAATCCCTTTACAGTGTAGATCATTCATATAGAGGATCATTGATCACATTAGGATTATAACAATGGATAACTAATGATGTGTCTATATGGTGGAACATATAGAGCATTCTATATACTGAGAGTGCAATTCTAAGTTCTATGCGTGGATTCAACGAAGAATTAATAAGTTAGTGAATTTTAGTGCTAAATTCTTGATCTACTTATTGGAAGCTCGGTTATATAGACCCATGGTCCCCCCACTAGTTGAGATAATATTGCTTGTAAGACTCATGTAATTGGTTTTGATTAATCAATTATAATTCTCAAATTAGACTATGTCTATTTGTGAAATTTTCACTAAGTAAGGGCGAAATTGTAAAGAAAGAGTTTATAGGGGCATATTTGTTAATTATGATACTTTGTATGGTTCAATTAATAAATATGATAAATGACAATATTATTTAATAATTATTTATAGTTATTAAATAGTTAGAATTGGCATTTAAATAGTTGAATTAGAAAATTGGCGTTTTTGAGAAAATCAGATGCAGAAAAGGTAAAACTGCAAAATTGCAAAAAGTGAGGCCCAAATCCACTAGTATAGGGCCAGCCACTTTTGTAGGAAATTTAAATTGATTTTTTCATTATTTTAATGCCAAATAATTCAAACCTAACCCTAGTGGAATGCTATAAATAGATAGTGAAGGCTTTAGGAAAATTACACTTAAATTTTCTATTTTTCCTTCAGAGAAAAACCTGAGCCTTCTCTCTCCCTATCTTTAGCTGTCACTTCTTCTCTTCCCTCTTGAGAATTTCGAAATCCTTAGTGATTAGAGTAGTGCCCACACACATCAAGCAATACCTCAATCATAGTGAGGAAGATCGTGAAGAAAGACTTTCAGCAAGAAGGAGGTTTCAGCATCAAAGATTCAGAGAAAGAGATCCAGGTTCAGATATTGATAATGCTCTGCTACAGAAAGGAATCAAGGGCTAGATATCTGAACGGAAGGAGTCATTATATTCCGCTGCACCCAATGTAAGGTTTCTTAAACTTTATATGTGTTTATTTTATCGTTTTAGAAAGTTCATATTTAGGGTGTTAATCAACATACTTGTGAAGTAGATCTAAGATCCTGGTAAAATAAATTCCAACAACTGGCCTCAGAGCCAAGGTAATTGATTTACTTGCAAGAAATTTGGACTTTAAAACGATTGATTGTATGTTTTTTGGATGGTATCATGTTGTATTGAGTGTTATTTGATGATTGATTGATGTTTGTGAAATTTTCGTGAAAAATAATTGTGATTTCGTTTCTGGAATTATTTTTATTGGATAGTATGGAAAAAATTAAGCAAGTTAGCCTTTTACAGAACTCAATTTGGATTTTATTTGAATTAGTTATGATTTTTTGAAGATTTGACAAAATCGAGTACATCTTGATAGTTTCCTCATGATCGCAGAACTGTCCGTACAGTTTCGGATTTTTTCCTTTTTCTTCAATTTTTCATACTTTTTCATGGAATTAACTTCCAATTTTTTGTATGGTTTTGTATATATACTATTACTATTCCTAATTCAATTCTAATTATCATTTTGAATTAATTTAATTTTTTTTTAAATTAATTCAAGATATTAGTGTAATTTGAATTCGAATAGAATTAGTATTTATCTTTTTGCTTAAAAATCTATCTTATTTTTAAATTTGATTATATTTTTTTTAAATTTAAGGTCAGATTTTTTAGATATTTATAATATCTTTTAAGATATTTATAATATCTTTTAAGATATTTAAGATATTTTGAAAATATCTTTTAAGATATTTATAAAATCTTTTAAGATATTTTAAAATATCTTATCTTTTAAGATATTTAAAAATATCTTATCTTTTAAGATTTTTTTTTAAATCTTTTTAAGATATTTTGACCTTATTTAAATTTAAAATAGATATTTATAATCATGTAATTTTAAATAGATATAAGATAAAAAGTAGGTTTAATTTTAAATTTTTTTTATTTTCGAAATTTAATTTTAAATTCTGAAATTAATTTTTTTTTAAATTATTTTTCGAATATTAATTTTTTTTTTAATTTAATTATTTATTTATTCGAAATTATTTATTTAAAATTAAATAAATCCTACTTCCAACTATCCAGCTAACCCTGTTGCAGGAGTATGTGTTTTAGCTTGTTTGTAAGTTTTCAAAACCTATTATTACTTGATTGCAAATAGCCATGGTTACTTTTTGCCAGATCTAATGATCTGATGGCTCCCTTGGTCAAGTTAATAATTTGTAACAGGTAAATTTTACAATCTTCTTTCATCTGTGTATGACCTAGCAACATGATAGGACCCATCCAAAGTGTGCCTGTGTGAGCCTATGTGTTTAATTTGATTATAGATACATATAGGTTGTTGTTGCTAAAATAAATTATCATAGTTCTTGATAGAATTTATTTAGGCCCATTTAGTTATTGGGCTTATTCAATTAATAACAGTTGTTCTTATTAAGGTTAAATTCCTCTCTTTTGGGCCTTGTGTGAGAGTTGGGAGCCATAGAAGTGGGTACGACATACTGAACCCAGCACCCCCTCACACAAACCACCCCAATTGTGAAGGCCCATTTGCCTGATTTGAATGACTGTACTAGGTTAATTACACTAGTTTAACCTAATAAAATTGATTAGCAACATAATTAATTTCATTTATTTTGAAATTAATTTAAGAAAAATATAGTTTAAAGAATTTTTTTTATTCTAAGATAAACTATATGTATTTTCTTGTATTTAATTAAATATAGAATTATAACCATCTAAATTCTTTCTGGAGCTTAATTTAAATTTTTCATTAAATATTCCTATTTAAGTTGATATTTAGTTATCTACAACTAACCAACTTAAATCTGAATATCTTTTGAATTTTAAATTTCAAAATTAAGTTGAGGAATTTTAGGCATTGGTTATTAAGATTCTTTAGATATTTTTTAAGTTAATATCTTTTCAAATATTAACTTAAAATGGAATATTTTCAAATTAAGTGGTTATAACTTAATTTTTGATATTTAATTAAATTTAAATTTGAAAACTATTTAGGTTCTAGATTTTTTCTAATACAACCTAAATTAGATATTTTTTCAAATTTTGTGGAAAAGATACTTAGTCAAATAAGATATTTTCTAGATAGTTATTTCTAGACTACTTATTATTTCTAATAGTAAAATAGGAAAATATTATACATTGTGAAATTAATTATTTAAATAATTAATTTTGGTACAATTTATTTTAAGTATATTTTTTCCTAGTATTAAACTAGAAATTAATAATTAAGCCTTCTCTACACTTAATTATTTATTTCTTGAATTTAATACATTTAATTAATTTGAAAATTAAATATCTAAGTTGATTTTTATCATCATACTTAAATATTTCTTTTTCATGACATTTAATTAAATAGAAAATTATTTTTAGTTGAAATTTAATTTTTCAACTAAATTTAAATAATTTTCAAAATATATTTTTTCTTTATTTTATTAATCAATTTTCGAAATTGCATTTCTTAAATGCTAGAATTTCGAATTTTATCTTGAAAAATAGATTAAGTTGTAAATTAATTATTTTAATTAATTCTTGGATCAACTTAAATCAATGATTTTTTCATTTATTGATTAATTTAAAATAAATTGAATTAAAGTATATTATTAGAAATTGAATTAATTAGTCAAAGGAAAATCTAGATAGATGATATTTTTGCTTGAAGTATTTTTCTAGTGTATTTAATTAAATAGAAAATTAATATTTAAGTTGATTTTCATCATCATACTTAAATATTTGAAATTTTTCTTATATATTTAATTAAATAAGAAAATTATATTTTTTGTTGTAAATTAATTTTATTAATTAATTTTGGGCCAACATTAAATTAGAATAATTTTTCCAGGATTTATTTTTTATTTTAATATGCATTTTTTCGAAAATTGTATTCTTATATACTTTAATTTTTCGAAATGCAATATATATTTATAGAAAATTAAATTTGAGTTGTAAATTAATTTAAATTAATTTTGTAACAACTTAAATTGAATATTTTTCTAAATATTTATTGGAAATTATTACTAAGATGGAAATAATTCATATTATTTCATATCCATCTAAGTAAAATTTATAAATATTAAATTAAAATTTATATTTGGAATTTTTCATTCTAAATTGGAAATTTTAATTAAATAAATATATATATTTAAAATAAATAGAATAAATGAAGAGAATTAAAGAAAATACAACTCTTTTTAAATAATGAGCTTTATTATCAAGAGACATTCGATCTCCATTGTGGGTTTTACACCGTGTTTGTTTTAGTGAGTAATCCTCCCTAATGGAGGAACGTTCATTAGCAATTTCGCACCGTTTAACCTCGCATGATAAGTAGTTTGTAAGTGTTTTGTATGGTATGGATCACCCTAATGGTGGCGACCATACTTGACTTGCAAATTATGAAACAATGGTGGAAGCTCATAAGATAGAATTGCCTTGACTCTCGCCTAAACGGGACAACGCTGAATTCCAATCTTGATCGAATAAAAGGTTGCTAGAATGTTTAACATTTTAGACGAGCTGACAACTCTATTCAATGAATGGTAGCTTTGACTCTCGCCTAAACGGGACACTGATATCAGTTTGTTGAAAACCTTGGAAATTATTTAGGATTGTAAGTTTTAGTATTTTCTCTTGTCATTCCTACTTGCTATATGCTTATAATTTCTGAATTGTGTATGAATTTATATTGAACCATGTTATTTTCTGTTATTAAGTTGTAGTTTAATTTCGAATCTTCATTGTTGGTCTAACTTGGCTTGTTTATCTAATGAGATAAATCCCTAGTGGATTTTCACCATTAGACATTCATAATAGTGTTAGATCTCGAAAGATAAATATTGTATATGCGACATCTAAATTTGTTCATCAATTGATGACACCTTAGACTAGTATTTTTACGATATGAAACAAGAAGATTATATAAATAAGATTACTTTGACTTTCGCTAATCGAAGCATCGTTGGATTCTTATTTTAAACGAAATTATCCTAATTCCTCTTAGCTTATTCATTTCGAATTAGCTTAATAACATATCATTGGATGAATGGTCTATAAATCATTTTATGTCATTCTATATTTTCTCTTAAGAAATTAAATGACGCATATGATTATAATCCCGAAATTCTATTCCCAATTGATATAAATCCTCAATCTTAGAAATCTCCTACTTGTATGGGCAAATCTGACTTAGAGTTTGTATTAGTAGTGGTGGTCCAAGATAGAATTACTCATAATATTTGGTATAAATTTAAGTCTTTGACTTTAATTTTAGAATCCAAACAGAAATATTCTTATATTTCTAATTCCAGAATACAATACAGTTACACTTTCTCAAGTGTTTAATATCCATCTTCTATTAATGGATTAAAACTGTATGGAATATGAGTTAGGTATTCTGTGACCAGGATCCACTTGCAGTATTCTAAGAACTCTTTGATGTAACTAAACATATGTCATCGAAAGACACTACCACATTTTTTTTAATCTATGGCATTTGTATCTTGTTCATAGTGGATTTGACAAGATCAATCTCTGCAAAGAGTTCATATGCCTATATCCACTGAAAGTAGTTCATCTCATTCGCAGATGGATGTACATTCAGGGGTGGATATGAGTTTTTCGTTGTATTCTTAAAACGATAACTCTAGATTATACCTTATGCAAAGAAATTTGAAATGTTTAAAAATTTCATTAATTTCTAGCAATGGTTAATACCATTAAGGTAAGTGGTTAAAGATCTTGCGAACTGATAGGGGTGGAGAAATAGTTAGTAGATATGCAGTTCAAAGATCATTAATTTGATTTTTGAATTATATCCAAACTTACCTCCCCAGAAATTTCGAGTTGCATGTTGATGATTAGTTACTAGTCGTTGCCTAAATCCTTCTATGGTAATACAATTTCAGAATGATGTAATGGTTGTATACTTAATGTAAATCATTACTAGATTCATGGATGACCTAATCAAAATCTTAAGAAAAGCTAGAACTGTTAACCATGGTTTCTTAGCTATTCTAAGTGATTAGGGGTGGACCATCCCATAGTCAATAGATAAGAAAGTGTTTGTTCAAACAAATACTACTTTTCTAAGATAATGACTAAGTCTGAAAACAAGTAGCAAATAAAGGAGATATTTAATTCTTGATTCCAAAAGTGTTCTATCATCTTATTTAACATATGATGATCTCACTGCCTCTGTTGTCTTGACACAACCAAAGAGGTTAATACCATTTAGTTTTCTTCGACATAATTCACGGTACCTTGTCGTAGTGGGAGAGTTTCTAGGAACTCACCTTCTTATGACTTGGGAGACACTAGTGATTAAAATCCATTGTGAGTTTAAACAAGTAATGGATTGTCAAGATAAGAAACTAAGAAGAAAGCCAATAGAACTATGGTTTAATCCATTCACATGGAGTAACCTAAAGTTTTCTATTACAAGGACATAAAAGGAAATTTTCGTTTATAAGTCTATTCAATGGACTTAACAAAACTTCCTGTTCCTAGTATTATAGGTTTGAGTTTTTCTAAACCTATGGCTTGTGGTATACCTGGTAATTACTTACTCTAATGCAAGCAACTTACTTTAGTAAGATGCTGAAGCATTTTCTTTCCAATGGCAATCTATAGAAGCTTCACAACTTCTTAGGCATAGATTTTATTTATCTAAGGAAAAGTCTCAACTATTCCAGAAAAGATAAAGCCATGAAAGAATTTCTTATATCAACAGTGAGAGGTCTTAGATATGCTTTTGTATGCCTTAGACCAGACATCTCATTGAGTGGGAGTAATGAGTAGGTATCAGATTAATCCAGGAGAAGAACACTGGAAGACAATCAAGTAAATCTTAAGATAAAGAAGAGGAACTATATGTTAGTCTATAAGGGTGTGTTTAAAAACTCTTAGACTACACCATATCAGATTTCGAAATTTGCCTATGTGCTAGTAAATATTTCTGATAAGATGGTGATTACTCTGGGGGTGGAATAGTGATTTTGGAGAAGTGTAAAAACCTATACCGAAGTCTCTAGGTCTACCGGAGAGGGACCGAATGTTAAAGCTGCAAAGAAAGGTACTTATTCGGTCTAAGGAAAGTTCTATACATCTTTGGCACCATTCCAAATTGCCTTAAACTACTAGTGTTAATTTCCTGATTAACCAAAAGTAGTTGCCAAAGATATAGAATCCAGTATCCCAAGAGAGTAGACATATAGAGAGGAATTCACATTATCAATGATTTTGTGATTAAAGGAAGAGTAATAGTGGAGAAAAGGTTGTGGTTAATTCAACCTTTCAGATCCTATTACGAGGAGTTTACTACTACTACACTTGATTTGTATATCAAGGTGTTGAGATTATTTGAAACGCACTTTTTGTTTTATATTAGTGCAAGTGGGAGTTTGTTGGGTTTTATGCCCTAAATAAAACTCATTTCAATATAATCAAATTTACTTATTAATATAGATCAGAAATAACATTTAATGTTGCATGGTTCACATGATTTATTTCATGATTATATGTACATAATGTATAAATTCATCTGAAACCCTTTTCACATACTTGATCTTGTTTATTGTGCTGTCAACACATTGGAAAGTAAACATGACTATGTGAATAAAGTTTCCTAGATTTATCAGACATAGGGTTTTACTGATATGATAATCTACAACAAGAGTTTACTTGTATTTGGAGAAATACTATGTTCTTTCCAGAGCATTGGTTAAAGTAAAGCTCAGGTTGGATGCATGGAGTATGCATCGGAAGGGACCGATATTGAACTTTGACTTAGATTTATTAAACTTACCGTAATATCTATTCAAGTCAATATCGCCAAGTTGATCCTAGATCAAATGTTCTTAATCTTGTTATGATTAGGCTCAATCTTGAAAGGCTATTCGTGTTCTTTGATTTGTTAGTTAAGCCTACTTTTAGGTCAGGGTGATACGTACATTTTGGGAACACGGTAGTGCAATTGAGTGGGAGCGCTAGCATAAACATGGAATCTATAGCTTCTATATGGCAAATAGTAAGCAAAGGATGATCTCCTTCGAGCTTGACCAAACGAACATAAATGGTGGAGTACTCATTTCACATAAGTGAAATATCATTTATACGGGGTCAAGTGTTTTAAGGAATAAATACATTGTAGGGTGTAACGGTAATTTAATCCCTTTACGGTGTAGATCATTCATATAGAGGATCATTGATCACATTAGGATTATAACAATGGATAACTAATGATGTGTCTATATGGTGGAACATATAGAGCATTCTATATACTGAGAGTGCAATTCTAAGTTCTATGCGTGGATTCAACGAAGAATTAATAAGTTAGTGAATTTTAGTGCTAAATTCTTGATCTACTTATTGGAAGCTCGGTTATATAGACCCATGGTCCCCCCACTAGTTGAGATAATATTGCTTGTAAGACTCATGTAATTGGTTTTGATTAATCAATTATAATTCTCAAATTAGACTATGTCTATTTGTGAAATTTTCACTAAGTAAGGGCGAAATTGTAAAGAAAGAGTTTATAGGGGCATATTTGTTAATTATGATACTTTGTATGGTTCAATTAATAAATATGATAAATGACAATATTATTTAATAATTATTTATAGTTATTAAATAGTTAGAATTGGCATTTAAATAGTTGAATTAGAAAATTGGCGTTTTTGAGAAAATCAGATGCAGAAAAGGTAAAACTGCAAAATTGCAAAAAGTGAGGCCCAAATCCACTAGTATAGGGCCAGCCACTTTTGTAGGAAATTTAAATTGATTTTTTCATTATTTTAATGCCAAATAATTCAAACCTAACCCTAGTGGAATGCTATAAATAGATAGTGAAGGCTTTAGGAAAATTACACTTAAATTTTCTATTTTTCCTTCAGAGAAAAACCTGAGCCTTCTCTCTCCCTATCTTTAGCTGTCACTTCTTCTCTTCCCTCTTGAGAATTTCGAAATCCTTAGTGATTAGAGTAGTGCCCACACACATCAAGCAATACCTCAATCATAGTGAGGAAGATCGTGAAGAAAGACTTTCAGCAAGAAGGAGGTTTCAGCATCAAAGATTCAGAGAAAGAGATCCAGGTTCAGATATTGATAATGCTCTGCTACAGAAAGGAATCAAGGGCTAGATATCTGAACGGAAGGAGTCATTATATTCCGCTGCACCCAATGTAAGGTTTCTTAAACTTTATATGTGTTTATTTTATCGTTTTAGAAAGTTCATATTTAGGGTGTTAATCAACATACTTGTGAAGTAGATCTAAGATCCTGGTAAAATAAATTCCAACAAAATCACATGTCCCAAATTTTTCTATTCCAACCCTGTCCCTCTAATCAATAATTGCCACCTATTTTTTTTTCCACCTCATTTATTAATGGGAAATTTACAACTCATGACTAAAATGTAAAGTATTTTACATTTTTACTTGTGCTCCGTATCTTTTTCTTTTGTACAATTCATCATTTTCATCATTACTTTTTAAACTTTCATTAATTACATTTTTACGATTTAGACTTACATGAATATTTTTGTCTATATTTCTCTCCCCACTCTTTGTTTCTTGTTCATTTTCTATGTACTATCTCTCAACACAATTATCTTCTACAATCAGATCATATCAACTTCTTTTTTTCCTTTTCTATTTTTTTTTTTAAAAAAAATCACTTTTTATAATTAGTATATACCCATTTCACATAAAGTGTTTACAACATATAGTTGTAACTAGTTATAGTTTATCTTCCCCTTTTCCTATTTTTTTTTTTTTCAAAAAGGCTAAGAAAAAGCCTCCAAAGTTGTTATTGTTATGGGTAAAAAATCTCTTTTAACCTTCGAAGCTAACTATAATTGAGGAATGAAGCCTTCTTATTTTTGAAAATATATTTTTTTTCGTGAGAAGGTTGAATCTCAAATGGCTAAACACCATAAAAAAAACATATAGAAGTGGAGGCCCTATCCTATTTTAGTATTATATAGTTGATTTTTTTTATATTATTATTTTTATTTATAGTTTTAAAAATATAAATTTATATGCTAAAAAATGATTTGGGTCTAACAGATTGTATTTGAAATATCACATTACATTTATTTGCATCCACACGCATTAAAAAATTTATTAAGCTAATTCAATAGTACTCACCTTTCAACTCCCACCCCCACTTGAAAAAATAGAAAAGAAAAAACACTTGTCACGATCTAAGACACAAAAAATCTCCATTATAGTTGTTTTTAAGTATTTTTTTATCTAGATTATTTGTGGGTTGTTTTAGTTTTTTTTTTTTGAGTTGACTCAATGTATTGATGCTTAATTATTTAAATTCCATATTAAATTCAGGTTATTATTCATTATTTGTACATGGAGATTTAGTTGTTCAATGAAAATCAAATTGAGCATATGTTTATTTGTCATGGTATAAGTGATTTGTAGTTGTTTTTATTTTATTGAGATAAATTTTATGTTGTTCTTGCGTTTCTTTTAGGTTGTCAACAAAATATATTGATATTTAGCTAATTTACATATTAAAGCAGTGTTGTTGTCTACTTGTTTTTTAATTGTACTTGAGTTGTCCAAAAAAGATAAGCAAAATGAGTATATATTTAGTTTTTTAGATATATTTTTGAGTAGTTATCTAGTTGTTTTGTAGGTGATTTTTAGTTGTTGTGCAATTATTTTGATGTATATTTTAATTTATTTTTTGTATTTTTTTTTGTTGTATCATGGTGTTCTATAAGTAATTTGTGGCTTTTGATTTATTGAGATTGATATTTAGTTAATTTACATATTAAAGTAGTGTTGTTGTCTAGTTGTTTCTCAATTGTAATTGAGTTATCCAAAGGAGATGATAAATAGTCTTATAATTATGAGTATATATTTAGTTTTTTAGACATAATTGAGAGGTTGTCCAAATGTTTTGTTGTTGTTGTTTTGATGTATATTTTAGTTTAATTTTTATATTTTTTTTTGATTGTGTTTGTATATGTGATTTGTAGTTATTTATGTTGTATTAAAATTAATTTTATGTTGTTCTTACGTTTCTTTTAGGTTGTCAAACAATATTAAAAGTAGTATCAAATTATGTTTTTGTTTGACCAATAAAATGTTATTTTATATTGACCAACTAATAATATTATTTTTAGATTAAAATTTTATTATTTAATTTTTAAAAATATTATTTTATTCTTTCTTATTTTTTTATAATGTGTCGCAAAATTATTTTCCCTACAAAATTATTTCAAATAAAAATATATCACATTCATTTTATTAAATTTTAGATAAAGTTATTTTTTTTTAGAAATTAATGTATTTTTGAGCATTTAACACAACTCTAACTAGCTTATTACTAATCCCTAGCAATTCAAGTTAATAAAAAATATTCCATTTCAAAATTTTAAATCAAATTATACCAAATGAGTATATGTTTAGTTTTTGTTGGGTACATATATTTTTGAGTAATTAATGTACAATTCTTTTGTAGTTGTGTTTTATTTTTAAGATTATTTGTGTGTTGTTTTTATTTAATTTTTAGTTGATTCATTGTTATTAAGTTGTTTGACCAAGAGAAAAATAAGTATATGTTTAGCTTTTTATGGGTACATATTTTATTGAGTTGGTATAAATGTATTTTGTAGTTGCTTTTAAAGGCATTTTATACATTAGTGGTATTTTTTATTTTCTTAGAATTGTTTTCATGCCTATGTAATTTACATATTGAAATGGAGTTGTTATGGAGTGTATTTTTTTATTATTATTTAGTTATTTAATTAAGTGAAATGAATATGTATACATACTTTTTTATAATTTGTGTGTTGTTTTTATTTTATTTTTTAAGTTTACGCAAGTATTGAATTCCAATTAATTTTCATATTAAAATAAAATTGTTATTGTGTTGTTTATTCGTTGATATTAAGTTGTTTAACAAAGAGAAAAATGAGTATATATTTATTTTTTTAATGTGTAGATATATTTTTGAGTTGGTGTACAAGTATTATGTAGTTATTTTTAAATTTATTTTATAGATTATTTGTGTGTTTTTTTCTTGGATCTGATGCAATTCATGGAGTTGTTTTCAGGCCTATTTAACTTGCATATTATAGCATACAATTGTTTATTTGTTGTTATTTAGTTATTCAATCAAATAAAAATGTAGATATATACATGTTTATTTTATTCTATACATTAGTTGTATTTTTACTTTTTTAAAAGTTGTTTTCATGGCTATATAATTTGCATATTGTAGTGGAGTTTATGCAGTTATTTTTTGTTGTTATTTAGTTGTTTAACTAAGAGAAATAAATGTATATATATGTTTTTTTATTTGTGTGTTGTTTTTATTTTATTTTTTAAGTTGACGTAAGTGTTGATGCTCAATTAATTTTTATATTAAAATAAAATTGTTATCGTGTTGTTTATTCGTTGCTATTAAGTTATTTCAGTATTGTATTTTTTGAGGTTTTTGTCTTATAAATTTATTTTTGTTTGGATAATATGATAAACTTTAATTGATTTATATGTTATGGTTATGTTTTTTTCTAGTTGTTTTTGTGTTGTTGTTTAGTTGTTTGGGGCTATGAAACGTTGAAATTCACTTTGTTCGAATTCGCCACGTGGCAATCACTGCTGCGTTCTGACGCTACAGTTTGTGAGCGTCAGGCAACTCTGAAGGCTTTGTCCTTCACTCGCGTGTGAGTCTCACTCGCCCACATAGCCACATGAGTGTCACACTTCTCCTTGCGCATTTGGGAGAGTTTTTGTACAGTATTTTTGTAAATAACAAACTTTAAAAATAGTATATTTGAAATTAATAAACAATATAAATGTTTATTTTTGCTTGTAGTAGTATAAATGTTTATTTAAAGTAATATTTACATTTTTAGGTTCAAAGAATGTTTTTTTTACATTTTTACGGTTTTCCAAAAAATAACACAAAAACAACATAAAATCAATAAGAAAACAACATAAAAGTAACATGAAAATAACATCAAAATAACAACAAAAAATAACATACATATAACAAAAAATTAACAATAAATGAACAAAATTTCAACATAAAAGACCGTATTTTATGTAAATAAAATCAAAAAAATCGTAAAAATGTTTAAAATTCCGTAAAACTGTATTTTTATTGTTTTTTTTTTTTATTGTTTTTGTGTATTTGTGAAATTAACCCATGATTTAATAGAAGGTCCCTATTATTTATAATAGAATGTGCACTGATATACATTCCTTATATTATTATTATTATTATTATTATTATTATTATTATAAGTGATGGTATTTAAATAATTAATAAGAAAGATAATAAATGTGGAAAAGATTGTTTGAGGTTACCAAGAAATAAATAAACTGGCACTAATTATGGAGCAGTTTGTTTGGAAAGGTTAATAAATGAGGTGGAAAAGTAAAAATAGGTGACAATTATTGATTAGAGAGACAGGATTAGAATAGAAAAATTTGGGACAGGTGATTTTTTTTTTTCGCTAGAAACCATCATGGAGTGGTGTGTGGGGGTGCATGCAGCTAGATAAGAGTTCTTTGATGCTCTTTGTGATGAAGTGGGAGACAGTGGGAGACTGCTGCTTGGTGCTGGAAGTTGCTAAAGAGAAAAGCTTGAAGTATATTATTATAGAGAGTGATTCTAGGATGGTTATCAATTCGTTCAGCAATTTGGAGTTTCATTGGGAAATTGAGAACTACGTTAATTTTTGTAATACTCTCGATTTTTTGCATATTGTAATTTTTATTTTGTTATTTGTAATTTTATGGCCCATAATGTCGCTAAGTGAACTTTCACAAACAATTAATATGGTCATTTTTGTGTTTCTTCTATTCTGAACAATATCATTTGCAATAACCGCAAAGTGTAATCATCTATGCACGTTTTATTTTATTTTATTTTTTTTAAAAAATGACTTTAAATTAATATTTTATAATAAATTATGAAGTAGACCAACTGTAATACAACATATTACACCCAGAAACCAGCTAAAAAAAAGTACTAAAACCATTAAAACCGTATAACATTTTTGAGTACTTTTTTGTCGCAATTTTCCCATTTTAAAGTATAACTTTGTCTTGTGTCAAAGAAAAAACAAGTATACCTTTGGCTTATTAGCAAAAACAAAAGTACACCTTTGGCTTTATTCAAAGAAAGATACACAAGAGAGAGTTTAAAATGTGAAATTTTTGGTGGCTTTGATCATTATGGAGGTCAAAAATGTTTTGGAGTCCTTGTACAACTGTGATTTGGTGCTTTTTACGTTGAAAATAAAATCCAAGAGGAGAAACTACTGTCGTTTCAGTGAAGGAAGCAAACATTCATACATCCGTCCAATGCGCGATGTTACGGCGAGCTTATACCCAGTTTGGAGACCAGGCTTTCCCAAGTCAAGAATGTCTTCCTTTAAGCTGTTTGAAATAATACCGCTCATTAGTTCTGCTGTCCAACTCATATTTTTATCCTTCTTTCTTATAATCTAAAAATATGTAAATAAAACAGATTGAAACTAACCATTGCCATTCACCGCTCGCTTTTGCATGTCGCTCCACAGCACGGTATAAGCGATCCAGACTATACAACATCAAACCAAGCATGCATTGTGCATCATTTTCCTGTAATAGCATGACCCATCATGTTTATGCCCTTTCGTTTACACAGTTTCTTAAAATATATAAAACAAAGCTATGCAATTATATTAGATGTTTAAATGAATTGCAATAGGAACACTAAAATTTGGAGCCAAGGCAATCTATCTTCAGTTATTACCCTAGAAAAAAAAATCATAAATTTCACACAATTTCACGACAATCAAAGCAAAAAAAGAGAAAAAAGAGCATCAAAATGTCAAGTAGTATAGCCACCATGAAACAAAGTTAACTTAAACTAAGACAGACCAAGTAATTCCAGCAAGAACCATAAAATCCAAATCAACACAATAATTACACTACATCTGATAAAAATAAATATATAAAGTTTTGCATTATCTATTCTTTGCTGCCCCCTTTTTTAAGGAATTTTTTTTTTAATAATAAATAAATAATTTGGCAAGAAAATGATCGAATCGTTCAGGCTGAGATCACTTTTGCTCATATGAAGAAGCATTTGCATTTGTTAATAGGGGTGAAAAAGATCAAATAAGCAGAGTATTAATATTTGAAAGAAAAGATTAAAAAAAAATGTAAAATTTCGGAATGAAAGTTCAATTTTAGCTTCTCACCAGTCCTTGGTCAAGGAAAGATTGATACATCATAATCCTTTTCTCAACCTCAACAACAAGTAACCTTCTCTGGATGCGAGAAACTCTTCCTCTTCCTTCTGCTCTAGTATCCTGAACAGAAATCAATTACAAGTCTATATAATTGGTCACCAGAAACAATTATAAAATGAAAAAGTTCACATTAAGTTCATTTCAGCTTCCCATTTTCCATATGGTAATTTTCTAAAGTTCACATTTAGGATCCTGGTTACATAGTTAGATCAAAAGCTTGTAAGGATGACTTCAAGAGATTAGTAGTACAGCTTGAAAAAAGCATTCGAGACTAGAATGACAGCAGTAGATAGCGGAGAATATTTGGTGTGATAATAAGGCTTATATATCCTTATCTTATAATTTGGTTCATCACAATTGTCAATACATGTTAAATTTTGATTGTCATTTCATAAAGGAGAATATTTTGTTAAGTGATTCTTAAAGTCTCCTACATTCATACTACTCAACAGGTCGCTGACATTTTTACACAGGTATTGCATATGCCTTAGTTTGAAAGATTGCAAGAGAAGCTTGGATTGTATAGTATATATCATCCAACTTGAGGGGAGTGTTGAATTATTCAAATGAATAAATTAGTCAGGTATAGTTAGAAAATAGGAGTTAGTTGGTTTATTCTCTCAATGTAATCTTATGTGATGTGTACTTTTAAGATTATGCCTAATAAAAGTAAATATTATTTTCAGTATATGTTTTCTTCTTGAAACTAAATGCTTTTAACTGTCCAATTTTCCACACTCTGAAATGGATGCTAGCTGCAAGTGTCAAGAGTAATTGGATAAGTTTTGCATAGTCTGCTACCTGTGTATACCATGCACGCACTAACATCAGCAGAAGAAGAGAAAGAAAGAATGCGGGTAATGCAGCTAATATAGCAAAGTTAATCTCATTTGCCCTGAGAATCTGGTTGAGTTCAAGCATCGCCCTGCATATAACATTCCGTTAAGCAACTAAAAGAAGTGAAAAACTGAGAAATTGAATTCTTTTATTATCTACCAAAGCAAAGTTTGTGAAACTCACGTCTCAATGTCCAGTTTTAACTTCTGAACCTGTAATGCAAAAACAATAATATAAAACAATGTAATACAAATGCACCATACACCACGGTGACCACATATTGAAATCATAATTACCTGGATGAGCAGAGCACGGGCCAGCTCTCCATTAAGGAGGTTCTGAATGGGATGCATAAGTTCCGTTTCATACCTATATACAGAAAGCCACAAAACCTTTCAAGTCAAACTTCTAAAATTCACCAAGTTGTATCATAGCAATATTTTACGTAACTGGCACATGTAAACAACTCATCACTAGCATACAATGGCAGAACATCATTTAAGTTACAAACTGAAACCTACCTGGCCATAACTATTTCCAGCATTTCCTGATCTGATGCATTCTCTGGTAACTTGTTACCTTTTATCTGCTCACTAAAAGCTAATAACATCCTGCAAATAAACAGAGGAATATTTTAAATGGAGATAAACACCCACCAATCATGCTACATTTTACCAAAACGGAATAAGAGACTGTAGAAAATAGTGATTCGAATTGTGTGTTGATTTCATAGAATAATACATATTTATATACAGAGTTAGGAGACTAAATATCTACTAAATATCTACTAAATATCTAACTCTCTTACAGCTAATATACACCTAATATCTAACACTCCCCCTCAAGCTGGAGCATAGATGTTAATCATGCCCAGCTTGTTACAAAGATAATCAACCCGCACCCCATTCAAAGCCTTTGTAAAAATATCTCCTAGTTGTTCTCCGGTCTTCACATATCCTGTGGAGATCAGACCTTGTTGAATTTTCTCACGAACAAAATGACAATCAATCTCAATGTGCTTAGTTCGCTCGTGGAATACGGGATTCGAGGCAATATGAAGAGCAGCTTGATTATCACACCATAATTTTGCTGGAATAGAAGTCTTAAACCCAAATTCAGTCAAAAGCTGATAAATCCATATTACCTCACACACAGACTGGGCCATAGCTCTATATTCGATTCGAAAGACGGATCTAGATACAACATTTTGTTTCTTACTCTTCCAAGAGACCAGATTGCCCCCAACAAATACACAATATCCTGAAGTGGATCGCCTATCTACCTTGGAGCCTGCCCAATCTGCATCAGAAAAACACTCAATCTGGGTATGTCCATGATCCTTGTAAACTATACCTCGTCCTGGTGCTCCTTTTAAATAACATAAAATTTGTTCTAATGCTGCCCAATGATGAATTGTTGGAGAAGACATGAACTGACTGATAACACTAACCGGGAATGCAATATCTGGACGAGTCACAGTTAAATAATTCAACTTTCCAACTAACCTGCGATATTTCTCAGGATCTTCAAATGGTTTCCCATCACGTGTAAGATGCACAGCTGGATTCATTGGAGCATTGCAGGGTTTTGATCCCAATTTCCCTGTCTCAGTTAGCAAATCAAGTACATACTTTCTTTGAGACAGAAGAATACCTTGTTTACTCCGAGTAACTTCAATCCCCAAGAAATACTTGAGCTCCCCTAATTCTTTCGTGTTAAACGGGTGTGAATGAAAGACTTAAGGGATGAGATGCCTTCGCATCACTTCCAAGTAATAACGATGTCATCAACATACACCACTAACAAAATGATACCAACGAGTTGATCTTTTATAAAACACGAGAATGATGCCGACTTACTTTTCAACAAACCAAACTTCTCAACGGCGACTAAATTTACCAAACCAAGCACGAGGGCTTTGTTTCAATCCATATAAAGATTTGCGAAGATGACAAACTCGCCCTAACTCCCCGAGCAACAAACCCGGGAGGTTGCTCCATATATACTTCTTCCTCAAGATCTCCATGAAGAAAAGCATTTTTAATATCAAGCCGATGCAAAGGCCAATGATGAGTAGTTTGCCATGGAAATGAACGGTCGAACGGATGTGAGTTTAGCAACGAGGAGAAAAAGTATCACAATAGTCCACTCCATAGGTTTGAGCATAACCCTTGGCAACAAGACGGGCCTTTAAGCGAGCAACCGTGCCGTACGGATTGAATTTAGTGAACACCCATTTACACCCGATGGCCTGTTTTCCGGAAGGTAAATCAACCAAGACCCAAGTACCATTCGCAACCAAAGCATTCATCTCTTCTATCATTGCAGCAAGCCAACCAGGATGAGACATCGCTTCTCGAACAGTTTTTGGAATAGTGATAGAATCAAGAGAAGCAATAAAAGAACAAGAAGAAGAGGAGAGATGATTATAAGACACAAAAGAAGTAATAGGAAAAGTACATTGGCGTTTACCTTTACGTAGTGCAATAGGAAGATCATCTGAGATTTCCGGATCTGATGACGAAGATGCAGGTGCAGGACATGAAACAGGAGGGGGGCGCCTGGTGTACACTATAGGAGGCCGAGGGAGTGGTGGAGGTGGTAGAGGTGGTGGAGGTGGTGGAGGTGTAGACACTGTGGGGGTGACGACCGAGGCAGGTGAAGGAACTAGAGACCCGCCGTAACATGTAGCAGGCGCATAGGATGTGACAGAATAAACCAACAAATCATCATCCTCCCCCTGACTAGTAGAAGTAGTGGAAGATGAAAAATAAGGTGTATTTTCTACAAAAGTAACATCAATAGAAACAAGATATTTGTTGAGATCAGGACAATAACACCTATACCCTTTCTGAAGACGAGAATAACCAAGAAAGACACACTTTAGTGCCTTAGGGTCTAATTTGGTGACAGATGGACGGACATCGCGAGCAAAACAAACACTACCAAACACTCGCGGAGCAACTGGAAATAATGACTTATTAGGAAAAAGAATTTTAAATGGAATTGCACCATTAAGAACAGAGGATGGCATGCGATCAATAAGAAAGCATGCCGTGGAAACTGCATCGGCCCAAAAAGGTTTAGGGACTTTCATTTGAAACAAGAGAGCACGTGCAGTTTCAAGAAGATGTCTGTTTTTACGTTCTGCAACACCATTCTGAGGTGCCGTATCAACACAAGAAGTTTCATGAAGCATGCCATTAGAGGTCATATAAGATTGAAATTGAGCAGACATGTACTCTTTGGCATTATCACTTCTCAAAGTACGAATAGATACATTAAATTGAGTTTGAATCTCAGCACAAAAAGCACAGAATATAGAAAACAACTCAGAACGATTTTTCATTAAATATAACCAAGTTACACGAGAATAATCATCCACAAAAGTAACAAAATACCTGAATCCAGGTTGAGACAAAATAGGAGAAGGACCCCAAACATCAGAATGAACTAACTCAAAAGGAACACTAGCACGTTTATTGACACGTGGACTCAAACTAACACGATGATGTTTGGCAACCGACATGACTCACAATCTAACGAAGATAAACTACTATATTGGGGACACGGTTCTTGAGCAAAGGAAGGGATGGATGACCTAAACGACAATGAGCCTCAAAAGCGGAAGCAACACTCGAACAAGCAATAGAGGTTGGCGGAAGTGGGTCAAGAACATACAAGCCACCAGATTCATGTCCTTTACCAATAATCTTCTTCGTCACAAGATCCTGAAACAAACAATGATCAGGAAAGAATGAGATGCAACAATTTAGATTACGAGTGAGTTGACTAACGAAAGCAAATTAAAGGACAAATCGAGGGTAAATGTAAGATCGATGACAAAGATAGCATAGGTGTAGGAACAATAGTGCCGGATCCAAGAACGAAGCCGTTGACCCATCGGCTAAGGTGACAACGAAGTGGGACTATGAGACCGAAAAGTGGAAAAGAGACGGAATTACTCCGTCATATGATCCGTGGCACCGAATCAATGACCCATTTTGAGGATTTGGAAAGAAGGCATGCATTAGAGTTACCCGATTCGGCAATCGCGATGTGAGAAGAAGATGAAGACTTAAGTGTTTCACGATACCTTGAGAACTTGGCAAATTCATCGGCGAAATAAGGACCGATTTGTCAGATGCATCACTAGTGCTTGCAATATTGGCAGAGTGTTGTTGTCGATTCTTAAATTGTAACTTCCTACACTCAAACTTGGTGTGGCCTGGTTTCTTACAATAATTGCACATGATGCTCCCGAATTTGGTGTGCGGTTATCGTGGTCCTTGTGAATTACCTCCTTTAAATCCACTTGGAGTAGAGTTTCTTTCGGTGCGGAATGATTACGACTCACCAAGGCGCTATTCGAGGAGTTGAAGAGGTAGTCTCGTGCGAAGAACACGAGTAAACACATCTTGTAAAGAGGAGACATCGAGAACCGAGAGAGAACTTGTGACTTTGCGAGTCAAATTCAGATGAGAGTCCTGCAAGAAAACTCATAATAGCCATCTGTTCTCGTTGGCGCTGTTGAACTTTTACATCAGGACTAAACGGTAATAGCACATTAAGTTCTTCATATGTTTTCTTGAAAGCCATAAAATAATTCATAAGAGACTTATCTTGTTTCTCCGCGCGATAAAAAGCTTTGCAAACATCATATATGCGAGATATGTTGTCTTTGCCAGAATACAAAAACTCCAAGTAACCCATTAGTTCTTTAACCAATTCACAATGATTAATCAAACTAATTACCTCATTATCGATAGAATTTCGAATTTGAAGGAACAAGCGAGCATCCTCACGGAGCCATATTTTCCTTGAATCGTTTGTTTCTTCAGGAGGATCGTCAGTCAAGTGATCATCTTTGTCAATACTCCTCAAATACAGTCGAATCGTCTTACTCCATTCCAAATAATTCGAACCAATCAACTTATGATCCGTGATTTTAGACATCACGGGAACAACATCAGAAACAACAACTGATTTAGAATCTAATCTTATCTCTGCCATAATCTCAAAAACAAACACAAAGGACAGAGAAAAAGAACAAAAGAACACCAAGGAATGAACACCCAAACACGAAGAAGACAAACAAATACCGAATTACAACCTAGAACAGATGCGAGTGGGCTTAGAAGAACCCAGTGAAGAATCGGCAACAGAACGCCGTCGAAGGCGCCGTCACACGCGCCGGCGCGTGAGCCCCACGCGCAGAAGCTTCAGGCGGCGCGTGAGCCCCACGCGCGAGGAATCCGGCGACCGGACTTCGGGGGTTTGTAGATCGGCGGCTGGCGATCCTCCTATGTGGGCGGTGAGAAAAGATGTTCACTCCAAATAGGATTTTCGAAAACAACCCTAAACTCAAACCCTAAATTTTTTTTTTTTTTTTTTTTTCAGAACCCTAATTTCGAATTTCGAATTTTGAATCACAATGGCTCTGATACCATGTAGAAAATAGTGATTCGAATTGTGTGTTGATTTCATAGAATAATACATATTTATATACAGAGTTAGGAGACTAAATATCTACTAAATATCTACTAAATATCTAACTCTCTTACAGCTAATATACACCTAATATCTAACAGAGACAAATAAGAAGCCCAAATGTAACAAAATTACGGATGGAAGATCAATGTTCTTCTGTGAATTCTCTACAAAAGCTAGGGACACATTAGCTTGTCTGAAAACAAAATGCAACAAATACAACAAATGTAAGAATATCAACTGGTCCCCTTCTCAAGGGTGTAATTCTATAGGCAACAAGGATAAAAGGTGGTCACTCATCAATTTAAATATAGAAAGAAAAGCCACAATTCTTGACAACGTATTGAGGTGGGAATCAAAGGGTGGAAGTGCACAAGATTTTTATATGTTTGGTAGAGACACACATAGTTGATGCTAGAAGCCTGGAAAAGGTATAATGGCAGGATCCAGAAAAGGAATAAGATACATTATTCAATTAATTAGGGAATGAATTAGCAAAGTAAACCTGTCAAAAGTTTTTAAATTAATATAGGGCTGAAGAAGCATTGAACTCAAGCTTGGTAAAAACCTAATGTCATCAGGAGACAAAAGGTGATCATTTTGGTACATTGGAGTAAAAAATATCACAATTTTGTCCATGAATTCAGCCTACATAGTTGAAACATGTGCTTCTAAATGTGTAAAACCATCAGACGTCAGTGAAGCTCCCTATATTTTCTAAGGGAAATCCTTCCACCTTTTCCTTCAGGCATAGAATTACGTACCGAAAACACTACACAAATTTGTTAACCAGAAAATAAATATAGAGAACACCAAACTGGGCAAGTTCCCTTACTTATTCTTACTTTTTCTCATTCAAACCAACATAAAATGCTCAATTAATTTGGCACTAACTATACAAAGGTGAACTCCAAAAAATATTAAAGTAGAATATAGAAATAACCTGTGTAGCGAACTAGAAGTCAAATGTACTTCTTCAAGATCCATCATTCCTTTGTGCCTCTTTCTAAACGTCTCAAAAAGCTCATCTCTAATAGACAGAAGCTGAGGAGAAAATGAGTTAATTGATTCATGTTTTATACATATACATATACATATGAAATAAAATATAGATTTGCTTAAATTAGGTACTGAAATTAATTAACACGAGATGGCACTTGCTATAGAAAGGAAAAAACCATAGTCAGCATAATCTCTAGGACCGATATCATCATTCCTTTCATTATTAAATTAAAATAATAGGAGTAACTTTTGAAAATTGGTTATTGATTATATGTTTATAAATTGGGTAGTTCAAGCAGTGATGCTTGTGGTTTGCACTTTTCTGAGTACTACATAGCAAGCGATTGCTATAATTTCTTGATCCTTAAATATTGTAGGGTTTTTAGACAAGGACTCCAATTTAAAAGTTTAAGAGATAACAATAATAAAATTATATGTTTATATGTCCTGGTGACCCTACTCATGATAAAGATTTGAATTAAAACAGCATCTTATGCAAGGAATCGAGATATTGAAACATTTGCATAAGCACATTGTGGTTTGAAAGTTTTAAAAGAAAAAAATTGGAAGAGTGCCAAACTGTTAGACCTTGTTTGGACCTTGGATTTTACCAATACAATTTTATGAGAGAAAATAATAGGGAAAAATTAATGAAAAATGTATTAACTTTTTTTTCTTTTAATATTTTCATTTTTTGAACATATTTATAATTGTTCTTTTTTGATAAATTTCAATCAAACTCATAGCATTGATCCAATTACCAAAACTCTATCATGGGGTTTATTTATAATTGTTCTAAGTATTAAATTATACTAGATTTTGTTCAAAAAAATAAAAATAAAAATTATACTAGACTTAAGTTTTAATTTTTCTAGAAAAAGAATTCTTAATTTATTGATTCAATATTAACATGTTTGGATCAATTTATCAATATTTTGTTAACATCTATTTAAGCTTTAACACCAAATATCATTAGTTGATTGAGAAAACTAGCATTGGGGAAGCAATATATTAGCCAACTAGCATCAAGTAACTAAACAAAAGATAAAGGTGCAGAAAACAAGAAATACATACCGGTTGCTCCACGTGGTCATTAAAAAAGCTGACTGTAGAATCCTTTGCTTCACGTATCCAATTGTTTATGTCAGAACTTCCCATTAGACTACTATGTTTTAGGAGCCACATAGAACAAACAGAGAGGCCAACTGCACCACATGCATAATGAATCCAGTATCGAGTTACTTTTCTTGGTTTCTTATGTTTTTGGACCTGATTAAAATACAAAAGTGTCAACGATAAGGCTTCTAACAATACTGTCTTTAGGTTGAAAGTTCATTGCCTACAATAAAACAAACCATCCAAATCCAAGCGATGGTAGCCATGAAAAGTGCATACACAAATTAGCAACCAGATTCCAGATATATAAATTTATATATTTCTATTTTATTAAAGAAAACACACACAAATACACACTCAGTTTCAATTTTTTTTTAAACATCCAGGATACAGTTGCAGTAAATAACAATCCGGCCACCATCACACTAATACATTAACATACATCCAACTACGTTATGTTGCAATCTTATTTCAGCATGATAAATTGGCATGACAGACACCTAATACACATGATTTAAAATTACCAATAGATGATTTTTATAAGGTACCGATTTTTAAGTTGATACACGAATCAAATCCACAAGCTCTTACAGTGAAAGATATGTAAGACTCCAACTTGTGTAGATTTTGATAAACCAAGTCAATAGCATTCTTGATTTCAAAATCTGTCCATAGTGGTCCTTCTTGATTTACTTCTGCTAGCTTCTCAAACAGTGGTGGAAATGAGTAGGTTTCATCAATCAATAAATCAATCTGCATAATCATAGCATGAAAACAAAACTATAAATGTGAAATGGAACCAATTCCTGATAAATTTGATTAGAGAAAGGTGAACTTTCTACCACAAAGACCATAGTGATAAACCAAGACCTTATCTTCTTATAGTTACCTGGTGCTTTGTATGTATCTGGCTAATCGATGCTTCTAACTTGGAAAATAAAGCATTAATTTTAACCAATAATGATACCAAGGCCTTGTCTGGATCATTTATGAGCTGCTCCCCCAACTGGTCAGCTTCAACATAAAACTACAGAAAAGCAACAATGAATGATATCATTTTCAAAAAAAATTATTAGAGCTTGTAGAAGAATTATGCAACCATGGAGCTGAATAGCAACAAATTTTGGATTCCACATAAAAGATCATGCCTATATTTGTGTACAGGTGCATTTGTGTCTGTGCCAATGCACGTACACTTGAAAATGGAGATTATGAACCAGCCAACTATGTTCCAGTGGATGAAAAGAAAACTATGTATGAATTGAGTGGTGTATGACAAGGCAATGCCTCAATTTGTTAATCGCTGAAGCTAAGGAGGGAGAAAGCAGGCTCTGTTCTTTGGAAAACTGCAGTGATAGAAACTTTCTGGACTATTTGGTTGGAGAGAAATAGCAGAACCTTTGAGGGAAATAGTTTTACAGGTAAAACTTTATGGGGAAAGATTAAATACTGCACTGGGTCGTTTTAGGGGCCTACAGTGTTAAAGACTTGAAAAAATGTAATAGTATCTGACCTATGTAGAGACTAGAGACTGGGATAGTCTGCTGTAAATCCCAACCATGTTGCCTTTGTTTCTGTGGTTTTCCAACCAAATCCCTATCCTTGTACTTTCCGGTTTTTATAAAGTTTTGTTAAAAATATACATAAAAAAATACAAAAGGTCACTCAAATCACACTTATAGGATAGAACCTAATTAGGGCATTCTTCGGATGATACTAAATGCTCTAGATCTATGTATTCATACGCACAGCTAAATGTGTAAGACATACCAGTAACAAAGTTTCTCTCATACACACATCTGAACATTATATCAAAACATTCTTCCTACAAAAATTTCAAAGAGAATTGTGAAATTCAGAAATGAAAGCATGTCAACCCCCCACCAGCATTCTTACTTATACAATTCAATCAAGAATAAGGTTAACCAAACCAGCTAACCTGAGCCAGAAATGTCGCAAGACAACATTGTAAGCTACTTAAGACAGCTATCCTATCAGATATATGAGCAGATGCAGAATGACTTATATGCTGCATGGAAGAACCTTCAGTAACAGATTCACGTATCAATCGAATCGTTCCATCACATAAAGCCCGCGGCCCTCGCTCAAACAGCATAAAATATGCCTTTCGAGCATTTGTTTCCTGAAATTAGACATTATACACAATCGATGAATATATTATCAAAATGCACTTTACACAAATCAAGAAAAAATATATGTATAAAAAATGAAATTAGATTCCAAACGCCTCTTTTCTTATATATGAAAGAAAATTTGCAGTAAAGCTGATTAACTAACCTCAGCCCTAGATTGCCAAAACTGCAAGTTCTTCTGAATGCTATGCAAATTTGAATATATCTGTTCCAAAATATCCTCCAAAACAATGATAACACTAGATGCTTCTGTTTTCACCCTGTATGTTAAAGCATTATAGAATCAACAAAGTAATAGAGAATAAGATAAAAGAGGAAAGACCACCACGTTCTTACAATATATTGGAACAATTGATTCAATGCTTAAACAATCGTAAATATGTCTCATTAACTAACGATCTTCACAAAATAAATCAACACAAAAAAAAAAAAAACATTAAGAAAGAAAAACTAAATGAATATTTAGGACAACATTCATATTAGTATACATAGCCAATGAATGAACGTGTACTTAACTTCAGGTTACTCACGGACACTCAGAAAACAAAAGTGTACATTTTCTTTGTAAAATCAAGTTCATACTTCATATCACTCTAATAAAGCTCATAAAGTCAATGCCTTCGTTAACAAACTTGCGCAGGTTAACCCTCCCCTCCCCTCTTGTAATCAGTAATGAATTAACTCTTGATTTCGCATTTTATTTCTATAGTCTGTATGATTTCATATAATGACATATCACAACCACATTATTATAAGATTATGGCATTTGAGTTTTGATTGTACAAAACTGGAATAAAATGGAACCAAGAGAGCAAATGAAACAAATTTTCCCATATCCCAGAGTTTTTGGTTCAAACTTGTAATGACACAATGAATCAACATTACTAAGTTTTGTCACTTAGAATCCATTTGTGGTATGCTTAAGCGACAATCAATATATTAAATTCATTTAGTTCTGGTAAGAATCTGATACAACTACAATAATCTAACATTCTTAACAACCTCATTGACTAATTTTCTCCCCAACCAAACAAAGAGAGAAGCAGAGATTTATAAGGCAAAATGAGAGAGTAAGAAAAAAAGTGAGCATACAGAGTCGAATCGAAAGCTTTGGTAGGAAATGGAAGAGGAAGACGCGGGCGACGTCTCCTCGATCGGGCGCGAGAAGCTTGGCGGTAAAGGTTGGTAACTTTCCCGAGAAAATTGGAAGCGGGGGAGGTAAGGAAAGTGAGAGCTCGACTACGGACGTAATTAGAGTAAAATGAAAATAGGGTTTTGAAATCGGCGGAGTGATTTTCGGCGGCGGTGGGAGATGGAGGTGAGAGGTCTTCCATTTTCAAACCTCTCAGGTAAAGGTGTCAAATATGAAATGCGCACGCGCCCTCCCGTTCTTGCTTCGTTGATTTTCTTTGTATAAATAGGATTTGTTCTCTTACGAGAACTGAACTAGTAAAATGGAGTTGTTATGTAAAAGAATAAACACAAATTTTGGTTTATTGTTTTTTTTTTTTTTTAAAAAAAAAAAAAGTAATGAGCAAAATGATTGATAATTAAATGTCATGCAGCCTAAATGATTATACATTTTAAAAAATAAATTAATGAGTAAAAATTTAGGTAAATAAGTTGGTTATCTATTTGAAAAGTATGCCAAGCTAATTTATGTGCAGCCATATTAGTCGATCAATGTATATAAATTAGGGATACCTTGTAAAATTAGATAACAACCATATTAGTCGACCAATGTATATAAATTAGGGATACCTTGTAAAATTGGATAACGTACTTGTTACATTCTCTAACAATAATAATGTCTCCTCACAAAAGCAGATACAATTACAAAAGGATCAAAATCAACTCCTTTAACAAATTTTGAGAGAATAACCTATCCAACATTACTTATGTTTCTAGATAAAATGCTTCAAATACTGAAAATTTTCATATTTCACTTCTAAGTTGACAATTAATATTTGTTCTGCTTCTTCTAAATGTTCCAATTAAAAATAAGATATTTCAAACCGCATAAAATACAAAGATAATTAGCACCTAATAAAAATTACTAAAAATTATTTCTAATGAGACCTAAAGTACAAAAAAAAAAAAATTATCTACTAAAATGTTCTTCTCTAACAAAGTAAGCATATAGTTTGAAGTCGCCAAAACTCAGAACGTTCTATTTTAATAACTTAATAACTTTAATAACTCAATAACTTTATTACTCTAATAACATATAATTAAAATAATCTAATTGTTATATTATTTATAATAATATAATATATAGATTAAATATGTGTAATAAACTAATAATACGTAACATATGACAATGTATATTAGTTTTCATCTTTTTGTAACATTTGGGAGTTACTTGTTACTATGAGTAACCTCCACCATCATCGCCAACATTAAGAGTGTAAAAAGATGTTACACATTTTAATTTGAAATTCTTAATGCTATAGGAGTTATGGTGTGTGTAGGAGTTACATTTGAGTCCATAACATCTATGGAGTTATGAGTTTGAATTTCAAATGGTGATGATATCCTAAACACTATATAAAGAGGTCTAAGGTGCTCATTTTGGAGATGAAGTTTTCTATAAAAAAAAAAAGCACTTTGCTAGAAAACCCTAAGGCTTTTGGACAAAGTTGTAATACCTTGTTCAAGTCATGGTGATCTCCACTAATCTACACTCAAGGTTGTGAATGAGTATATATATATTTCTTCATATTATATATATGTGTGTTATATAATATTGTGTAATCTATCTTCTCTTCTACCTTTCAGATATATGTGTAATATATATACTGTATATATATGTATTGTAACATATATTTAATCAATCTCTTATTCTAATCTTTGTATTATTTTACAATAGAGTTGTAATGTATCTTGATTTTTCTTCCATTGTAATAATATCTCTAACACTAATAACCACAAATACGGATGAGCATAAAATCTAGAAAACCGAAAAAATCGTTCAAATCGACTGGCAGAACACCTCTAGAATCGAAACCGGTAAAACCAAAAATTGAAAAAAGCGCTAACAGTTAAAACCGCCATTGAACGGTCATTTTTTTGGATAATAAACCAACCGAAAAAACTGAAACCGACCGTTATACATATATATTAATTTATTAAGTTTTTTTTTTACTTTATGTATTGTAGTTACTAATAATATATTGTTATTTTATTAATATTAAAGTTAAAAGAATAAGACAATTAGTTTTTGAACAATTAATTTGTATGTTTGAGGCCTTAGAGAAGCAGCTGGCCTACAAGGTGGGGAGGGAGGCCTGCATCCTTCGCTGCCGAGCTTCTAGACTAGGTGGCCATGAGCGCCTCAGAGTTGCCTATGGAGACCTGGGCTTCCTGCAGCAGCGTGGATGCTTTTTGCGTTGGCCCACTCTATTAAGCAGCACGCAGTTGGGGTAAGGCCTCGAGACACTTTATTCCACTTTTCTCTTTTTATTATTATTATTATTATTATTATTATTATTATTATTATTATTATTATTATTATTATTATTATTATTATTATTATTATTATTATTATTATTATTCTACTTCATGCTCCGATACTTTGGCCTATCTAACTTGGCCTATTCTGATAGGTGGCCTTGCTGGCGGAGAGGATCACAAAGGAAGTTGGCACGTTAGTAGCTAATCTGGAGCAAGTCGAGGCGGACAACCACGACTTGCGTGCTGCCCATGACTACTTTAAACTTTTAGGCATTCTTCCTATCTTGATCCTTGTCAGCCTAAAGTTTTAACTAGCGATGCAAACAGATGGGCTAAACTTATAAAAAATCCCCAAAGATGTGCGAGAAGGAATTCGAGCATATTTTTTTTTCTTTCAAGAATTTTGATCAAATACACATCTTATCTCTAGATTTGTGCTTAAGTTTAGCCCCTGAGGAAAGAATTCAAGTACCTTTCTCTCGGGAAGATTTAGTTGAAAACGCTTCCTGTTTTTGGTTGCACGTGTACACTTAAGCTAATCAACTTTAGCAAATGGACGTAAGACACTGTTAGAGTTGTCAATAATCGGGTGTACCGTACCCCCCAAATGAGCTGGGAATTTTGGTCTCAAATTCTCGGTTAATTTCTTAGAGTCTAACTTGTGTCCTTTTCCAGTCCTCGTGGAAGAGGTTTGAGCGTAGTTCTGCTTTGCTCCAGGAAATGTACTATTTTTTTGGGCCACGTCTTTCTTCTTTGTAACCACTTGGAGGGAAATTCTTGAAAGGGTAGCAGTTATCTCACAGCTTTCACAAAAAAAGAGTCGTGGGGTTAGTAAGCGGAAACTCAGTTGTATTGTTGTCCCCAAATGATCCCTCCACGACGTGAATCTCGTAGAGGAAATCATAGGCTTCTTGCGACACAAGAGGCTTTTGGTTTCCCAGAGGGAAAGTCGGGCTTGTGTCCTTGCACTGACAATTTTCTTCATGCTGAGATCCGCTTCGAGAGTCATGCTGCAATTTGTATTGGCAAACTTTGGTCTTTCTCTTAGGAAAAGGCTAAAAGTGCACGAGAAATTTGGACTTTGACTTTGCTTGCAAGAGCCGAAGGAAAAATATCTCAGGGTGAGCAAGAGTTATGTTGAATTTTTAAGAAGCAAGCATCGACTTCCGCGAAGAAAGGCTGAAGTTGCATAAAAATTCAAGCTTAGACTTTGCTTGAAAAGATCAAAGGAAGAAAGCATCACGGGGGGTAAGACAGATTTCAAGCAGTCCTTCCATTCCGAGAAGGAGGGTTGAAGACGTGCCATACTCCCAGTAATCTTTCTTCCACGAAAAATATCGTGCATGCGAGAGACATGTTGAATTTTTATGAGGTAAGCTTCGACTTCCGCGGAAGAAGGCTGAAGTTTCATAAAAATTCAAGTTTAGACTTCGCTTAAAAAGATCAAAGGAAGAAATCATCACGGAGAGTAAGACAGACTTCAAGTAGTCCTTCCATTCCGAGAAGGATGGTTGAAGACATGTCATACCCCCAATGATCTTTCTTGCACAAAAAATATCATTCATGCAAGAGCCATGTTGAATTTTTATGAGGCAAGCTTCGGCTTCCGCGAAGGAAGACTCAAGTTGCATAAAAATTCAAGCTTAGAAAGGATCACAAGGAGTAAAGAAGACTTTAAGAAGTCCTTCCATGCTGGGAAGGAGGGTTGAAGATGTTCCATACCCCCAGTGATCTTTCCTGCACGAAAAATATCGTGCATGCGAGAGTCATGTTGAATTTTTATGAGGCAAGATTTGGCTTCCGCAAAGGAAGACTGAAGTTGCATAAAAATTCAAGCTTAGACTTTGCTTGAAAAGATTAAAGGGAGAAAAAATCACGAGAAGTAAGCAGACTTCAAGCAGTCCTTCCATGCCGGGAAGGAAGGTTGAAGACGTGCCATACCCCCAGTGATCTTTCCTGCACAAAAAACATCGTGCATGTGAGAGTCATGTTGAATTTTTATGAGGCAAGCTTTGGCTTCCGCGAAGGAAGGCTGAAAAGATCAAATGAAGAAAGCATCATGGAGAGTAAGACAGACTTCAAGCAGTCCTTCCATTCCAGGAAGGAGGGTTGAAGACGTGCCATACCCCAGTGATCTTTCTTGCACGAAAAAAATAGCGTGTATGCAAGAGTCCTGTTAAATTTTTATGAGGCAAGTTTTGGCTTCCGCGAAGGAAGGCTGAAGTTGCATAAAAATTCAAGCTTAAACTTTGCTTGAAAAGATCAAAGGGAGAAAGGATCACGGGGAGTAAAGTAGACTTCAAGCAGTCCTTCCATGCCGGGAAGGAGGGTTGAAGACGTGCCATACCCACAGTGATCTTTCCTGCACGAAAAACATCGTGCATGCGAGAGACATGTTGAATTTTTATGAGGCAAGCTTTGGCTTCCGCGGAGGAAGGCTGAAGTTGCATAAAAATCCAAGCTTAGGCTTCGCTTGAAAAGATCAAAGGAAGAAAGCATCATGGAGAGTAAGACAGACTTCAAGCGGTCCTTCCATTCCGAGGAGGAGGCTTGAAGACGTGCCATACCCCAGTGATCTTTCTTGCACGAAAAACACAGCGTGCATGTAAGAGTCCTATTGAATTTTCACGAGGCAAGCTCCGACTTCCGCGAAGGAAGGCTGAAGTTGCAGAAAAATTCAAGCTTAGACTTCACTTGAAAAGATCAAAGGGTGAAAGAGTCAGTGAGAGTAAAGCATACTTCAAGCAGTCTTTCCCTTCCGAGAAGGAGGGTTGAAGACGTGCAACACACCCAATGATCTTTCACGCGCAAAAAGAAATGCGCATGCACCTCTCGAGCTCTGGGAAGCTTTAGGGGTTGCATGCATGCGCCCAAGGATCTCCTGGGCAGTCTGTTTCCTCCGGTGAAGTGCATGGCCTCTAATGGTTTTTGGGGAAAAAACTCAGACTCCCAATAGGATAAGCAGTGGACCAACAGGAGCTTCCTAACTGGTTTATAATGTCTCGAGTTGCTTTCTCTAATGTAACTCTGGGGTTGTAGTCACAACAAGCAACATAAGCCTTTTGAGTGAACTGTGTTAAAAATGGCTTGCCTCAATCAATAGTACCATAACCAGGCCTGACTGGTGGCCCAACAGACGTCGACGATATTGATGGTCTCCTCTTAACCGCCGCTATTACAGGATCAATTTCTGAACAACTTTTCCACCTAGTGCAAAGGCAGGGGAAGTAGTTGTCGGACAACAGATCCAGCACTCACACCAGCACCGGTGCCGGAGTCTCGAGCTAGATAGAGTCGTTGCATCTGACGACCCCTCATGAGTTATTCGTCATAACTGCATCGGGTCATATCTTCTTCATCTGGCTCCAACACCCCTTGTACCTCGTCGTATTTGTGTGGTTACGTCTTGGTGAACGACAAGAGATACATGTCTAAAGATACTGGTGGCCAGTCACCCTTACAGGGAGTTGGCTGGCCAGATCTGAGCTTCTAAGGGCAGATATATGTGCAGCAGACGTTCTAAGACCGCATGCGTTCGTACTTTGTATTCTTCTTTTGCAGATGAAGGCATCAGATCTTACTCTGGGCAACGCCTTCGATCTGCACATTTTTGGCCTTCGACCGGAACTCAGTAAGAGATCAGGAGGTCTTCCTTCTTTTCTCGCATGGGTTCTCTTTCTGACGGGCTTGTGTCGGTAACTACCGTGCATATTTCTTTCTTCAACTCTCAACAAAAGCACCAAAATGTTTATTGAGTTTTTCGACAACTAAATATTTTTAGATCTTAAGAAAGTAACAATGGAATAAATAGTGAAATAACAAACAAGAGATTTTTATGTGGTTTAGGCGTTAACTATCCTTAGTCCACGAGTCCTTTTATTAGGCTCTTTGGTCGATCATTGTTTATACAAATAAAGATACAATGGACTAAGACTTCTTCCCGCCGTGTTCATCCTGAAGAAGAGGAAGCTTAGTCGGAATATTTTGGAGTTAATAAAAGGGTTACAGACATGTGTTTTCTTGGGATGATGGAGAATGGGTCTTCCATCTGAAAAAGAAGGTCCTCCCGCCGTTGTCCTTTTTTGGGATATTTATAGGCCAGCTTCATGTATACGCTGCCTTGGATGGATCTTCGTTGGGGCAAGATCTGTCCATTGGATTGGTAGGTGGTATTTTTCCCATATGGCATTTAAAGGTGTCAGATCGTACTGATTAAACAGGCTGGGCCTTGGATGCGTGTCACTTCAGGGCTTTTCTTATTTGAATTTTCCTTATCCTTAGCCATTGGATTGTTTGGGCAGGTACACGAGGACATGCATGCTTTGCACGATGGTGTGTCATGACAATCTCTGACATCGTACATGAAAAAGTCTGGTCACTAGGTTCGTAGCCTAACATGCGTGGATAAAGCCCGCGCAAGCCGAAGGCGTATCTGGGACTAAGGCAGTCTCAAAATGTCTTGGCCTTTCTAGGAAAATCCCTACTTTTTCGCGATAGTGCATGGTGTTCGTTCCTGGAAGTGAGGGAGACTTTGTTTCACGGGTACCTATCATGTAGCTAGTTAGGGAACTCCTCTTCATGGAACCCCTTCCCGCGAAATTGGTGCCTTTACCTTCCCAGAGCATCAATTGAGAAAGTTGATCCGGCTAATGACTCCGTAGCCTTTTTTGATTGAAGTCCACGTGTCATGTTTACGAAAATGCAGATAACAGTAGTAAATATATTTTTAAAATTTTTATTAGCTAATTTATTACATTTGGCCATTTTCTTAATTTTTTTTAAAAAATAGACATTTATTAATTTAGTTTCTAAATTTACGGTCATTTTACATCTCAACCCTTATATTTTTGGATAATGTAAATATTTTTAGCATCCTTAAAGGATGCTACCATTAAAAATGCTCTTAATTGATAGGAAAAATAAAAACATATGTCATTTATTTATTGGAGGGATGTTAGACTATGAAAATGCTATAGAGGCTTATTAGTAATTTGTAAAGAGTGTGAAAGCCTATAAATATGTAATTGTGTAGCTATTGTTGGATATGGAAATAAAAAATAGAACTTTAGTTCAATTAGTGCTCCCACTCAATTATACTATCATGTTCCTAAGATGTAAATGTTCAGCCGACCAGACTTTAACGAACAACTCGAAGAACATAAATAATACAATTAAGAACGAACCTAACCATCTCAGGATTAAGATCTATAGAGTTAAGATCAACCAGTAATATTGACTTAGAAAGGTATAACAGTAAGTTTATGATATCTTATCCAAGTTCAATATCGATCCAATCCAATGTATGCTCCATACATCCGATACTAGTAAACTTTGCCAATGTCCTGAAAAGGACATAACACTTATCCAATGTGTAAGTATACTTTATCGTTGATTATCATGTCAGTCTAAACCTAGTGTACTGACAAATCATGGAAATTAAACTTTTGAACATATAATCATGATTATATCCCACTGTGCTGACGACACTATAATCATGAACAAATATATATATATATGTTATGAACTTAATAGAATTTATACATTAAACATAATCATAAAATAAATTATGTGAACCATGAAACATAAAACGATTTTTGATCATTATTAATTAGTAAATCTGATTATATTGAAATGGGTTTGATTTAGGGCACAAAATCCAACAAGTAGTCATTGTTGAGTGGAGGGTAGCATGGTCTTGTCGATTAGCAAAAGACCATCGGAGCAAAGGACGTTGACTTGGTCTTTATAATCACTGGTTTGCAGAAGAAATATATATACATCCTTTATTGGATTAATTTTTGCAAATATTTCAGAGTGTGAATGAAGCTTCAATTCGCTGAGATTCCATAGAGGTCACAACTCCAAAGATAATGGTTGTTGTTTTTTAAAAAAAAAACTAGAAGAAGACGAAGGAGAAGTAGAAAGGCGGTGCATCATCAGTGACATGGAAACTCTCTTTGCCCTATGAATTTTAGCCTGGGCTTGAAGCTAAATTTTTAAAATAAATAAATGTTGGCTTGGAATTAGTTTTATATTTCGAATGTTTTCTTGTGCTTTTTTTTTTTTTACCACCTTAAGGACAATGTAATTTTGAAGGGTGGAAAAGTGTTAGAGCATCTCCAATGGAGAGCTATAAATATAGTGTATTGCTATTTTTTAGAACATTTTGCTAACAGTTAATTCCAATGGTAATATAAAATGTATGCCAAATTTGGCCCAAGCTAAAAATTATGCTAAATTTGGCACAAAAGATAACATTAGCCAAATTTTAGCCCACAATAAATACTACTTTTTTTAATTACCTCTTTGCCACTTATTAATACTATTCATTGATTTTGAATAAGATATATTTATAAAATATTAAAATAATATAAATAAAATTAATTATTTTGTATATTTTTTTTGGCATAGTGATTAAAATCACTTATGAATTTACGATGCAGACATCCGCAAACAGCGCAGGAACCTCCTTGAACTTGGATAGCCTATCGTCTAACTGAAGGACATGTCTTGTCAAATCATGAACTACTAAAGATAGCGAGCAATATGGGACAAAACTGCCCCCAAAAATTTAGACAATATATTTATAGCTTCCCCAAACATCACACCCAAAGAGCTAAAGCTTTAACTTGTATCACTGAATACTACACACTTACTCATTAACATATCAAGAATGGTCCCAAAAATATCTACAAAATAAAATAAGATAAAAAATAAATTAATCTCCTAGCGATGATATTAAAACGTAATAAGAGAATTCTCAATAGTTAGAAGATAACAACTCTTAAATAAATAATATTTGTTGTCGAGTGAATTTTGCAACACCAAATTATATTATTTTGTTAATATCAAAGAGAATTTTATGTGTAATGACAAGTGCGAGTATTCAACCTAGAATGGCGAGTACTCGACTGGGAATGGGAAAACAATCAACAAAAGCTGGAAAATAACAATAAGACAGAGAATTATAGTGGTTCAGTCAGATTATGATCTGCTTAGTCCACTGTAGCAAGGGATTCGTAGGTGCCATTTCATGGTGGACCACCCCTTTATATACAAAGCAGGTGTCCAATCGGTTACACAAGGATCACATTCATTGTTAATCCATTATTTACATATTGAATTGCAATAATTAAGCCCAAGCAACGTTAACATTAATAAATGAACGACAGTTACTAAGTCCATCAACGTATGCGTCTTCCGCCTCTGCGAGTTGACTGTTCATGTTCCTTTGTTGAGCTCGCAGGGTGATCAGTATTTTTGGAACGTGTCGTACCCTTAGGTAATTGTCTCTTGTAGACATCGCATGTCGAGCTGGTAGAATCTAGACATGCGAATCTATATCGGCTTATCAGGGCTATTGGGTCGTTGGGACCAAATCGCACCATAGAGAGTTGGTCTCTATGTTCTCGCATAAGTATAGAGGGGATATTCACATATGTCCTGGCACATGCGAGTTGGGTCTACCCTGCATAATACGAACTACGGTTATGCGATCCGACTTAGGTCGTACTCGCAGTATCTCGCTGGCTTTATCCTGGGCGAGGTTTAAACATCGAGGAGTCTCTCATGGACATTTCAGCTTTCATTGGAAATCTGAATACACGTGTCCTTTAAATAGGAGTCTGGTCTCGAGTTTCTAGGTGAGAGAAATCTCACTATAACACATGCCCCTAGTTTCGCGATGTGACAGGTGCGGTCACAGAGGGAAACTATTACTCGAGAGACAGGTGAAGGGTTGTCACGAGGAGGTGACCTTTTGGTTGTCCCATCGAGGGTTTCGAAAAATGACGACTGCAATTATTACCTTTTATTGCATTTATGGCTCCACGTCACAAAAACTCCTCGGTTTTCGTGTAGGCGTGGCCATCGTTGGCCGTTGGATTGGGCGACCTTAGGCATTCCAGTTGCCACATGTCGTGATCCCAATTAATGATGGATATGGGTATTTAAACCCTTTGATACGAATCAAATCTCCCATTTTTCCCTCTTGTTTCTTAACTTCCTTCTTCCCTCCCTTACAGAGATTTCAAATCCATTTTCACCTTTTGCCCAGTTTTCTACCGATTTTCTAAAGCATCCTCAATCTCATAAGTAATCGAGAGCAACCGCAGGAACAACTTGCCAAAACTAAAGGTTAGTTTCGAGTTCCATTGCATTTTTTTTTTGTTTTCTGTGTTCGAGAAAGAGTGTTTCTTCTGGGTTTTGGTATTTTGGGGCTTTTTAGGAATGTATGTTTGTAAGGGATATGTATGAGTTTACGTTTTTTGGGTGAAAAACTGGGTAATCTTATGAAAAATGACCTGTAATTTGGAATAACCGCATACTGTGTAAGAAATATTTAAATAGACGCTGTTTCATACTTTGAATACTCGCGGGTATTCGGATGAACAGTTCGAATACCCGCACACTGACAGAACTTATTTACCTCTGATTATTAGCTAGATCTTTTAGGATTTTACATGCTGTGGGTTGAATTGCGAGAGTATTAATCGCTATTCCAAATGGTGGGTGTGTCACAGTATTCTAATGGTCATATATGCGATTATATGCCCCTTGAGATACTGAGATACACCCAGCCATTTGCGACATGCGTTAATATTCAAATGAGCGTACTCCTTGGCTGATAGGTAGTCTCGGAACGGTGGGAGAAACTCAGTAATTTCAGGGTCATGTTTGAGAACGCATGCCCCTTGAGTAACTGAGTTTCTCCCAGCCGTTTCTGGAGATATATCACTTGGCCCAGGATGCGCGACTTACTCGCATTTCAACTCACATACAAATGGGGTGGTCAGCATTCGTAAGGATGCTGACTATTCTGGCAACTGCGATTCTGTAATATCCCGATAAGTCTAATGGTAATTAATTAGGGTTTATATTTATATTATGTGTTAATCAGGTAATAAGTGGGATTATGATCCTACTAATTTATTTCAGCATAAAATTTAAATTTTACTATAAGTGAGTAAATAAGCGTAATTTATAAATTACGGAGATTTATATAGAATGTGTGAATGTAATATGAGCTATATGTGGAATAAAAATATTTTCAGGTTCGGTGACCTTGAAGACCTGATTAGTGCATAAATAAGCGTAATTTGTTAATTACGGAGATTTATTTGAAATATGTGGATATAATATGAATTATTTGTGAAATAAAAATATTTTCAAGTTTGGCGACCCTGGAGACCCGATTGGAGGCAAAAAATGTCACAACAGTTTTAGTTAGAAATATTGATGAGATTATTGGGATAAGTTGATTTTAAAAATATCGGGGTATTTTAGGGTACTCGAAGTTGGCCAAATACCCTAGAAATAGAGATTTCTTAGTGGCTAAGAAATAATAAGATAACTATTAATAATAAAGTTTTTATTAATATTATTATTAATATTATATTATTATTATTATTATTATTATTATTATTATTATTATTAATATTATATTATTATTATTATTATTATTATTATTATTATATATAAAAACGAAACAGTGATTTCGTTTTGTTTAAAAATATGTATATATTAAGTTTTAAGTTATAACAGTACAGAACGAACGAAAGGAACGAAACCCTCGTTCTATCCCTTCGACAAAATTTTCTCTTTTTATATCCATTTTTTTCGATTTTCAATCCAAAACTTAGCGATCTAAGCTCCGGTAGTAGCAGGATAGCAAATCCTTGAAAAGGGAAAGCTTAAGGTATGGTTTAATTTCGTTTTAAGTTTAAAAACGATTGGTTTTATATAGGGGCTTTATGATTTAAAAAGGTTATGGAGATTCTGACTTTGTAGAACTGTTCTTTGGTAAATATGGGACTAGTTTATGTGTTTACTTGTTGAATTTGAAGTGATTTTGAGTTAGAAATCGAGTTTGGAACTTTTTAAAGCTTAGTCCGAACGTTAATGGCGTTTTTCATTTAAAGGGTCGATTTTTATTTCTGTTACGTAAGGATGGTAATATTTATGGTATATATGCGCCCTGTGAAGTTTGGAGTGATTTGGATAAGTTTTGATAGTGTTTCGGTGAGTGCGAAAATTGTGATTCTCGAGTTTTATAGTTTTTAGAAATTCCTAAGAGATCAGAAATCGTATTTTTGTCATAACTTTTGACTCGGGTGTCCGTTTTGGACATTCTATATACCGTTTCGAAGCTTGCGACGAGCTCTACAATATGGTGTATGCTTTAGAATCAAAATATAAGTTTTATTTTAGTGTATTTATACCGCGGGGTTTGGTAGAAAACCCTAGATTGTCTTATGTTAATATAAGCAGTGTTTTGGGATAAACACTTATTAGTTTATCGTTGTTGTGACATAGGGCCGAGATCATCGGGAATAGTTCTCCACTTGAATTGGCCGAATTGTATGAACCTGGATTAAAGGTAAGAAAGTATATTGTACTGCATAGTACGTTGTATGTAATACAATTAGTATTATTATGAATTGATTAATATTGAGATATAGTTAATATTGTTATATATTAAAAAGTATATTGTACTGTATAGTACGTTGTATGTAATACAATTAGTATTGTTATGAATTGATTAATATTGAGATATAGTTAATATTGTTATATATTGAAAAGACTGATTCGTTGAGTATTGATAATGTGATAATATTATGCATGTGATATATGGGCTCACCTGATTAGGTGATGCAATTTTCCTAGCGACGTACTGGGCGTAAGTACGGGCGTCAGTGATATATGATGAGTACCGAGTGTAGGTACGGGCTCACCTGATTAGGTGGTGTGATTTTCCTGGCGACGTACTGGGCGTAAGTACGGGCGTCAGTGATATGATAAGTATCGGGCGTAGGTACGAGCTCGTCTAATTAGACGATACGATATATTGGTGCAAGATTGTGGCAGGGGCTCACCTGATTAGGTGATGCAATTATATGATATATGAGTGCAGGTGTTTCGCATAGGCTCACCTGATTAGGTGATGCAGTTATGCGACATATGGGTGCCAGGCTATGGCACGGGCTTGCCTGATTAGGCGGTACAATACAAGATCGTCAGATTAAAGCATCGACTTGCCTGATTAGGCAACATGATGTCATGAAGATGGTTGCTTTATGAGGTAACATATATATTATTTATATGATTAAATGAATATGAATTCCATTATTGATATAATGGTTTTGTATTACCAAATATCCTTATACTAATGTTTATTCGTGACAGATGCCAGTAGTGATTTAGATTTCATCTTATGAATAAAGTGTGATGGTTTGATTCTTATTGTGTATAAATGACAATATTCGAATAATAAACTATATGATTGTTATTATTACTTTTCTTGCTGAGTCCTTGTGACTCACGGGTGCTATGTGGTGCAGGTAAAGTCAAAGAAAAGCTAGATCAACCATGAGGTGGCAGTCTTCTCCAGCAATGTACATATTGACCTCACTGGCCTGCGTGCCGAGTTGCCAGGAGTTGTTTTGGACTGGCTGTATCTGCTGTGTATTTTGATTTTTTGTTTAAATGGTTGTCGTATATATTTCTTTAGCAAAACTTTTTATAACAGGGATTCCCAGAACACACTTTTTATGCCGTTATAATGTCCGTTTTTAGTGTTTTAATTTAGTGAAGTTTTTAATATTATCACAGTTTTTGATATTAATTAATTATATTAGTATTAAACTAGTTTATAAAATCACACACGTGGCGTCCCTATAGATTAGGGCGTTACAACTTGGTATCAGAGCAGCCATGGTTTTAAAGGTCCTGAAGACTGGTCGAATATGTACATTTGCTGCAAGGACAGGTCGACTCATGGTATATATGTTGGAAATTATTTTACCAGGATCTTAGATCTACTCACAAGTATGTTTATTAACATCCTAAATAAGAACTTTCTAAAACGATGAAATAAACACATATAAAGTTTAAGAAACCTTACATTGGGTGCAGCGGAATAATATGACTCCTTCCGTTCAGATATCTAGCCCTTGATTCCTTTCTGTAGCAGAGCATTATCAATATCTGAACCTGGATCTCTTTCTCTGAATCCTTGATGCTGAATCTCCTTTGTTGATGATCTTTCTTCACGATCTTCCTCACTATGATTGAGGTATTACTTGATGTGTGTGGGCACTACTCATACACTAAGGATTTCGAAATTATTAAGAGGGAAGAGAAAGAAGAAGTGGCAGCTAAAGATAGGGAGAGAGAAAGCTCAGGTTTTCAGAATCAGAAGAAGTGTTTTTCCTGAAGCCTTCACTATCTATTTATAGCATTCCACTAGGGTTAGATTTGAATTATATGGCATTAAAATAATGAAAAAATCAACTTAAAATACCTACATAGGTGGCCGGCCATACACTTAGTGGATCGGGCCTTGCTTTTTGCAATTTTGCAATTTTAGCACCTTTTGTATCTGATTTTCTCAAAAATGCCAATTTCCTAATTCAACCATTTAAATGCCAATTCTAACTATTTAATAACTATAAATAATTATTAAATAATATTGTCATTTATCATATTTATTAATTGAACCATACAAAGTATCATAATTAACAAATATGCCCCTATAAACTCTTTCTTTACAATTTCGCCCTTACTTAGTGAAAATTTCACAAATAGACATAGTCTAATTTGTGAATTATAATTGATTAATCAAAACCAATTACATGAGTCTTACAAGCAATATTATCTCAACTAGTGGGGGGACCATGGGTCTATATAACCGAGCTTCCAATAAGTAGATCAAGAATTTAGGACTAAAATTCACTAACTTATTAATTCTTCGTTGAATCCACGCATAGAACTTAGAATTGCACTCTCAGTATATAGAATGCTCTATATGTTCCACCATATAGACACATCATTAGTTATCCATTGTTACAATCCTAATGTGATCAATTATCCTCTATATGAATGATCTACACAGTAAAGGGATTAAATTACCGTAACACCCTACTATGTATTTTATCCTTAAAACACTTGACCCCGTATAAATGATATTTCAGCTTATGTGAAATGAGATCTCCACCATTTATTTTCGTTTGGTCAAGCTTGAAGGTGATCATCCTTTGCTTACTATTCGCCAGATAGAAGCTATAGATTCCATGTTTATGCTAGCGCTCCCACTCAATTGCACTACCGTGTTCCCAAAAAGTACGTATCACCCTGACCTAAAAGTAGGCTTAACTAACAATTCAAGGAACACGAATAGCCTTTCAAGATTGAGCCTAATCATAACAGGATTAAGATCATTTGATCTAGGATCAACTTGGCGATATTGACTTGAATAGATTTTACGGTAAGTTTAATTAAATCTAAGTCAAAGTTCAATATCGGTCCCTTCCGATGCATACTCCATGCATCCAACCTGAGCTTTACTTTAACCAATGCTCTGGAAAGAACATAGCACTTCTCCAAATGCAAGTAAACTCTGTTGTAGATTATCATATTAGTAAAACCCTATGTCTGATAAATCTAGGAAACTTTATTCACATAGTCATGTTTACTTTCCAATGTGTTGACGGCACAATAAACAGGATCAAGTATGTGAAAAGGGTTTCAGATGAATTTATACATTATGTACATATAATCATGAAATAAATCATGTGAACCATGCAACATTAAATGTTATTTCTGATCTATATTAATAAGTAAATCTGATTATATTGAAATGAGTTTTATTTAGGGCATAAAACCCAACAATATAGTAAGTATTTATATTATTTTCTATTGGCTACCTGCCTAGGCAATTATAAAGTATTTTGGGAAAAGTAGCATACTGATAATTTTGATAAGAATATGTGTATGGTATATGCATAATGATATTAATATTCGTCTGAGTTTTAAATAGTTAGAAGATGTGGACTAAATTTGTGATAAGTTAAGCAGTAAGGGCAATTAAATAGTCTGATTAGCGAGGCATGCAGGCTCATGGCAAACGGTAAGGAAGAGAATTCTTCATTGCCATAATGCTGGGAACATGTAAATTCTGTTATGCAGGATATGATTAGACAATAAAGGAAAACAGATCTGAGATTTGAAAGAACAATAGGCTCATCTTTTGTCTATTCTTATATTACCAACACTTCCTGTTTTACCACTAGATGTGGTGGAATATATGAAGCCAACTTACTAGTAGATCAAGAAGCGAAAACTAAATGAACCACAAATTATGAGATAGAACGAAAGGTTCTATGGTGACCATGATAGCCGTCAAAGTGAATATAAGAGATGGTGACCTTATCCGGAGTGTTCAAGATGTAAAAAGGCGCCATTTGAACCAATGTAGAGCCATATCTTGTTTTATTGTGGGGTAGTGGGTCATCTGAAAAGAACCTGTCCACAGTTAAGAAAGATTAATGTTAAAGAAAAAAAAAAGTGTACGGATCCTGCCCAAGTGCCGGTTATGATTCAAGGGGGCCCGAATATCGGTCCTTCGGCCGACTCAAGCTAGAATTTATGGGCAATATTATAATTGTTATTGATATTAAACATTGTACATTTAGTTAGAGACATCAAGAAATCTGAATGGACTGTGCATGTATGTTATTTAGTGGTAATTCATTTAATAGGATAGACAGATTAGAAAGATGACAATATGAGTTAAACTGTTGATATTCCCTAGTGGGATATAGAACATAAGTAGTTAATGGAGGCATCGATCTAATTGATTCAAATAACAAAATCTTTTGTATAGAAGTGATCTAGCGTTACCAAAGGCAAGGCAATTTATGAGTATTGTCTGGAACCTAGGTGAATTGAAGACAACGATTGTGTAATAATTTTGAGATTATGTAGGCGTGGGACTATCTATGTTAGCAAGAAGCATCTTGTTTTGGTAGCTCACCATGAGGGAACTTCATGGTTGAGTGTCTTTGACTTGGGGTGATTTCATTTAGGAAATTTCCCCATGAAGCGTGCGAGTTGGAGCAAAGCATGTTGGAAACACTTGGATTGGTCCGTGGGACCAATCGTCAGTCCAGGAAATAGCTAGAGTGATGCACTCATGTATAAGAGCCATCATTCTGTGAGCGTAAGGGCCCAATGGAGACTTGAAGCGGGGATGTTACTAGGGTAATGTATAAAAGAGCGTTAGGAAGAATAGTGGTATCACTAAAGTAAAGAAGATTACCTAAATTACTTAAGGTGACACGATAATGATGGAGAGTACTTTATAATTATTTCGGATAGTCAATGTGATTTATAAGGAGACCATTGAAATTCTAGGAAATGATTACTTTATTAAGCAATTATTGAAAGACATACTCACCCAGAATGGGGAAAAACTTATGAATTGAGATGTAATTTAATGGACATGTATTTGAGTGATTGGTGAATATTGGATCACAAAGTATGTTGTTTATTAAACAAAAAGCTATATAATTGAGTGTACAATAAGTTTTAAAGTGGTTAACCAAGTATGAAGATAGTGATGATTGCAAGGAAGCGGTGGTATCGTATGAACTAGGGAGTGAAACTTTAGTGGTAATGATGGAAAAGAACATTAAGAGTCTCAGATATCGATGAATCAGCATCATCAATGGGAGACTCACTATAAATTGGTATGGTAGTTTGTACCAAAGGTTGTCAATAAAATAAAGAATATACTTGAGGTATGTATTTTTCTGGATGTGCTTGAAAATATTATCAATATTTCTACCAAACACAAAAAAAAAAAAAAACTTCAGGATCAAGGAATGATCTTTAATTAAATGTTATTAGTTGAGAATTCGGGAAATGGGTATTTCCAGTTTAGTTGTGGGTACTTGGTATGAGCAATGTTGCCTCTACTGTATACGTTACATTGATTCACTTTATAATGGTAGTTAACTGTAAGTGATTGGGAAATTTTAAAGTTGTGTCAGCTCAAGAGAAATTGATGCAAGTTAAAATAAGTAGAAACGAACAAGATTCAAGTTAACAATAAGATGGGAATTCCTTAAGTTTAAGTGAACAAAAACCGAAGAGGAATTGCAAGAGGTTAATGAAGGGAGTGATGGCAATTGAATTTTATTAATGAAAGAATGAAAGCAAGAAATACAATTAGGAACGACAAAGAAGCATCTACTTTCTGATAACCCACTATGAGCTTACCTTGGAGTTAAGCATACTTAACTTGGGTAATCTCAAGATAGGAAATCTTTCGGTGAGTCATCCCGGAAAGCGTATGAGTGAGGACAAAGTACGCTAGAAAGATTCATATTAGGATGCAGAATTGATAGTCGTTCCAGAGATTATCAAGAGGAATGGATGTGTTAATAAGCAGAAATTTACCAGGTATTGAGACAAGTAAGTGGGCGGAAATAAGAAGCGCTCTAATTGAATATCTATCAGAAATGAATACTTAACTTGTTACTAAGTTAAGTCAGTAGATCAGCTTAGGAGATCTCATAGAAGGAGTAGAAAGACATAATTATGAATTATGTACTATGGGATGTTATGATTTTGACCGAGTAGTAACGGTTGGAAATACAGAGTTAATATGTTGTCTATCAGTGTAGAAAATTTATACTATAAATGAGAATACAGAATTCATACGAAGGAATAGTCTAATCTTGTGAAATTCCAAGGTTGATATCTTTGGCTATGATATTAAGAATTAAAGAAGGTTATTGAGAACCATGGAGGTTAAAGCGAAAATAGTATGATGTTTTATTCTTGAAAGGTGGGTAACCTGAGAAGATCAATGGAATATTAGAAACATGTTGTGAGCATATTTAATAAAGGATAGATTATCTTAAAATAATCTCTTCCCTGATGAGGTTTTTATTTAAAAGTGATAATTAAATGTACCACAGGTTAAGTACCTTAATAAGTGTGGTACAAGAGAAATATTAGATACTTGTTTACTGAGGTAATTAGGCTAGGTAGCCTATCAACTAGCCTTAACTCCTGCGTTGTCCGGAGTATATAATGTGTTTCATGTCTCTATGCTGAGAAAATATGTATTAGACTGGACCCATATTCTGAGCTGTGATGATGTTCAAGTTCAAACAAATTTATTATATGGGAAAAAATATCTTGTCCATGTTTTGGACTAGAAAGATGAGGTACTATAAAATGAGACAGTTCCACTAGTTAAGAAATTGCTGTAAAAATATATACAGCAAGGTAGAAACAACAATTTGAGAGTTAGAATCATAGATATGGGGGTAATATCCCAAATTGTTTAAATAAATTTCGAGGACGAAATTTTTATAAGGAGGGGATGGTTGTAATATCCCGATAAGTCTAATGGTAATTAATTAGGGTTTATATTTATATTATGTGTTAATCAGGTAATAAGTGGGATTATGATCCTACTAATTTATTTCAGCATAAAATTTAAATTTTACTATAAGTGAGTAAATAAGCGTAATTTATAAATTACGGAGATTTATATAGAATGTGTGAATGTAATATGAGCTATATGTGGAATAAAAATATTTTCAGGTTCGGTGACCTTGAAGACCTGATTAGTGGATAAATAAGCGTAATTTGTTAATTACGGAGATTTATTTGAAATATGTGGATATAATATGAATTATTTGTGAAATAAAAATATTTTCAAGTTTGGCGACCCTGGAGACCCGATTGGAGGCCAAAAATGTCACAATAGTTTTAGTTAGAAATATTGATGAGATTATTGGGATAAGTTGATTTTAAAAATATTGGGATATTTTAGGGTACTCGAAGTTGGCCAAATACCCTAGAAATAGAGATTTCTTAGTGGCTAAGAAATAATAAGATAACTATTAATAATAAAGTTTTTATTATTACTATTATTATTATTATTATTATTATTATTATTATTATTATTAATATTATATTATTATTATTATTATATATATATAAAAACGAAACAGTGATTTCGTTTTGTTTAAAAATATATATATATTAAGTTTTAAGTTATAACAGTACAGAACGAACGAAAGGAACGAAACCCTCGTTCTCTCCCTTCGACAAAATTTTCTCATCTTATATCCATTTTTTTCGATTTTCAATCCAAAACTTAGCGATCTAAGCTCCGGTAGTAGCAGGATAGCAAATCCTTGAAAAGGGAAAGCTTAAGGTATGGTTTAATTTCGTTTTAAGTTTAAAAACGATTGGTTTTATATAGGGGCTTTATGATTTAAAAAGGTTATGGAGATTCTGACTTTGTAGAACTGTTCTTTGGCAAATATGGGACTAGTTTATGTGTTTACTTGTTGAATTTGAAGTGATTTTGAGTTAGAAAATCGAGTTTGGAACTTTTTAAAGCTTAGTCCGAACGTTAATGGCGTTTTTCATTTAAAGGGTCGATTTTTATTTCTGTTACGTAAGGATGGTAATATTTATGGTATATATGCGCCCTGTGAAGTTTGGAGTGATTTGGATAAGTTTTGATAGTGTTTCGGTGAGTGCGAAAATTGTGATTCTCGAGTTTTATAGTTTTTAGAAATTCCTAAGAGATCAGAAATCATATTTTTGTCATAACTTTTGACTCGGGTGTCCGTTTTGGACATTCTATATACCGTTTCGAAGCTTGCGACGAGCTCTACAATATGGTGTATGCTTTAGAATCAAAATATAAGTTTTATTTTAGTGTATTTATACCGCGGGGTTTGGTAGAAAACCCTAGATTGTCTTATGTGAATATAAGCAGTGTTTTGGGATAAACACTTATTAGTTTATCGTTGTTGTGACATAGGGCCGAGATCATCGGGAATAGTTCTCCACTTGGGTTGGCCGAATTGTATGAACCTAGATTAAAGGTAAGAAAGTATATTGTACTGCATAGTACGTTGTATGTAATATAATTAGTATTATTATGAATTGATTAATATTGAGATATAGTTAATATTGTTATATATTAAAAAATATATTGTACTGTATAGTACGTTGTATGTAATACAATTAGTATTGTTATGAATTGATTAATATTGAGATATAGTTAATATTGTTATATATTGAAAAGACTGATTCGTTGAGTATTGATAATGTGATAATATTATGCATGTGATATATGGGCTCACCTAATTAGGTGATGTAATTTTCCTAGCGACGTACTGGGCGTAAGTACGGGCGTCAGTGATATATGATGAGTACCGAGTGTAGGTACGGGCTCACCTGATTAGGTGGTGTGATTTTCCTGGCGACGTACTGGGCGTAAGTACGGGCGTCAGTGATATGATAAGTATCGGGCGTAGGTACGAGCTCGTCTAATTAGACGATACGATATATTGGTGCAAGATTGTGGCACGGGCTCACCTGATTAGGTGATGCAATTATATGATATATGAGTGCAGGTGTTTGGCATAGGCTCACCTGATTAGGTGATGCAGTTATGCGACATATGGGTGCCAGGCTATGGCACGGGCTTGCCTGATTAGGCGGTACAATACAAGATCGTCAGATTAAAGCATCGACTTGCCTGATTAGGCAACATGATGTCATGAAGATGGTTGCTTTATGAGGTAACATATATATTATTTATATGATTAAATGAATATGAATTCCATTATTGGTATAATGGTTTTGTATTACCAAATATCCGTATACTAATGTTTATTCGTGGCAGATGCCAGTAGTGATTTAAATTTCATCTTATGAATAAAGTGTGATGGTTTGATTCTTATTGTGTATAAATGACAATATTCAAATAATAAACTATATGATTGTTATTATTACTTTTCTTGCTGAGTCCTTGTGACTCACGGGTGCTATGTCGTTCAGGTAAAGGCAAAGAAAAGCTAGATCAACCATGAGGTGGCAGTCTTCTCCAGCAATGTACATTGACCTCACTGGCCTGCGTGCCGAGTTGCCAGGAGTTGTTTTGGACTGGCTGTATCTGCTGTGTATTTTGATTTTTTGTTTAAATGGTTGTCGTATATATTTCTTTAGCAAAACTTTTTATAACAGGGATTCCCGGAACACACTTTTTATGCCGTTATAATGTCCGTTTTTAGTGTTTTAATTTAGTGAAGTTTTTAATATTATCACAGTTTTTAATATTAATTAATTATATTAGTATTAAACTAGTTTATAAAATCACACACGTGGCGTCCCTATAGATTAGGGCGTTACAGATTCTATAGTTTTAATGCGGGTGAGATCACTTATTTTTGTTTTTCACACATTCATCGCGCTGAAAAGATCTTCTATCTTTCAGATGAGCGACTTGTCGGATAGCCAACAGCTAGGCTCGGGAGGCCATGCATTCGATGGCGACGATGACCAGGAGGAAAACAGCTTTCTCCCAACCTCGATTTCAGAAGAAGAGGCCGCACCAATAGAGCTAGGCCCGATGTCTTCTGTAGACATCGAAAGAATGGTGCAGGAACTTGCCGAACCTGGGACCATCGACATTCGAGAGAGTGAGTCCACGGTGTCGGCCCGCGACTACCTTATTCACTCGAGGCATGCTCCTGACGTCGAAGTCGAGGAGATGGACGATGACTGGACGGCCCCAGCTCGCGAATCAGGCAAGGATGAAGAAGAGGCGGAAGGGAGTGGGACAGATTCGGTCGACGATACCCAGCTGAACGAGCCCTTTGCGTGCGAAGATCTGATTTCGAGGGTTACCAAATCAGACTTCATTACCTTTACGAGGTTAAATCTGCTGCGACTTGCGTTTCAGCGACCTAAACCAACCCAAAGGGCGCATCTCCCTTTTACCAACCCTGCGATTATTCCCACAGAGGATGTGGTAGTCTCAATACCCATTCTCTGATGTGGGGTATCAGTCCCCTTCCATCCCTTCATCGCAGCCATTCTCAAACGGTACGATGTATCACCTTTCCAACTAACCCCAAACAGTTATCGCACTGCCCTAACCTTTTACGCGATGTATATGGAGTATGTCCATAGGGCTCCCTCAGTAGAAGAGTTCAGATATTTCTACGATATAAAGAGCGTAGGCCTTCATAACGGTTTCTACTGGTTCAGCAAATGGGCGACTTCTGAAATTAATGGAGTAGAATGAATGGTGTCGAATATGGGGGACTGGAAATCAAAGTGGTTCTACGTCTTTAAAGTCCCTGGGATTAGAACTGACTTTAATCGCAGACCTAGTACGTCGCGTGTTTTTTAACTTGGGCATTTTCTGATTTATTTTGAGATTTTATGCTAACTCGCTTTTCCTTGTTCTCGCAGATAGACCGGCACTTGACGCGACTCGCAGAGAGACAGCTGAAATCCTCGGGAGCCTTCCGGTACAAGATCACGACTGGCGATTACTGTGTACAACTGCGAAGCTGCGAGAACACCAGCTGATTCCAGAGAACGCAAGTCTTCAGAGGGAGCCAGTATACAAAGAACCGTCTGAGAGACAACAAGAGCGGATAGACAAACGCCTCTCCAAGCAAACTTCTCGACCAGTCTCAGGTAGTTTATCTCTTGTTATAAACTGACGCCTTGAGTTTTATTTATACTTATCTTTTATTTATCCTCACAGAGATGACTTTTTTGAAGTCCGCGCCCATCCTTAAGATCAAGTCGAAGGGTGGAACAGCGACGACATCGCCCGTTGTCGCCCAGAAGAGGAAGAGCGATGTGGTGGCTACTCTTGCCGCAGATTCTTCCAAGAAGCTGGCCAAGACCACGCAGGACAAGGGGAAGAAAGTCCTGATCGAGCCAACTGTCCGAGCTCGCGACTTCCTGGCTATGCAGGAGAAGTTCGTGGGCGAGGAGTTCATGTCCAAGGCTGAGAAGATCCCTTCTGAGGAGCTTGTTCCGCGTTCTGTGGAGTTGGCTTCGCAGTCGATGACCCTTTTCCTGAAAGCTGCTGCCGCTGGTTCGAAGGAAGCTGACTCGCTGAAGAGGCACAATGCCCAGCTTCAAGAGAACATGAAGAGGCTGAAGCAAGAGGCGGCTAGAAAGGATAAAGAGCTTGAAGAAATTTGCAAGGCTAAGGAGCAGGCTGAGCTCGAGGCCAAGAACTCTCGGGCGAAGATCGAGGAGATGACTCGCGACTTGGAGGCCGAGAAAGAGAATGGGAAGAAACAATATGATCAGGCAGCTTCTGATTATATTTACACCACTCTTTCCAAAGTCCCAGACTTTGACTTCTCGATCCTCGAGGCAGAAGCCGCTGAGATGGCCGAGGCTTTTCGCGCTATGTCGCCCACTCAAACCCAAGGTGGTGGAGGGAACCTTCCTGAAGAGGTCGAGGGTGCGGATGCTGAGGAAGCCGAGAACGAGGTTGTCAGCAAAGTCGCGGATGAGACTGCTCCTGTTGCTCCAGATGCTTGACTTTTCTATGTTAAAACTGTTATGCTTTTTAATTTTACTTGTTTAGTTTTTTTATGCGGTACAGGGGTACTCGCACTTTGTACTTAGACAAATTTACTTTTTACTTTGGACAAATTTATATCCTCGCGGGGATAATGATCCTTTAACATTTTTGCAGTACACGGGTACTCGCGTTTTTTAAATATATATATCTGCGACTTTAATTACAGCTTGGTGTAATAAGTAGAAATATTTACAAGTCTTTGACAAAATTTGAAAATTTAACAATCATGAATTAATTTCCTTTATATAATCAATAGTACATTCTGGCATATACACCCCCCTATACTTAGGATTTTTTTTTTTTTTTTTTTTTTTTTTTTTTTTTATGAAAAATATCTAAGTATAAGTATAAGAGTGAACATAGTTTAATACTGCGAGTACTATTGATAATATAATTTTAAACTCTCGCCGTTCCAAGCTCGTGGAATCGCAGTTCCATCGAGTGTTGCGAGTCGGTACGTGGCATCACCAATTTTTTCTGTGATGAGATATGGTCCTTCCCAATTATCTCCTAAGACTCCATGTGATGGGTTTTTGGTGTTTGGCATTACCCTTCTGAGGACTAAGTCTCCTGCTCGCAGGACTTTTACCTTCACCTTGGAGTTAAATTATCTTGCAGTTCGCTGCTGGTAAGCCGCATTTTTTAAGTGCGCTTGATCACGCTTTTCTTCCAGAAGATCGAGGCAGAATAGCTGTTTCTCGTTGTTCTGCGAGATGTTAAAAACATCTCTGCGTAGGGAACTGTTAGGTTATAATTAACCTATATTTCGGGTCTTTAAAGTTAGCATTATCTCGTCTATTGATGTCTTTTGGAGCAGTTTTACGCTTGATTTTCATTATTTCAGGTTCCCGGGGTGTTAAAGTTCGAATTCAGTCAAATGGCAAAAAACTGGGACAAACTTGGAAAAAATTGGAAAATTCGGTTCCTGAAGCATCAGTAGTCGCGACCTCCAGAGAGCCAGGTCGCGACCCTTTTTCCTGGTCGCGACCCTTTTTCCTGGTCGCGACCCTGGTCGCGACTTCGTAAGATAGGCAGAAACTCGGTTTTTCGAGTTTTGCCTGTAGTCGCGACCAGCTTAAATGCTAGTCGCGACTATGTACGGAAATCGCAGATTTGACCTAATTTTGATTTTTCACTCAATTGGAGGCTCACCACTCATCCCTATATAAGGAATACGACATTTAAGGTCAGATGGAAGCAAAAACAGACCTAATAGTGGAGGCAAAGTGGAGAGGAAGCTATCTTGAAGACCCGGAGCGATACCACCTTCTAGTTTCTTTCTTTTACCCTTTTTATTCATCTTTATGTTTGTTTTTATTTCTGAATTAATCATGGATGTTTTTAGAGTTATTATGAACTAAATTTCCCAATAAGGGAGGATGATGATTGTTGTTTAAGTTTATGCCTAGTTAATAAATAATTGCCATTCCTTCATCTTATGTGTGAATACTATCTTTATTTGTGTTTAATTTCATGTGTAAGCTTGATCACCTTTTACATGCTCTATGATCCTAATTCGAAATCTGAAAAGTGAGAATTAGGAATGCTAAAATTTGGATAGTCTAGGTTTTGATGTAAAACGAAAGTATTTACATAGCCTAGTGACTAATAGATTATTGCTTAATGCTGATTTTGTGTTGATCTAATTAAGAAGTTAATTAGAGAACATATTATTTAGAACCTAAAAGATCTGAAAAGAGTTAGGTTAATTTATAATCTGTCTTTCACATTGAGATAAGGATAGCAATTAGGCATTAACATAGGTAACTTATCAACAGGATTCACCTCCCTAATCTCTCATCTTGATTAATCTTCGTTTATATTCCCTTTAATTTCTGAGTTCTTTATTTTTAAATTGCAAACTTATTATTTTACCAAATAGAATCATAAGGATAATTTAGTAGTACTTAATCCAATTCCCTGTGGTTCGACCTCACTTGCGTGAGATACTACTTGATACGTACACTTGCGTAATAAACAGAATTTTCGTAACAAGTTTTTTGGCGCTTGAATTCTTACAGTGAATTGTTTAAAGATTGATATTACACAAAATTATACTAACTTCTACTTTGGTATATTTTCTCTTGCTGATTTTTCTAACCTTTTTCTTGCAATATTTTCTTGATCTATTTCAGGAATCATAAGTGTATGCGCCGTCAAGGACAAGCAGTGATATTACCAGTTGATCCCGAAATCGAGAAAACTTGTAGGAGAAACCGAAAGAACAAGAGGCAAGAGGGAGTTTCAGCAACTGCTGAAACTTCAGACATCATGGCTGCCAATGCTGCAAACAATGGAGGCAATAACGGTAACAATGGTGGCGCAGTAGAAGATCAAGCTAATGGCCGCAGCTTGAGAGATTACATTCTCCCTACTCTGACGGGAGTGCAATCATGTATCAGGCCACCGGCAGTGGATGCAAATAACTTTGAGATCAAACCTGCCATACTTCAGATGGTGCAGTCTTCAGTTCAGTTTGGTGGCCTCCCTTCTGAAGATCCTAATCTGCATCTCTCTAATTTCATGGAACTTTGTGAAACCTTTAAAGTTAATGGAGTTAGTGATGATGCTATTCGACTGAGACTGTTCCCATTCTCTCTTAGAGAGCGAGCCAAGAGTTGGCTAAACTCCTTGCCACCCAACTCTATTGCCACCTGGAATGATCTGGCAACGAAATTCTTGTCAAAGTTCTTTCCTCCAGCCAAATCTGCAAAGCTGAGAGGAGAAATTAATAACTTCTGCCAACAAGATAATGAATCTCTCCATGAGGCTTGGGAGAGGTTTAAAGATCTGATCAGAAAGTGCCCTCACCATGGTATAGAGAAGTGGATGCTGGTCCACAACTTCTACAATGGGTTGGTAGGAAATACAAGAACTTTAATAGATGCTGCAGCTGGAGGAGCCTTTATGAGGAAGAGTGCTAATGAGGCTTATGATCTATTAGAGGAGATGGCTCTAAACAATCAACAGTGGCCAACTGAGAGGAGTCAATCAAAGAAGGTAGCTGGTGTGTTAGAGGTCGATGCCATCACCAAGTTGACAGCACAGGTTGAGGCATTGACAAAGATAATTGAAGGGCAAGCTAAACAAGCCCAAGTTGTGTGTGAGTTATGTGGGGGAAGCCATCACTTTTCAGAATGCCAAGCTGATGTGGATGATTTGCCAATGGATGAAGCTAAAGCCATTGGAAACTATTCACAGAACAACAACAACAACTATGGGTTCAACCAGGGTAACAACCGAAGAAACAGTGGGTTCTATCAGCAACGAAATCAGAACCAGAATCAGAATCAACAGTTTAATCAGCAACAAACCTCTGGTGGAAATTCTAGTTTGCAGACAGATTTACTGCTTCAATTCATGACTGAAACTAGATCTTCAATCAAAGACCTGCAGACACAGATGGGCCAACTAGCAACTCAAGTAGCAACCCGTCCTCAAGGGAATTTGCCTAGCACAACTGAAGTAAACCCCAAGGAAAATTATGATGGTCCTGAATTGCCACAACTAGTGAATGGAGAAAAGGAGAATGAAGAGCAACCGATGTCGACCCCAACACCCACTCCAACGAAGACTACTGATAGTCAACCACGGCCTACGAGCCAGTCTCCACCAACTAATATAGATCACCATGTGAAAATACCCTATCCTCAGAGGCTCAGAAAGTCAAGTCTAGACAAGCAGTTCACCAAATTCCTGGAAGTGTTCAAAAGACTTCACATTAACATTCCCTTTGCTGAAGCTTTAGAGCAGATGCCAAGTTATGTGAAGTTTATGAAGGAAATCCTGTCAAAGAAGAGAAAGATGGAGGACTATGAGACAGTGGCTCTAACTGAAGAGTGCAGTGCCATCCTACAGAAGAAACTCCCTCCTAAACTCAGAGATCCAGGGAGTTTCACTATTCCTTGTACTATAGGAAAAATTGAGGGAATAAATGCACTTTGTGACTTGGGAGCTAGCATTAACTTGATGCCTCTATCGGTGTTTAAAAGACTGCAGTTGGGTGAAGCAAAGCCAACAACAGTAACTCTCCAATTGGCGGACCGATCACTAGCCCATCCTAGAGGAGTCATTGAGGATGTGTTAGTTAAGGTTGATAAGTTCATCTTTCCAGCTGATTTCATCGTTTTGGATATGGAAGAAGATAGCAATGTCCCAATTATTCTTGGGAGACCATTCTTGGCAACTGGCCAAGCCTTAATCGATGTTCAGAAAGGTGAATTAAAGCTGAGAGTCCAAGGAGAAGAAGTGGTCTTTAATGTGCTAAAGGCTATGACGTACCCAAAGGCAAGTGATAACTGCTTCTTTATTGATTTGATTGATGAAATGGTGAGTGAGAAAAAGCTGCTAGATGATCCTCTTGAACTAAGTCTAACTGAAGATGAATTGACGGAGCAAGAAGGACAAGAGGTCATGGGGTATGTGAAGTGGCTCGATTCCTATGGGCCTTTGAACAGAAGATACTTTGAGGAATTGGGAGCGGTTCCAAAAGAGCTGAAGCCATCTACTGAAAAGCCCCCAGAACTTGAATTGAAGGTGCTTCCTAGTCACTTGAGGTATGAGTTTTTGGGTCAAGATAAAAAGCTGCCAGTTATTGTTTCAGCTTCTCTCTCTGATGTGGAAACTGATAGACTTTTGAGGGTACTTCGAGCTCATAACAAGGCCATCGCTTGGACACTAGGAGATGTTAAAGGAATCAGTCCTTCAACAGTGATGCATCGAATTCTCATGGAAGACAACGCCAAACCAACTATTGATGCTCAAAGAAGACTCAATCCACCCATGAAAGAAGTAGTCAGAAAAGAAGTAGTTAAGTGGTTGGATGCTGGAGTTGCTTATCCTATTTCAGATAGTAAGTGGGTTAGTCCGGTGCAAGTGGTCCCGAAGAAAGGTGGAATGACGGTGATCAAGAATGAAAAGAATGAGTTGATTCCTACAAGAACAGTCACCGGTTGGAGGATCTGCATCGATTATAGGAAACTCAACAAAGCAACAAGAAAAGATCACTTCCCTTTGCCCTTCATTGATCAAATGCTAGACAGATTAGCAGGGCAAGAATATTACTGTTTTCTTGATGGATATTCTGGATACCACCAGATAGCCATAGCACCTGAAGATCAGGAGAAGACTACTTTCACATGTCCCTATGGTACCTTTGCTTTCAGAAGAATGCCCTTCGGCTTGTGCAACGCCCCTGCCACTTTTCAAAGGTGTATGATGGCTATCTTTTCAGATTTGATTGAATCTTGTATTGAAATTTTTATGGATGATTTCTCAGTGTTTGGTTCTTCCTTTGATCATTGTTTGGAAAACCTGGAAAAAGTACTAACAAGGTGCGAGAAGTCTAACTTGGTGTTAAACTGGGAGAAGTGTCACTTTATGGTAACAGAAGGAATTGTTCTTGGGCACAAAATTTCAAAAGCAGGAATTGAGGTGGATAAGGCAAAGGTCTCAACAATAGAAAATTTGCCACCTCCAGTTTCTGTAAAAGGAGTGAGGAGTTTCCTGGGACATGCTGGCTTCTACCGCAGATTTATCAAGGACTTCTCTAAAATCTCAAAACCTTTATCGAGCTTACTTGTAAATGGAGTTCCATTTGAGTTCGGAGAAGATTGTTTAAAAGCTTTCAAGATTTTAAAGGAGAAATTGATTACAGCACCGATAGTAACTTCACCAAATTGGGAACTGCCGTTTGAGTTGATGTGTGATGCTAGTGACTATGCCATTGGAGCGGTTCTGGGTCAAAGAGTTGACAGAGTATTCCACACAATCTACTATGCTAGCAGAACTCTGAATGACGCTCAATTAAACTACGCCACTACAGAGAAAGAAATGCTGGCAATAGTGTTTGCTTGTGACAAATTTCGACCTTACCTAATTGGAAATAAGGTAATTGTTTACACAGATCATTCAGCAATCAAATACCTTATGACCAAGAAGGATGCGAAACCAAGACTGATTCGGTGGGTACTCTTACTTCAAGAGTTTGACTTAGAGATAAAAGATAAAAAGGGCACCGAGAACCTGGTAGCAGACCATTTGTCAAGATTAGAGCTGCAAGAGAGTCAGAATACAAAGGAGGTACAAATAAATGAGCAATTTCCTGATGAACAACTCTTTAGTGTGAGGGAAAACCTGATGGTACCTTGGTACGCTGACTATGTTAATTTCTTGGCTGCAAAAATAACTCCACCCGAGCTTTCGCGTCAACAATTGAAGAAATTCTTTTCTGAGGTGAAGCATTACTATTGGGAAGAACCAATCCTCTACAAGCACTGCGCCGATCAGATCATAAGGAGATGTGTTCCTGAAGAGGAGATGTATTCTATCCTAAATCATTGTCATGCTTTACCATGTGGGGGACATTTTAGTGGAAATAGAACAGCTGCAAAGGTGTTGCAATGTGGATTCTTTTGGCCAACGCTATTCAAGGATGCTACTACTTTTGTAAAGGCATGTGATCGTTGTCAACGAACAGGTAATATCTCAAGAAGAAACGAGATGCCTTTAACAGGAATTTTAGAAGTTGAATTGTTTGATGTATGGGGAATAGACTTTATGGGTCCTTTTCCTTCATCCTTTAGCAATCAGTACATTCTTTTGGTTGTTGATTATGTGTCCAAATGGGTCGAAGCTTCAGCTACACCTCAAAATGATGGAAAGACAGTTCTCCGCTTCTTACAAAAGAACATTTTTACTCGGTTTGGTACTCCTCGAGCAATAGTAAGCGATGAAGGGAGCCACTTCTGTAACAAGCAGTTTGAAGCACTCCTCTCAAGATATGGTGTTCGACATCGAACTGCTTTACCATACCATCCCCAAAGTAATGGCCAAGCTGAAATCTCTAACCGAGAGATTAAGATGATTCTGGAGAAAACAGTGCAAAGATCAAGGAAAGATTGGTCAAGGAAGTTGGATGACGCACTGTGGGCATACAGAACAGCTTTCAAAACACCGATTGGCATGTCCCCATATCGGTTGGTGTTTGGAAAGGCTTGTCATTTACCGGTGGAGTTAGAGCATAGAGCTTTTTGGGCCATGAAGACTCTTAACATGGAACTAAAAGCTGCAGGGGAGAAAAGACTGTTACAGCTGAATGAGCTAGATGAGTTTCGGAACGAAGCCTATGAAAACGCAAAGATATACAAAGAGAGAACTAAAAAGTGGCACGATCAAGGTCTAATACGGAAAGAGTTTCAACCAGGACAGCAAGTGCTACTCTTCAATTCAAGGCTGAAACTGTTTCCTGGAAAGCTGAAATCAAGATGGTCGGGACCATTTACGGTGGTCAAGGTGTTTCCTTATGGAGCGGTGGAGTTAAAAGGTGAAAGTCCAACAACTTTCAAAGTCAATGGACAAAGGTTAAAGCTCTACTTGGGAGGTCAGTTTGACCAAGCCAAGTCCGCCATGATCCTGGCGCCACTTTGAAGTGCAAGGCTCAGCGTCTAGCTGCATGACGATAAACACAGCGCTTCTGGGAGGCAGCCCAAGTATTATTTTGTTTTGATTGTTTTGTTAGTATTTTCAATTTTTAGTTTAGTACCAGACATTATTGCTTTTAATTGAATCGTGAAAAGCGTGAAAAAAAAAATATTTTTCGACCTGAACCCAGAAGTCGCGACTAGCATTAAGCCTAGTCGCGACCTATTTCTCAAGTCGCGACCTCAGTCGCGACTTGCTGATTTTCCAGAAAGGCCTGAATTTTCCTCGTTAGCTAGTCGCGACTAGCCTTTGGCCAAGTCGCGACTTGCTGACGAAAAATTCTATAAATTCACACTTTCCCCCTCATTCAACCCTACACAAACCAAATTCAAATTTCAAATCCTCTCAGCCGACCCTACCCTATTTTCCTCTCAAAAATTCAATTTTTCATCTTCAATCTTCATTCTTTTCATCTTTTCTCAATTTTCTTAAACCCAATCTAATCAAAAACCCAATTTCACTCAACAATCTACACATATCATAAAAACCCACACCAAAGAATACCCAAATTCAAAAAAACAAAAAAAAAATCACCATTGTTGTCACCCTCAACCTCAAGCTTTCAAGAACATTCAACAATGGAGGTGGAGTAAAGCGTTTTCGGGTATTGTAAGTATCACTTTCTTCATTCTTTCAAAAATTTGATTAATTATTTTGAGATTTTGAGTGATATAATTGTGTGTGGTGTAAAAAAATATTGATGATAGTGGGTTTATTATTATTGTATTGTGGTATTGAGTGGTTAGGAACATTGATTGAGTGAATTTTGTATTTTTGGGATAGAAGAAATTTAAGGGGAGGTGCTGCCCAATTTTTCTTAGAAAAAAAAAAAAGTTTCAGAAAAAAAAAAGAGAAAAAAAAAAGAAAAGAGAAAAAATGGCACCAAAGAGGACAAGGAATGTTGAAGAAGGTTCGTCTTCGAACCCACCACCAACGGGTTTTGATAGAACCCGCTTTGGTAGTATCGAGGCTCACAATCGCTTCGTAAGGTTGAAGAATAGAGCCTATATTGAAGATAGGGGTATTGAATTCCCGGAAAATCCATTGAGGCGCCAACCTCGTTTTGAGACGATCAGAGCGCAAATTGAAAGAATGAAGTGGGGAAGTTTTGTGGATACTCGGGGTCGGGCTAACGTTACTATGGCCTGTGAATTCCTTGCGAATTGGCCCGACCGCCGAAATGGGGAAGTGAAGGTTCGTGGAAAGAAAGTTCCCGCCACTGCTGACGCATTCAATGTGATGTTCTCTGTCCCAGATTACACTAGGGAAGAACAACGCCTCCGAATTATTGAGGAGGAAGAGCAATTTGATATGGTGGATGTCGCGGAGACAGTGGGATTTCCTAGGTTGAGGTTCCATGACAATGATGGTACCGAGGGGTCGCCCAATATTCTGTACCGGTGTGAGCTTAACCCGGTGGCAAAAACATGGCTGTACTTTGTGAGTGCTCGGTTAGTGCCCAACAAGCATTTTTCCGATGTCCAAATGGATCGCCTTAAATATGTGTACGCCATAATGAAAGGGTACAACATTAACATTGGACAAGTCATACGGCAGAGCATTGACCAAATCGTGCAAGGAGCCACGGGAGGTGGTTTCGGTTTGGCAGGGGTTATCACAGAACTCTGCGGGGCATATGAAGTTCCCCAGTTAGAGTTTGACAACACGGTGTTGCCACTTTCTAAGATGGACATCGCCTTTGTCAACAGGCTGAAAGAGCCACACCCCTATGGGCAGCCACCACCTGATGCACCGCAAGGGCGTAGGCGGCAACGTGAGCCTAGTGTTGAAGAAGAAGAAGAGGAGCAAACACTTCAATTGCCTGGGCCCATCGATCCTACAACACAATACACTCATGCACAGCTGAGTTACATAATTCAGCAGAACAACCACATGCAACAATACATGGTGCAGAGGAGTATCTATGATGAGGGACAAGTTCAGCAACTCAACTCTCTCATCAACAGAATGAACATTGGGATTGATGACCCGAACTACTTGGCACAACCTCCTCGGTTCTATCCCTATGACCAGCCGCCACCACCCAACCCTTTCTGAAAGGGTCTCAGGTAAGTTTCTTCTCTCTGCATTTTACTGTATACATTGGGGACAATGTAATATTTAGTTTGGGGGGAGAGGCTTAAGAATTTTTTTTTTTTTTTTTAAATTCTGCACTTTAATTTCTGCATTTTAATTTTCTATTTTAGTTTTTTGTTTTAGTTAAGGAATGGCAATAAGCTTGATGATAGTTGTATACTGCTGATTAGTGTGATGTGATCTGAAACTGTAAAATAACTGTGTGCTTGATTTTGTTAACTCTTTGGATTAGTTTGGATGCTTAGAAACCTGTGTTTTTCTGCAAGTACTCAATTTGTGAAAATTGTTATAACTGTTTTACTATGGTTTGTGGTAAGATTGACAGGATAGCTTAGAACTTGCATGTTTATTCTTTTGAGGCGAAATCCTTGATAGTGTTCAATTGGAATATGACTTAGGCATTTGTTGGATAGTTTGAGCCTTTCAAGCCTACCATAATGTATATCCCTAGTTACCCTTTTGAGCCTTAACCTGTTGTGTTTTCACCCACTGATCTGAAATGTTGCAACCACACTATTAATTTTTATTCTCACCATGATTATCAATGATATCATAAGCTACATGATTAGTTTGGGGGAGGAGAAACATTTAGTGTGAGGAAATAGTGAGAGGGAGAAAAACTTGTAAGATTGAGAAGAGAAAAAATTGTGTAATTCAATGTCACTGAAAAAAAATATGAAAAAAAAACACAATGAAAAAGTAAAAATATGTGTTCAAAAAAAAAAAAAAATTAATAAAGTATATGATTTCAGTGATGTTGGAAAATAGTAAATATATCTTCTCTCAGTCTTGGTAGATGTGGGAATACTATGGGGTATTGAAAAAGAAAAGTAAGAAGCTTGTGGGTTCTGTTTGTGCGCTTATGATATTTTGAGCCAAAATTGTTTTTTTTTGCCTATCCCTGAATATCTGAGCCATATCACCTAAACCTTGAAAAGACCTAATGATTCCAAAGAATACTGTCAACATTAGTGGAGAAAGGTAAACATGCAAGCTTATGAGTTATCGGATTGTGGAATTAATGGAAAGAGTAAAACTCTTATAACAATGTTTCACATTTGAGTAGATTGTTGCAGTTGTACATAGTGATTATAATTGAGCATCCGAGTTAATTGTTAGAGTTAGTAAGATCAAAATTCTAGTTTATGCAAGGAAGAAAACAGAGCATGAGTCAGCAGTGTAGTGATTATCTGATAGCGTAGTTAGTTTTTTTTTATCTTACTCGGGGGCGAGTAAGAATCTAGTTTGGGGGAATTTGTTAGGTTATAATTAACCTATATTTCGGGTCTTTAAAGTTAGCATTATCTCGTCTATTGATGTCTTTTGGAGCAGTTTTACGCTTGATTTTCATTATTTCAGGTTCCCGGGGTGTTAAAGTTCGAATTCAGTCAAATGGCGAAAAACTGGGACAAACTTGGAAAAAATTGGAAAATTCGGTTCCTGAAGCATCAGTAGTCGCGACCTCCAGAGAGCCAGGTCGCGACCCTTTTTCCTGGTCGCGACCCTGGTCGCGACTTCGTAAGATAGGCAGAAACTCGGTTTTTCGAGTTTTGCCTGTAGTCGCGACCAGCTTAAATGCTAGTCGCGACTATGTACGGAAATCGCAGATTTGACCTAATTTTGATTTTTCACTCAATTGGAGGCTCACCACTCATCCCTATATAAGGAATACGACATTTAAGGTCAGATGGAAGCAAAAACAGACCTAATAGTGGAGGCAAAGTGGAGAGGAAGCTATCTTGAAGACCCGGAGCGATACCACCTTCTAGTTTCTTTCTTTTACCCTTTTTATTCATCTTTATGTTTGTTTTTATTTCTGAATTAATCATGGATGTTTTTAGAGTTATTATGAACTAAATTTCCCAATAAGGGAGGATGATGATTGTTGTTTAAGTTTATGCCTAGTTAATAAATAATTGCCATTCCTTCATCTTATGTGTGAATACTATCTTTATTTGTGTTTAATTTCATGTGTAAGCTTGATCACCTTTTACATGCTCTATGATCCTAATTCGAAATCTGAAAAGTGAGAATTAGGAATGCTAAAATTTGGATAGTCTAGGTTTTGATGTAAAACGAAAGTATTTACATAGCCTAGTGACTAATAGATTATTGCTTAATGCTGATTTTGTGTTGATCTAATTAAGAAGTTAATTAGAGAACATATTATTTAGAACCTAAAAGATCTGAAAAGAGTTAGGTTAATTTATAATCTGTCTTTCACATTGAGATAAGGATAGCAATTAGGCATTAACATAGGTAACTTATCAACAGGATTCACCTCCCTAATCTCTCATCTTGATTAATCTTCGTTTATATTCCCTTTAATTTCTGAGTTCTTTATTTTTAAATTGCAAACTTATTATTTTACCAAATAGAATCATAAGGATAATTTAGTAGTACTTAATCCAATTCCCTGTGGTTCGACCTCACTTGCGTGAGATACTACTTGATACGTACACTTGCGTAATAAACAGAATTTTCGTAACAGGAACCTACCCCAATCTCAACTGGCAACATGGCCTCGCACCCGTAAGAAAGTGAGAAGGGTGTTTCGCCAGTTGTAGATTGAGAAGTTGTATTATAAGACCATAGGACTTGCGGTAACTCGTCTGGCCAAGCCCCTTTGCGATCTTCTAGTTTCCCTTTAATGGTGTGCTTGATTATTTTATTAACAACTTCAGTCTGTCCATTGCTCTGCGGGTAAGCAACCGCGGAGAATGCCTTTTTGATTCCCAAATCGTCGCATAGTTGTCGCATCTCTTTGCAATCAAACTGTCTTCCATTGTCTGAGATGAGTTTGTATGGAATGCCAAAGCGACAAATGATGGAGGTATAGACAAACTCGCACAATTTTGTTGCTGTGATGGTTGCGAGTGTTTTGGCTTCGGCCCACTTCGTGAAGTAATCTACCGCGACTACCGCATACTTGACTCCACCTTTCCCTTTAGGTAACTCGCCGATTAAGTCAATCCCCCATATTACAAAGGGCCATGGACTTGTGATAGAATGGAGGTTACTTGGAGGTTGGTGGGTATATGTGGCTATTCGCTGGCACTTGTCACACTTCTTCGCAAACGCGAGAGCATCTTGTCGCAAGGTTGGCCAGTAATACCCTTGCCGCATGATTTTCAATGCAAGGGAGTTACCTCCGGTATGATTGCCACAAATCCCCCCGTGTACCTCACGAAGTATATAACCACAATCCTCTCCGCTGATGCATTTGAGAAGAGGTTGACTAAAACTTCTTCGATACAACCTTTGGTCATATATTACATAACGGGCGGCTCGCTGTCGCAACTTTCTTGCTTCAATTTTGTCATCAGGCAAGAGCCCTTTTTCCAGATATGCGAGGATAGGAGTCATCCAGGTGATCTCCTGAACAGTATCTATTTCCATGATCACTTCTTGATTTATAGTTGGGTGAGCCAATACGTCTACCGGAATCACATCGAGCAATTCGGCTTCTCTAGTTGAGGCCAAACGGGCCAGTGCGTCTGCGTGTGAATTTTGAGCACGCGGTACTCGAGACACGACTACTTTTTTGAACTTCTGCATTATTTCGCAGACAATGGCTAAATATTTAACCAATCTCCCGCCTCTTGCCAGATATTCTCCACTCACCTAGCATACCACGATTTGGGAGTCGCTGAAAGCCTGAAGATACTCGATTTTCATCTCGAGAGCGAGTTTCAATCCTGCGATTAATGCTTCATATTCGGCTTCATTGTTAGATGCAGAAAATTCAAAACGTAAAGCAGCGTGTACCTTGAAATTATTAGGACTAATTAACAGGATCCCACTACCGGAACCTTCACTATTTGAGGCTCCATCGACGTACAATGTCCATGTCTCTCTATTTGTTATAATAATGTCGCTTCTGTCTTCTATGAGTGCTACCTCGGTGCTAGGAAATTCAAGTATAAAATCTGCCAAGGCTTGCCCCTTGATCGCAGTTCTTGGTTTATACTTGATGTCGAACTGACTCAACTCCATCGCCCATTTTAACAATCTCCCCGATGCTTCTGGTTTTGCCAGAACTTGTCTTAAGGGGTAGTTCGTCAAAACTTCAATGCTGTGGGCCTGGAAATAAGGTCGCAATTTTCTTGATGATATTATCAAGGCAAAAGCCAACTTCTCCATTTGGGGATAACGCGTCTCGGCATCCAGTAATCACTTACTGACATAATACACTGGGTATTCACGTCCTTGGTCCTCGCGTATTAGTACCGAACTAATCGCATATTCCAAAACAGCTAAATAGATGGATAGGATTTCACTGGTCAATGGCTTTGACAAGATCGGAGGTTGCCCCAAGTGTATTTTTAAAGTTTGAAAGGCCTGCTCGCACTTTTCGGTCCAATGGAACTTTTTGTTGCCTTCCAAGATCTGAAAAAACTCCTTGCACTTATCAGAAGATCTGGATATAAAGCGGTTTAAAGCTGCGACTTTACCTGTGAGGCTTTGAACCTCCTTTGGCTTGGTTGGTGATGGCATTTCCACCAATGCCCTGATCTTCGCCGGATTGGCTTCTATTCCTCGCTGATTAACCATGAACCCAAGGAATTTCCCAAAGCCAACTCCAAAGACACATTTCAGAGGGTTTAACCGCATCTTATACTGTCGTAATATATCGAACATGGTCTGTAAGTGGGCAATATGATCCTTCGCATGTTGAGATTTTACGAGCATATCATCAACATATACCTCCATGGTTTTTCCAATGAGATCTGCGAACATCATGTTCACCAGCCTTTGATAAGTCGCACCTGCGTTTATTAAACCAAAAGGCATTACTTTGTAACAGTATAGTCCTCGATCAGTAATGAACGAGGTATGCTCCTGGTCTGGTTCATACATCGGGATTTGATTATATCCCGAGTATGCGTCCATGAAACTCAAGAGTTCGTGACCTGCAGTGGCATCAACAAGCTGGTCAATGCTAGGAAGGGGAAAGCTGTCTTTGGGACAGGCTTTGTTTAGATCTGTAAAGTCAACACATGTGCGCCATGAGCCATTAGGCTTTGGCACGAGTACGGGGTTCGCTAACCAGTTGGGGTAATACGACTCCCGTATAAAGCCGCAGGCAAGGAGGCGGTCGACTTTTTCTTTTAGCGCTTGGTACCTCGCGGGGTCCATTTTGCGGCACTTTTGTCGGACACCTCGCACCTCGGGGTCAATGTTCAAGCGATGACACATGACTTGCGGAGATATCCCGACCATATCTGAGTGTTTCCAAGCAAAAACATCAAGATTTTGCTTTAAAAAGGTCGTTAATTGTTCTCCCAGCTGAAAATTTAATTTAGAACTAATTTTTAAAACTTTATTATTATCTACAGGATCTATAGTTACCTCAATTGTGTCTTCCGCGACTTGGGCTGCGGCGGTGTGATCGAGGATTCTTGGATCCAAGTCTGGTTCATCTATGTGTGACACCTCCTCGATTCTGAGGATCTCCTGGCGAGGAGGTGGTGCCTCCAAAAGGTAGATAACATTTACCGTCCTTTTCTCTACGAGTTTAACTGCTGCGTTGTAGCATTCCCGTGATTCTGATTGGACTCCCCGCACAAAACCTACTCCAGCGAGAGTAGGGAACTTCATTGTCAGATGATAGATCGAGGTTATGATCTTCATCTCTTTCAGGATTGGTCGACCAATTACGGCGTTATACGGCGAGTGCGCAGTCGATTCTTGCGAAATCTTGCCATTGACTTGGGCACATCCTTTGGGGCAGTTCCCAAAGTGATTGGGAGTTTGATCATTCCTTTTATTGTTATGACGTCTCCCGAAAAACCATAAATGCTCGACGTCATAGGTCGCAGATCCTTCTCCTGCAACCCCATTTGTTTGAATGCTTGGAAATTCAGCAGATTCACTAAACTCCCATTGTCGACGAGTATGCGATGGACATTATTCCCGCCAATATTGGTGACTATGACTAGTGCATCGGAATGCGGGTGATGGACCCATCTCGCATCACTCTCCATAAAGGTGACGTCGTCGCATTCCTTCTTAAACAACTTCTCGGGCCGCTCACTAAGATTATTCACATTGGTAAGCGGCTTTTCCGTGGCTTCTCTGGCATATCGCTCTTGTGACTTGCGAGAGTCCCCTGCGATATGAGGTCCTCCAATTATAGTTAGGATGTTGCGAGGTGTTCTGGAGCCACTCGCATTCTGGCTTTCTCCTTTGTCATCTGCTTGGGGACGACTTTCCTCGCTCTTCTTATACTTGTCGAATTTCCCTCTCCATATTAGCTCCTCGATTTCATCCTGCAAGACCCAACATTCTAAGGTAGTGTGACCAATATCCTTGTGGTACTTACAGAATTTTTTAGGGTCTCTCCTGTCGCGATTTCCCCTGATGGGGGGCGGCTTCTTGAAGACTCCGTTTCTTTCTTCGATTGCGTAGATATGGTCTCGGGGGACTGCGAGTTCAGTATAGTTGACGAAGCGAGGTCCACCTTTCCTTTTCGGCGAGGATTCCTTCTTTGGAGGAGACTTGGCCAACTTCGGACTTCGCTGTCTCCGCGGGCTGCGTCTTCTTGGGCTTCGACCCCTGGAGTTCTTCCCTCGTGGACTGCGAGATCGTAAACGCGGTATAGGTGACCGGCGTTTGTCCTTTCCCTTCTCTAACTCCGCTAGAGAATTCTCGATTCTCTTGTGAGGTTCGGCCATGGAGAAGAATTCAACTAAGGATTCGGGCCTTCGAGCTTGTAACTCCTTCCAAAAGTCGGTCCTCGGCAAGATACCTGTTATCAGCATGCAAACAAGCGAAGACTCGGGAGCCTTCTCGACCTTTGTTACTTCTGCATTAAAGCATTTAAAATAGTCTTGTAAAGACTCACCAGGTTCTTGTTTGGTGTTGGCCAAAGTCGTATAAGGTGGCCTATACGTCATTGTGGCCTGAAAATGTGTGAGGAATAAGTCGACGAAGGTTTCCCACGTCGATATCGATGCCTCAGGTAATTGGGTAAACCAATCATGGGCATTTTCCTCGAGTGTTGCCGCAAGAATGCGGCACTTTGCGAGCTGTGGTACCTGATCCACTTCCATTATAGTATTAAATTTTTCAAGATAATCTATCGGGTTAGAAGTACCTTTATATTTGAGGGATTCGGATAGACGAAACCCTTTTGGAAGTTGAGCCTGTCGCACTTCTGTAGTGAAAGGCGAGGTACCATGCAACTTATATATAGGCTTTCGTTGCTGCTCGAGCATTTTCAAAGCCTGCAGAAGCATGCTTTGGTCAATCCCTCCAGTCGCAGGAGCCGGGGCTGCTACGACTGCGGGAGTCGCAACTACTGCGGCGAGATTTGCTGGGACATTGATCCCAGTGGTCGCGATCGGCGCGGTAGGCGGGTTATTATAAGTATTGGCACCCTAATCGTCCGCATGGGGATCACGGAGTGTCTCAGTATTATGTGGGACGCGAGAGCGTGCCTTGAAAACTGTGTTGAGGTGATCACGCAGATCACCTCGATGTACCTGATAATGTCCTCCCTGTTGTGTCTGCACAGAGCCAGACCTTGTGTACCTGCTTGGAGTGCGACCATGCAATGACGAAGAGGCTGACTCTGCGTCGTTGTCTCTTGATGGTCGACTGCGAGGATTACGGCGTTCAGGGTCTTCATCAACTTGTGTGCTTTGGTTTGGATACCTTGCGGATTGATCCCTCGACATTGGATGGTTCAGGTCCAAACCTTCAGGGTTGGTTTCCGTTCCCTGCGTACACGGTTAGTATGACGTCTAGAAGTCGTTACCTGAGGGTTATCGGTGCGAATAGCAGGAACTCGAGGAAGGCATCGGGCTCGGCTTTGTCCATCTACTTCGGCCTGTAGCGCGCGCAGTTGATCCTGAATCACAGCATACTGATCAGTGGTGAGCTGGATCATTCCCTCGGATACCACTGCCGGAGTGACAGGGGGAAAATTCATGGTTGCTGGTGGCGTGGATGTGTCCCCGACTTGAGGGTTAGTCGTTTCTGGGAATAGGTTGAGAGGTCTGATATTGCTTCTCCCTACTCCGCCGTTAATGACGTCTACAGGTGGCGCTCCAGCTCCAGATAATGGTACGTTCATCATCCCAATGTTGATGGACCCGTTGTTAGCTCCTCCGTTGGCGTGATTTCCAGCCATGATGATATTGTTCTTTGAGATGAATGAAATCTTAGTCGATTATTCCCACAGACGGCGCCAAATGTTGTCGAGTGAATTTCGCAACACCAAATTATATTATTTTGTTAATATCAAAGAGAATTTTATGTGTAATGACAAGTGCGAGTATTCAACCTAGAATGGCGAGTACTCGACTGGGAATGGGAAAACAATCAACAAAAGCTGGAAAATAACAATAAGACAGAGAATTATAGTGGTTCAGTCAGATTATGATCTGCTTAGTCCACTGTAGCAAGGGATTCGTAGGTGCCATTTCATGGTGGACCACCCCTTTATATACAAAGCAGGTGTCCAATCGGTTACACAAGGATCACATTCATTGTTAATCCATTATTTACATATTGAATTGCAATAATTAAGCCCAAGCAACGTTAACATTAATAAATGAACGACAGTTACTAAGTCCATCAACGTATGCGTCTTCCGCCTCTGCGAGTTGACTGTTCATGTTCCTTTGTTGAGCTCGCAGGGTCATCAGTATTTTTGGAACGTGTCGTACCCTTAGGTAATTGTCTCTTGTAGACATCGCATGTCGAGCTGGTAGAATCTAGACATGCGAATCTATATCGGCTTATCAGGGCTATTGGGTCGTTGGGACCAAATCGCACCATAGAGAGTTGGTCTCTATGTTCTCGCATAAGTATAGAGGGGATATTCGCATATGTCCTGGCACATGCGAGTGGGTCTGCCCTGCATAATACGAACTACGGTTATGCGATCCGACTTAGGTCGTACTCGCAGTATCTCGCTGGCTTTATCCTGGGCGAGGTTTAAACATCGAGGAGTCTCTCATGGACATTTCAGCTTTCATTGGAAATCTGAATACACGTGTCCTTTAAATAGGAGTCTGGTCTCGAGTTTCTAGGTGAGAGAAATCTCACTATAACAATATTTAAAATAAATTTATCGGTAAAATCTCTACAACAGTCGGCCTTCCTCAAAACTGACCTACAAATTAACAATAAATAAAACTCTATTACCACATAATTTAATGAAAAAAATAGTTAATGTGAATAAAAATGGTAAAACAATCCATATTATAATGTCAAGACTTGAAAAACTAATCTGTCGGATTTGAAAAGTCGTTTGTAGAAATCATGAATATAAAATGAAACACTTCTCGTACCCATTGACCATATCACAAATCTACCTTACAAAATTAGGGACAAGTCATAAAAATTGAGACAAAAACCATTGAAGGCATGAAAACCATAAAAAAATAGTACAAACAACCAGCGTAGTCATCAAACCTAAAATTATTTTAAAAAATCTATTCGTACCTAAAAATTAAATTGAGTTTTAAATTATAAAACAAAAAATAGCCACCAAACAAAGGCACAACCTTCCACCAAAAATAGCACTACTAACCTCCAATCAAGATACAAATTAGCTACTATAAATGGCTATACAAGAACTAAACAAAATAACTCACTATGCAAATCTAATCCACAAAGTATATTATTAAAAGGAAAAAAACCTACAAAATATTAATTGGTTTGACTAAAATAAAAAAGAACCTAATAAATACATATTATTATAAAAGTTGTCCATTAAAAATAAAAAATAAAAGGAATTAAAATAATATATTATTCATAAAATTAATATATTACTCTTAAATCTCTTCAAAAAAAATATATTGGGACATGATTTGGTCCCGTTATGCCAAAATAGGGAATACAATCCCTGATTGTACTGTAGCCGTTGGATTGAATTGGGGGTTGATCTAAGGGCTGGGGTTAAAGTAGGGGTAGTTAGGGGGGGAAAAATGGTAACCGGTTGGTTTTTTGTATTTTAAATTAATTAATTTTTAAAAAAACTGACACCGATTGACGTTTGATGTACGTGACAGTTACCAATTTTTGAAAATACATTAGTCTTTCCTTCTTCTTCTTCGTGGGTATAAAGAGTTAGGTTTATTTTAGGGCAGTTGTTATTTTCTTTTTCTTCTTCAAATTTTCTTCTTCTTCTTCTCATTTTCTTCTTGTTCTTCGATTTTTCTTCTTCTTCTTCCCATTTTTTTTTTGTTCTTCACATTTTCTTTGGGAGAGGAAACTGTAGTACTTTCAGAGTTGGTGCACTTGGTTTTGTTTGTCTCCGGCTCCTTCTCCGAACGAGGTGGGTTTGTACAAGTAATTTTCTCATTCTTTTGCATATTGTTTGTTATTTACTTTGGATAATGTTAGATACTAGTTAGGAAGGAGGTCCTGACTGCCATTCCTCGTGATTTTTTATTTTTCAATCAATAAAGTACTAAAAAATTATATAGAAATTTGTTGGTGTTAATCTGTTTTCAGAAAAAAAAAAAGTTGTTGTTACAGTAAAACGTTGTATGTGTTCTCCTTCGTTATATTTTACATATTATTGTTATTTTTTTTTATTAAAATGGAATTTTTGTTGTAAAATATATAGTCAAAAAAGTGGAAATTTCAAAGTTATGCAGATAGAACAACTTCATTATTAATTAATTAAGGTGTTGCTTAGCAGCATTCATCACCACTCATAAATTTGTTCCTCATTTTGGGGTAAATTGGATAGTAATGCATTTGTCATTCATGGAAAAAGAAAACTTAATTTGTTTCTCAGTTTGGGTTAAGTTGGATAGTAAAGTATTTGTCAAAATTGTGATGTGGTGTTCAATCCGTGTATTTGCATTGCGTATTTTTTTTTTCTGTTCCATTTTTGGTTTATTGAGTAGTTTTAATCCGTTTTACAGGCCTTAAATCTCCTTATTCAAGAAGTTTTGATTCACGGGTTGCAGAAAATTGAAGGTACATTTTATGTTCCCCAATTTTACACAGTACTAGGAAGTAGTTTTGATTCGATTCATGTGTTTACCCTTTTTGTTTGTTGATTTATTGTGAAAGTGTGTTGGATTAATTTATACCCTTGCAGTGAAACAATTTTAATGAAAGAATGTAATGAAAGAAAGAAAAACAATGTAAACATTGGTATGTACAGTGTTGCTGAAAAATAATTGTTTTCGGAAATCAATTTTATTGTGAAAGTGTTTTGGATTCACGTGTTTGGTCATTCTCGTGTGTATTTTTTTTACCGTAATGTTTTGCCCTCGTCTGCCCTATATTGACCAAAAAAAAATTGAAAGAAAGGAAAACAATGAAATGGTGATGGCTGTCATGTGTTGGGTAGTGAGTGATTTTTGTACTTTAATTAGAAGTTGTAGTTTGTATTTTCCTATTGTTATGAATTTATTTTGAAAAATTGGATGGTTTAGACAGAAGATTCATGAGTTAATGAGATACACTATTGATAAAAACTATGGCAGTTTTGTTTTTTTGTGTATATCAATTATTGGAAAAGTTATTGAAATGGTTATGACAGTTAGTAGTGAAGCATTGTTTTGTTAATTCTGATATTAAATGTTTTCCAAATGGCTTTGTACTCTGTTCATCATGAATTAAGAGGTACAAGGTACCTAGATTGGTTAAGTTTGGGGGAATTTTGTCTATTCATGTGTGTGCTTTATGTTGTTGGTTCTCACGAATTGTAGCAACTCGTTTGTACCACTTTTTGGTTATGAGAGTTAGTAGTTAAGTGTTGTTTTGTTCATTGTTTTGGTTGTGGAAGTGTTGTCGTATAATTTTTGAGTATTGGAAATCATTTAGTTGAAAAGAGTTTCACATCATTTTAATGTACTTTAATGTGTAACATGCAAGAAGCATGAAATGTGTGTTTGAAATCTGAATTTTTCCAATGCCGAATGGTTAAGTTGATTTGATGTGATTTTGGGTGATTACAATGCACGATTTTCATTGTGTTTTGGTCAATTTTTTTTTTTATATAGTGTATTTGTTGAAATATGTAGTCCTTATTGTTTAAATTTGTTTATCTTTAATTTGGTTAGGTTCATCATACATGGCTGGGAAACGCAAAAGGAAAGGGGGAAATGAACCCGTAAAGAAGGATGTCACCCCCGAGCCGAACGATAATGCGGTTGGTTGGAGAAATTTCTTGTAAGTTTTGAATGATGGATAGTTGTTTACTCGTGTGATTGATGGTTAACATTTATTTTATTATATATTTGATTGAAATTATGTCCATATGTAGCAATGCGAACTACAAAGCCCTTCGAGCAGCTGAGAAGGGATTAACTGAGAAAGAGGTTTGATGTCGACTGTTACTTAATTTTTTTATATCAATTGTCTGTAATTGACCTAGGGTTGTTTGACGTACTTTACGATTCTTTCCATGTACTCTGTAGTTGATGTAAGTTTGCCTCATATTACAGGCTACCGACAAATTAAAAGTGCAATATAAAGGTTTCACCGACGAGGAGAAGTCTGAGTGGAGAAGCTATGACCCTAACCCTAATCCCGCTAAGAAGGCTGTGCAAACAAGGGGGAGGAAACCAAAGGCAGCTGATGCCAAGGGGAAGAAAGTGGAGGTGGATGAGGAAGAGGGTGCTCCTGATAGTGAAGAAGCATCTGTGTACGGTCGATGCTCCTTCAACCGTTTAATGAGGATTTGCAAGAACCTGAACCTGGAGCAGAAAGATGTGATCCAAAATGCTGGATTTGGATCATTCATCAGAGAGGATGCACCATACGTTGACACCCGACTAGTGAGTTGGTTAATCAAACATGTTGACCCAACCACTAGCATACTGGATTTGTATGGGAGGAAAATTCACTTATCTGCCGCGATGTTCGGAGATGTTATGGGGGTGGACGACGGAGGGGATCCTGTAGTCACCGAGGGTGATAGTGACACTCGATATCTGGAGGAGATATTGAACGTTGTCGAGTACACCGTGTCCTTGACAATGTTGGAGAAATCTTTGTTGGAGTGCGTTGAGGCAGACAGCCTATTTCTCATTAAATTTTCTTTGGTGGTCATAGGGACAGTCCTTGCGCCGAAAACGGGGGTCGATATCACTTCGGGGTACTTGCACTCCCTTAGGGTTACCAGGGACATTCGCCACAAGAACTGGGCGACTGCGGGGTTCAGGTATCTGATGAACTCAATTTTCAGATTCCGAAATAAGGCGACGAAGAATGTATCTGGCTGCACCTTATTCCTCCAGGTACATTGATTTTGTTATCTTTCAATTATGTAAATGTGTTTATTCAGTTTATAATATAATATTGTCATTTATTAGTCGAATGTATTACCAATACATTGTTTGTTTGTGACAGTTGGTGTACTTGACTCACGTGGAGTGGAACTTTGGATATGTCGACCGAACAGTGCTCCCCGTTGATTTTTGGGGTAGTAAACAATGTAAGTCCGCTTACAAATTTGTGAAAGACAATGGGGGTCCCAACAGCGACAAGGTACATCGAATTTTGGTTACAATGTGGTAAAGTGATTTCAGTTGATATTAATTATTTTGGGTTTGAAAAATTAAATTTGTTATGTTTAACAGATAACGCTCACTTCGAATCCCGTAATATCGCCCAACTACTACTCGGACTCGGAAGGAAGAAAGAGCAGTGACCACTTTGTCAGCTCTATCAACGAGTTGAAGGAGTACATCTCGAATGAGTTAAAGTCTCAGTTGAGATCATTTTCTTTGAAATTTATGGACAAAGGAGAAGGTGTAGGTGGTATTGACCGAGAGTTGGAGGAGGATGCTGCTGCGGAAACGGGGAAGAAGGCGGAGTGCAGCCAGGCCGTGGAGGAGTCCCCGTTGAAGTCCCCTGTCCGTTCGAAGACTAATGTTGTTGGTCTATCCGACGAAAATGTGGTGGATTCTGTAAGTACGCCTTCACTATCTGTTACAAAATCTGTTGAAGATGAAGGTGCTGCACATAAGACCTTCGACGATGAGGACTTTGATATACTCGAAGTGGCATCTTTCTGGAATAAAGGCAAAGCCCCCGTCAAATCAAAGAAGTCACAGTCGGAGAATGTGCCTTTAATTGAGGATGACTTCAACGATAAGGCGTACGAGCAATTCATTGAGTCGGGCAGAACTGTTGTCGGGCCATTCAAGACGAAGGAAGCGATCCCCCGTAACCAATATGGGTTTTACAAGTTTATTTTTAGCAACACGTTAGATCCGGGGTAAGTAAATGTTATTTTCGTATTTCTCATTATGATATACTTGTAGAAATTTTTAATAACAGTTACATTGATTACAATTGAATCAGATATGTGCTTGCGAAATTTCGAAAGTTTGAAGTGGATAGGAGGTGCATGGCATCGTTGCGTCCGTTGCGAGAAGTTGAGGGATCCGTAAGTGTCAAAGTATTAACTAAATATGTATCATTTATTGTACATGTGTAAATCATATTTCATTTTGTTGCAGATCATTGACAGTTTTTCTATACTAATGAACAAGTACGAACGTGATAGTCGATTACGACCAACCTCGTGTTTGGTACATGCCCACTCGCATCTCGGTAATTGCTTTCTTTGTACGGCTTATTTTAAATTTTGTAATTCAGTTTGGGTGTAATTTCTGTTACTTGAGAAGATGAACAATGCTTTTTGCAAAAAACTCTCGGTTCGTTTAATGTGAAGAGGATTGCGAAAGACGGGAGTGGTCAAAACTGTTTTACGAAGACAACTTCGAAAAATGCGTCAAGGTACTTCATCATATACACATGGTCGTTCTTAATTGTAATTTTGAAAACTGAGATATGTTAGCGATGCATATTGGTCATTGTAGTGTCGAATATCTATATGGTCTGTAATTTCAATTTATTTTTGACTTTATTGTTCCTCTATTCAATTGTAGATGTTTGTGCCGGTGTTGACTCTAGAAGGTGCACCACATTGGTTTGGTGCCGAAGTAAATATGAAGTCGAAGGTTGTCTCATTTATGGACTCCCTACACACCGCAATGAATGAGAAGTATCGTGTGGAGGCTACGAAAGAAATGGTAAACTTGCAAAGTTTCATTGTTTGATGTGAATAACTCATTCTTCATTGACTCTAACTAATTGTATACCTTTGCAGTTGTCGACGTTGGACCTTTTGTTTGAGGAGAATAGGTCGAAGAATGTGACTTTCGTGGATTTCAGAATTGACAGGAAAGATCGCGGGCTTCCTCAACAAGACAATGACCGAGATTGCGGAGTATACGTCATGAAGTACATGGACGCTGTGGCCAATGAGGAAGAAGTAGTTGATGAGGTATACCACTTTTTAAATATTTCGAATGTACTACGCAAGTTTGATTGAGATTAACGTTGTGTAATTTAAATTTTATTCGGTGTTTTACCTTGTGAAGTTGATTAGAGTTAATTACATTTTCTAAGTTTTTGTTTTTGTTTCGTATTGTGGCACAGTTTCACCCGGTTGAGGCACGTTTGGAAATCGCTGCGAGGATCATAACTGATGAACAAAATGAAATTCGTACCAAAGTGGTTGAAGATCGTAGGGCTGCACAAGGCAGCTCATTTGCATCGTCCTCGGCCCCTTTGCGTAGTCCGTCAAAGTCTCCACGCGATCCTCGGTTCAGTACAGCGAAGTCTCGCAATGCAAACATGTTTCCCCCGTCAAGAGCCTCCCCTAGGCTTCAGTCTACCAAGACTAAGATTTCATATGGTGAATAGTGTGTGAAAAACACTTGTGTTATTAATAGGTTGTGTTATTAATAGGTCGTGTTATTAGTGTGTTGTGTAGTTTGGATTTGGGAGCATAGGTTGTGTTATTTGTGTGTTGTTTAGTTTGGATTTCGGAGCATTTGGATTTAGACATCTGTTTTTATTAGTTCACGTTTGGAACTGGTTATTATGTTGACAGACTTGTGTTTATTTTAGTTTTGACAATATATTAAACCATACTTAGCAAATCTTTGTACTCATACCATAACAACTCTTACAATGTACCCATACTTCAAAGTAGTTGACTGTACTTCACAGAAATTATTTAACCAGAAAACAAAGGTGACTTCTTAATTTTCTTTATTTGTTTTTTTGGTGAAGAGGTGACTTCTTCTTAATTATTTGAAGGAAATCATGTTACTTGCCTAATCTTACCAAATCTTTGTAGTCATTAAACTTTAAACCGATTTTTCCTTAAACCGTATTTTCAAAACACATGTACTATGACATTACAAATAACGACAAAGGTCACTTGTTAATTGTTTGATGTTAGTTACCAAATCTTTGTAGTCATTCAACTTTAAACTGAGTTTTGAGAACATTTAAAAAAAAAAGATTGAAACCATACCATATCAACTCCCATTACTCTAACCAAATGTACCATTACTCTAACCAAATGTAAATAAACAATAGCCCCCTTAAATATGGTTTTTCATAACATAGTAATGAGGAAAAATATGGAATATAGAACATTCTCATTGCGCTACTTCACATAACAAATACGAAGATGTGAATAATATATAATTTTGCAACTTCACATTGAACCCATTGACGAAATTTGCTACAGAAATTAGAAATGTAGAAAACATAAAATTTTGAGAACGTTGTGGGTACTTCATACCAAATGAAATTTTCGTCATCATCCACACGGTTCTATTAAGTTCTACACAATTAAGTTAAACAAGTTTTGAGAACATAAGACATACAAAACATTTGCATTTTGGGACAACCCATATCTTCAACGCAATATAAGTTGGACAATGATGAGAAGGCAAATAAAAATGATAAAAATTAATTTTCTAATAACATTCTCATTGCGTTTCTTATCTTCTTCGAAAATCTTGATTTGGTTTCGCAATCCAGGTGTAGCATCTGTACTTCTCTTACCATGTGATTTATCGATCCAACAAAAGTAATCACATCCTCGACTTTCATCGTTCTCCTGAGTTGAAAATAACCCTATTAGTTTATCATGGCTGCCTAAGTACAGAAAACATAAATGAGAAGTACTTTTGAATCTAAAAAGACAAAACTCTTACATAGTGTGGACATCCGAAGAATCGACGACCAGGATTTGCTCTACTACTAGAAGTCCAAACATAAGCTAGATCACCACAGTAGCAATGGGGGTGTCCCTGAAGTGAATTTCTCCAAGGCGGACCACCCCCATCGAACCCGCATGAGTCTTCTCCACCACCAGCCACCATGTGTGATGTACTATAATTTCTGAGTGAGGTGTACACATTTTTTTTTTTTTCTAACTATGGTGGAGATAATGTGTGTCACTCACAAGTAAAGGGGGCACCTGTTTATATATAGGCTGTTCCAAATGAGTTAGTGGTGGGAAAATGAATTTTTTTAAAAAGTTTTCTAACATTATCAATCTTGGTGCCAAAATAAACCCCAATTTCAAAACCTAATTCGTACAACATAATAGGGCATGGCTGATTGTTTCGTTGGGAAGCGTATCATGTCATGTCTCAACCGGTCCTTTCTTTTAAAATAATATTTTAGTGTTGTGTGAATTGACAAGGTCCATCAAGTGAACAGTGTACGTCCCATATTACATTACTAAATATTTGTTAAATCCATTAAATAATATTAGTAGGGATGCCAATATTAGTAAACATTAAATATTTTAATTTACGTTGATTGAAATTTAATTTTTCACAATTGTTACTCAAGTTTTGTTGTATTTGTGATAGTTTAATTATTGGTAATAGTCCAAATCGAAAAAACAGTACCGCATCGCACCATTTTCCGCAGTGCGAGTTCTGCGATTTTTAGTTTCGCGGTGCGACTGCGGTTTGAGAAATTGGAAAAACCGCATGTATGGATTGGTTAAAAAAAAAGGGTTAAAAACTACACTACCGACACTGCAAACACCCGAATATATTATTACCACACTTAAGGATATAAAAATACAAACAAATACATTTATAAAAGTCTTGATTAATATTTCTTTATAATTATTTAGTTTTTTTTAATATTATATAATTATTATATATATAAAAAAATAGTGTTGTCTACAGTGAACATCCTGTTACTATCAGTATCTCTGTCATGAAGCCGAAAATTACATGTTGGAATATTTTTTAGAAATTTACAATTCTTCACGGGGGGTTCGTTATGGTAACAATGAACATCCTGTTACTATCAGTATCTCTGACACACAGGTTAATGGTAGTCACAGTAAGTACTCAGGTTAGCATTGGTGTAGCAGAGTCACTATCCTCAGGATCAACTCACTGAACGTCCTCTCGGGCTAGGGTTCTAATGAGCGGCAGTCAACCTTTCACAGCACTCACACTGTTACTGGGGTGTTTTCTGGTTAATGCGAGTCACAGTAAGTACTCAGGTTAGCATTGGTGTAGCAGAGTCACTATCCTCAGGATCAACTCACTGAACGTCCTCTCGGGCCACGGTTCTAATGAGCGGCAGTCAACCTTTCACAGCACGCACACTGTTACTGGGGTGTTTTCTGGTTAATGCGAGTCACAGTAAGTACTCAGGTTAGCATTGGTGTAGCGGAGTCACCATCCTCAGGATCAACTCACTGAACGTCCTCTCGGGCTAGGGTTCTAATGAGCGGCAGTCAACCTTTCACAGCACTCACACTGTTACTGGGGTGTTTTCTGGTTAATGCGAGTCACAGTAAGTACTGAGGTTATCATTGGTGTAGCAGAGTCACTATCCTCAGGATCAACTCACTGAACGTCCTCTCGGGCTACGGTTCTAATGAGCGGCAGTCAACCTTTCGTAGCACTCACACTGTTACTGGGGTGTTTTCTGGTTAATGCGAGTCACAGTAAGTACTCAGGTTAGCATTGGTGTAGCGGAGTCACTATCCTCAGGATCAACTCACTGAACGTCCTCTCGGGCTAGGGTTCTAATGAGCGGCAGTCAACCTTTCACAGCACTCACACTGCTACAGGCGGTGTTTTCTGGTTAATGCGAGTCACAGTAAGTACTCAGGTTAGCATTGGTGTAGCGGAGTCAATATCCTCAGGATCAACTCACTGAACGTCCTCTCGGGCTAGGGTTCTAATGAGCGGCAGTCAACCTTTCACAGCACGCACAGTATGTAGTCAAGTTAGCTTTGGTGTACCGGAGTCACTATCCTCAGGATCAACTCAGTTCATCATGAAGCGTACCGGATTCACTATTCTCCTGATTTTATTACTAGAGTCACTTCTTGTCTTAAAGTACTATTGTATTCATAACATTATACAGTTTTGTTATTAAATATCTATATTTATATAGTATTCAAAAAATTATTGTAATCAATGGCGGTACTATGTTGCTGGGGCCATGGCCCCTCCTCACATTTTGATTTTTAAATGTATATCTATATTAATTGCTTTTTTTTAAATATATATTTCTTGATAGAAAATTGACTATTTCAAAACTCAAAAGCTCATAAATGGGCCAATGATTATTTATGCTTTTATACTAAAACAATTTTGTTTAGAATTGTATCAATATCGTTCTGGTAGACGTGCTATCTATTTCGGCATCTAAAAAAGTTTTGGAAAATTTTACAATACACCACTCCTTTTTAAATGAATATATTGATGCACCATATTTGTTTTAGAATCTAAATAATTTTCTAGTCAAATTTTTTCTTATGGTCGTGTACGTTATTTCATTTTAAGATATCCTATAAAATTTTAAGAAATTTGAAAAAATTTAACACGCCGAAAAATAGGATTCAAAAAGTGTGTTGCACACGTGACTATTTTATTTTATAAGCGTGTGAAATAGATTGTTTGAACACTACTTTCTATATTGTAAATTATTCCGAATTTGTCACAATTTTATAGAATATCTTAATTAACTATAACGTAAACGAATATGAATATGAAAAAAAATTACACTTCAAATTTTTTCTCAATGTCGAAATAGGTAAGGGTGCATTACTGCACCCCTTTTAAGGGGGTGCATTGTAGAATCACCCAAAAATTTTTGGTCTTTTTTTTTTTTCATAATCGCATACGATGTACTTATTTAGGACCATATATAAAATTTTCAAAAAATTTTTAATAGTTTACAGTACCGAAAATAAAGCTCAAATAGTTATTTACCACACGTATAAGAAAAAACAGTCGTATATTCAACTAAATATTTAAACCTTATTTTTTACACTATTTACTATTCGAAATTTTCTAAAAATTTTCAATAATTGTAATGTACGCAATTATGGAAAAATAGTTGACTAAAAGTTGTCCTGAATGCTAAAACAAATACAACCCCTTAAGGGGTATACTATAAATTTACCCTATGCTCTCAATGTACTAAATTCTTCATATTTGTCCTACAAAAGAACAAAAAATCTTTATCCTTATGCTAAAAAAAATCAACATACTTAGGCCCCTCCTAAGACTAAGGGCTGGTTCCGCCACTGATTGTAATCTTGATTCCAACGATTGATACGTTAATGTAATCTTACAAAAAATATTGCAATATTTACTCCAACGAATAATATTTTAATGAAATATTAAAATCGTATTTAAATAAATATTGAGTTTTCATTATTAGTAAACATCCTAATTTAATTTCTTATTCATTTGGCCACACATGTTTAATTGGACATAATATTAGGATATTTGTTGCTACATGTGATAACAATGGGAGCAACATTTACCTTATTTAAATACATAATTTTTGTTTAGCACAGTGAACCAATTCAATGTTGTCACCGAGCATGCATATTGGTTCCAATTACGTCTTCCAAGGAAAAGTTAGTAGGGGGTTGGGTTTGTTGATACTACGTTTTTCAAGGGATTGAAAAAGTCAAATAAATAGCTTTAGGTTATTTGTAGCCGTACCTAGGGTTATATTATTAATTATTATTTTTAAATTTTTGTCAAGACTACACTCAACAATCACATCCACAAGTACTATATATACCCCTCTACCTCTCCTTACTCCTTCACAATTTCGTAGTGTTTTCTACCCTACAGAACTCACTCCCTATATGTAGACGTGTGTATAATATATTAAAAAAATAAATTATGTATTGTTGTTGCACCAAAGTGAAGATGTGCAAACAGAAGGATTGGTATGCACTGCAACCGTGTGTTGTAGGTGCATCAAGGGAATTTCAGCAATTCAATAAATCATCTCATAACAAATTTTGGTAATAACTCAACTCTTTATGTCTATTTATTTCAATATTATATTATTACAAATTGTTTCTTAAAAATTTTATGTATGTGGTACATGTGTATTCAGGAAATGTTGACGAAGGTTTGGGATGGGTGGACTAGGGTGGCGGGAACTACTTCCAAAACGGCCACCCAAATATGTCATCCTACCGAACCTTAACCTCCCGAGTGCACAAGGCGACCGAGGAATGAGTGTTATTATATTTGACACAACGGTGCGCCAGACTCTTGAAGAAAAGATATGCGGGAGGCGAATGTCAGCGTTTTTTACAGTCTTAGGTCAAATTGCTTCCTCATGTACAACCTACTGATTTGACCGTATATGGATTGATGGGAAAATATTATTAAAATGTTTATTATTTTAAAATACAAAAAAGGTCTTCCTCATTTATTTAAAATTGTTTTTTAGGGTTTTGAAGGATTTGTTGTTTACTTTAAGTGTTGAAATTATTATTTTATTGTAAAAACGTACTTAGCTGAGTTTTACATAGTTATATCTCACATCATATGTACTGTTTGAGATTCTATTAACATTAAGTTTCTTTGATATTAACCCAGTGAAAATTCAAAATGTATATTTAAATGACACACATTATTTTCATTCATATTGACTTCAAAGGTTTGTATATTTAAATAAGTATTTTTTATTTTATTAAAAAAGGTAATACATCCTACACATGTCAACTGATTATTGGACATTAGAATTCAAATACAAACTAATAACAACTTTTTCTCTCACAAATTGTACTAATTTCTTACACGTACAAACTGAACCAAACCATAACAAAACCGGTCAATAGGTTGGTTCAAATTACGTCTTCTAAGGAAAATTTATTAGTTGGTTGGGTATGTTGAAGTAACGGTTTTCAATGCATTGACAAAATCAGGTTTGTATTGGTGTCATATCACCCCATGTTTAGCCGTACTAGTTTCTATTAATTATTATTTTTTAATTTTTGAAAAGACTACACAACACAATCACATCCACAAGTACTATATATACCCCTCTACCTGTCCTTACTCCTTCACACCTCAATTTAGTATTGTTCTCTTTCCTAGAGAACTCACTCCCTTCCTGTACACATATGTGTAGGGATAATATATGAAAAAAATAAATTATGTATTGTTGTTGCACCGAAGTGAAGATGTGTAAACAGAAGGATTGGTATGCAATACAACCGTGTGTTGTAGATGCATTAAGGAAATTTCAGCAATTCAATCAATCATCTCATAATAAATCTGGGTAATAACTCAACTATTTTTGTCTATTTTTTTCAATATTATATTATTACAAATTGATTCTTAGAAATTTTATGTACGCGCTACATGTATATTCAGGTAATGTTGACGAAGGGTTCGGACTGGTGGATTAGGCTGGAGGGAACTACTTGAGACGCCGCCAAATCTCCCACCCAACCGAACCTACCCAACCTCCCGTAGTCCACAAGGCCATCGGAGGATGAGTGTTATCATATTTGATACAGCCGTCGGTGCGCCAAACACTGGACCAAAATCGACACGCGGGGTGGAAAACTAAAGTCTTGAGTCAGATAAAGCATCATGTGAAAATAGTACTGATATTATAGTATATCTCAATACAACCTACATTTTTCAGTGTAAAAAACATCCTAATTAATTTATTTTGGGATACAACTAAGTTATGTACAAATTCTGTTCTATTGTGTATGTCTTTGTAACTGTAAACTTAAATTTTATTTGGAATGGAAATATGTTCACTCAATATGTGCCATTGAGTTTCACTATTTCCAATAAGTTACGAACAACACTTGCAATGTCAGATTTTAAAAAATAATTCCAAAATAAAATAAGTGGATGAGCTAGGGTTTTCAAAGTAGATGGTACACCCTAATGTTGTGACCTTATACGGATTAATGGTACAAAATTAGTGAAATAATGACATATAATTACTATCAAGTAATTAGTAATACCTTTGAAATTATTAATTATTATTTTTAAATATTATTTAATTTGAAATTTGAACTCACTTCACAATTTGGGTTGGATTTTCCAAATGTCTTTTTCCAATGCATTGACAAAGTCATCTTGATTGATAGGGTGTACAGTCTAGTCAAATCAGGTTTTAAATGAAAATATTTAATATTAATTTTACCAACACGGATTCATAACATCTTAATGGTAATGGTAGTTGGGTGTTCACTTTTAATATTGGAAATTTGTAATGTTTAAATAAATATGTGAAAAATTGTAATGTGGTTCCCAAAAATTAATTAGCAAATATATTTGTGACGTATTTCAATGTACGGCAGAAGATGGATCTCCCATATCTCAATAAGTTCAAGTTTGAAAATAACGTACATCAATATCTGTGCACAGTACGTCACACCGTAAATACAGTATGGTGCAATTATGTTTACTCAATATTTGAATTTAATGAGATAATTAGAAGTTGTTGTCAAATGTAAACTATAATTTCGTACATATTTATTCGTAAAATACTTATTTTAATACAGTTTCAACCATTTCCTATTTACGAGTTGTACTAAATTTGGACTACTACCCATTCTTAATAGTCCACATTCTTATATTGTTGGGAATTATTTCAAAATTGTCCAAATATTGTAATCTTCTTACCCAAGTATGGACTATTAATTTCCTCTAATTTTAATTTCTGCATACTCACTAAAAAAACCAATTGTTGTCTTATCAATATTTAATTTTCTGTCTACGTCCTACAGTGTACTCACTGACGTTAAATGGAATATTTCATATGCTTTAAATAACGTACGTCGAGATGTCACGGTGTAACGTCAAATCAAATTCAGTACATGCAGATCTCATGGGATTCCCTGATTTGAGTTAATTAAGATACTATATGCAAACACGAAACCTAGGTATATTACTTAAGGAGATTTAATATTTGTTGGGCTGTAATATACTAATATCACATTTTTGTTATTAAAATTTGGACAAGTGAAATGTTAATAAATTATTGACTACTGAAATGAGTGGATGTCATATCACATTTTTTATTTCACCATTTAAACCATGTACTTATTATTTCAAGATGGTGATGTGACATTTTTTTTTTTACTTCAAATCTGGAAATTATTATTTAAATCAAAAAACCGTACGTACTATTCTTTTTAATAGAAAAATGTCACATCACATAGTACTTTTTTTATATTACTTAGATTTTGTTTGGATTTGATTCACTCTATTAACATTGGTTAACTAAATGGGTAAATTGGGATTTTTTAGATTGTCGTAAGTGGATATTACCATTGTCAAAATGGTAATAACTATTAAATGGTTTAATTGGGAAAAAAAAAATCCATTATTAAATTACATGAACCGAATTACGTGTACATCAACCCACCAAACCACTATATAAGTAAAGGTTAGGTTTTACAAAGTAAGCATTTATTTTGAAACCCCGTTTTACTATTTCCTAAATCAAATGGACCCTTACCAAAACTTCAACCCTTTTGAAACAAGTCCTCCAAAATCCCCACCGCATCCTTTCTCTTCCACAAGACCCGTAGGTACACCGTCACGGAGTCCAAGACTCCGTTCAGCCTCCATGTCAGGATGTCCAAACTGTGCAAGGCTGGAGTCTGTTCTCCACGAACACGAAAAGCTGACAAGGAAGGCTCATTCACGAGCCACGGAGGCCAAGCAGGAGTCGTACAACCGGCGCGGAACACCTGTACCATACAGCCCACTTCATGCAAGAAGCCAACACTTCAAGACAAAAATTAGAGGGTATCATGGATGACATTCTCGACTACACCGAGGTGTCCATACCCCACTACCCACTTCATGTAAAACAAGAATCACCAATCACTACTCCAAGAGAAACTCCTTCACGACCAAAGTCCCCGTTCAGAGACAATAGCCCTCCGTCTCAACGGAAGTTCCCTCAAGTTATAGAACTTGATTGAACATCCGTTCGGTTTCAATCGTGGTATTTTATATATATGTAGTGTACTTTTGTTACAACTCATCTCATATGGCCGTTCTATCAACTTTTTGTTAGGCCATTTAATGAGATTGAAGAACTTACCTCCATTATATATATAGTTGTGTGTAACTCTACTATATTATTTTAAGTCTATTTTGTTTCTGTTTGCAGTTGTGATTTCACAATGATTCACTTCACTTTTAATTCCACAATTAATTAATGAGGAAAGTGACATTAATACTGCAAAATAAACCGAAGTACAGATTTCATAACAAATACTGATAGTACATTATAGCATCAAAATATAAAATAACATAACTTGGACACTAACACAAAGCATCATTTACTGTTTTTTGGAGAAGTATCCACTCCTTCTTTGTCCCCAACTTCTACATCATCTCCATTTCGGTCCTCACCTTTGTCAGTCGAATCTTTCACGTTGTCCTGTTCGGGTGATTTATTTGCACCAGAGCATTCACCCTCATCAAACAGTGAGGAAACAGAATTAAGGATAACCTCTTCATCATTATCATCATCAGAATCCCACATGCAGGGAAACTCATTAACACAGCAAAGTTCTCTAACTTGCTGCCCATTGAAGCATTGTCCCGTCTCTCCATGTAGACATAAAGCAGAGAAAGCTTCTATGAAAGATTCATAACGAATTATTTTTATGGACGCATCAGAATTAGTGTTTTTGCTTACAGCGTCTTCGTACCTACTATAGATACCTTCATTTGGTCCATTGAAAATAACCCAGTGTGGACCTGAACTCATACTTGATATATGTAATGCTAATAACTAAATTACAAGTTAATTTCTCTATAAACTTGAAATTTGGATTGGAAAACGTCTCAAGTGTGTTATATAAGTCGTGGAGAATAACCCTATAGTACGTTTTTTAGTTAGTTGTACTCTCTTCGGGATGTACTCCATTGGGCACATACGATGTGTCAAAAGAGGGGTGGTTAAATTTCGAATTACACGATTAAATACACGTGTAGGCGTACGTAGTATGGTCAAATGTCAACATTATTCATCAATCCCGTTTTCCCAGAAAACCTAATGTACTACGGTACTGTTCTAACGTACAACGACAGTTTAATTCATAAGAAGATGTAGGTGAAGGGCCCATTAATATCAGCCCAACATATATAAATGCCCAACATATATAAATGGGAGAAACTACCCATTCTACTAAAAAATGTCATCAATTCATACAAAAAAAAAACATCCTTACTTTTCAATCTTTATTCTCCACAAATACAAAAATGTACTATTACTTTTATCCTGACGTACGAAGTGGTTTAATTCATTAAAAAAGGTTGGTAAAGGCCCATTCATATAAGCCCAACAATTTTAAATGTTACCACCAACCCATACAACTCAACAAAATATCTAAACCCAAAAATCATACAATAACATTATTTTCCAATTAATTTATTCAAAAGTAAATGTAATTGTACTATTTTACTGTTCAAAAGTACGAAGAGAGTGGAATAGAGTTTCCAATATTTGAGAGGCCCATTAATATCAGCCCAACACACTTAAATGTGATCACCAACCCATATTACTCTACAATCTGAGGCATTCAATCTCATAAAATCTAATTTAAATCGACTCACCACTATCTTTCCCTTACTCTTCATCTCTAATTCTTGGATATCAATAACAATCGAACACTGTAACTCCACTCCAGTACATTAACGTCGAAGGAACAATTGGTTACTTATCAGTAAGTCCTTTTTTTTTAATCTTTCTCGAAAACCATTCCTTACCTATTAACTTTATCATTTAATTCGTTAATTCAAACAGATACAATATGGAGGCCGAGTCTCAAGCAGAGAACATGAATGAGGAACAAACCTACGAATGGGAAAGCATAACAACAGAGCTAAACATCACAAAACCAGTGAATGAGATTCAAATATGTGACGTCCTAGGCAAGAGTCTCGACAAACTGGGAAAATGGGAAGCATTCTACGAAATGTATGCGAAACGGATGGGTTTCGGCACAAGAAAAGATGATGTACGACGTTCTCACGGAGTCATCGTAATGCGCGAGTGGGTTTGTTGTTCCGAGGGTTACAAAAGAATCACAATAACGGAAACACAAAGAAAAAAGAGACCTCATGATGTCACTAGAACCGGATGTCAGGCAGCATTACGTATTTTACTCACACAACCGTCTAACACTTGGAAATGCAAAGAGTTCAGCACAATACACAATCACGACCTCGCTTCATCAAGTGAGGTACAATTTTTGAGATCATACCGAGTAGTGTCCGATGGCTTGCTTGCCCAAGTTAGGTCGATGAACTCAGTTGGAATTAAAACTGCCAACATAATGTCTCATGTTGCTTTGCAAAGTGGAGGTTACGAGAGAATGCCATGTCAACTTCGAGATGTCTACAACAGGGTTGCTGGTGCCAAGCGAGAAGAAAAGATAGAGACGGACTCGGAAGGAGCGTTGGGATTTCTTGATTGTCTCGCAGAGAGGGATCCAAATTTCTTCGTTGTATATCAGGTGGACGAGGAGAATCGATTGGCTAACTTATTTTGGGCAGATGGAAACTCACGTGTCGACTATGTGGCTTTTGGGGATGTACTAGGGTTTGATACCACCTACATGACAAATGAGTACAATAAGCCTCTCACTGTTCTCATTGGCGTAAACCACCATTTCAACACATGCATCTTCGGGTTCGCTCTACTCCTCCACGAGAAGCTTCCATCCTATCGTTGGCTACTTCAAAAATTTCTCGAATGCCATGGAGATAAGAAGCCAAATGTTGTAGTTACTGACCAAGATGTGGCCATGAAACAGGCCATCATGGAACACATGCCTGATGTGACACACCGTCTATGTGCTTGGCATCTCAATACAAATGCTTCCAAAAAGGTTAAAGATCCGATCTTCTTGAAAATGTTTAAAGATCTAATGTACAACTACTACGAGGAGGAGGATTTCGAAGCAAGATGGTTAGACGTCGTCGAAACCCAACAACTAACAGATAATGAATGGTGCCAAACAACATTCGACACAAGAAAACAGTGGGCAGAAACTTATTTAAGGGGTTCATTCGTTGCAGGAATGAGAACCACACAACGTTGCGAATCGATCAACTCAGCCCTAAAAAAATTTTTAGAGAAGAATTATTGCTTGCGTGAGTTCGTAACAACCATAGATATGACAGTCTCAAAGCTCAGACACAACGAGACTGCAAATGACTTCAAAAGCAGATGCACTCGACCTCACCCACCTAATCCTACATGCTTGACCACGTACTACAACCAATGTGCTGAATTCTACACAAGAACTATGTACCACAAGGTTGCTGAGCAGCTTGATTTAGAGAATAATTATTTTGTCATAAGTGAGGAGCAAGAAGGAGAGTGGCAGATATACACCATTGGAAAGTTTCAGCATCCGGAAGTCCGATACCGAGTTCATTACTGTGAAGGCCAACGAGCACTACACTGTAGCTGCATGCTATATGAAAGTCAGGGGTACCCTTGTAGACATTTATGGGCTACAATGAAAAGATTAAACATCAGAAGAATACCTAATACTCTTCTCATGAAGCGATGGAGCAAATCCGCGAAGACAAATCTCCACCTACATTTTAACCCCCCGGCCCAAGAACAACAACACATTTATGAGATGGCTAGGTTTGGATCTCTCAGCTCATTAACTTATAACTTGACTTTCTATGCAGCAAAAACAGAGGATTCGTACACGCGTGCAAAGGAAGAGATTGAACGGCTAACTCTAATGTTCAAGGAAGAATTTGAGATGAGTTCCAATCCAGAAGGACAGACGCCACAACCTGGAAGATATCGTAACAACCCCAACATTATTAAAGACCCTGAAGTTGTGAGAACAAAGGGTACGGGAAATCCAAGGGAAGGACCGAACGGGGAGCAGATCCCAAGAAACTCAAGACATTGTCGCATTTGTCGCTCATCAGGCCATGATTATCGGCGGTGCCCAAACCGTCAACAGAATACTGGATCTCAGGGGCAACAGTCAGCACACAATCAACCAACAACTGACTCATTCAATGAACACTCCAACGCGTATTTCCCTGAACCGCCTTCCTCCACACAAGAATCATACTATGGTCATTCATATATATAACTAGCTATTTTTAACCGTTGATGTTTTAAGGTTTATGACTCTAGTTATTGCTTCAAAAACTCTACATTTATATACTTCATGTTATGTTTGCCGTGTTTAAGGTATTTATCTCAACAAATCTCAAATTTATAATTAATGAACAAATAAATTATTTTACCCAAGAAAATTCAATCTTATAAGGTCAAAAATTTCCATAGTAATTAATTTTTTTTATACACAATAATAAAAATAAAAATAATACACCAACGTAAAACTCAATATATACCAACACATAATTTCATAATTTATAACAAATTCTTCTTAACAATGTACTACGAAACAAAAATGAATGTACTCTGTACGTGATATTTTGTACTCGGTACGTGATATTTTGTACACTAATTTCACTAAACAGCATGCATAAACAATTAATGTACTCGGTACGTGATATTATGTACTCAACTACAATTCCAAAATTACATACATGATGTAAAATACCAAAATAACCCCACTCCGACAACATGGACCCACTGCCTACAGTATATTTGTACAATTAACTGCCACGAACAGTAAAGCTGTTGTACTTTTTTTTACTTTAACTGACGTGAACAGTAATTAAATTGTACCTTTTTATTTTTTAATTAAAAATACAAATTTACAACCGGTTACCAAACCTAGAATAACCGGTTGCCAACCTAATTAAATAATTAAAAATTATAACTAATCTAACGTGGGACCTACCTGCCGTACACGGATTCCAATCCGTGTTTTGCACATTTGGGCACAAAATCGGCTGCCAAAATATATTACTCTTAAATAACTTTGACTAACAACTATTAAAAAAGAGTTTTTAATATCTAAATACGAATTAAAACTCTATAAATCAATTTTTATACATAAAAATAAGATAAAAATAAAAAAAATAAGTAAAAATATATATAAATATTAATAATAATAAAATCTCATTAAAGTAAAAATAAAATAAGGAAACAATTTATAAAATTTCTAATTCAATAAAATGAAAAAATTTACACGTATGCTTTACGGAAAAATAATATACAAGAAAAAATTAAGAGAAAAATTACTATTAATAGCAAATAAATGTCATAAATGATATATAAATACTAATATAATTATATAAATTAGATTAATATTAAAAAAGTATAAAATTAAATTAAAAATTGAAAAATTAAAGAAATAAAATACACAAAATAATTAATTAACGGAAATCAATATCAAAATAAAAATGATTAATAAACCATCTCACAAACTACCATATATAATACCAAACAGGCAGCATACAAAACACAAAGAACAATCCACAACACATACAAAAGCAAAGTACCATAACTATAAAATACAAAACAAAATATATAAATTACAATAATTAAAAAATACTACATAAATAGTAATAAAACTTATTATTCCTAATTATTTTATATATTTTGAATGAATATTAATAATAATATTAATTTTTATTATAGCTAATTTATGCATCTCGTGCATTGAAGCACAACTCCAAAAAATGACAAAATATAACTTTATGGTATATTTTGGATTAAATTTAATCCAAAATTTGCATATTGTGTATTAGACTATAAAAATGCTATGAGGCTTATTAGTAATTTGTAAAGGGTGTGAAAACATATAAATATCTAATTGTGTAGCTGTTATTGAATATAAAAATAAAAAATAGAACTTTAGTTCAATTGAAGTTTGTCAGTAACTCAAAAAATATATTTTAGAAAATTTAATTATCCTATATCGAAGGAGATTGTTATGGGGTAAGATTTTGATAGAATAATTGGAAGAGATGATTTTTTTTCCGAACCACACTGAAGTCATAATATTCATTTTCTTTTCGTGAGTTTGATGAGATCAAATTGGGCAACGGCGGTAGTGATTAAAATATAAAGAGAAAATTTTATAATATTTGTGAAAAATTCAATTTTTAAAATTAGTCAAAGAAAAAAAATTATTATAATAAAGTTTGAAATTCAACGAAGTTGTATCATATACTTTATTTAGGGTTCGTGTGGTACGTTGTATTAAGTTATATTGTATTGTATTACATTAAATTATATATATTTTTATATAATACTATGTTAAACTTTAATTTATATTAAAATATTATATATTTAGGTGCACATAAAAGTCAATACCACATATAGTTTTACATAAAAATATTACATGAAATACAATTTAATATAATCTTATACAATGCATACCAAACGAACTCATATTGTTTTAAAAATAAAATAAATAAGAGAAATCATTCACGAATGAAAGGTGTAAGCTGCTTCCTGATTTTTAATTTTTTATATATATAAGAAAAAATGATTTGTATACTTTTCCTTGCATGAAGTTGTATATAAGAAAGATCTCAATTCATGCTAATGCAAAACATATAAGGCTTAAGAAAATGAAGTACTCATCAGTGTCTTGGTTTCTTTGCCAAATATTAGTTTATCTTCTTTCATTCTCTATCCAAACTTCTCAAGCTAATCCTCACAACAACTTTCTTCAATGCTTCTCCAAACATATCTCCAACAACAATACATCACTTGCCAAACTCATACACACTCCAAATGACTTTTCATATATCTCCCTTCTAAATTCAACCATACAAAACCTTAGATTCACTTCTCCAACACCAAAACCACTAGTTATCATCACACCTTCAAATACATCCCATGTCCAAGCCTGTGTTTTATGTTCCAAGAAATATGGCTTACAGATTCGAACTCGAAGCGGCGGCCATGACTTTGAGGGTGTCTCCTATGTGTCTAAAGTCCCATTTGTGATATTAGATATGAGAAATCTACGTTCAATCACTGTAGACGTAGATAACAAAACTGCATGGGTTGAATCTGGAGCTACCCTTGGAGAACTTTATTATAGAATCGCTGAGAAAAATGAGAATCTTAGTTTTCCCGGTGGCTATTGCCATAGTGTTGGGGTTGGTGGGCATTTCAGTGGAGGAGGCTATGGAGCATTGATGCGAAAATATGGCCTTGCAGCTGATAATGTCATTGATGCTCACTTAGTCAACGCTGATGGAGAATTCGTTGACCGAAAATCTATGGGAGAAGATTTGTTTTGGGCCATTCGTGGTGGTGGTGGAGCAAGCTTTGGAATTGTTCTCGCTTGGAAAATTAGATTGGTTCCTGTGCCATCTAAGGTTACTGTATTATCAGTTAGTAAGAACTTGCCGATAAATGAAACTGTGAAAATTTATAATAAGTGGCAAAATATTGCTCACAAGTTTGACCAAGATTTGTTAATGGTAGTTAGGTTCTTAACTGTGAATTCTACTGATGAGCATGGGAAGAATATGACAACAATACAAGCTACATTCTTTTCTATTTTTCTTGGTAGAGTGGATAATTTTCTTTCCTTGATGCAAACTAACTTTCCTGAGTTGGGTGTAGTAAGAAAAGATTGTTTTGAAACGAGTTGGATTGAAATGATCTTTTTCTTCAATGAATTCTCAAGTGAAGATAAATTGGAGGTTTTGCTCGATCCAACAAATGTAGTAAAGGGTTATTTCAAGGGGAAACTAGACTACGTTAGGAAGCCAATTTCAGAAATTGTTATGGTCAAACTTTTGGAAAAGTTATATGAAGAAGATGTAGGATTGGCATATATTCAAATGTACCCTTATGGTGGTAAAATGAGCGAGATTCCTGAATCTGCAATTCCATTCCCACATAGAGCTGGAGTTATGTACAAAATTTTATATTGGTCTCAGTGGGAAAAAGAAGAAGAAAGTGAAAGGCATATGAATTGGGTTCGAAGTGTTTATAATTACATGACTCCATACGTGTCCGAAAATCCAAGAGCTTCATATATTAATTATAGAGACCTAGATTTGGGAGCAAATAATGAAAAAGGTCCTGTAAGTTATGAACAAGCAAGCATTTGGGGGAAAAAGTACTTCAATAAAAATTTTAAGAAATTAGTTCAAGTGAAAACCAAGGTTGACCCGACTAATTTCTTTAGGAACGAACAGAGCATTCCACCTTTATCTCCACGATTTCTCTAAATGCATATATTTATATACATATATATATATATAAATGTTATAATTTACTATTAATTAATGTTGTATTGTAATATTTATACGTACGGTTTGTTTCTTCATGTATCTATACAATAAATTAATTTGTGTTTCTTCGTCATGATTTATAAAAAATAAAAATGTTTGCTTTCAGTATCAAATGGTCTTACATACAAATTAGTCTATTTATTTATAGTTATTTTATTAGAGATAATAATTGACCCTACCTTATCTAATAGCTGCAGTTTTACTACATTTATATGTGTCATTAGAAATGAAGTTTCGTAATATTGATTACAACCAGCATTAAGGGAGAAATAACCAACTTACGTAAAGATTCCTCACTCTAAAACAATAGTGTGTATAATATTAAGTCTATTTATTTCATATTAAATTAGGATGATTTGTTTGAACAGCCTATTGTACTTATTTTTATAATAATTTAGTTACAATTTTTTATTAATTACCATATTATTAAATTCCAAAAGTCCACTAATATTCTAATTCAGATTCAACAACAATATATATATTGATTTGAAGGTACATAACATAACAATCTTAGTTTTAAATATTCTAGTTTTTTTTATTAAATTTCAATTAATAAAAAACAATTCTAACTAAATTTCATAAATTCTTTCTTTTTTTGTTTATTTGGCTAATTAGTAATTCCCCCCTCCGAAACTTTTGGCCGTTAAAAATTCCCCCTGAACTATTGAGATTGTTAGATTTAAAGACTTTTGTCTAATTTTAGTAAAAAAATTCTAACATGGATGAAAGTTCAAGGGGCATGATTTAGTACATATCAAAGTTTAAGGGACATGATTTGGTAAATATCAAAGTCTAGGGAGCATGATTTAGTACATAAACAATCACTGAAATAGTAAAATTGAATGAAATTAGACAAAAGTCCTTAAATTTAACAATCTCAATAGTTCGAGTGGAATTTTTAACGGCCAAAAAAGTTCAGGGGGACGATTAGGTATATGTCAAAGTTCAGGGGAAAAATTACTAATTAGCCTTTTTTTTCTTCTCTTTTTATAATTTATATTAATTAATAATAAACAAAAAATATTACTAGCTAAACAGCATAACCATCCTCATAATAAAATTATTACAATATTATGGTTTATTTTATTTATTGTCAATTTATTTTAATTATTCAAAAAAATTATATTAAATTACCATTTCATTTCAAAAATATATATCTTAAATATTAAATATTTTATTAAGAACAATCTCAGACAAAAAAAAAAGTGCCTAAACTATTTTTTTCAAATTCAAATTTTGATTAATTGATGATTCAAAAAATAAAATTCAAATGAGAAAATTATTTTATATTTCATAAAAACAAAATTCAAATAAAAACAATCTAAAAAAAACGTAAACTACTTTATTAAATATTTATTTTAGATTCAAATTTTTATCTATTGATAAAAATTCAAATAAGAAAATTATTTTATATTTCATGAGAACAAAATTCAAATAAGAAAAATATTTTATATTTCATACTTACCACTTATTATTTAAATTTTAGTTTACTACATTTATTCTTTCTTAATATTTGAAAATTTCATTTTTAATTATTAATGGTTTTTTTATTATAACATCTTCATACTATATATCTATTTTATTAATTCAATATTTTATGGAGAATTTATAATTTTCTCATTTCTTAAAGTTTTTTTTTAGATTAAATTCTTTTAAGTGAGTTCTTTATAATTTTTTTAATTTTTAATCTTTCGTTCTTATAATATTTAGCATATTTATTCTTTAGATTAGACAATATTTTTAATCTTTATGGTGAGTTTTGATTTTCCTCATTTTTTTAGATTTCCCCATTTTTAGATGATTTCTCCATTTTTGTTTTTTATGGTAAAATTTTTCTTTTATATAAATATATCAATTTTTTCTTAGTTTAGATCTATTAGTATCCTAAGTTAGTAGATCACATTAGTATTATGTTAGTAAATTATTTAAGAAAATGAATAGAAATAAATAAAGATTGCATTTGCAAATTGCAATGATAGTTATAGTTATGGAAAAAAAATTCAAAAAAAAAAAAAGTTCAGAAAAGCATAGTTCTAGAAAAAATATCCTATTTATTATTCTAGATATTTTTTGTATTATTTTTCTCATTTTACATTATAATTATTATTATTTTACACATGTCTATACTCATTGTACTTGTTAGGTTATATTTAGCCAATGTTTCGAGTCTGTAAAGTTAGCATTTTCTCGTCTATTGGTGTCTTTTGGAGCAGTTTTACGCTTGATTTTCATTGTTTCAGGTTCCCGGGGTGTTAAAGTTCAAATTCAGTCAAATGGTGAAAAGACGGGACAAACTGGCAAAAAAATTGGAAAAATCGACTCCAGACGCGTCAGTACAGTAGTCGCGACCTCCATAGAGCCAGGTCGCAACCCTTTTTCATGGTCGCGACTCTGGTCGCGACTTCGATATTTGGCAGAAACTCGGTTTTTCGAGTTTTGCCTATAGTCGCAACCAACTTAAAGGCTAGTCGCGACTAGGTACGGAAATCGCAGTTTTGACTTAATTTTGATTTCTCTCTCAATTGGAGGCACACCTCTCATCCCTATATAAGGAATACGACTCTGAAGGTCAACCTAAGCAGAAAAAGACCTAAAAAGTGGATGAAGGTGGAGAGGAAGCTATCTTGAAAACCCGGAGCGATATCACCTTCCAGTTTCTTTCTTTTACCCTTAATTCCTTCTTTTATGTTTAGTTTTGTTTCTGAATTAATCATGGATGTTATTAAAGTTGTGATGAACTAAATTTCCCATTAAGGGAGGATGATGAATGTTGTTTAAGTTTATGCCTAGTTAATAAATAATTGACATTCCTTCATCTTGTTTGTGAATACTATCTATATTTGTGTTTAATTCCATGTGCAAGATTGATCACCTTTTACATGTTTAATGATCTCAATTCGAAATCTAAAAAGTGAGAATTAAGAATGCTAAAATTGGATAGTCTAGGTTTTGATGTGAAACGAAAGTATTTGCATAGCCTTTGTGACAAATAGATTATTGCTTAATGCTGATTTTGTGTTGATTTAATTAAGAAGTTAATTAGAGAACATAAGATTTAGAACCTAAAAGATCTGAAAAGAGTTAGGTTAATTTATAATCTGTCATTCACATTAAGATAAGGATAGCAATTAGGTATTAACATTGGTAACTTATCAACAGGATTCACCTCCCTAATCTCTTATCTTGATTAATCGTCGTTTATTTTCCTTTAAATTTTCTGAGTTATTTTCTTTAAAATTGCAAAATATTTGTTTTACCAAATAGAATCACAAGTATAGTTTAGTAGTACTTAATCTAATTCCCTGTGGTTCGACCTCACTTGCGTGAGATACTACTTGATTGCGTATACTTGCGTAGTAATCATAAAATTCGTAACAAGTTTTTGGCGCCGTTGCCGGGGAATTTTTTAAAGATTAATATTACACAAAATTATACTAACTTCTACTTTGGTATATTTTATCTTGCTGAATTTTTAACCTTTCTCTTGCAAAACTGTTCTTATCTATTTCAGGTATTTTGAGTGCATGCGCCGCCAAGGGCAAGCAGTTATACGACCCATTGACCCTGAAATTGAGAAGACTTGTAGGAGAAACCAAAGGAACAAGAGGCAAGAAGGAGTTTCAGCAACTTCTGAAACAACAGAAACCATGGCTGCTAATGTAAATGCGAGTGCTGCAAACAACGGTAGTAATGGTGGTGCCGTGGAAGATCAAGCTAATGGCCGTAGCTTGAGAGATTACATACTCCCTACTCTAACGGGAGTGCCGTCATGTATCAGGCCACCGGCAGTGGATGCGAATAACTTTGAGATCAAACCTGCCATACTTCAAATGGTGCAGTCTTCAGTTCAGTTTGGTGGCCTCCCTTCTGAAGATCCTAATCTGCATCTCTCTAACTTCATGGAACTTTGTGAAACTTTTAAAGTTAATGGAGTTAGTGATGATGCCATTCGACTGAGACTGTTCCCATTCTCGCTCAAAGAACGAGCCAAGAGTTGGTTAAACTCCTTGCCACCCAACTCTATTGCCACCTGGAATGATCTGGCCACGAAATTCTTGTTAAAGTTCTTTCCTCCAGCAAAGTCTGCCAAGCTGCGAGGAGAAATCAACAACTTCTGCCAACAAGATAATGAATCTCTCCATGAGTCTTGGGAGAGGTTTAAAGATCTGATCAGAAAGTGCCTTCATCATGGTATAGAGAAGTGGATGCTGGTCCACAATTTCTACAACGGGTTGGTAGGTAACACTAGAACTCTGATAGATGCAGCAGCTGGTGGAGCCTTTATGAGAAAGAGTTCTAATGAGGCTTACGATCTATTGGAGGAGATGGCTCTAAACAATCAACAGTGGCCAACTGAAAGGAGTCAAACTAAGAAAGTAGCTTGTGTGTTAGAGGTTGATGCCATTACAAAGTTGACATCTCAGGTTGAGGCATTGACAAAGCTAATTGCAGGGCAAGCTAAACAAGCCCAAGTTGTTTGTGAGATATGTGGAGGAAATCATCACTTTTCAGAGTGTCAAGAAGATGTGGATGATTTGCCAATGGATGAAGCAAAAGCCATTGGAAATTTTTCGCAGAACAACAACAACAATTTTGAGTTCAACCAAGGTGGTAACCGAAGAAACAGTGGGTTCTATCAGCAACGAAATCAGAACTAGACACAGAACCAGCAGTATACTCAGCAACAAAGCTCCAGTGGAAATTCTGGTTTGCAGACAGATTTATTGCTACAATTTATGACTGAAACTAGATCTTCCATTAAAGACTTGCAGACTCAGATGGGCCAACTAGCAACTCAGGTAGCAACCTATCCTCAAGAAAATTTTCCTAGTACAACTGAAGTTAATCCTAAAGAAAACTGCAACGCAATTACCCTGAGGAGCGGTAAGAAATATGATGGGCCTGAGATGATACGACCCGTGGAGGAAGAGATTAAAGGTCAACCAGTTCCAATCCCAACATCAACAGAAAAGAAGGCTATTGATTGCCCTGCACCACCACAACAGTCTCCACCAATCAGTATTGATCATCATGTAAGGATACCTTATCCTCAGAGACTCCGTAAGACCAATCTAGACAAGCAGTTCACCAAATTTCTAGAGGTTTTCAAAAGACTACACATCAACATTCCCTTTGCTGAAGCCTTGGAACAAATGCCCCGTTATGTGAAGTTCATGAAGGAGATATTGTCTAAGAAGAGGAAAATGGAGGACTATGAAACAGTGGCATTAACTGAGGAGTGTAGCGCCATTTTGCAAAAGAAACTCCCGCCCAAGCTTAAAGATCCGGGTAGTTTCAATATTCCATGCTCTATAGGGGGTTCAGTGGAAACTAAAGCTCTCTGTGATCTAGGAGCAAGCATTAATCTAATGCCCTTGTCTGTCTTCAAAAGGCTAGTATTGGGAAAAGCAAAGCCGACAACAGTGACTTTACAACTAGCGGATCGTTCTTTGACTCATCCTCGTGGGATAATTGAAGATGTACTGGTGAAGGTTGGTAAGTTTATCTTCCCTGCTGATTTCCTAATCCGGGTAGTTTCAATATTCCATGCTCTATAGGGGGTTCAGTGGAAACTAAAGCTCTCTGTGATCTAGGAGCAAGCATTAATCTAATGCCCTTGTCTGTCTTCAAAAGGCTAGTATTGGGAAAAGCAAAGCCGACAACAGTGACTTTACAACTAGCGGATCGTTCTTTGACTCATCCTCGTGGGATAATTGAAGATGTACTGGTGAAGGTTGGTAAGTTTATCTTCCCTGCTGATTTCCTAATTCTTGATATGGAGGAAGATTCAACTATTCCCATTATTTTGGGAAGACCATTCTTAGCCACGGGCCGAGCTTTAATAGATGTTCAAAAGGGGGAGTTAAAGTTGCGAGTGCAAGATGAAGAGGTCAGTTTTAATGTTTTTGCCCCAACCGAAATTCCTACTTGTTGCAAGATTGAGATGGTGAAGGGTTCTTTTGTTAAAGCCGATAAGAAGAGAGCAAAGCCTAAAGAGCGACTTCGAACGATTCGGCGGCGTTGGAAAAGATTGATGTGTGGTAATTCTGAAAGTGAGCTTACTCTTGTGCAAAACTCTGAAATCAACACTATTGGTGGTCAATTTTCTTCATTTAGTATGAGGGCTCTTTTGGATGAAAAGGGTCCACCCAACCCTTTCTGAGAGGGTCTCAGGTAAGTCTCTTTTCTCTGCATTTTATTGTATACATTGGGGACAATGTCATATTTAGTTTGGGGGGAGAGACTTAAAAATTTTAAATTTTCTGCACTTTAATTTTCTGTTTTAGTTTTTGTTTTAGTTAAGGAATGGAAATAAGCTAGAAGATAGTTGTATACTGCTGATTAGTGTGATGTGATCTGAAATTGTAAAATAACTGTGTGCTTGATTCTGTTAACTCCTTGGATTAGTTTAGATGCTTAGAAACCTGTGTATATCTGCAATTACTCAATCTGTGAAAATTGTTATAATTGTTTTACTATGGTTTGTGGTAAGATTGACAGGATAGCTTAGAACTTGTATGTTTATTCTTTTGAGATGAAATCCTTGATAATGTTCAATTGGAATATGACTTAGGCATTTGTTGGATAGTTTGAGCCTTTCAAGTCTACCGTAATAATGTGTATCCCTAGTTAACCTTTTGAGTCTAAATCTATTATGTTTTTCACCCATTGACTCGAAAAATTGTAACCACACTATTAATTTTTCTTCACCATGTTATCCATGATATCATAAGCTACATAATTAGTTAGGGGGAGGAGAAATATTTAGTGTGAGAAAATAGTGAAAGGGAGAAGAACTTGAAAGATTGAGAAGAGAAAAAATGTGTAATTCAATGTCACTGAAAAAAAAAATGATGAGAAAACGAATAAAAAGTAAGAATGTGTTTGGAAAAAAATTCAGTGATGTTGGAAATTCTCTCAATCTTGATAAATGCAGGAACATTATGGGGTTTTGAAAAAAAAAAAAAAGTAAGAAGCTTGTGGGTTCTGTTTGTGTGCTTATGATATCTTGAGCCAAAAATTGTCTTTTGTTTATCCCTGAATATCTGAGCCATATTTCCTAAACCTTAAAAAGACCTAATGATTCCAAAGGATACTGTCAACATTAGTGGAGAAAGGTAAGCATGCAAGCTTATGAGTTATCGGGCTGTGGAACTGTTGGAAAGAGTAAAACTTTTATAACAATATTTCACATATGAATAAATTTTGTGGTTGTACAGAGTGTTATGAATTGAGCATCTGAGTTAATTGTTAGAGTTAGTAGGATCGAAATTCTAGTTTATGCAAGGAAGAAAGCAGAGCATGAGTCAGCAGTGTAGTGATTATCTGATAGCGTAGGTAGTTTTTTTTCCCTTACTCGGGGGCGAGTAAGAGTCTAGTTTGGGGGAATTTTGTTAGGTTATATTTAACCTATGTTTTGGGTCTGTAAAGTTAGCATTTTCTCGTCTATTGGTGTCTTTTGGAGCAGTTTTACGCTTGATTTTCATTGTTTCAGGTTCATGGGTTTTAAAGTTCAAATTCAGTCAAATGGTGAAAAGACGGGACAAACTGGCAAAAAAATTGGAAAAATCGGCTCCAGACGCGTCAGTAGTCGCGACCTCCATAGAGCTGTTGGGTTTTGTGCCCTAAATAAAACTCATTTCAATATAATCATATTTACTTATTAATATAGATCAGAAATAACATTTAATGTTGCATGGTTCACATGATTTATTTCATGATTATATGTACATAATGTATAAATTCATCTGAAACCCTTTTCACATACTTGATCCTGTTTATTGTGCCGTCAACACATTGGAAAGTAAACATGACTATGTGAATAAAGTTTCCTAGATTTATCAGACATAGGGTTTTACTGATATGATAATCTACAACAAGAGTTTACTTGCATTTGGAGAAGTGCTATGTTCTTTCCAGAGCATTGGTTAAAGTAAAGCTCAGGTTGGATGCATGGAGTATGCATCGGAAGGGACCGATATTGAACTTTGACTTAGATTTGATTAAACTTACCGTAAAATCTATTCAAGTCAATATCGCCTAGTTGATCCTAGATCAAATGTTCTTAATCCTGTTATGATTAGGCTCAATCTTGAAAGGCTATTCGTGTTCTTTGATTTGTTAGTTAAGCCTACTTTTAGGTCAGGGTGATACGTACATTTTGGGAACACGGTAGTGCAATTGAGTGGGAGCGCTAGCATAAACATGGAATCTATAGCTTCTATCTGGCGAATAGTAAGCAAAGGATGATCTCCTTCGAGCTTGACCAAACGAACATAAATGGTGGAGTACTCATTTCACATAAGTTGAAATATCATTTATACGGGGTCAAGTGTTTTAAGGAATAAATACATTGTAGGGTGTAACGGTAATTTAATCCCTTTACAGTGTAGATCATTCATATAGAGGATCATTGATCACATTAGGATTATAACAATGGATAACTAATGATGTGTCATTATGGTGGAACATATAGAGCGTTCTATATACTGAGAGTGCAATTCTAAGTTCTATGCGTGGATTCAACGAAGAATTAATAAGTTAGTGAATTTTAGTGCTAAATTCTTGATCTACTTATTGGAAGCTCGGTTATATAGACCCATGGTCCCCCCACTAGTTGAGATAATATTGCTTGTAAGACTCATGTAATTGGTTTTGATTAATCAATTATAATTCTCAAATTAGACTATGTCTATTTGTGAATTTTTCACTAAGTAAGGGCGAAATTGTAAAGAAAGAGTTTTAGGGGCATATTTGTTAATTATGATACTTTGTATGGTTCAATTAATAAATATGATAAATGACAATATTATTTAATAATTATTTATAGTTATTAAATAGTTAGAATTGGCATTTAAATGGTTGAATTAGAAAATTGGCGTTTTTGAAAAAATCAGATGCAGAAAAGGTAAAACTGCAAAATTGCAAAAAGTGAGGCCCAAATCCACTAGTATAGGGCCTGCCACTTTTGTAGGAAATTTAAACTGATATTTTCATTATTTTAATGCCAAATAATTCAAACCTAACCCTAGTGGAATGCTATAAATAGATAGTGAAGGCTTCAGGAAAATTACACTTAAATTTTCTATTTTTCCTTCAGAGAAAAACCTGAGCCTTCTCTCTCCCTATCTTTGGTTGAACCCACTCTCTCTTTCTTCCCTCTCAAATTTCGAAATCCTTAGTGTATGAGTAGTGCCCACACACAGCAAGTGATACCTCAATCATAGTGAGGAAGATCGTGAAGAAAGATCATCAGCAAAGGAGGTTCAGCATCAAAGATTCAGAGAAAGAGATCCAGGTTCAGATATTTATAATGCTCTGCTACAAAAAGGAATCAAGGGCTAGATATCTGAACGGAAGGAGTCATATTATTCCGCTGCACCCAATGTAAGGTTTCCTAAACTTTATATGTGTTTATTTCATCGTTTTAGAAAGTTCATATTTAGGGTGTTAATAAACATACTTGTGAGTAGATCTAAGATCCTGGTAAAATAATTTCCAACAACTGGCCTTAGAGCCATGGTAATTGATTTACTTGCAAGAAATTTGGACTTTAAAACGATTCTTTGTATGTTCTTTGGATAGTATCATGTTGTATTGAGTGTTATTTGATGATTGATTGATGTTTGTGAAATTTTCGTGAAAAATAATTGCGATTTTATCTCTGGAATTATTTTTATTGGATAGTATGGAAAAAATTAAGCAAGTTAGCCTTTTACAGAACTTAATTTGGATTTTATTTGAATTAGTTATGATTTTTTGAAGATTTGAAAAAATCGGGGCTGTGCTGATATTTTCCTGCGATCGCAAATCTGTCCGTACAGTTTCAATTTTTTTTTTGTTTTTCTTCGATTTTCATGCTTTTTCATGGAATTATCTTCCGATTTTTGGTATAGTTTTGTATTTATACTATCACTATTCCTAATTCAATTCTAATTATCATTTTGAATTAATTTAATATTTTTTAAATTTAATTCAAGATATTAGTGTAATTTGAATTTGAATAGAATTAGTATCTATCTTCTTGCTTAAAAATCTATCTTATTTTTAAATTTGATTATATCTTTTTTTTTTTAAATTTAAGGTCAGATTTTATAAGATATTTATAAAATCTTTTAAGATATTTTTAAGATATCTTATCTTTTAAGATATTTTTAATTATATCTTATCTTTTAAGATTTTTTTTAAATTAAATCTTTTTAGATATTTTGACCTTATTTAAATTTAAAATAAGATATTTATAATCATGTAATTTTAAATAGACATAAGATATTTTGCTAACTTTTAAATTTTGTTATTTTATTTATTTAAATTAAATTTAAAATCTGAAAAGATATTTCATTTATCTTTTCTTATTTTTTTTATTTAATTTTTATTTATAAAATAACATTTAAAATTTAAAAGTAGTTAGCAAATTTTTGAAATGATATTTAGGTTGGTTGAAACCTAATTTTTCAAAAATTGTAGGTTTAATTTTAAATTTTCAAATTTTTTTTTTCCTAAAATAAATATTTTATTTATTTAATTAATTATTTCGAAATTAATAATTTAATATAAAATTAAATAAATCCTACATCCAACTATCCAGCTAACCTTGTTGCAGGAGTATGTGTTTTAGCTTATGTGTAAGTTTTCAAAACCTATTATTACTTGATTGCAAATAGCCATGGTTACTTTTTGCCAGATCTAATGATCTGATGGCTCCCTTGGTCAAGTTAATAATTTGTAACAGGTATATTTACAATCTTCTTTCATCTGTGTATGACCTAGCAACATGATAGGACCCATCCAAAGTGTGCCTGTGTGAGCCTATGTGTTTAATTTGATTATAGATACATATAGGTTGTTGTTGCTAAAATAAATTATCATAGTTCTTGATAGAATTTATTTAGGCCCATTTAGTTCTTGGGCCTATTCAATTAATAACAGTTGTTCTTATTAAGGTTAAATTCCTCTCTTTTGGGCCTTGTGTGAGAGTTGGGAGCCATAGAAGTGGGTACGACATACTGAACCCAGCACCCCCTCACATGAACCACCCCAATTGTGAAGGCCCATTTGCCTGATTTGAACAACTGTACTAGGTTAATTACACTAGTTTAACCTAATAAAATTGATTAGCAACATAATTAATTTCATTTATTTTGAAATTAATTTAAGAAAATTATAGTTTAAAGAATTCTTTATTCTAAGCTAAACTATATGTATTTTCTTGTATTTAATTAAATATAGAATTATAACCATCTAGATTCTTTCTGGAACTTAATTTAAATTTTTCATTAAATATTCTTATTTAAGTTGATATTTAGTTATCTACAACTAACCAACTTAAATCTGAATATCTTTTGAATTTCAAATTTCAAAATTAAGTTGAGGAATTTTAGGCATTGGTTATTAAGATTCTTTAGATATTTTTTAAGTTAATATCTTTTCGAATATTAACTTAAAATGGAATATTTTAAATTAAGTGGTTACAACTTAATTTTTGATATTTAATTAAATTTAAATTTTAAAATATTTAAGTTCTAGATTTTTTCTAATACAACTTAAATTAGATATTTTTTCAAATTTTGTGGAAAAGATACTTAGTCAAATAAGATATTTTCTAGATAGTTATTTCTAGACTACTTATTATTTCTAATATTAAATAGGAAAATATTATACATTGTGAAATTAATTATTTATATAATTAATTTTGGTACAATTTATTTTAGGTCTATTTTTCCTAGTATTAAACTAGAGATTAATAATTAAGCCTTCTCTACACTTAATTATTTATTTCTTGAATTTAATACATTTAATTAATTTGGAAATTAAATATCTAAGTTTATTTTCATCATGATACTTAAATATTTCTTTTTCATGACACTTAATTAAATAGAAAATTATTTTTAGTTGAAATTTAATTTTTCAACTAAATTTAAATAATTTTCAAAATATATTTTCTTTATTTTATTAATCAATTATCAAAATTGCATTTCTTAAATGGTAGAATTTCGAATTTTATCTTGAAAAATAGATTAAGTTGTAAATTAATTATTTTAATTAATTCTTGGATCAACTTAAATCAATGATTTTTTCATTTATTGATTAATTTAAAATAAATTGAATTAAAGTATATTATTAGAAATTGAATTAATTAGTCAAAGGAAAATCTAGATAGATGATATTTTTGCTTGAAGTATTTTTCTAGTGTATTTAATTAAATAGAAAATTAATATTTAAGTTGATTTTCATCATCATACTTAAATATTTGAAATTTTTCTTATATATTTAATTAAATAGGAAAATTATATTTTTTGTTGTAAATTAATTTTATTAATTAATTTTGGGCCAACATTAAATTAGAATAATTTTTCCATGATTTATTTTTTATTTTAATATGCATTTTTCGAAAATTGTATTCTTATATACTTTAATTTTTCGAAATGCAATATATATTTATAGAAAATTAAATTTGAGTTGTAAATTAATTTAATTTAATTTTGTAACAACTTAAATTGAATATTTTTCTAAATATTTATTGGAAATTATTACTAAGATGGAAATAATTCATGTTATTTTCATATCCATCTAAGTAAAATTTATAAATATTAAATTAAAATTTATATTTGGAATTTTTCATTCTAAATTGGAAATTTTAATTAATTAAATATATATTTAAAATAAATAGAATAAATAAAGAGAATCAAAGAAAATACAGCTCACTTTAAATAATGAGCTTGATTATTATTAAGATATTCGATCTCCATTGTTAGTCTTACAAAAGTTAAATGTTTTCAATATAACCTCGAGACGCTAGACTGCGTCCCCCTATGGATGGTTATTCGTTGAACGCATTTAACACCGTAAGATTTCATTTGATAAGTGTTTTGTGAGTTTTCGTCTCTATTTAGACTCTCCCCTACGGTGACTACTTAGAGATAAACTCATAAAACATGAAACAATGGTGGAAGCTCATAAAATGAGAATAACCTTGACTCTCGTCTACCGGGACAACGTTGGATTCTTATTTTGATCGAATAAAAGGTTGCTAGAATGGTTTCTATTTTAGAAGAGCTGACAACTCTATTCAATAAATGATGCTTTGACTCTCGCCTACTCTTAGGGACCTTTGTATCAGTTTGTTGAAAACCTTGGAAATTATTTAGGATTGTATGTTTTAGTATTTTCACTAGTCATTCCTACTTGCTATATGTTTATAATTTCTGAATTGTGTATGAATTTATAATGAACCATGTTATTTTCTGTTATTAAGTTGTAGTTTAATTTTGAATCTTCATTGTTGGTCTAACATGTTTGTTTTTCTAATGAGATAAATCCCTAATGGATTTTCACCATTAGACATACATAATAGTGTAAGATCTCGAAAGATAAGTATTGTATATGCGACATCTACTGTTCATCAATTGATGGCACCTTAGACTAGTATTTTTACAATATGAAACAAGAAGATTACATAATAAAGATTACTTTGTCTTTCGCTAATCGAAGCATCGTTGGATTCTTATTTATAAATGAAATTATCCTAATTCCTCTTAGCTTATTCATTTCGAATTAGCTTCAAAACATATCATTGGATGAATGGTCTATAAATCATTTCATGTCATTATATTTTCTCTTAAGAAATTAAATGACGCATATGATTATAATCCCGAAATTCTATTCCCAATTGATATAAATCCTCAATCTTAGAAATCTCCTACTTGTATGGGCAAATCTGACTTAGAGTTTGTATTAGTAGTGGTGGTCCAAGAAAGAATTACTCATTATATTTGGTTGAATTTAAGTCTTTGACTTCAATTTTAGAATCCAAACAAAAATTTTCTTATATTTCTAATTCCAGATACAATACAATTACACTTTCTCAAGTGTTTAATATCCATATTTTATTAATGGATTCAAACTGTATGGAATATGAGTTAGGTATTCTGTGACCAGGATCCACTTGCAGTATTCTATGAACTCGTTGATTTAACTATACCTAAGTCATCTAAAGACACTACCACATTTTTTTAATCTATGGCATTTGTATCTTGTTCATAGTGGATTTGACAAGATCAATCTCTGCAAAGAGTTAATATGCCTATATCCACTGAAAGTAGTTCATCTCATTCGCAGATGGATGTACATTCAGGGGTGGATATGAGTTTTTCGTTGTATTCTTAAAACGATCACTCTAGATTATACCTTATGCAAAGAAATTTGAAATGTTTGAAAAATTTCATTAATTTCTAGCAATGGTTAAAACCATTAAGGTAAGTGGTTAAAGATCTTGCGAACTGATAGGGGTGGAGAAATAGTTAGTAGATATGCAGTTCAAAGATCATTAAATTGATTTTTGAATTATATCCAAACTTACCTCCCCAGAAATTTTGAGTTGCATGTTGATGATTAGTTACTAGTCATTGCCTAAATCCTTCTATGGTAATACAATTTCAGAATGATGTAATGGTTGTATACTTAATGTAAATCATTACTAGATTCATGGATGACCTAATCAAAAACTTAAGAAAAGCTAGAACTGTTAACCATGGTTTGTTAGCTATTCTAAGTGATTAGGGGTGGACCATCCCATTGTCAATAGATAAGAAAGTGTTTGTTCAAACAAATACTACTTTTCTAAGATAATGACTAAGTCTGAAAACAAGTAGCAAATAAAGGAGATATTTAATTCTTGATTCCAAAAGTGTTCTATCATCTTATTTAATATATGATGATCCCACTGCCTTTGTTGTCTTGTCACAACCAAAGAGGTTAATACCATTTAGTTTCTTCGACATAATTCACGGTACCTTGTCGTAGTGGGAGAGTTTCTAGGAACTCACCTTCTTATGACTTAGGAGACACTAGTGATTAAAATCCATTGTGAGTTTAAACAAGTAATGGATTGTCAAGATAAGAAACTAAGAAGAAAGCCAATAGAACTATGGTTTAATCCATTCACATGGAGTAACCTAAAGTTTTCTATTACAAGGACATAAAAGGAAATTTTCGTTTATAAGTCCATTCAATGGACTTAACAAAACTTCCTGTTCCTAGTATTATAGGTTTGAGTTTATCTAAACCTATGGCTTGTGGTACACCTGGTAATTACTTACTCTAATGCAAGCAACTTACTTTAGTAAGATGCTGAAGCATTTTCTTTCTAATGGCAATCTATAGAAGCTTCACAACTTCTTAGGCATAGATTTTATCTAAGGAAAAGTCTTAACTATTCCAGAAAAGATAAAGCCATGAAAGAATTTCTTACATCAACAGTGAGAGGTCTTAGATATGCTTTTGTATGCCTTAGACCAGACACCTACTGTTGAGTGGGAGTAATGAGTAGGTATCAGATTAATCCAGGAGAAGAACATTGGAAGACAATCAAGTAAATCTTAAGATTAAGAAGAGGAACTATATGTTAGTCTATAAGGGTGTGTTTAAAACTCTTAGAATACACCATATCAGATTTTGAAATTTGCCTTTGTGCTAGTAAATCTTTCTGATAAGATGGTGATTACTCTGGGGGTGGAATAGTGATTTTGGAGAAGTGTAAAAACCTATGTGAAGTCTCTAGGTCTACCAGAGAGAGACTGAATGTTAAAGCTGCAGGAAAGGTACTTATTCAGTCTAAGGAAAGTTCTATACATCTTTGCACTACTACAAAATTCACTATTCACGTCGGTCAACGCGACTGTTCATCGCGTTGACCGACGTGAATAGTATCCTATTCATTATATTCGTCGTTTGAAAAATGACACAAAAAATAAACAATTTGCGTCGGTTCCATATCCCTCACTAATTACCCAACCGACGGTAAAAGTCAAAAAATTAAAAAAAAATACAAACATTTAGCGACGTTTTTAAAGGCTCACGAATTCTTTGCGTGACGTTTTTAAACCGACGGTAAAGAGATTGCGAGTGTGGAAAAACGACGCAAATTCTCCTATTATTCACTTACCCCCAAACATCCGACTATTCATTTTCGAACAGTAGGCATCCTAAGCTCTCATGCGGTTTTGCTCTGAAGGGCTCGCGCATCCTCAACTCTGAAGGGCTCGCGATTTCGCTCACTGGCGTAGGTCTCCTCTCCCACCTTCGTAAGTCTCTCTCTTTCCCTATCTTTCTCTCTTGCTTTCTCTCAACTAATCTCTCTCTCAGTCTCCCTTTCGCGATTACACTACACATCACATCATATTAATCTATTCACAAACAGACTGTGTATAAACTTCACTTAAAAAAAAATTCCCTTTAATATATATCTATTATGTAGTGATTACATTACTTTGTATGGTGAGGCCAATATTTTTTTGAGTAATGGACTTGTGGTAGGTTAGAACTTGTTGAGAAAAATCATTAATGGACGTACAGTTCATATCATCATGTACATCTACTTTAATTTCGCTCATTTGGAATAATATGATTTGTATTCAATAAATGTTTGTTTGTGCTAGATCCATTCCTTCCATCATCGACATCTACAATCTCGACGACGTCGTAACTGTCTCCCAGCTCCGTTCCACCATCGCTTCTCAGATCCGCAAGAACTCTCACTCCACCAATCCCAAGGTCTTTCTCTTTCTCTCTTTCTCATTTCATTCACTCAAACTGTTTTTCTGGCTATTATTATGCTATATTTCTTGTTTGAGAATCATGCCTGTAAACTGTTTGATGGAGTGTTTGTTAGAAAAAATTATGGAAGAAGGCTGTGTTTGAGGGTATTTTTTCTTTCTATTGTCTATTGATGTTTATTGAGAATATAGTGTAGGATTTGGTAATAGGAGGAGAAAGGTTTTTCAGTTCCTTGCTGTGTCTAAGTTTGAGTAAATCTTTAGATAAATTTAAAGATGACTTAGATGGTACAAGAAAAAATTATATCATCACGCAGTTCACACTACCAACGAAGTTGGCAACTTGTAGAATAATGTGGCTAGATCATATATAAATGTTAATATATAGTACATTATAAATATTTATATATAATACCACGTACATACTCCAACATCAACTGAATATAAACACAACCATATATATATATAGATATAGTTTTGGTTCAATGATTATTTCTGGGCATACCAATCAAGTTCAAGAAGATGAGTTATATTGTATTAAGGAGATAATATGAAGTGGGCAGTACTTAAAACAAAAAACAAAATTTTCAGTTGAGAAACAAGCTTTTCATGAAGGTATGTAATGTTTAAGGTGCAGTGCTGGTAGAGATTTGTTGTGGGGTTTGGGTGAGATTATCTGTCTGCATTGATAGCATGAACCTATACCATTCTTATTCACTAGTCAAATATATCTTGGCTAGCAATATCTGAATAATATTGTATTTTATAGCTAAATATGTAAATCAATTTCTAGTGCTGTATACATTATTATGTCTCATTAAAGATAATAACCATTTCAAATATGAGGGCTGATTCATGTGTTAAGTTCATACTCATTACTTGTCATCAATCTCTCTTCAACCCTTCACCAGTCCCAAATTTCAGCCAAAAACAGAATGAAGAGATTATTGAAAGAAAAATACCTGTTTGCAAGAGTTCAGTCTAGATATAGTCATCTCTTCACCATTGTTTGTTGAAAATGTGCTTTATTTTGATTATGTCTTTATGGATTTATATAAGGAGATGACCCCTTTTTATTAACAGAAAGAATAATAGCAAGTATCTTTTCCTAGGATTAGAAAAATATTGTTTTATAGTTATTAGATCGAATATATATATATATATATATAGAGAGAGAGGGAGAGAGAGAGACAGTTAAATATCGTATTAGTATATGTGCTGATCTTAATTGTAGGCATCTTTAGAGATATCGTATTAGTATATGTAAAATACTGATTCTAAGCCAGAAAAAGAAAAATGATCATCCAAATCAAATAATTTATATGTACTCGATCAGTTTAGATTGTTCAAAGATTTGGGAGGAACATAATAATAATCATAATAATCATCATCTTGTACAATATTGATTATTATTAATGTTCACACTCCGAAGAGAGGCTTTATTTGGTTTTTGTAATTTTTCACATCACTACTTTTATTCACAATGCAGCTTTTCAATTGTGGTAGTATCTTTTGAAGAAATTGCTTGAACGCTAGCTTGGAATTGGTAAGCTAATTTATTTCTTTATATTTTATAAATCCTAGAAGAGTTTGAATCCTAGATATTCATCCATAGTGAAGTAAGTTATGGGATTGCATGACTGCGGTCGGATGGGTGGTAATATTTGTACTGTTAATTATAATTTTGTTTCTTTGTATTATTGTGGATGTTTTAATAGATTAATTGCATGTTTAAAATTTTCGGGAACGTCCGAATTATAGATGTTATGCTGCCGAAATTTCCAATAGGATTAGTATTTTATTGAATTAATTAGGTTAAGTTGAAATAGAATTATTTTATTATATTAATTAGGTTAATTAAATTGTTGTTTTGTTAGAAGTTTCGAAATGGATAGAGATTGGAGGAAGATTATCCAGCCGGATAGAGTACAATGTGGTTATTATGTTATGAAAATTATCCAGAGTTTCATGACGGTTGTTAATCCTGCAAGTTTTTTGAAAAATCATGTAAACATGAATAACTACTCTTCTTTATTTAGTTTGTATTTTAATTATATATACTTTTAATATAATGATTAATGTTTTTTATCTTTTGTTTTACAGTTCAAGTTAGACGCTCGCTATAGTAACGAGGAGATCAATGTCGTACGGGATGAGTGGGCCGAATTTGTGAAGCCTTTGATTATAGATTAAATACTTAAGGTTACTAAACTTTTGTTATAATACATGAGTAACAAGTTTTATGATTATTGTTATCTTTTGCAAATGTTATTAGTTTATATTTAGTTTACGATATACATGGAATTTAAGTTTTAGAATCGATTTTATTAACAATTTTGGTATTGTGTGATTAGTTAATAGAATCGATTACTAATTTTATATAAGTTTTAAAAATATTATTTTAAGTTTTATATAAGTTAATTTTTTTTTTTTGTATTATTCTAAAATTTGATAATGCAGGTGGGGAAAATTGCATGAAAAATTTGCAATTTTCCCTTACTTATATTTGTGCTTCATTTTATAAGTGACGCAATAGGTAAAAAAAAAGTATTTTCGTAATAGATATGATATTTTTAAACCGACAGAATAAGTTTTTTATGATAGTTTTAAAATGCCATGAAACATTTAGCGTCATTTTTAAACCGACGCTTAAAATAAAATAGAAAAGTAAGTATTTAGCGTCGGTTTATAAATGTCGAAATTGTTTTTTTGCGTCGTTTTGAAAATGACGCTAATAAAAAACTATTTGCGACTACGGTATATACGTCGGTTTTATAAACCGACGTAAATTCTTTAAGTGACACTTAAAAATAGACGTGAATAGTGAATTTTGTAGTAGTGTTGGCACCATTCCAAATTGCCTTAAACTACTAGTGTTAATTTCCTGATTAACCAAAAGTAGTTGCCAAGGATATAGAATCTAGTATCCCAAGAGAGTAGACATATAGAGAGGAATTTCACATTATCAATGATTTTGTGATTAAGGAAGAGTAATAGTGGAGAAAATGTTGTGGTTAATTCAACCTTTCAGATCCTATTACGAGGAGTTTACTACTACTACACTTGTTTTGTATATCAAGGTGTTGAGATTATTTGAAACACACTTTTTGTTTTATATTAGTGCAAGTGGGAGTTTGTTGGGTTTTGTGCCCTAAATAAAACTCATTTCAATATAATCAGATTTACTTATTAATATAGATCAGAAATAACATTTAATGTTGCATGGTTCACATGATTTATTTCATGATTATATGTACATAATGTATAAATTCATCTGAAACCCTTTTCACATACTTGATCTTTTGTTTATTGTGCGATCGACACATTGGAAAGTAAACATGACTATGTGAATAAAGTTTCCTAGATTTATCAGACATAGGGTTTTACTGATATGATAATCTACAACAAGAGTTTACTTGCATTTGGAGAAGTGCTATGTTCTTTCCAGAGCATTGGTTAAAGTAAAGCTCAGGTTGGATGCATGGAGTATGCATCGGAAGGGACCGATATTGAACTTTGACTTAGATTTGATTAAACTTACCGTAAAATCTATTCAAGTCAATATCGCCTAGTTGATCCTAGATCAAATGATCTTAATCCTGTTATGATTAGGCTCAATCTTGAAAGGCTATTCGTGTTCTTTGATTTGTTAGTTAAGCCTACTTTTAGGTCAGGGTGATACGTACATTTTGGGAACACGGTAGTGCAATTGAGTGGGAGCGCTAGCATAAACATGGAATCTATAGCTTCTATCTGGCGAATAGTAAGCAAAGGATGATCTCCTTCGAGCTTGACCAAACGAACATAAATGGTGGAGTACTCATTTCACATAAGTTGAAATATCATTTATACGGGGTCAAGTGTTTTAAGGAATAAATACATTTTAGGGTGTAACGGTAATTTAATCCCTTTACAGTGTAAATCATTCATATAGAGGATCATTGATCACATTAGGATTATAACAATGGATAACTAATGATGTGTCTATATGGTGGAACATATAGAGCATTCTATATACTGAGAGTGCAATTCTAAGTTCTATGCGTGGCTTCAACGAAGAATTAATAAGTTAGTGAATTTTAGTGCTAAATTCTTGATCTACTTATTGGAAGCTCGGTTATATAGACCCATGGTCCCCCCACTAGTTGAGATAATATTGCTTGTAAGACTCATGTAATTGGTTTTGATTAATCAATTATAATTCTCAAATTAGACTATGTCTATTTGTGAATTTTTCACTAAGTAAGGGTGAAATTGTAAAGAAAGAGTTTTAGGGGCATATTTGTTAATTATGATACTTTGTATGGTTCAATTAATAAATATGATAAATGACAATATTATTTAATCATTATTTATAGTTATTAAATAGTTAGAATTGGCATTTAAATGGTTGAATTAGAAAATTGGCGTTTTTGAAAAAATCAGATGCAGAAAAGGTAAAACTGCAAAATTGCAAAAAGTGAGGCCCAAATCCACTAGTATAGGGCCTGCCACTTTTGTAGGAAATTTAAACTGATATTTTCATTATTTTAATGCCAAATAATTCAAACCTAACCCTAGTGGAATGCTATAAATAGATAGTGAAGGCTTCAGGAAAATTACACTTAAATTTTCTATTTTTCCTTCAGAGAAAAACCTGAGCCTTCTCTCTTCCTATCTTTGGCTGAACCCACTCTCTCTTTCTTCCCTCTCAAATTTTGAAATCCTTAGTGTATGAGTAGTGCCCACACACAGCAAGTGATACCTCAATCATAGTGAGGAAGATCGTGAAGAAAGATCATCAGCAAAGGAGGTTCAGCATCAAAGATTCAGAGAAAGAGATCCAGGTTCAGATATTGATAATGCTCTGCTACAGAAAGGAATCAAGGGCTAGATATCTGAACGGAAGGAGTCATATTATTCCGCTGCACCCAATGTAAGGTTTCCTAAACTTTCTATGTGTTTATTTCATCGTTTTAGAAAGTTCATATTTAGGGTGTTAATAAACATACTTGTGAGTAGATCTAAGATCCTGGTAAAATAATTTCCAACAAGAGCTAGGTCGCGACCCTTTTTCATGGTCGCAACTCTGGTCGCAACTTCGAGATTTGGTAGAAACTCGGTTTTTCGAGTTTTGCCTATAGTCGCGACCAGCTTAAAGGCTAGTCGCGACTAGGTATGGAAATCGCAGTTTTGACCTAATTTTGATTTTTCTCTCAATTGGAAGCACACCTCTCATCCCTATATAAGGAATACGACTCTGAAGGTCAACCTAAGTAGAAAAAGACCTAAAAAGTGGATGAAGGTTGAGAGGAAGCTATCTTGAAGACTCGGAGCGATATCACCTTCTAGTTTCTTTCTTTTACCCTTAATTCCTTCTTTTATGTTTAGTTTTGTTTCTGAATTAATCATGGATGTTTTTAAAGTTGTGATGAACTAAATTTCCCATTAAGGGAGGATGATGAATGTTGTTTAAGTTTATGCCTAGTTAATAAATAATTGCCATTCCTTCATCTTGTTTGTGAATACTATCTATATTTGTGTTTAATTCCATGTGCAAGATTGATCACCTTTTACATGTTTAATGATCTCAATTCGAAATCTAAAAAGTGAGAATTGAGAATGCTAAAATTGGATAGTCTAGGTTTCGATGTGAAACGAAAGTATTTGCATAGCCTTTGTGACAAATAGATTATTGCTTAATGCTGATTTTGTGTTGATTTAATTAAGAAGTTAATTAGAGAACATAAGATTTAGAACCTAAAAGATTTGAAAAGAGTTAGGTTAATTTATAATCTGTCATTCACATTAAGATAATGATAGTAATTAGGTATTAACATTGGTAACTTATCAACAGGATTCACCTCCCTAATCTCTCATCTTGATTAATCGTCGTTTATTTTCCTTTAAATTTTCTGAGTTATTTTCTTTAAAATTGCAAAATATTTGTTTTACCAAATAGAATCACAAGTATAGTTTAGTAGTACTTAATCCAATTCCCTGTGGTTCGACCTTACTTGCGTGAGATACTACTTGATTGCGTATACTTGCGTAGTAATCATAAAATTCGTAACAGTACTAAAAAAACTTTATGCATAGGTTAGGAAACACAATTTATAAATAATCTAATAATAGTAAAATTATTGTAGTCAGGGGCATATTTATAAAATCAATTGAGTAAATTATTATTATTATTATTATTATTATTATTATAATAATAATAATATTGTGAATTAAGATAAAAATGTTAAATGTTACTAAAATAATTTTATATAAATAATTGAAAATATTTATAAATCGCACACGAAGCACGGTTTGTTTCTTAATTTATATATATATATATATATATATTGAAGGTAATTATTAGGATATTTGCATGCCCCAAAAATTATTACTTGTACCCTCTAAATTTTCTTTCATATTAAAAAGACGAGTGATAATTACAATTTCTTATTATAGTCTCTTAATCAACCACCAAATACACGTGGAAATATATATATTTTTTATAACGATATTCGTTTACAATATAATTTCTATAAATTTTTAATTTTCTCTAAATATTTAATAGTGCCAAAAACAAATTTTAACACGTTTGGTAAATCATAATATCAAAAACTCTATTGTCGATACTTTAAATTATTCAATTTTTTAAAAAAATTTACAAGCTTGATATTATTTCTATAACGAACATTGCCATAAAAATGAATTTGAAAATAAAAATAAAAAAAATTCAAACATATGTTTTGAGGCCACAGCTTGACTAAGAGCCAGTTTGGCACAGCTATGCTGTGGGGAAAAGTAGCTGTAGCTGTGCTGTGGGAAAAAGTAGCTGTAGCAGAACTGTGGAAAAAAGCTGAGCTGAGTGTTTGGTAAATTATAATTTTTAAAGTGCTGTGAGTTGTTAAGATTCCATTATAATAATGATAATATTTTAATCTAGTTCATTATAATCACAAATATATATAAAAATATGTTATATAATTATATTTATTTTTTTTATATATTTTTAATTATTTTTTTCTATAGTATAAATTTATATGCATTTGATAAAAATAATTTTTAATATTTTTAAATTATATTTTTATCACTTGCAAAAGATAAAATTGTAGTTTATAAGAAACATAAATTGATATTGTTTGTTAATAATAAAAATATAAATATAAATTATTTTTTAAAATAAAATAAAAAATTAGAAATTTCAATATTATTTATTTTTAAATATTTTTTCATTTAAAAAAATATTTTTATTTTTTATAATATATAATAAATAATTAAATAAATTTTTAGTAAAAATAATTTATTATAGTCTTTTAATCAAAACAACTTCTTCTAAAAGTTGGGTTGTACCAGCTTTAGCTTTTAGCTGTAGCTTTTAGCTGTAGCTTTTCCATAAATTCTTCAATAAGCTGTTATTTAACGGCTTACCAAACACCTTTTTGTCACAACTTTTTTGAAAAGCAGCTTTTAGCTTTTCCAAAAGCTGTGCCAAACGGGCCCTAAGAGATTGAAATAGAAAATTAAGAGTAACACTTATCTATTAAAAATTTCCCCAACCTAAGTGCTAATATAAGATTTCTGTTAAAGATAATTTTATATTCCATCATATATATCTTTATATATTAAAAGTGCCTATTTAACGACAATTCTTGGTTTAACGATTTTTTTTTTAACGCCAAAAAAATAATTTTTATTTTTTTTTAAACGGGTTCTTTTAACGCCGTTAACTTTTTTCTTATAAAAATATATATAAAAAAAAACATTCATCTCAATCGTTTCAGACTTTTCACTCTTCTCGAAGAGACAACCATGGTTAAAACTTAAAACTGCCATATTGTATCAAAGGTTGATACTAATTTGATAACGAATGCAGGAGAGAGAAAGCTATTGTTGGATCTTAGTATCGCGAGGCCTAGAACTGCATGGGAAGTCTCGGATCGAAATGTTGCGATCGCGTTGCTAAATCGGGCCAAGACATTGTTGTTCGGATCGCCTGAGCATCACAAAGCTCTTGCGAATCAGTACTCGGAGTTCGGAAAGAGCGTGCTATCTAAGAATGGAACCAGTGCTTTGAACGAAGCCTTGAGGCTTATGAACGAGGCTCTGGATTTGTATGAGAAGGGACTGCACGCAGCGAGAACTCGGGAATGCATGCTCGAGCTTAAGGAATTGAAATTGAAGACTCTCCGATTCATCTCAGCAGTTCATCTGCAGATGGGTGAGTTTGAGAGTGTTATTAAGTGTGTGAAGGTGTTGAGAGAAGGTGACAATGAGGACCGTCATCCTAGCTTGCCTGTGCTTGCCTTGAAGGCGTGGTTGGGTTTGCGAAGGTTTGCTGAGGCAGAGAAAGAGCTGAGGGGAATGGTGGTGAATAAGGGGATTCCGGAGAGCGTTTGGGTATCTTCTGTGGAGGCTTACTTTCAGGCTGCGGGAACAGCTGGATTAGAGACGGCAAAGGAAGTGTTCTTGGGACTTTTCATCTCTAGATCTCGCCGACATCAAGATCCAGAGCCCGTCGATCGATTTCAGCGATGTTGATTGGAAATCCAAATTTTCAGTACCGGGAATATGAATGAGTTGAGGTTTTGATTGATTTCAATATTGAAGTTAAAACAAGCAATCAACGATCAATTTCAATGCTTGTGTCTCTCAACCCACATATTTCTCATCCAGGCATTGCAGAAAAAAAAAATTATGTAGGAAATTTTACTCAGCGTATATATTCATCCATTTCATTCACTATGTATATATATATGTTTATGTGTGCTTGTAAATTTTTCTAATTTAATTAGGCAGGGTATGGCCTACAAAACTACAGAAAATAATTTAGTTTTTTGTTAATTAAAGTGACCGAGGAGATCAATCAAAAGAAATTGATGAAATTGATGGTTTTAGCTTTCTTCCAAACTCTTCATTTTCAAAAATAAAGGGTATTCTGCAATTTCAGATTTTCCTGCTCATACATACATACTTATACCTGACTTTAGAGGAGAATATATAGCAGTAGCAATTGGTATATTTGCAGTGACATATACCTGACTTTTTTTTTGGTCATTCCGGGTGGTCATCAGATTGTTTATTAGGGTTAAATTTTTTATTTTTAGCCGATATTAACATAAACTGTCATATATAGTTGAGATTACTGGCAATCAACATTGATTTGGGCCTTTCCACACCTTTAATTATATATGGTGAAAATACTGTACTATTATTCAAGGTTAACATAAACTATCATATATGAGTGATATCCATCTTAATATTTTGACGAGTAAAATCAAGAAGAATATTATCTAAGTGCTAAAAGTATGGTATATAAACAATTTTGATTTGTTGTTTTCAGATTTATGATTGCATAAAAAATTACTTCTTTAAAGGTTACCGAACAGTATTATTATTTGCCACATTATAATATTATATTAATTTATTTTTGTGCAACTGATCACATTATCTAATGGAATGTTCCATTTAGATAGATTTTTCTGTTATTTTTTTTTTGTTTAAATATGAATTTGAATTAAAGTAATATACGTGTATATTAAATAAATATAAATATACATGTGTTTCCTATTTAAAAGTTATTTGAATGTTATTCAAATTATTGTTATTTTTTTTTTTTTAAGAAACTGGATATTTTTAGTTATGCTCATAAATATCATCATGAAATAAGGAAGCAGTTTTAATTTGAAAATCTTTTATACGCATTCTTTGTATCTAAGACTCTGAAACTTCTTATTCTTCTCTCGCTCTCTCTTTCTCCCTGTGCAAGTTAGTAATCCACACTTGGCCATCATTTTTCATCAACAAAGCTTTTATTTGAAGACCAAAGCTTGGTATATATACCAACATTTCAAATTATTATTTTCATCAATAAAGGGTATTCTGCAATTTCAGATTTTACTGCTCATACATACATACTTATCTTAATTTATTTTTTGTTACGTGGTTTTAGTATTTATCGAGTAGTGGTGAATTGTTGACTTCTGAAATGAAATTTTGCCCAAATACTAGCTTTGTCATTATAGGAATTTATTATTTAAGCTTCGTACTATCTTTTTAATGTAGATGGGTGCAAGAATGACCTTTGTGTGATTTTATTTACAGGGAAGAAGAAGGAAAGCCAAGTACATCACCAAGTCACAGGGTGTCAAGCATTTTCAAGTCAATTTACCTCTTTTCAGGTCAGTATATTATTCTCATATTCACTGATGTTGTGCCATGTCTTTTGAGCATTTATGTTGGAATTTGTATAAGTTATGTGTTCTTTGTATGAGTCATTTACGTTTTGGGTATCATTTGTGTTGGGTGGAGTTTGTTTTTATTCGATTTCACTATGTTATATTTGTTGTTTCAGATTTCTTAGTATAAAATATATATTCGATTTCACTATGTTATATTTGTTGTTTTTATTCATATTTTTCTCCCTTTTCGAACAGCCACTATAAACAATTTTGATTTGTTGTTTTCAGATTTATGATTGCATAAAAAATTACTTCTTTAAAGGTTACCGAACAGTATCATTATTTGCCACATTATAATACTATATTAATTTGTTTTTGTGCAACTGATCACATTATCTAATGGAATGTTCCATTTAGTTAGATTTTTCTGTTTTTTTTTTTTTGTTTAAATATGAATTTAAAATAAAATAATATACGTGTATATTAAATAAATATAAATATACATGTGTTTCCTATTTAAAAGTTATTTGAATGTTATTCAAATTATTGTTAATATTTTTTTTTTTTTAAGAAGCTGGATATTTTTAGTTATGCTCATAAATATCATCATGAATAAGAAACTGAATATTTTTAGTTATGCTCATAAATATACATAATAAAAATTCCAAATGAAATGCTTGTACCGTATGTTGACGACATCAGTTCCTTAAATATCTTGATAGAAGACGTTTTCCACAACATTCAGCAATATCCAGAAAATGTGTCTACCATGATGAACCGTGCAATACTGACACCAAAGAACAGCTTTGTCGATGAAATAAATTCGTTGTTAATTGGACGGTTCCCAGGAGAAGTCCACCTATATTATAGTAGGGATGAGACGGTAGATAATACTGAGCAATCGGTAATGGAGGACTTCTTGAACACTCTAACTCCGAATGGATTACCCCCACATGAATTAAAACTCAAAAAAAATTATCCCATAATGCTGCTTAGAAACATTAATCCTTCTGAAGGTTTATGCAATGGAACACGTTTAATATGTCGGGCATTCGACCAAAATGTCATAGATGCTGAAATTGCTGAGGGACACCATATCGGAAAAAAAGTGTTCATTCCAAGAATACCATTCCTGCCAAATGTGGATGAAAATAGTGGTTTTCCATTCAAACGAACGCAATTCCCGATCAGATTGAGTTTTGCAATGACTATAAATAAGTCCCAGGGACAAACATTGGATTACGTTGGGATCTATTTACCACAACCTGTTTTTTCACACGGTCAGTTATATGTAGCAATATCACGAGCAAAGATGTCATCAACAGTTAGAGTCCTGATCCGACCTGTGTCAACTTCGCAACAAGATAAGAACTCGACTAAAAACATCGTGTACACAGAGTTATTAGCATTATCTTGTTTAAGTTAATCTCTTCAAACAACATGCAAAGTGACCGAGTAATTAGCTATCCTAAACTCATGCATATCAATCTAAGTGCTTTTTTCATATGAATTATAATTGCTACCATATTAACATTATATTGCAGTAATAATTTATTACATTTGAAATGCTACTTATACACAATAATTTTTAATATTATTTAATTAACAATTAACGAAATATAATTATTAAATGTGCATTTCAGATGCCGACTCTACACCAATCAGTTGATGACATCACTCCAACCACAGTTGGATGGAAAATAAAAATGACAGTTCTACAAAAATTTCCACCACGAACAAGCATGAGTTCACCAGTCCGATATCAGAAGCTGTTTTTATCTGATCCAAAGGTAAATTTATTCCTCTTTTTTTCAATAATATTAGTTGCACATTGCTAGACAAGTTTTAATTTAAATAGTTATCTAATACAAAATCTAATTGCATGTCTTATATTGATAAACTTCACACAGGGGACGAGAGTAGATGCAGTAATTTTCGCTGAAGATATTGAAGCTTTGGAGGACACTTTGCATGAGTTACACACCTACCACATCAGTGATGCCCGTGTCAACAGAACCCCTGCCAGATACCTTAAAAATGGCACAAATTACCATTTTAGCTGGACACTGAACTAAAAAACACAAGTTGTTGAAGTCCAAGAAGAAGACAAACAAATTTCTAAGCCAGTCCATGAGTTCGTTTCGTTTAAGAACTTGTCATCTGACAAATACTCCAACACACCACAAGGTAACTTCGGATCCCAACAATATACCAACATGACAAATGATTTACGAAGTTTTAACTAACATCACATTCAATTTTTAGATATCATAGGAGTAAGTTTGTCAAAATAAACCCAACAAAAGTGGTGAACACAGTGTATGGACAGCGAACCATACAAGAAATTTATCTAATCGATGACAGGTATATATAATATAACATACAAATACATAATGATAATCTTCATTGGAGCACTCATAATAATTTCATATGGATTAAAAATTATGATACATAGCAAAACTAATAATTACCATTACTATTTTCAATTACAGTTGTAGCTTCCACCCGATATGTTTAACTCTGTGGGGTGCTTTGGTACAAGATATTAGTGAAAAATTGTCTGAAGTTACTGGAAACAACCCAATAATAATGGAAACAAAGATGATTGTTCAAACTAAGAGAGGTACTTATATACTAACTACCACCGTATATATTTCTATCAATTTCGTACATTTAAATATGCTGAAAATATTATTTTCCTACAGGACTGTCGTTGTCAAGCCGTGAATCAAGTACAATCGAAATCAATCCTGACAATTACGAAGCAACTACTCTTCATCAATGGTACAACTCTTAAACAAATTGATTTACCTTCATTAAATATCATTTTTTGATTAAATAATATTGATTGTTTATTACTTTAATAAGTAAGCTAACATTTAAATTACAATGTCAAGGGCTGAAAATAACAAAGCAGACATAAATAATATTACTATTCAAGCACCTACATCTCAGTATTCTCCAAATTCATCTGCTGCAAAACGAGAATATGTTAAGAACAACGAAGTTACCGATTTGGTAAAGCAATTAAAACCAACTCAGGTAAAAAGAAAATATATAGTACTACTTAATACTTTTAAATGTATAATATATATTGCTTAGTAATTACTAATTACTATCTTGATTTTTGTTTTTATTACTAACCAATTCAGACTTTATAATTAGTATAGTTATTTATTTGTTTTAGGTGTTTTAAGAGCTTAATAATATTGAATTAATTAAAAATCATTGATTTATTTTGTAATTAATATACACAAAAAATTAATTAAAAAACATTGATTTTTTTGTACTTAATATAATATTGAATTCTATTACATATGTAGTTTATTATTATTTTTTTTTTTTTTTGCAGAAAGCATATTATTGGATTGAAGCTGAAATCATATTAAAAAATATCAACCAAGATTTTTATTACATGTCGTGTGATTTTTGTAATAAGAAACTTATGTTCTAAAACGACAACGAAGAAACAGATTGTGAAAATCCAAAATGCAGAAAAAGATGTCTTCCTACACCACGGTAAGCACATTATAACTAAATTAATATTTGAACTTCTTGCATATTCATACTAACCGTTACATATTCTGTATAAATTATTAGTGCAAGGACATATGTACAACTCGACGATGGTACAGAGTTGCTAGATGCTGTGATGTTGCAGAAAACATATTCTCATGTACTGCAGTTCAATTAAGATCATATTCGGACGAGGGAACTATAAAAAAATAAATATGTAAAATTTATACATTTTCGTACATAGAAATACATTAAAACTTATAACTAATCATTTTTTTTTCTTCGGAAACATAAGTTGTTTGTCCAAAAAACTACAAAGCAATTATCAGCCAAAAAATGGAGAATTCAGTTGTACGTAGATGCAAACCGAACAATGAGTTCAAAGTACAATCAGTTCACCATTCAAGCAGTTGAACCAATGGAAGATTAGGCAGAAGTTACCTTTTTTTTTTTACAGTAATTTTATTTTATTTAGTGTTAAGACTTTTCTTGGTGCCGAGCTTCTTTCACTTTCTATTGACTTGTTATTTATGGATTTACATGGAGTATTGTATGCAAGTATTTCATATACCCAATTTTCTAGAAGTAAATAATAAGTATCATTTTATTATAATTTATATATACCTAATTATATTTTACCAACCAATTATAATAGCACAAATATTAATTTGCTAAAACAAATCATTCGTATAATCATACCTTCACATACAATCTAAATAAGAAGGGAAAAAAAAATTAAACTTTACCTAAAACTAACATTTACGTGCCTCGGCACGTAACTCCTACCTAGTATATATATATATTTATATTATCTCATGTTTGATGTTAATGCCATGGGTAATTTAAAATTAAAAAAATTCATTTTTTTGTCAACAATTAATAAATAAAAATTATTTATTACTTTGACTTTTGTCAAAACAAAAATTAACAGCCAACGGTAATTGATTTCAATCAATCTTTTACAACAATAAAATTATGTATAAGGAAATATTTTTTTTTTAGTGTTAGTGGTTTTTTAATAAAATTATGTTTGTAATACTTTTTATTATAAATGCAATTGTTTTATAAGATAAAAAATATAGTTTTATTTTACGTGCAATGAACGTATAATTAATTTTTTTTAATTCGGTTCAATAAGGTGATATTAAGTGCAATACATGTATGTTTAATTTTTTTTTAATTAGGTAATATTTTTTTTGTAATTTTTGAAATGGAGTTTGAGATTTTGATCTTTAATTTTTTTTTTAGCTATTGCTACATTGGTGTGTCATTTAAATATAATTATATATGTATTTTTTTAAAAAAAATTTAATTTTTTTTAATTAGGTAACGTATCTGATAATGCATATATTGTAATTTACTTATTCTTAACCAAAACTCACATAAACAAATTTGAGTGTGTCTATATATAGGTTGGATTCGTAAATTTGATATAAAGGTTTTTTATTTCGAAACTTTCCGAAAAATATGGTGTGGGCATTTAATTTAAAATATAAAATAAATAATAATAAAGTTAAAAATATGGTTAAAAATATTTATAATATTTTAAATTTAAATTTCTTTATATAAAATATTTACATAATTTTTCATTTTATGTTAATTCAAAGTTAAACCAATAAATTTAAAAATAAGATTAAAAATATTAATAATATTTTAGGTATTTTAAATTAAAATAAAAATTTATTTATATAAAATATCTATATAATTTTTATTCTTAAATATATATAATAATATTATAATATTAATAAAGAATATTCTGTTAAGTAATACAATATTCTATTAAAGTTAACGTAAAAATAAAAAAAAATATTGTTAAACCAAAAATTCTGTTACATAACTACACTTTATATAGAATAAATATGTTATCTTGATGTTAATGCCATGTGTAATTTGAAATTGAAAAATTCATTTTTATCAACAATTAATAAATAAAAATTATTTATTACTTTGACTTTTATCAAAACTAAAATTAACAACCAACGGTAATTGATTTCAATCAATCTTTTACAACAATAAATTTCTTTTACAATGATAAGAAAATATTTTTTAGTGTTAGTGGTTTTTTAATAAAATTATGTTTGTAATAATTTTATCATAAATGCAATTGCTTTGTAAGATAAAAAAGGGTAAATACCATTTTGGACCCTGTGTTTTGCAAAAATTACAGATTGGACCCTCTGTTTTGTTAAATGATAAAATGGACTCTGTATTTTCTAAAATGGTAAAAATAGGACACTGAGCTTAATTTTTGACAATTTTTTTTTTTAATACAACCAACTTGAAGAAAATTCCTAATATGAACAGATACAAAAAATGTAAACAGTTTTGTCATAGCACTTTTAGATCGGATTATAATTAAACTTTAAAAATTAATTCAAGGTCCTATTTGTACTATTTTAGAAAATACATGGTCCATTTTGTCATTTAACAAAACATAGGGTCCAATTAGTAACTTTTGCAAAACACAGGGTCCAAAATGGTATTTACCCGATAAAAAATATAGTTTTATTTTTTTAATATATATTTTTAAATTTTACATTAAGGGTCAGTTTGACACAACTGTACTGTGGGAAAAAAAATTGTAGTTAAGGGGATAAGTTGAGGAATACCTCTTTTTTGTATCAATTAATCAAAAATACCCTCATATTATATTTCATTAAAATCTACCCATTTTTATGAGTGGATTTCCTAATATACCACTGCCCTACACTTAAGTGTAGCACATGATTTATATTAATCTAAGGGATATAATGGGGACATCATTTATAAGAGTGGGTATATTTTAAAGAATATGAAAATTGAAGGTAAAAATGAAAACAAATAAAGTAAAGTAGGTATACAATGTAATTTCCACGTAGTTAAGGGTGATCATCATCAGGGGCGGAGCCAGAACGAAATACTTAGGGGGGCCAATTATTTAAAATTTATATTTTGAAGAAAATATTTTTATAGAATTGCACATCACAAAAATTATTAATAAGGACATGTTTGGATATAATTGTATAATTACTATGATATTAATTTCATAAATAAACGGTCTAATAATTATATTATATTTTAAAATAAATTGTATATTTATATGTAAAAATATAATTACATATCAATTTTTATTGTATTGTTTAGTAAAATAATTAGTAATTATATATATAAAAAAATTATATTATATAATAATTAATATTTAACACATAATCTCTAAAAAAAAAAGCATTTAACACAAATTTTTTTTAGTAATTATAATAAATTTTATAAATATTTTTCAATATATTGTACATTAGTAATTAATTAGTCAAAACTCTTTTTCCTTCCAAAAATATTCATGCAAAGTGTTAGAGGTATAATATATTTTATTTTCTTTTTCTAGATAAAAAGATTTTGTTTTTTTTTTTTGTTTTCATTTCGGTAAGGAGAGATCAAAAAGATTATTTTGTGTAGCCATAATAGAGATTACAAAATAATAATTTCCATAAAAGAAAAAAAATTCTATTGGATATGGAATACAAAAGTACTACATGTAATTTGAGTAACCTGTTTTCTATTTACTAAATTACAATTTTCAATCATATATCTCCAAAAAAGAATCACAATAAGAGTATCTTTAAAGTTTTTTTAACAAATTAATAATATCATCAAAATACATAAATATTTGTTGAAAAATTGAGGGGGGACCATGGTCACCCCAACCCAAAGAGTACCTCCGCCCCTGATCATCATTCAGTCCAATCCAATTGAATCGAACCGCTCTAATCTAATCCAATTATAAAAAGTTAGATATCCAATTACAATTGGATTGGATTGGATGCTAAAAGTTAGATTCTAATTGGATTGAATCGGTTATTGGATGTCAATCTCAAATTCAATTAAAAACCGATCCAATCCAATTGCATTTATATATGTTAAAAAATTATTTATATAATAAAAAATATTGAAAAATATAATATATATTTATTATATTTTTTTGTATGTTGAATTTGTAACACTTGGCTGTTTTGTATATTATTTTCATGATGTTTTATTTTATTTTATTACTAAAAAATGTTATTGTTTTAATTATTTAAAATTTTTGGCTACATTACACTTGTAACTTTAGTATGTTTATGAAGTATTAAACCTAAATAAAATACATATTTTTCTTCATATTATTTAGGTGTCATTGGATATCTAATTAAAAAATTGATCAAATCTAATTACTAATTGGATTAGATTGGATTGGATTTTGAGGTCTAATTAAATTGGATCAGATGAGGAAAAATATTAGATTGGCTCGGATGCCCACCCTTAGTTGTAGTTGTGCTGTTAGAAAAAACAACTATAGCAGAACTGTAAAAAAAAAGCTGAGCATAGTGTTTAGTAAATTAAAAATTTTAAAGTGTTGTGAGTGATTAAGATTCTATTATAATGATAATGATAATGTTATAGGACTCTTCTACTGTGGGGATTTAAAAAATACACTATCTATAGGGATTTAAAAATAAATTGAGTTTTATTATATTTTGTGGATATAAAGGGAGTTCATGACCACTAAAATATGATGTATTGTAGGATATTGGAACTGATTTTTAACATGAGTCCCACTCATTTAATATTATATTTGATTGATGTAAAAAAAACACTCATTTTTTTTTTATAAAAATTACACAATAAATTAAAACAGTTATTTTTTTAGATTGATTAAAAAACTATTTTGACATTTTATTACACTTATGCCATTTTAACTAATCACTTCTATTTTTTTTAGTTGCTAAAACTAAATTAGTTATAAATAATTATATATTCATTTTAAAAATATCACATTTTTATTTTTTTAAGTCACAGTTTTAAACTTTTTTATAATTATATTTTCAATTATATTACATTAATAAAAATTAATTTTTTTCGTTTTTCAGTACAAATTTTTAATGAGTCACAACATACAATAATTTGAAAAACAAATTTCTAATCGTCTTGAAACATCCCACTAAATAAATATATTGATAATTATTATTAAATATTAATATTTAATGATATTACTTTATTACTATTTAATTATAATTTAAATTATCATATATCTAAATGTAATGTTAAAAGGACGAATAGTTTTGTTTTATTTTTAAAATATTAGATTATTTATTTTTAACATTTGACTTAGTAGACAAATTCATCAAAGAGAATTAATTAGTAGTATGACTTTTGTTTGGTCCTATTATCTGTTTGAGTAGGTATATTATAGGATTTTTCACAAAAATACTAGAATTTGGGCAAAAATTTAGAATTTACTGTCACACGGAATTTTTTTACAAAAATACTGTCTTTTTATAAAATAACAAAACTGAACAATTAAAATAACAGTGGAACAACTAAAAAACAACGTAGAACAACATTAAAAACTTAACACAGTACACAGTATAAAATTTACATAGTATTTTTGAAAAAAAATACAACATTTTCGAAAAAAATTCCACCCCACAGTAAAAACGTTAGAAATTTTAGTATGTGGTGTAAAAACCCCTATATTATAGTATTTATATATACATTTATATGTATAGAATTATTATAATTGTATATATATATAGTATATTAACCATGTTTGATGTGTGTATTCTATTAAATTTTTTTAAGAGAATTTATAATAATTTATGTATTATACGGTGGTGATTTTTTAAAACTGTAAAAAATGCGACCTTTAAACATAAATATAAAGTTATTTATAAATTAGTGAAGTGATTTAGTTAATGACATAAGGGGGCGTTTGGTACGAGGTGTTTAAAATAATTTGATTATAGGGAATATTATGAAGGAGAATATAATTATAGGAAAATGTGTAAACTGTGTTTGGTTGTGTAGGGTAATATGTAATCATATTCCTGTTAATTAAATTAAGTTGTTTGGTTGAGTACAGAAATCTTATATATTATTTGAAAAAATAAAAATAAAAATATTTTTTATATATTTATTTAATATTAATTATATATAAAAATAAAATAATTATTTATTAAAGAAATTTATTTATTAATTAGTTAATATTAAATTGGGGAATTACCCATATACTGTTTTTTTTAACTTTTTTTCAAATTTACAGTTTGGATTTCTAAAGTGGTTGCAGCGCTAGTTGCAATATGGGTTTTATACGATTTTTTATTGCAATTTAAGTCGCAGCGTTAGTTGCAATAGAAGTTTCTATGTAGAATTTCGTAAAAATGCAAAAACCCATATTAAATTTATTGTATTTTTTATTAATTAAAATGAATATTTCTATATATTTTATCACTATATTATTTATTTTTGTTTGCTATGTCATTTATGTACACCATCCGCATAAAATTTATGTATAATGAATATACATATATTATTGCTAATAATATAAAAATAACTCAGTTAAAAAAATCGATTTCACAAACTAAATATATACCGTAATATTTTATTTATAATAAATGATAATATTATTGGTATTTAAATTTATTTATTAATTCAAAAATTCTATTCAAATTAATATAATAGAAGGTAATGATTCAATCCTACCCTTTTTTAAAGTATTAACATTACCCTCCTCAAGGGTAGTTATAATACTAAGGGAATAACATTCCAAGGCTAAAGACTCAAAACAAACAAGGTAATGTTTCACATTACCATTCTCTTATTAGCATTAACCCATTCCAAACACCCCCTAAGTGTAATAAAATGATAATATTATGACTAAATATTAAGTAAAAATAGACATCATTTAATAATTAACACTTGTTCTAAAAATAAAGAGAGAATGCAAAAAAAAGTGTAAAAGAGAATATCCTTAGCACTACTCATTGAATTAATTTTTTAAAAAAGACAAAAGATTTTAATCAATCTTAGTTTAAATATGTTGTATTCAAGACCACAGTATTACAGTGCAATTGCCCAATTATAACAAATTATTAAATGCCCTACAAAAGGGGTATTTCTTAAATTCTCCACCTTAGAAAAATCCTAATGTTATAATCTAGTTTATTATAATCACAAATATATATAAACTTATGTTATATAAAATTTTATTTTTTTTTCTATATATATTTATTATTTTCTCCCAAAAATATAAATTTATATGCATTTGCTAAAAATAAATTATAGTATTTTCAAATTATATTTTTATCACATGTAAAAAAAAAATTAAAAATTCTAACTTGGTGTAGAATGTTAATGTTAAAAATATAAAATATAAAATATTTTTAAGAAAAAATAAAAAAAATATTTAAATATTATTTATTTTATTAAAATTTATTTATTTTGAATATTTTTTTTTAAGATATAATAAATAAGTAAACGTATTTTTAGTACAAATAAATTTATTATAGAGTCTTTTAATCAAAATATATTTTTTTGAAAAAAAATTGGGTTATATCAGATTTAGCTCATTCATAAATTTTTCAATAAATTATTTTTGAATTGTTTACAAAATATTTTTGTCCACAATTTTTTTTTTAAAGTAGAAATTACATGAATTATGAAAAAATTTGAGGATTTAATTTTTTATGACATAATTAAATAATATTAATGGGGGAGAACTTTTTGTTTTGTTTATATTTTTATAATTTTTTGTATGCCATAGTTTTCTAAAAAAAAATTAGAATGTCATTCTTTAAGTTTTTAATTTTATTTTCCTCCGTGTTTATTATTCTAAATAAAATTAAAAAAACAACCCCATTGTTTCATCAGCAGATGGAGTCGGTCGGTGGTTTAGGTCTTCAGACTCCATTAAAATCCAATTCACTTTCCCCTCAAAAACCCCACAACCTCAGTTTCGATAAAGGAAGAATTAGAAATTGAAGAAGAAGAAGACCCTACTATTATATTAGATGTATGTATAGGAAATTAGTTATCACTAGCTCTCCATTTCACACGGGTTGTTTTTTATTTTCAGGCCACAACCCATCTATTCCTCAAATACAGGGGTGTTCCTTGTTTTGTCTTAAGTACTATATACACAAAATGTGTCTCTTTATTGTGTGTTTAAATTTTTCGGTTGAGTTACCAAAGAAGTAGAGAGAAAGTTTTGGTGCATTTGAAAGTGTTAAGGCATCAAGTGATATTTATTCTCCTATATTAGGAAAGGAAAGGTGGTTGAAGTCAATGAGGAGCTCAACACCTCACCTGGTTTGGTGAGTAGAAACTCCTTTCGTTGTTATTATTATTATAATTATTGGTTGCCACATTGTTGCTTTGAGAATTTAAACACAATTTTTATCTCTTCTGTATTAATTGTCTCCTCCTATTCACCCGAATTATCTCAATGTCTTCTTTCTGCTTCTGTGTGAAGCTTTTCTCTTTGTTTTGTCCCGACCAAGAGTAAGAATGCATATGGTCTGTTGGAAAATAAAAAGAACTTTGGAAAGAATACTTGAACGGAAGAAGTTATATTTTATATCTCAACTTGTGTGATTTGTGACTTGGTATAAAATGATGGGATTATATTTCTATTTATAGGACTCTATGAACTAATCTAGAAACATTATTAAATGGCTAGCTTCTACATTGTTCTACATAGTTTCCTCTACTAACACAAGTGAAAGATAATTCTAAAAAATTCAAGTATACTCATACAAACAAAAAAACTCTAGACACTTTAGTAATTATAAGAATAGTCTAGAAACTTTAGTAGCAACAAGAAAATTCTAGAAATTAACTATATTAAATCAAGTTTAATATTTCAACACCCTTTTTAAACTTGATTTGTGACTCCAATAATACTTCGTAGTTTGATGAATGTTTCTCTCTTGAGTGGCTTTGTAAAAATGTCTACTGCTTGATCTTGAAATTTGACATATTCTACTCTTACTACTTTTTTTTCCAATACATTCTCTTATGTAATGATAGCGGGTGTCGATGTGTTTGCTTCTTTCGTGAAAGACTGGATTCTTTGCTAATGCAATTGTTGATTTGCTATCAACACGAATCTTAGCTAGCTCCTCTTGTGGCACGTTCAAATCCTTCAACAACTTTCTTAGCCAAATAGCATGACAAACGTATGAAGTTGCAGCAACGTATTCGGCTTCACAAGTCGATAGTGTAACGATTGGTTGCTTTTTTTGACATCCAAGTAAATGGTGTGTTTCCCATGAAGAACACAAATCCAGTAGTGCTCTTTCTATTGTCCAAGTCTCCACTCCAACCGCTATCACTATATCCAACTATCTCATAATTATTAGAAGATGAATAAAATAGCTCATAATTGGTCGTACCTTTGATGTACCGAAGTACTCTCTTCACTATTTTCAAATGAGTTATTGTTGGAGCTTCCATAAAGTGGCTAACGATTACAACAACATCGAGAATATCCGGCCTTGTACAAATTAGGTAGCGCAAACTTCCAACAAGGCTTTTAAAAAGTGTTGGATCCACTTTTCTTCCTTCGTCATGCTTTGACAATTTTGTTCCACATTCTAATGGTGTGCTAACTAGATTAGAATCATCCATCTTGAACTTCTTAAGTACTTCCTTAGCATAGCCTTCTTGAGTGATGAAAATGCCTTCGTCTTCTTGCTTCACCTCAATACCGAGGTAATAAGACATGAGCCCAATATCTATCATCTTGAACTCTTTTGCCAAATCTTTCTTTAACTGCTCAAACATACTTAAATTGCTTCCAGTGAAGTGTTGGGTTTTATGCCCTAAATAAAACTCATTTCATATAATCAGATTTACTTATTAATAAAGATCAGAAATAACATTTTATGTTGCATGGTTCACATGATTTATTTCATGATTATAGGTATATAATGTATGAATTCTTTTTAAGTCCAGAACATATGAGTTGGTTAAAGATTATAGTATTATCAACACAGTGGAATATAATCTTAATTATATGTTCAAAAGTTTATTCCCTGATTTGTCAGAACACTGGATTTAGACTGACATGGTATAATCAGCGATAGGTATTCTTACACCTTGAAAAAGTGTTATGTCCTTTCCAGGACATTGGCAAAATTTACCAGTATCGGATGTATGGAGTATACATCGGAAGGGACCGATATTGAACTTTGATTAGATATATTAAAATTTACCGTAATATCTATTCAATTTAATATCACCTGTTGATCCTATAAGAATATTTTATTTAAGGAAATATATTTCTATTTAAAGAAATTAATTTCTATTTAAGGAAATAAATAAATAATTGATTTTCTGATAAATGAATATTTTATATTCATTGAATCTGGACAAAATCAATTATGTAATATTCTATATATGGTCAGATTTCTATATTTATTATCTGATTTGATTTCCTGAATTATTTGTCAAAATATTCTGACAATTAATGTGGCGCAGATACTGATGGAGTATCTCACCTATAAATATAGGGTCTCGGTCCCCGAGCTCCTCACTCATTCTGTTCATAACAGCAAATTCCATCTAAAGAGAATTGAGAGAGCGAGGAAGCCCGATTACCCATGGTAGTCAATTTCCTTTGCAGATCAAAGCTTATGCGGGTTTGAAGCTCAAGATTCAATGGCTGGAGGTATTTCGATCCTTATTCATAGTGTATATATGTTTGATTAATTCCGCACTTTATACTTAAACATATATATTTCAGTTTATACATATAAATGTCTAACAGTTGGTATCAGAGCGGATTATATATCTCTGCCTTGATTTAGTTTGAGTTTAATATATATATACGTATATACGGTGTTCATATATATATTATATATTCGTTTTCGGGTTCGTATATACATTCATATTATATATATACATTTTCATACGTATATACTTATATACATTCAGTTTATATATATATTCATATACATTCTGTTTATATATACATTCAGTTTATATATATATTCATATACTGTTTATATATATATATAGATATTTTCTTCATTTCATTAGATATTGTATATATATATGTTCATATATTCATTATATCATATTGTTTATATACCTAAATGCTATATATAAATATATACATATATACATTTCATGATTATATATATATACATACGGTACATTATTTTATTTTCTGTATATATATATATGTATATGTGTTTATATATACATTATACATTCTGAATCAATACATTCATATATTAATATAGATTGTTCTAAAGCATGAAAACTCATTTTGAAAAAACAAAGAAAGCTCAAAAAAAAAAAAAAATTCGGACCGAAAATTTTTGGTGATTTTAAAGTCTTTGTTTTACGTGTTTTCGATGCATGAAATCTATATGAATGTCTTAATTTTTGCATTTAGATTCATTTGGAAAAAAAAAATTAGAGTTTTTGGTCCGTTGGTTGTTTTATTTCATTTTTCTTTTTTCGGTGTTTATTTCGAATTCTATATACATCACTATATTCATATAGTATTATAGATCAATCTAAACATGTGAAAAATCATTGAAATTTGAAAATTAATTTTTTAAGAACTCATACGGACTAGAAATTTTTTATTAAAATTAAAGTCCAATTTTTACGTGTTTTAATTGCCTAAAACCGACATGAATCTCTTTATTTATGCGTGGAGATTCAAATGGGAGTGATTCCATGAATTTTTATCGTCGGAATTCGTTTTCCTGTTCGGGATTGGGTCGGGGCAGTTTTTTTTTCAAAAAAAAAAAAAGAAAAGGAAAATTCCAAATTTTTATTTATTTGGAATATTAATTATTTTCCTATTTTGTGTTAATTTAGTCAATAAATTACATTCATTCAATTTCCATTTTTAATTTAATACATATATTTAGAATTAATATGTTATTTAGTATAAATTGAAAATAGAAATTTGTTTTAAATTGGTAATTAATTACATGATTTATTTAGGCATGTAATAATTGTGCGTTTAATTATTCATTACCAAATTTATGTAATTTATTGTTTAAATTAATAAAAGTTGAAAAAAAAAATCTGCCATTAAGTATATTCTTTAATTTTGTATTTAATTCATTTCATATAATTAATTGTACTAATTTGTATATTTACCTTATTTATACAAATTAATTATTAGTGCAAATATTTAAGATATTATATGGTCATAAATGCATAATTAATTATATATTATGGAATTAAGCATTTAATTTATTATCATACAATAATGGTATTAATTTGTATTTATTTGGCAAACTTATTTTTAATACAATTAATTTTGATTTGTATGATTTAAATGCTATACATAAATTCCTTTTATAGTGCTAGATATATTTAGAAATATTCAAACATTAAGATAGGTTGAATATTTTATATAGCACATTAAGTTTCATAAAACTTCATAAAATTATTCATAAAACTTCCTAAAATGAATAAAATATGAATAAAATGTAAGTAATTTTTTGGTTTGACATAAGAAAACATGAACTTGGGACAAATGCTCATATCTAGAACGGTTTTTAATGATCTTCGGACGACCACACTAGGAGCACTAATCTCAGTGATTGTCTATTATGTTAATAACGAAATTACTTTTAGGTAGAGCCCAATACCTAATGTCAAAGTGAAAATATAATTTTATATAATTAGGGAGTAGCCACAGCATCCTTATTTGTATAAAATTATATATTAATTAAAATTCACCTTAATAGACATAAATTGTAATTAATTATATAGGTATAATAATTTTACCCCATAGGGATTTTATTATATTTGTATAATTAATTAGGATAATATGTTAAATTAAATTCTCTTAATTTACCCCACAGAGAGTTATGGGGATTTAATTTAATAGTGTTATCACAAATTTAATTAAAGATAGATAATAAACCTTCATTTTCCTAAACTAATTGTTTAATTAAATCTATCATAAGGTTCATCTAATTTTATTAAATTTAAAATTTAGCCCACAGGCAATTTTGAATTTAGTAAAATTTTAATCTTCAGTTTATACTTTGGTGTCTAGTGAACCACATAATTTTAAATAATTAGGGAGTAGCCACAGCATCCTTAATTATATAAAATTATATATATTAAGTGGATTAAGATCACATAATGGACATGAATTATGTGAACATAATAATCTTACCCTACATGGATTTTATTATATTTACATAATTAATATGTTAAATTAAATTCTCTTAATTTATCCCACAGGAAATTATGTAGATTTAATTTAATAATTTTATCATAAAGTATAAAATTTTGAAACATTTATAAATAATTAAGTGTTTCATACCTTTTATTGAGATAGAAATATTAAACTTTAAGTTTTTCATAAATTGTGTAAATCTATCATAATCTACATCTAAATCTAATCTTATTAAATTAAAAATTTAGCCCACAGGCAATTTTTGTTTAATAAGATTTCATATGTAAGCATGTTTATTCATTGGTAAAAACATGATTCATTTAAACCTCAAAACTATATATGTAATTTTATTACATCACTATTCATAAATTTCTTCCATACCAGTAGAAATTTCCAAAAATTTATTCTGATAACTTAATCTAAAATGTACAATTTTTACTGTATAATTAAGAAAAATAAATCACACTTTATTATCACCAATAAATTTTAATTTATTGTGTATGAATTCATTCTAATATAGTTAATGTGATTATTAACACATAGTGGATTATTTTAGATTGTTATTCCACATTCATAATTTCTTGCAAGGTTTACAAATAAACCTAAGAAAGTCGAGAATCGTGAGCAAATCTTATCCACAGACAAGATAAGTTCTCACATTTAGAAGTTTAAGGAACAAGCAATATAGTAGTGGCTTTGTTTTAAAATTGGCAAAGACCTTTATGTTCCAAGATTCTATTGAAACTTGATTTAGACACATTTAGAGGTCTTTACTACAAATGATGTCACTCATAAAGATATTGTGACAGTCAGTAGTCCCGTGATCCGTAAAGGGAAACACCGGGTAAGCTGTGCAATCCCACACCGCCTGGGGAAGGTCAAGTGGGATGATTCTGAGACTGTGTAGGTATGGGACTACACAGTTAAAGAGAGCTTAAATGGATTGATTGGTACTACCTATATCAACAAGGTGCATCTTGTTTTTCGGTAGCCCATCACGAAAGAACTCCACAGTTAAGCGTGCTTGGCCTGGAGTAATTTAAGGATGGGTGACCTCCTGGGAAGTTTTCCCAGGAAGCGTGCGAGTGAGGACAAAGCACGCTGGAAACACTCGTGTTGGTCTGTAGGGCTAGTCATCAATCCAGGAAGCAGCCAGAGTGGCGTACTTGTGTATAAGAGCCATTCATTCCGTGGGTGTAAGGACCCAATGGAGGCTTGAAGCGGGGACGTTACAAATGGTATCAGAGCCTTGACCCAGCCAGAAGTGTGGTCGACGAGGACGTCGGACCCCGTAAGGGGGGGTGATTGTGACAGTCAGTAGTCCCGTGATCCGTAAGGGGAAACACCGGGTAAGCTGTGCAATCCCACACCGCCTGGGGAAGGTCAAGTGGGATGATTCTGAGACTGTGTAGGTATGGGACTACACAGTTAAAGAGAGCTTAAATGGATTGATTGGTACTACCTATATCAACAAGGTGCATCTTGTTTTTCGGTAGCCCATCACGAAAGAACTCCACAGTTAAGCGTGCTTGGCCTGGAGTAATTTAAGGATGGGTGACCTCCTGGGAAGTTTTCCCAGGAAGCGTGCGAGTGAGGACAAAGCACGCTGGAAACACTCGTGTTGGTCTGTAGGGCTAGTCATCAATCCAGGAAGCAGCCAGAGTGGCGTACTTGTGTATAAGAGCCATTCATTCCGTGGGTGTAAGGACCCAATGGAGGCTTGAAGCGGGGACGTTACAGATATGCAAGTTCAATCTGACAATAAGAAATGTGTTATTAATAAGAATTCTTCTACATTATAGCACCAAAAATTATGGAACATATCTCCATAAATAGAATAAATGTTAGTAAATGGTGGGGATATTCATTACACTTGATTTCATTACACTTGATTTTACTAACTTTATTTAGAACTTGTGTGAATTTCATTAAAAATATGTATTCCAACAAGTCAAAATCGGTGCATACTAGAATTCTATCATATTAGAAATCATACAAGTCAATTAATTTTGAAGACATGGACTCAAATTTTGCATCTCTTTTTTAACGATTACTCACATAAATAATTTTTCTACAAAAGTATAGAGTTATATGTTTCAAAGACATTTAAATCTTAAGTAGAGAAATGGTGCATTTTGCATATTAAGATAGTGAGATCAAAAATAAAATGGAGAATACTACATTAAAATTCGTGAGTATGGATAAACTCCCAGTCTATTTGCAAAGTTTCTTTAAAAGCATGGGTTCATTGCCCGATACATATACTTGGTACACCCAAATTATAGTGTGTGACAGATTTAAGAAACTAAGTATTTTTTGGACATGGGGTGGAGCCTACATAGCAAACTCCAATCTTTCCTAAATCTTTGTCTATTGATACTCTTCAATGGGGTGTACATATCGAATCGTGTTCTAACCAAAGTTGTTTCTCAAACATATTTTGAGTTGTGATAAGGTTGAAAACCGACTTGATGACATGTACACATTTTATAAATACCCATATATAGTTAGAGTACAATTGTCAAAGAAAAGATCTGGGTCCTAAACCATAAATGAGCATATTTCATTTGAAAAGCTATAAGGTTTAAGGGTTACATATTTTATTATCCATCTCACAACACTAGAACTGTGGAATTAAGAATTGACTTGATCAGTGGGAGTGATCAATCTAGGAACCTAGTTTCTGAGAAAAATCATTCATATTTTCTCAAACTTCCACCTCAAGTATTAGATTAATTATGATTTAGTACAACAACCCTTAAGGTTAATGGTTATTGAGAATTCATAACTAATCATTAATAGTCTACAAGTCATTGATAAAATTCTAATAAGTTATGTTATTTAGTAATTGCTTATAATTTCTAAAATAACATGCATATTGAACCATTTGCTCTTTTAAGAGTTTGTTGGTCCATCCTTAAGATGACTTATTAGAACAATAAGATCAATGTTTTCTAGTGATTACATTTTGTACAATAAGAGTTCAACTACAATATTAATTTGAGACACAAATTAAATTATAGAATGATAAAGAATTGAAGTTGTAGTACAACATGCCATGAATGAAGAAATGAATATCTTAAAGAGCAATAAAGTTTATCTTTAGTAAAGTTGCCTAATGGGGTGGAGAACATTAATTAAGCATAAGTTTTTTCACCAATAATATTCATTAGGCAACATTGAGAAACATAAAGATATAAAAGAATATTCATTGCTAAGAAGTTCATTTTGAAATAAGAATCAGTAATAAATGAGATTTACATTCTCACTTGTTTTTATAAAAGATTCTATTATAGACCTTGGCATTTGTTGCTTGTTTTAATTCATTAATCAATTCCAAAACAGTGAACTAGAGGAGAAGGTATACAGATTTCCATAAAGATTTTCCTCTAATAAGTGGTGAACATATGCAAGCTTAAAGTGTCTACCTGTAGATTAAAACAAACATCTCACAAATTGGTATTATATCATCTTTTCCTTTAGGTTTGAAAAAAGAATTATGGAAATAATTATATACCAGAAGGTTAGTGGGAGTAATATTTATTTTATACGTAGACAATATGTTACTTGCAAATGATGATAAAAGTTTTCTATATAAGTTGAAATAATTCATATCTCAAATTATTATTTTGAGATAAGGAATATAAATAATATATATAATTTTAATTAATTAGAGAGTAGCCACAGCATCTCTGATTAAATAAAATTATATATTATTCATCTGATATAACTTTTATCTTTAAGTGTGATAAATTCAACTCGAACCAGCATCTGAAAAATGATCTGGAGTGAGAATAAATTAAGAACATTCATTTGCTTCTATTTTAGAAGCCTAATGTATGCCTAAGAGTCTGAATAAGACTTTGCATTACATTTGTTTCAGGATCGGTAAGTAGTATCAGAATAACTAAAGTTAAGACCACTTTATTCTTCATACAAAGTGATGAGGTGTCTTTAAGATACTAAAAATTATAATCATACATATTTGTTAAGATGAATTGACCATCTAGAAGTATAGTTAACCAATTAGATTCTTCCACACTTCACTGGTTATATTAATTCACGTAAGTCAATATTTTATTACAACCTTAAGATTACCAATAAGTTATATTGTGGAGAATCTTGATTGTTATTTCCACTATAGAAGTCACATTCATTTATTGTTTTGAGGATACATCTCGTATGATGTATTATAGAGTTTCATAGTAGGCCTAGAGTTCAGAATTACAGTTTCATTAGGCCATTAAGAAAATTTTGCGATAAATTCAGCTACAATATTTATGGCTAATAACTATAAAGTACTGGTCGAAGCTAGCATATCGACATTAAGTATTTAGCCATAAAAAGGCGTGATAAGTGGTCATTAATCACGCAAACTGAATTGGGTAATCGCATATCCTTGACTAAAGGCATGCCGTAACAAAAATTCAAGGATCATAAAGTAAATGTGGGATTCAGTTAACCCATATGCAGTTTTTTATTTGTACAACCAAAAATTATTCAATGAAACTCTAATTTCGATATTTTCTCATATTTATGTGCACCTTAATTTCATCTGAGAAAATTATCGTAAGAGGACCTGAATAAACATAAGGGTTAGGGTTTATTCGCTTAAGTACATTGCCACATAAAGTACATTGTTATATAATAAATATATCGTAATACATGGAAGATAATACTCGACTTATAATGAGGACATGTCGCTATGATTCGTATGTTTATTATATAATGGGGAACGTTTGGGTTTGAATGTTTTAGTCTAAATGCTAACCAAGTTGGAGAATATAAGAATATTTTATTTAAGGAAATATATTTCTATTTAAAGAAATTAATTTCTATTTAAGGAAATAAATAAATAATTGATTTTCTGATAAATGAATATTTTATATTCATTGAATTTGGACAAAATCAATTATGTAATATTCTATATATGGTCAGATTTCTATATTTATTATCTGATTTGATTTCCTGAATTAATTGTCAAGATATTCTGACAATTAATGTGGCGCAGATACTGATGGAGTATCTCACCTATAAATATAGGGTCTCGGTCCCCGAGCTCCTCACTCATTCTGTTCATAACAGCAAATTCCATCTGAAGAGAATTGAGAGAGCGAGGAAGCCCGATTACCCATGGTAGTCAATTTCCTTTGCAGATCAAAGCTTATGTGGGTTTGAAGCTCAAGATTCAATGGCTGGAGGTATTTCGATCCTTATTCATAGTGTATATATGTTTGATTAATTCCGCACTTTATACTTAAACATATATATTTCAGTTTATACATATAAATGTCTAACAGATCCTAGATCAAATGATCTTAATCCTGATATGGTTAGGTTCAATCTCAAGAGTGTTATTCGTGTTCTTTGATTTGTTAAGTTAAGCCTACTTTTGGGTAAGGGTGATACTTACATTTTGGGAACACGGTAGTGCAATTGAGTGGGAGCGCTAACATAAATATGGAATCTATAGCTTCTATCTGGCAAATAGAAGTAAAGGATGATTTCCTTCGAGCTTAACCAAATGAAGATAAATGGTGGAGATCTCATTTCACTTAGGTGAAATATCATTTATACAGGGTTAAGTGTTTTAAGGATAAAATACATTAAAGGTGTAGCGGTAACAGTAGTGCCTTTTCAATGTAGATCATCTATATAGAGGATCATTGATCACATTAGGGTTATAACAATGGATAACTAATGACGTGTCTATATCGTGGAACATATAGAGCGTTTCTATATGACTGGGAGTGCAATTCCAAGTTCTAAGTGTGGATTCAATGAGGAATTAATAAGTTAGGGAATTTACTTGGTAAATTCGGTTCAACTTATTGGAAGCTCGGTTATATAGACCCATGGTCCCCATACTAGTTGAGACCATACTACTTTTAAGACTCAGTTAATTGATTTTAATTAATCAATTATAATTCTAAAAGTTAGACTATGTCTACTTTATGAATTCTCACAGTTTAAGGATGAAATTGTAGGTTTAATTATTAATTAAGAGACTTTGTATGTCTAATTAATAATTATTTTAAATGATAATATTATTTAATAATCTATTTTAGTTATTAAATAATTAGCTTTGGCATTTAAATGATTAGAATTGGAAAAATGGCAATTTTGGAGAAATAGAAATAAAATTGAGGAAACTGCAAAATTCAAGTGAGGCCCATTTCACCCTATGGCCGGCCACATGGTTTGAGTTTCCCAATTATTATTTTCAATTTTTTATTGCCATGTAATTGCTAATCAAAGCCTAGCAAAAATAGGAAAGTGGTGGATCACACTAAATAAGGCAGTTAATTGATTACACAGTAATTAAGGAAACTGTTTTATTTGGAAAGTTGTGCTCTCCCTTCTCCCTATATAAAACAACCTTTGTTCTCTTCTCTTGTAAGCTTAAACCCACGAAATTCAAGAGAGAAAAAGAGAGAAAATTTCGAAATCCTTGTGAGATGAGTAGTGCCCACACACATCAAGTGATATCTCAATCACAGTATGTAAGACTATGGAATTTCTGCATCAAAGAAGGAGAAAAGAAGATCCAGGTTCAGATCTTGGTGATGCTCTGCTACAGAAAGGAATCAAGGGCTAGAGATCTGAACGGAAGGAGTCATATTATTCCGCTGCACCCACTGTAAGGTTTTCTAACTTCATATGTGTTTATTTTCATTGTTTTAGAATTCATATTAGGTTGTTAATCCAACATACTTGTTAGTAAATCTAGATCCTGGTAAAATAATTTCCAACATGAAGATCAAGTCATCCACATACAAGCATACAATCAAGATATCTTCATTCTCAATTTTGATATAGAGTGCATGCTCGTATAGACACTTGGTGAAATCCTTATCTTGAAAGTGCTTGTCAATTCAAGTATTCCAAGCTCTCGGTGCTTGCTTTAGGCCATATAAAGCCTTCTTCAACTTCAAAACTTTTCCTTCATGCCCCTTTACTTCATAGCCCAATGGTTGCTCGATGTAGACTTCTTCCTCGAGGAAACCATTTAAGAAAGCAGACTTTACATCCATTTGGTGGATCTTCCATCTATTTTGGGCTGCTAAAGAAATTATTAGTCTAATAGTTTCAAGACGAGCAACTAGAGCAAATACCTCATCATAGTCGATGCCTTCCCTTTGACTATAGCCTTTTACTACCAATCTTGCTTTATATCTCTCTCCACCTCGCCTTCAGCATTCTTCTTTTCCTTGTACACCTATTTTACTCCAATTGGCTTGTATCCTTGTAGAGGAGTAGCTGGTTCCCATGTGTCATTTTTTTTGTAATTGAATTGATTTCTTTATTCATCGCATCTCTCAATTTCTTGCTTTTTACTGCTTCTTTGTAGTTTAGAAGTTCACAATCACCATAGACACGTAAGAGAAATATTGTAACGCCCTAAACAATTAGGCACGCTACCCTAAATGCTTATGAAACCCTAATCCCGTAATTGGGATTAGCAATCAAAATAGTGCAGAATTTAAACTTTTAAATTAAACAGAATGAAAATAAAACTTGCAATAAATTTAAACTTTTAAACAGTTGGGATCCCAAAAATATTTACAAACTTTATTACAAGTCTTTTCTTTTCTAGCCAACCTAAGCGGCAAAATGGAATTTCAAAAGTTCATCGCTGGTAGACCCTTAACCCGCTTGGTCTGATATGGCATGAACATGTACATTCTTCGCCCAGCTCCTGAAACTCATGGCTGATCAGCTAAAGCCTTACCCTTTCCTGCACAGTAGAGCACCTGTGAGCCAAGCCCAGCAAGACAGTATAAAATAATGATAAACATATTTATCACACTATATAATCAGTAATGCCATTCACATATGCCTGTATAACACAGACCTGCATGTTACGCTCACATGCCTATTTATGTCTACGTAGCGTAGACCTACGTGTTGCGCTCACACGTCTAATTACTATAAGGCCTTAGAATGGTTCCTCTCGGTTCTAGTTACCGAGTCCAACCTGGTTATGCCTTGAACACATAACCCTAAGTCTCAACATATTCATATATATAACATGGCATAGCATTTTCACAACATATATCACTAGGGTAATAACCCTAGGCTATCAAACCGCTCACATTAGGGTAATAACCCTAATCTCGGTTATTAATTACCCACATATTCCATTTCCAATATAAGCGCCACCGCGCATAACTCTACGTGCTAACTACTGTCTTACCTGATGTCCCGCAATAGTAGAGATTCCAAATCCCCGGGTGCTCCTGACCAGGTGCCGGTAATCCTAGTCACAATACTAGGATTTACACAAATAGGGTTAATCCCTAAATCCACTTCCACAAAAATATAAAATTGGCATCCAAATCACAGATAATCACATAGAGCTCGAAAAGAGCTTTCCAACGGTATAAAGAACGTCCTAAACGGAGTCCCGAGTCAAAAGTTATGGCAAAAACAAAAACTTAAAAAAAAAAAATAACAATCTGCCATTATCATGGTCGCGACCATGGTCGCGACCACTGGGTTTAAAACCCAGAAAACCTAGATTTCAGCTTCGAAAATATGCCAAACTTACCCCCAAATCAACCCAAACATGCATATATCTCAAAATCATGAAATAGAGCTGCTAGCATATATCAAAAGATCAAAAACACATATCTCATGCATCAAAATCCCATAACAAAAACCAATATTCAGATTGCATAAACACAAAATTCATGCCTTACACTAGCTATACACAAGCTCAAGAACTTGAGCTAAGAATGCTTCAAACTCAACCAATTTCCAGCAATCACATAACAATATAACATGAATTTCAAACCAGAAAAATACCCTGTAATTACAATCTAAGCTCACAAACATGGATTCCAACCAATCCATGAACTTTCTCACTTAATTCATCAAAATTACTACAAAATCTAAGAACATGCAACCTATCATCATTATCATCAAATTCATACTTTCAATCATATAATTCAGCAACTAAAAATAAGGTCAAGATTATAGAAAATTACCTCAAAATCACAACAAAGCAAGAACAAAGATTTTCTCCCAAAATTAGCTTCCAATCAAACCAAATTCCTCATAAATCAAGCTTTGAAAAACAAGATGGTAAGAGAGGGAGCGGGTTCAGGTGAGAGAATGAAACAACCAGAAAAATCCATCTATTTCCCTAAAAAATCCATTTAATTCAATGTAAATCAAATATGGTCAAATGACCATTTTGCCCCTAGGGCTTAAATACACATACACCCTCACAGGGGTAATTTAGCCATTTCATGCATAAATAATTCACAATTAATTTCAGATTATCACTCATCAAATAAAATACCAATTAAATCAATCCAATTTGCATTTCGGGCCCGAACCCGGTTCGGCCCGAAATTCCGGGTTGTGACTATACCGTGCCAACCTGTCAAAACACACCTGAAAAGACAACACAGGCATACTATATAATAATATAGTTCTATTAAGCACGTAATTAAATTAATTCCATCATTTTACCCTTCTCGGGTCATAATTACCAAAATGCCCCTAGCTTACCAACGGGGTCTTAACATATTAAAATTCATATAATTTCACATATATTGAACTATATAATAATATAATTCCTCAATTATTCATAATTATTTAATTAGAGTTTTGCTAATCCATTTCTAAATTCCAGGGTATTACAAATATCATTTTGATTCTTAGTTACCTCATAAAGTTCTTCCAAGCTTCTAAAGCGTGGCATTATTTAACGCCGAAAATGTGACTTCCACTAGCAGTAGTTGTAGTATAGATCGGACGGTCAATTCCATAGGGAGGTGATTATGGACAAAAGCGTTAGTATAAAAATAAACACAAAAGGTTAATAAAGAGTGACAATAGTAACCAATGAGTTTGAGGATTTTTTGTGTTTTGCTAATAAATATTAAAAGAAAGCAAATAAAGGTGTAATCAATAGTAAAAGAGAGAAATGTTTCAAGAATCATCCATATGCTTGTTTAGCTATTTTGTACCTTTGATTCACAAAGTTGACACAAATAATATAACATTAAAGTTCATTATATTTTGAGTATACAAGTTCTTGAAAATAAAAGAAATAATTTAATCTTATGTAGAACCTAAAAAATAACATTATACATCAAGCAATAATGCAATAAAAGATTAAACATAAAACTAAACATCAATATTATTTTTACTAAATGGTAACACATAGAAAGAGCATGACTAATCCTATATATTTTTAGTAAAAAAATAATTACAAAGAGATAGATATGGAGATGGTGGTGATAGTGAAGGAAATGAACATTAATATTATTTTTATTAATTTTTAAACACATAGGGAGAGCATGACTAAACCTATATATCATTTAACAAAAAATACATAAAAATGAACATAAAAGATAGAAATGTGCAATACTACCATTACTATAATCACTAAATAAAAATATATAGAAAGAGCATGACTAAGTCTATGTTGGATTTTATGCCCTAAATAAAACTCATTTCAATATAATCAGATTTACTTATTAATATAGATCAGAAATAACATTTAATGTTACATGGTTCACATGATTTATTTCATGATTATATGTACATAATGTATGAATTCTATTTAAGTCCAGAACATATCAATTTGTTAATGATTATAGTGCTGTCAACACAATGGAATATAATCTTAATTATATGTTCGAAAGTTTATTCCCTGATTTGTCAGAACACTGGATTTAGACTGACATGGTATAATCAGCGATAGGTATTCTTACACCTTGGATAAGTGGTATGTCCTTTTCAGGACATTGGCAAAGTTTACCAGCATCGGATGTATGGAGTATACATCGGAAGGGACCGATATTGAACTTTGATTAGATATATTAAAATTTACCGTAATATCTATTCAATTCAATATCACATGTTGATCCTAGATCAAATGATCTTAATCCTGATATGATTAGGTTCAATCTCAAGAGAGTTATTCGTGTTCTTTGATTTGTTAGTTAAGCCTACTTTTGGGTCAGGGTGATACGTACATTTTGGGAACACGGTAGTGCAATTGAATGGGAGCGCTAACATAAATATGGAATCTATAGCTTCTATCTGGCGAATAGAAAGTAAAGGATGATTTCCTTCGAGCTTAACCAAACGAAAATAAATGGTGGAGATCTCATTTCACTTAGCTGAAATATCATTTATACAGGGTTAAGTGTTTTAAGGATAAAATACATTGTAGGGTGTTACGGTAATTTAATCCCTTTACAGTGTAAATCATCTATATAGAGGATCATTGATCACATTAGGGTTATAACAATGGATAACTAATGACGTGTCTATATCGTGGAACATATAGATCGATCTATATACTGAGAGTGCAATTCTAAGTTCTATGCGTGGATTCAACAAAGAATTAATAAGTCAGTGAATTTAAGATATAAATTCTTGATCTACTTATTGGAAGCTCGGATATATAGACCCATGGTCCCCATACTAGTTGAGACCATACTGCTTGTAAAACTCAGTTAATTGATTTTGATTAATTTATTATAATTTTAAAGTTAGACTATGTCTACTTTATGAATTTTCACTAAGCAATGACGAAATTGTAAAGAAAAAAGATTCTAGGTTTATTTATTAATTAAGAGACTTTATATGTCTAATTAATAAATATATTAAATGACAATATTATTTAATAATTAATTTTTAGTTATTAAATAATTAGAATTGGCATTTAAATGGTTGAATTTGAAAATTAGCGTTTTTGAGAAAATGAGATGCAGAAATGATAAAACAACAAAATTGCATAAGTGAGGCCCATTATCCAAGGCCCATGGCCTGCCACACTTATAGGGTTTTATCATTTATTTTTTCATTATTTTAATGCCAAATAATTCTAACTTAAACCTAGGTGGTTACCTATAAATAGATAGTGATGACTCTCATTCACACTTAACTTTGTCAGATGAAAAACTGAGCCTCTATCTATTCTCTATAGCCGAAACCTCTTCTTCTCTTTTCTTCTTCAATAATTTCGAAATCCTTCAGTGAATGAGTGAGTGCCCACACACATGAAGTGGTATCTCAATCATAGTGTGTAAGACTGTGGAAAAACAACCAACAAGAAGGAGATTCAGCATCAAAGGAAGGAGAGAAAGAGATCCAGGTTCAGATCTTGGTGATGCTCTGCTACAGAAAGGAATCGAGGGCTAGAGATCTGAACGGAAGTAGTCATTATATTCCGCTGCACCCAATGTAAGGTTTCTTAAACTCTTATGTGTTTATTTCATTGTTTTAGAATTCATATTAGGATGTTAATGAAACATACTTGTTAGTAAATCTAGATCCTGGTAAAATATATCCAACAGTCTATATATATTTAGTATATAATAGTATATATAGTAGTATAGCTGGAAAAATAAAAGTGAAATAAAAACTTGCATTACTCAAATAAAAATTACAAAAAGTGAATCAAAGATACAAAATAACTTCACTTTGCTATGGAATCATCCCTAACCTTCCAATGAAGATTAGACCATTATGCTAATCATTCTCGTAAAATTTCTAAAGAAAATTAAAAGATGAGAAAAAAATAGAGAAAAATTTTGCTATAATTTCTTTACTCTAAAAATTACACTGAAAAATTATACACTTACAAACTAACAATAAGTTCCTATTTATACAACCTCGATGCAAAATATAATAGTTTTGGGTCACAAAATAAAATACATAATAATAATGATAATATATAATTTTAAAGATGCAACAACACGTTAACTTCATATAAATTAGGCTAATTACGATTTTAATCCCCTGAACTTTGACATGTACCAAATCATGCCCCCTAAACTTTTAAGGCCATTGAAAATGCCCCTGAACTATTGAGATTGTTAGATTTAAGGATTTTTGTCTAATTTTATTCAATTTTACTATTTCAATGATTGTTTTTGTACTAAACCATGTTCCCCAAACTTTGATATCTACCAAATCATGCCCTTCGAACTTTGAAATGCACTAAATTATGTCTCCTGAACTTTCATCCATGTTAGACTTTTTTACTAAAATTAGAAAAAAGTCCTTAAATCCAACAATCTCAATAGTTCATGGGGCATTTTCAATGACTTTAAAAGTTCAGGAGGCATGAGTACATGTCAAAGTTCAGGGGGCAAAAATACTAATTAGCCTATAAATTATAAGTTGTCAGATTATTATGTTTGTCGATTGTGGAAAGTTTTTTTTTATTAATCGTATACATGCATGCATCAATCAAGTAGAATCCAGTAGGGGAGCTTTGGTGTGAGAGAAATTGAAGGGCTAATTGATGGGTGGCAGTCTCCACGTGCTGGAGCAGAAGAGAGGAAATGGGAGCAGCTGCAACCAATATATGGATGCCATGTGGCGCACGTGTGGAGAGCTGAAGGGAAGGAAGGGGAAGCGGTTGACCAATCAGAATCCGCCAAGTGTCGCATGTGCTGAAGAAGAAACAAGCGCCAAGCGGGCGCTGACTGGGCTGGAAAACCAATTGAATAGCGCCAACTAGCGGTGATGAGGCAGGCGGGGTCCAAAAGAGAACTAGGCCTATTGGGCTGGGCTTTTCTTCATTCTTTCTGGGCTGCCCTTTTTCATCTTTCTTTTTTCATATTTGCTCATTCTTATCTCTTTTTCATTTTCCTTCAATAACAACACTTTAATTCCTATAAAATGACAATAAATCAAATCTAATAAAATATTTTAATATAAAAATATATTTTATTAATTTCATGAAAATATTAATTTAAACTAAATTTATTTTAAATTTAAGACCAATAATTGTGTATTTTTTACCATTAATCAGACATCTTTTCATTTGAGCTCTCACTTGAATCTTATTGTATATTTCTAGTTGGTGAGATTGGTGGAGTAATAGGTTCTTGAAATTTTTCTTCCATTCTTGGTTGCTCCACTACATCTTCCTCTTCAAAGAAAAGAAGAAAATCATACTCGTCTACTTCTGTGTTCCAATTCCAATAATCTTCTTCATCAAACTTTACGTCGCGACTGATGATAGTTTTGTCAGTAATTGGGTTGTACAACTTGTAGCCTTTGGATCTTGAATCATAGCCAATGAAGATGTACTTCTCACTTTTGTCATCAAGCTTCGTTCTCTTCTGATCGGGAACATGAACATAAGCAATACTTCCAAAGACTCTGAGGTGAGAAATTCCAAGTTTTCTTCCACTCAATGCTTCTTGAGGTGTCTTTACATGTACACTTCTTGTTGGAGAGCGATTCACCAAGTAGACTACGCAAGCTATCATTTTAGCCCAAAACTCTTTTAGCATTCTTTTGCTTTTTAGCATGCTGCAAGCCATGTTGAGTATGGTTCGATTCTTCCTCTCTGCCACTCCATTTTGTTGGAGGGATCTTGACACTGTTAATGGATGACAAATTCCATGATCCTCACAGTATTTGTTGAACTCATTTGATGTGCACTCTCATCCTCAGTCAAATCTCATGGCCTTAATAGGAAGACCACTTTCTTTTTCAACTAGAGCTTTAAATTTCTTGAAGTTCTCGAACACTTCTGATTTCTCCTTCAAAAAATAAGCCCATACTTTTCTTGAAAAATCAGCAATAAAGAGGAGGAAGTATTTACTCTTACCAAATGAGTTTGGTTTAATTGGGCCACAAACATCAGTGTGTACGAGCTCAAGCGACTTTATGGCTATTGATTGTGACTCCTTTGGAAAACTTCTTCGGGATTGCTTTCCAAGCAAACATCATTCACAAAGTTGATCTGGTTGGTTGATGCATGGAAGGCCTCTTACCATCTCCTTCTTCTCTAAGAGTTTAAGCCCGCCAAAATTGAGATGTTCTAAGCATAGATGCCAAAACCATGATGACTCATTGTAGCAGGCCTTTAAACACTTCAGAACATCATGTTGAATATTTAAGAGAAACATTCTATTCTTTGTAATGGGAACTTTGGCGATCAAATACTTTTATCATCTCTTAAGAAAGAGTTATTTTATTTTAAGTGAATATCATAACCTTTCTCTAGTAATTGACCCAAACTTAAAATATTATTTTTCATGTTGGGCACAAAGACATTTGAGATGAATTGATGGCCTCCATTTTTTAAGCGTATAAGAATCTTACCTTTGCCTTCCACGAGTACTTTTAATTCATCTCCAAAAGAGATATTCTCTTTTACCATTTGGTTGAGCTCCACAAACATTCTTCTTTCTCTGTACATGTGATTGCTAGCGCCAGTGTCAAGATACCATTTATTTTCTTGAGCTTCATCTTTGTCTTTGCAGGCAAGCAACAAAGTTCTTTCTTCTCCACCTTTGTCTTCCACAAAATTGGCTCTTTCTTCGACCCTCCTTGATCTACATTCAGAGGCATAATGACCATACTTGTTGCAATTGTAGCATTTAATGTGAGATTTATCACTCCTTGACAATGAGTTGCCTCTTTTGCACCCTCTTGGTGCTTGTGAATTTCGACTTCGTTCTCCATTATTGAAATTATTGTTATTATAGCCACCCCTTCCTTCTCTTCGTTGTTCTCGACCACGTCCATGTTCGCTTCCTTGGTCACATCCTCTTCCTTTTTGATTTTTACTGTTGTCAGAATTTTCTTCTTTCAAGGTGAGCTTTAGTAATTGCTCTATTTTCTCTTTTCGCCTCTTTTTTCTTTTTTGTTTCTCCTCATAGGCTTGTAAAGAATCCATGAGTTACTCAATAGTAATGGATTCTAAACTTTATTATCTTCAATGATTATGGCAATGTACTCAAAAGTTGGACTCATAGTATGAAGAATTTTTTCTATGACCTTTACTTCACTAATTTCTTCGCCATTTGTTCTTAACTGGTTGACAATTGATAATGCTCTAGTGAAATAATCAGAAATTGATTCAGTATATTCCATAAATAAAGTTTTAAAATCACATCTAAGAGCTTAAAGATGGATCTTTTTCACTTGCTTTGCTCCTTAGTTGGAAGCTTAAAGCTTCTCCCGTGCTTCTTTGGCCGTCGTTGCATCTGAGATCTTCTCGAACACATCTTCATCCACCACTTGATAGATGAGGTAGAGAGCTTTCTTGTCCCTCTTTCTTGAATCCTTTAAGGCATCTCGCTGAGTTTCGGAAAGAGCAACATCGTCTTGCTCCTTATGACCTTTCTCAACAATATTTCATACATCTTGAGCTCCCAGTAGCGCCTTCATCTTAATACTCCAATTTTCATAGTTGCTCTTGGTGAGCATTGAAACTTGGAAGGGGATCATTCTTCCACTTGCCATTTTCCTTCATAAACTTGGCTCTGATACCAAGTCATGGTTGATTTAGTTGTTACATACAGTCAAAGTTGTTACTTATTAATTAGTTCAACAAGCAATCTGGGTTGAAATAGATTTACGTATTGTTTCCAATTTTTGAACCTAATAATACATATGCATGTTTCAGGTGCCGACGTCAAGCGTGGTGGCTAGAGATTTGATAATGATGTTGAAAGCTTATGTCAATAAATTGGAAGAGGAAAATTTGGTGAAAATTTCTTGAAAATTATGTGTATTTTTGACTTTTATCTAATTAAGTTTTGTGATTAGTTTAGTATGTTTGTATTTTTTGAGTTTCATACTTTGAAAATTTTTCAATCTAAGGTATTCAATTCAATCAAGTGTGTTGATGACTAAACTTTGTGTATGTGAAATTAATTCATTTTGTGGTGGAACCGGCTCTATTTAATTTATGTACTAGTATAGTTGGAATTAATTTTCTCTCTTTTTTTTTTTCTAATTATAATTAGTTTTATGACATATTGTGTGTTATTTATTTTTATTCATTTTATTGTGAAATCAGTTTTATTTTATGTTGACCGAGGTTTTCAGCAACCAATTAAATAATATATATGAGAAAGCTGTAGGAAGTTTAATGCAATGAGATTTTTAGGTAGTTGGGTTTCTTATTTATGAGAGTATTTATTACAGAGAATGTTCTTGGTAGTTTTCTCTCTTAGTTGCTCTCTTTAATTCTTATGAACCCAGAATTCTCGACCCCTGTCTCAGTGTATTTGGGGGGTATTTATAGTATTTTTCTACGGTGATCCCTAGAACTGAAGCACTTGTCAATCTGTGTAGTTTCAGTAGGGGCACATATTCCCAGCAGATACAAAATAGGAAAGACATGACCTATACCTTAGGTATCTTAGGGGTTAGGTGGATAAAGTCTTTTATCCCTTCTTGATTGATGTGATCCCTCATAAAGTAGCTGATGCGTGTCGTAAGCCACAACAAATTTACTATTTTTTTAATTCCAATACTTCCAATTATTTTAGTATAATCGTAAGTAAGGGTCGATCCCACGAGGACTATGTTTATTCAATTATTCACAAATTAGTAAGAATTAGGAAAAAGAGGGGTTTTGAAGATTAGAATAAAAATAAAAATTAAAGAAAAGAACAAATTTAAAGTAAAGAATATGATATGAGAAACTAGTTAAAGGTTATTCGCCACCCTCAACAATCATTCCTAATTCCTATTAAAGAATGTAATTTTTCAGTTTCCAATCAAACTATTAATCCGCAGATAACACTGAAGCAGTCAATTATCCCAATCTCCCTATTGTATGTAATCAAGGCGAAGCGCTCAATAATTAACTCTTTTACCTAAAGCAGTAAATCCATGAAGCATGCAATTTATTTAACTTAGATAAAGCATTGAGATTTATGGAGATAGACTAATCTAGGCAACAAATCAATGAAGCATATAATTCATTTAACCTAGGTTCTATTCTTCATCACAAATTGTAATTTATCACAAACACTTAGAATCCTAGACTATTAGGTGAATAGTAATCCTAAGATGACGGTAGATTAAAGTAAACCTAATTTAGCGGCCGTCTAAACAAGATTAAAACAATAATCATAACATTGAACATAGAAGAATAGAAGCAATTTGATATAATGGAAACTAAAAATTAACATTCAATAATGAAATTAAGAATTCATGTTTTGGGTTTTGAAATAACCCTTAACTAAAAGAAAACTACTTAGAACTAGACATTAATGAAAATCATAATATTTAATTTGTAGTTTTTGGCTTCTCTCTCATTTGTAGCCTAAGAGGTCTTATTTATAGTAATGAGAAAGTTAGTTAAATCCTATTAGAATTAGGATTCTATTTATAGTGGATAGATAAATCCTCTTAGAATTAAGATTCTATTTATAATAGTATTAGGAAATATCTCGGATAAAGATAACTCATCTTTTAAACAAAAGATAAAAATCGCAACTCTTCTTAAAAATTTATCTTTATTTTCGCTATCTTTAGAAATTTCCTGCTGCGACGACTGATAGTATTTTGGCCATAACTCTCTCAATATTACTCGGAATTGGACGATTCAAGATGTTCTGAAAAGCTAAGAACGAGATCTAAAATTTTCATGTTGAGCTGCAAGTCCAATTCTGCCTTTAAGTTCGTCCGAATTTGTAATTAAGTTACGCCTTGTACAATCGAGCTCGCCGACTTTCATTATTTTCCACCAAAATATGTTAAAATCCCTCCAAAAGACTCTAAATGGATGAATAGTATTTAAAATAACCTAACAAATTAAAATCACACTAATCAATAATTTAAAGAATCAATTTAAGAATATTAATAAATAAATTAATCATATTTATAAGATAAATATGGACTCATCAGTAGCCGTCACTAGCCTTATTAATCATAGCGTAATAGCTGCATAAGAGGGGTTACGCCGTCAGACTTATTGCTTATGGAAGTTCTAATACGTTTTCTCCCATGCGACATTAAATGCGAGGTGACTGTTCAAATAATGTCCTGTTCCCCTCGGAGGTCCCTTGGCGTTCCTCTGGTCTCTGGGAGGAGGTGGAGCTTTTACCTCTCCTCCGGGAGGGTGTATTCTTGGCGACACTCCTGAAGCTAAGAGACTTAGCCGATTGATCTTGAGAGTTGCGCCCCTTAGATCCACGTGTCATCGTCATACTGGTCCACGTATTTTGGGCGAAATCATGGGCAGCATTTTAATTTATACCCCAAGTGATTTTTTTATTCAAGTCATTTAAGAAAATATTTCTTGAATTATTTATTTCAAAACCTAATTTTTTTATTTAATTAATTCAAGGAATAGGTGTTTAATTTAGTCATTTCGGGAACTGATTTTTAATTTAGTTAATTCAAGGAACTAGTTTTTAATTTATTTATTTTTATCTAATTGGTCTTTTGTGTGTACGTTTTTATCTTGGTTGTTTTACAGAATAAATTTTTAACTAGTTGATAAATATAAGAGAATCTTTATATTATTTTTTGAGTTATTGTGTGTTATTATTTGTTTTTATTTATTTTGTTATGGAACCGATTCCATTTATATTTATGCCGCACTATTTTTAGAATTGATACTCACATTTTTAAAAAAATTATATATAATCGGTTTTATGAGGTACTATGTGTTATTCATTTTTTTTTACTTATTTTGTTATAGAACTAGTTTTGTTTTTAATTTATGTTTTAGTGTTTTAGGAACTGATTTTCTCTTTATTTTTTTTTTAATTATAACAGGTTTGAGTTATTATGTGTTATTCATTTTTACTCATTATGTTATAGAACCAGTTCTATATTAGTTATAACTTCTTTGAGTTATTTTGTGTTAATTCATTTTTATTCATTATAAAATTGTTATAAAACTTGTTCTATTTTAATTATAACTGATTTGAGCTATTTTGTATTATTTATTTTTATTCATTATGTTATAGAACCGGCTCTATTTTAATTATAACTGATTTGAGTAATTTTGTGTTATTTATTTTTATACATTATGTTATAAAATTGATTCTATTTTGAATTATTACTGGTTTAAATTATTGCGTGTTACTTATTTTTATTCATTATTTTATAGAATCAATTTTTTTAATTCATATTTTTTTTGCTGAACATATTTTAATTTATAATCGGTTTGAGTTATTTTGTGTTATTTGTTTTTATTCATTATGTTATAAAACCGGTTCTAATTTAATTTATATCTGAGACATCTACATTTGGTGATTTTTCTAGTGACAGTGACTTTTCCGATGACTTTTTCGGCGACAATAATTTTTTTTGGTGATTTTTCCGGTACTCGTGACTTTTTCAGTGATTTTTTCAACACCGGTGACTTATTTAGCGAAACCTATTATTAGAAGTTTTATCAAATTTATTGATAGTTTTTTTTTTGTTTTTCATATTTTAATCTTTAATTATTTTTTAATCCCATATCTTTTTATATTATTTGTTTATGCCATATAAAATTAAGAAATTTTTGTTGGAAATTATTTTACCAGGATCTTAGATCTACTCACAAGTATGTTGATTAACACCCTTAATTTGAACTTCTAAAACGATTATGAAATAAACACATATAAAGTATGAGAAACCTTACATTGGGTGCAGCGGAATAAAATGTCTCCTTCCGTTCAGATCGCTAACCCTTGTATCATTTTTGTCACAGAGTATTATCAAGATCTGAACCTGGATCTCTTTCTCTCCTTCTTTAGTGCTGAATCTCCTTCTTGTTGAATGTCTTTCTTCACGATCTTCCTCACTATGATTGAGGTATCACTTGCTGTGTGTGGGCACTACTCTAATCACTAAGAGGTTCAAAATTCAAGAGGAAGAAGAAGAGTATAGGTGGCGGCTAGGGTTTAGAAGTGAAGGCTTATGTTTTTCTCTGAAGGAAATCAGAAGTAAAAGTGTAAATTTCCTGAAGCCTTCACTATCTATTTATAGCATTCCACTAGGGTTAGGTTTGAATTATTTAGCATTCAAATAATGAAAATATCAGATGAAAAAACCTATAAAAGTGGCCGGCCTAGGCAATGTGGATTTGGGCCTCACTTTTTGCAATTTTGCAGTTTTATCATTTCTGCATCTCATTTTCTCAAAAACGCCAATTTTCAAATTCAACCATTTAAATGCCAATTCTAACTATTTAATAACTATAAATAATTATTAAATAATATTGTCATTTATCATATTTATTAATTGAACCATACAAAGTAACATAATTAACAAATATGCCCTAAAAACTCTTTCTTTACAATTTCGCCCTTACTTAGTGAAAAATTCACAAATAGACATAGTCTAATTTGAGAATTATAATTGATTAATCAAAACCAATTATATGAGTCTTACAAGCAATATTATCTCAACTAGTGGGGGGACCATGGGTCTATATAACCGAGCTTCCAATAAGCAGATCAAGAATTTATAACCTAAATTCACTGACTTATTAATTCTTCGTTGAATCCACGCATAGAACTTAGAATTGCACTCTCAGTATATAGAATGCTCTATATGTTCCACCATATAGACACATCATTAGTTATCCATTGTTATAATCCTAATTTGATCAATGATCCTCTATATGAATGATCTACACTGTGATTAGATCACCGTTACACCCTACAATGTATTTTATCCTTAAAACACTTAACCCCGTATAAATAGTATTTCAGCTTATGTGAAATGAGTACTCCACCATTTATTTTTGTTTGGTCAAGCTCGAAGGAGATCATCCTTTACTTACTATTCACCAGATAGAAGCTATAGATTCCATGTTTATGTTAGCGCTCCCACTCAATTGCACTACCGTGTTCCCAAAATGTACGTATCACCCTGACCCAAAAGTAGGCTTAACTAACAAATCAAAGAACATGAATAACCTCTTGAGATTGAGCCTAATCGTAACAGGATTAAGATCATTTGATCTAGGATCAACTAGGCGATATTGACTTGAATAGATATTACGGTAAGTTTAATAAATCTATGTCAAAGTTCAATATCGGTCCCTTTCAATGCATACTCCATGCATCCAACCTGAGCTTTACTTTAACCAATGCTCTGGAAAGAACATAGCATTTCTCCAAATGCAAGTAAACTCTGTTGTAGATTATCATATCAGTAAAACCCTGTGTCTGATAAATCTAGGAAACTTTATTCACATAGTCATGTTTACTTTCCAAAGTGTTGACAACACAATAAACAGGATCAAGTATGTGAAAAGGGTTTCAGATGAATTTATAAATCAAATAGACAAGCAATTGATTACATGAACCAAAACATACACAAATGAATGAAAAATACTTCTGTTTCTTTATTGATGTTGAATAAAATGGATTACATTGAAATGTAGTTTTATTTAGGGCATAAAGCCCAACAAACTCCCACTTGCACTAATATAAAACTAATCAGTACATATCAATTAATCCTAAATTCTGACGGTGCTTTTCAAATGCAGTCACGGCCAAGACTTTGGTGAATTCCATCGTCGAGTCCGACATCGCGGTTTGTTTTGCACTTCTCCAAACCACTGCTCCACCCCCAAGAGTAAACACCATCCCAAATGTAGATTTTCTGTCTTCAAGACATGCCTAGAAATCTGAATCAGTATAGCCTATGGGATTTAAAGCACCACCATTGCAGACTAACACAAGATTCCTTGTACTCTTTAAGTATTTCAGAATATACTTAACTGCATTCCAATGTTGTTGTCCTGGATTTGACTGATACCTGCTCACGATTCCAACTGCATAGCAGATGTCAGGTCTAGTGCATAACATTGCATACATTAGACTTCCAACTGCAGAAGCATAAGGAATTTTCGCCATGTCCTCTATCTCTTGAGGATCAGTAGGAGACTGTTCCTTAGATAGACGAATACCATATCTAGAAGGCATACTCGCCCCATTGGTGTTGTTCATGGAGAATCTCTCTAAAACTTTGTCAATATATGTTGTTTGAGAGAGAGCAAGAGATCTGTTCTTCCGGTTTCTGATAATCTGAATACCAAGAACATAGGCTGCTTCACCCAAATCTTTCATATCGAATTGAGTGTTAAGCCATGTTGGGTTTTATGTCCTAAATAAAACCCATTAAAATCTGATTAATTATCAATTTAGAATTTTGAAGTGAATTATGATTACATGTCTGTTACATGTTTATGGTTTAATTTATATACTTGATATATGCACAAAATCAGTTAAATCCAGAACATATAGTTATTCACAATTACAGTATTGTCAATACAGTGGAATGTGATTGTGATTATATGATTCAAAAGATTTGGTCCCTGTTCATCAGTGTTTTGGATTTACACTGATGTGATAATCAGCGATGAAGTATACTTACACTTGGAGTAAGTGTTATGTTCTTTCCAGAACATTGGCAAAGTATACTGGTTTCGAATGTATGGAGTATGCATTGGACTGGACCGATATTGAACTTGGTCAAAGATATTGTAAACTTACCGTTGTATCTTTCCAAGTCAATGTCAGAAGTTGATCTTAGATTAAGAGAATCTAAATCCTGATATGCTTAGGCTCAATCTCAGGAGTGCTATTCTTGTTCTTTGATTTATTAGTTAAGCCTACCTTTGGGTCAGGATAATACATATATTTTGGGAACATGATAGCATAACTGAGTGGGACTGCTGAACATAAATATGGAAATCTATAGCTTCTACTAGTGTATAGAAGTAAAGTGATGATTCCTTTTGAGCTTAGTTAAATAGAAGTAAATGGATGAGCTCTTGTTTCAGTGACTGTATATCAGATCACTAAAACATCATTTACAGGTAACTAAGTGTTCAAAGGGGCAAAATACATTGAGGGGTGTAAACGGTAAATTGGTCCCATCTCGATGTAAATCATCTATATAGAGGATCTCTAAATCACATTAAGATTATAACAATGGTTAAATGAGATAGCATATTGATATCGTGAAACATATGATATGCTCTATATAAGTCTGAGAGTGCAATTCCAAGTTCTAAGAGTGGATTCAACGAGGAATTAATAAGTTAGGGATTTACTTGGTAAATCGGTTCAACTTATTGGAAGCTCAGCATATAGATCCATGGTCCCCATTCTAGTTGAGACTATACTGTTTGTAAGACTCTGTAATTGATTTATGATTAATCAATTATAATTCTAAAAGTTAGACTATGTCTAATTTGTGAATTCTCACAGTTTAAGGATGAAATTGTAAATAGGAGGGTTTCTAGGTTTAATTATTAATTAAGAGACTTTCTATGTCTAATTAATAATTATTTTAAATGGCAATATTATTTAATAATCTATTTTAGTTATTAAATAATTAGTTTTGGCATTTAAAAGATTGGAATTGGAAAAATGGCATTTTTGGAGAAATAGAAATAAAATTGAGGAAACTGCAAAATTCCAGTGAGGCCCATACACACCATGGCCGGCCACCCTTTGCATGTTTCCCAATTATTATTTTAAATTTAAATTGCCATATAATTGTTAATCAAAGCCTAGTCTAAATAGGAAAGTGGTGAATCACACTAAATAAGGCAGTTATTCAATTACACAGTAAAAGAGGAAACTGTTTATTTGGAAAGTTGTGCTCTTCCCTTTTCCTATTTATAGCCGCCCCCTCTCTCTACTCTTGGTGTGCTTTGACAAGCTTTTGTATACATGGTATCACACGAAATAAAGAGAGAAAAACAAGAGAGAATTTCAAAATTCCTAGTGAGAGAGAAGTGCCCACACACATCACTCAGTACCTCATCATAGTTTGGAAGACTGTGAAGGATCACATCCAACTGAAGGACTTTCGGGCTCAGATCTTGATTATACTCTGCTACAGACATGAATCAAGGGTTAGAGATCTGAGTGGAAGGAGACATTTAATTCTGCTGCCATCACTGTAAGTTATTCTTAACTTTTATGTGTTTAGTTCATCGTTTTAGAAGTTCAATATTAGGTTGTTAAATCAACATACTTGTGAGTAGATCTAAGATTCTGGATAAATATATTTCCAACAACTGGCACCAGAGCCATGGTAATTGATTTGCTTGCAAGAAATTTGGACTTAAAACGATTTGTTTGTGATTTGGATGGTTTTATGATGTGTCAAATTGATGTTTGATTGATGTTTGTGAATTCTAGGAAAAATAATTGATTTTCTGTATCTGGAATTATTTTTATTGGATAGTTTGGAAAATTCTAAGCAATTTACTTTTTTACAGAACTCGATTTCGATTTAATTTGAATTAGTTATGAATTTTTGAAAATCGGGAAAAATCGAGGTGGTGAGCACCTTCCCTACGCGCGCGGAAATCATGCGCAGGAGTGCTTGCACCCAGTTTTCTAGGCTGTCTCCCCTTCCACGCGCGCGGAAATCATGCGCAGGAGTGCTTGCGCCCAGTTTTCTTTGCATGCTGTCCATACCACCTGCAATTTTTCTTCGTTTTCTTCGATTTTTCATGCTATTTCATGGAATTAAATTCCGATTTTTTGTGTAGTTTTGTATGTTGATTTTTGTTTTTCAAATTTCAAATCTAATTATCAGAAATAAATTAATTTTATTTTTTAAAATTGATTTTAGATATTAGTGTAATTTGATTTTGAAAATAGGATAAAATCAAGTATTGTTTACCTCTTTTCTTATTTCTTTTAAATTTTGATTATTTTATCTTATTTTTGAATAAAAGGTCAGAAATTATTTTTTTATTAAATTTTTTTTTGGTAAATTGACCTTATTTAGAATAAGATTACTGTAATCATGGTATTTTAAAAGAGGAAATAAGAAATTTTTGTTAACTTTTTTTAATTTTTGTTATTTTACCTAAATTAGATTGTAAAATGAGAAAAGGGTATGTATTTACCATTTTCTATTTTATTGAATATTTAATTTATTAAATAACATGAAATTTAAAAGGGAAAGTTAGAAAATTTATTTTGAAATGATATTTAGGTTACCCAAAACCTAATATTTTCAAAAAAAATTGTAGGTTTAATTTTAATTTATTCTTTAAAACTGATTTTTTTTTTAAATTTCGAAATAAGGATTAATGTCTTAAAATTAAATAAATCCTACTTCCAACTATCCAAATCTAACCTTGTTGCAGGAGTATGTGTTTTAGATTGTTTATAAGTTTTTCTAAAACCTATTATTGCTTGATCTAAATTGCCAGGGTTAACTTGTTTACAGATCAAATGATCTAATTTTAATTCATGGTTCAATTGATGATAGATCAAGTAAATAATTTGTAACAGGTAATTTTTACAAACTTCTTTCATCTGTGTATGACCTAGTAACATGATAGGATCCATCCAAATCTGTGTGCCTGTGTGAGCCTATATGTTTAATTTCTGTTATAGATACATATAGGTTGTTGTTGCTAAATAAAATGTCATAACCTGATAGATTTTATTTAGGCTCATTTAGTTAATGGGCCTATTCAATTAATAACAGTTGTTCATTTTAAGGTTAAATTCCTCTCTTTTGGGCCTTGTGTGAGAGTTGGGAGCCTTAGAAGTGGGTACGACATACTGGACCCAACCCCCCTCACATGAACAACCCCAATTGTGAAGGCCCATTTGCCTGATTTGGATAACTGTGCTAGGTTAATTATACTAGTTTGACCTAATAAAATTGAATAGCAACATAATTAATTTCTTCGAAATTAATTTAAGAAAAACATAGTTTAATGAATTTCATTTCTAGATAAACTATTTGTATTTTTCTTGTATTTAATTAAATAAAGAATTTTAACAAACTAGATTCTTTCTGAAACTTACTTTTATTATTTCATTAAATATTCCTATTTAAGTTATGAATTAGTTATTACTAATTTTCCCTTTTAACTTAAATTTGAATATATTTTGATTATAATATTAAGCTGAGGAATTCTAGGAATTAGTTATTGAAGATTCTTAAAAGATATTATTTTAAGTTGGTTTTAAACTTAAAAGGGGAATATCTTTAAATTAGCTAGTTACCACCTAATTTTGATATTTAATTAAATTTTGTTTGGAAAATTTTAAGTTTGTAAATTATAGATTATTTCTATAATAACTTAAATCAGATATTTTTCAAATCTTGAAAAGATACTTAGTAGAATTGAGATATTTTCTAGATAGTTATTTCTATACTAATTATTATTTCTAATATAGGAAAATATCATTGATTGTGAAATTAATTGTGTAATAGTTAATTTTGGTACAATTCAATTAAGGATATTTTTCCTTGTATTAAATTGGAAATTAATGATTAAGCTTTCTCTATACTTAATTATTTATTTCTTGAATTTAATACATTTAATTAAATTGAAAATTAAATATCTAAGTTGATTTTCATAATGATACTTAGGTATTGTTATTTTCATGATATTTAATTAAATAAGAAAATTATTTTAAGTTGGGTATTTCCATAACAACTTAAATTTGAATAATTTTCAAAATATATTTTATTTATTTTATTAATCATTTTTTTCAAAATTACATTTAATTATGCAAGATGATTTTGAATTTATCTTGAAAGATAGATTGAAGTTGTAAATTAATTATTTTAATTAATTTTGAATCAACTTAAATCAATGATCTTTTCATTTAATGATTAATTTAAAATAAAGGAACTGAAATATATTATTAGAAATTGGATTAATTAGTCAAGAAAATCTAGATAGATAATATTTTTTGCTTAAAGTATTTTTTCTAAGTAAAGTTTGATTTATTTTAATGTATTTCAAAAATTGTATATTTTTGGAAATACAATATATATATATTTGTAGAAAATTTTAATTTGAGTTGCAAATTAATTTAAATTAATACAACTTAAATTAAGTAATTTTCTTAATATTTGTTGGAAAATTAATACTAAGATGGAAATGATTCATTTTATTTTCTTAACGATCTAAGTTTAATTTTACAGATATTAAATTAAATTTTATTTAGATTCTATTCTAAATTTAAAATTTAATAAATATATATAGATTTACAATAAATAAATAATAGAAGAAAATACAATTTTAAATAATGAGCTTTATTATTTTAAGATATTCGATCTCCATTGTTGGTTTTACATAGCTATTGTTTTAGTGAGTAATCCTCCCTAATGGAGGAACGTTCATTAGCAAGTTAGCGCCGTTTAATCTCGAAAGATAAGTATGTTTGTAAGTGTTTTATATTGGTATTGATCACCCTAATGGTGGCTACTGTATAAGACTTACAAACGTATGGAACAATGGTAGAAGCTCATGAAATAGGAATGACCTTGACTCTCGCCTAAACGGGACAACGTCAGCTTCTCTTTTCAATCGAATAAAAGGTTGCTAGAATGTTTGTCATTTTAGATGAGCTGACAACTCTATTCAATAGATGATAACTTTGACTCTCGCCTAAACGGGACACTGATATCAGTTTGTTGAAAACCTTGGAAATTATTTAGGATTGAATTTTTTTTTAGTGTTTTCTCTAGTCATTCCTACTTGCTGTGTGCTAATAATTTCTGAATAAGATTTTGTGTTAAACCATAATTGATATCTATGTGTTATCTTGTAGTACCCTGAATTGCAATGTCGAATCCCATGTTGTCACTCTTAACTGAAAATAAGCTAAATGGGTCTAACTTCCCAAAGTGGAGAGAGAACATTAACATTGCTCTCATAGGTGAAAGTGCCTCGTTTGTGTTGACTGAGTCGTCCCCTGAGCAGCCAGGTGACAATGTAACCAAAACTGTGAAAGAGAAGTTCGAGCGTTGGCAAAATGCTAACAATAAAGCTCGTTACTTCATGCTTTCCAGCATGGTTGACACCTTGAAAACAAGGTTTGCAAACACTGTCACGGCTGTAGAAATCATGACGCAGTTAACTGAGCTATTCGGTATGGCATCTATCCAGTCTCGTTTTGACGCGACTAAGAAATTCATCAACGCACGGTTGGAACCCCATCAGAATGTGCGTGATCACCTTCTCCAGATGGCTAGTTATTTCCAGAAGCCCAGAATCATGGTGCTGAAATGGATCAGACTACTCAAGTGAGTCTCATCTTGAATAGTCTGACTCCAGATTTTCTACCCTACACATCAAATTATGTCATGAATAAGAAGGAACAAGACTTTCATACTTTAGTCAATGACCTTCAGACATATGAAAATTTGATTGGAGGTCCCAAGAAAAGAGGGAATAAACCTCAAAATTCTGGAAATGGTAATAAGACGAGTAATCCTGAGGCACATCTTGCTTCTACTTCTAAATCCAATCATAAGAAGAAGTGGAAAAATTCCAAGAAGCGAGCTCAAGCTGCAAAAGCAGCTAAGAACAAAAAGGCTGGAGCTTCTGGTGATACACTAAAAGGAAAGTGTTTCTACTGCAATGAGAAAGGCCATTGGAAATCCCAATGTCCTAAGTATCTCGCAAAGAAACAAGGTATTTTCTTTATAAACTGATGTGTTTTTAGTGAATTATTATCCTTTTGGATTATTAATTCTGGACTACGAACCTTGTTTATTATTCTTCTTATAGCTCAAGCTTCTTAAACTCGGATGCTGTCTTAGCGAGTTGGGTTAGAAAGCTGGATGGTGGATGGAGATCGTCTACGATAAAGAAGAAGCTCAATTTTTTTTGAATTAATTGTTTAGTTTTTCAAACAATTTAGATTTCAAGTTTTGGGATCTTATTCCCTGTTTAATTCTCATAATATTGCAAACAATTTTTTGGTTTATAATAAAGATTTTTTTAAAAATAAATTGCAATTTATGAGTTGAGCTTCAGTACTTTATCTTATCTATTACCAATTGTTATATTTATTATGTTTGTATGTGTATGTGTTTTTATTATTGATACAAATTCTAAAGGTATTTAAACTCCTTACAGAGTTATTACTACATAAACACTAGAAATTATTTCTATGTTTATGAATAATTGTTAGTTCTAAAACAATTATTTGAGAATTTGTTTAATAAAAAGATATTTTGATCTGATAGGGGTGGAGAAAAGTTAAGAATAATATGCAGTTCAAACGATCTTTTATATCTAATGAACTCTGGATTATATTCAACTCCACAGACTCTCTATCACACATAGAGATTTACAACCTTTAGGGGTGGATCATAATCTCTATAAACTTAGGGGTGGACTTTATTCTACAGTACCCTTTGTGACACATAATTTTAAACATGGAAATAATATAATAAATTAGCTATTATCAGAATAAATCCTTGATCTTGATTATATGTTCCAGTTTAGATTTACTATTGTAATAGTTATTGATACCATTAAAGTTCTTTGATAATGTATCACATTACCTTAGTTGAGTGGGAGAATATTAAAATTCTTTACCCATCTTCGTTTGGTTGATAATTGTGATAGGAACTTAAGAACACCTCTGATAAAAACAAGTCTAACCATTCACATGGATAGAAATAACTTATCAGAATTATGAGAGTAAGATAGAAGAATTCTTGCATAGTCTATTCGAAAGACTTGATTCAAGATGTCTATTCCTCATAACATTTTATGGTATCTTGATTTGATTGCTTAAATCTCTAGCAAGTATTTTACACTTCAAATACTAGACTGCTATTTTGTTGACTTAGTCTTAGAGAAACTTATAGTTTCAGATTAAGATAATAAGTCACAATAAGATGTTCCTGGAAACAATAGTAGAAGGTTAAAAGTTTCTAACGAGACATCTGCTATTGAGTGGGAGCCATCTGAGATGTAATCAAATGGGGAACATTAGGGGACAATCAAGAAAGATTTATAAAAGTGACCTATATGTTATTAAGGAACTATGCATTAGTGATCCCAATATCCACACCGACTCATTAAGAATTGTGAGATGGTGGTTACTCTAGGGGTGGAGGAATCATTATAGAAGAGTGTTAAAAACCCATCTATAATAATTCAAGCTTCATCAGCAAAGATATAAATTTGTAAATTCGAAATTACCAGAAAGTTATTTTACTGAAAAAAATTCTACACTGCATTATCTCAATTCCAAATTTTAAAATTTGAGAGATATGTCTTCTGTTTGTTCAGATGTACTTAATGGGCAGTAAGGATTTCAGTATCCCTTGATGAGTAAAGCATATATTTAAGGAGGTTTCATAAGTTTTATGAACCTGGTTCCAGATATATGGGTGGATTCAAATATACTACACTTGATCAGAGGATCAAGGCAAAAGATTGATTGTAATGCACAACTTGTTTTATGTTAGTGCAAGTGGGAGTTTGTTGGGTTTTATGCCCTAAATAAAACCCATTACAATCTGATTAGTTATCAATTTAGAATTTTGAAGTGAATTATGATTACATGTATGTTACATGTTTATGGTTTAATATATATACTTGATATATGCACAAAATCAGTTAAATCCAGAACATATAGTTATTCACAATTACAGTATTGTCAATACAATGGAATGTGATTGTGATTATATGATTCAAAAGATTTGGTCCCTGTTCATCAATGTTTTGGATTTACACTGATGTGATAATCAGCGATGAAGTATACTTACACTTGGAGTAAGTGTTATGTTCTTTCCAGAACATTGGCAAAGTATACTGGTTTCGAATGTATGGAGTATGCATTGGACTGGACCGATATTGAACTTGGTCAAAGATATTGTAAACTTACCGTTGTATCTTTCCAAGTCAATGTCAGAAGTTGATCTTAGATTAAGAGAATCTAAATCCTGATATGCTTAGGCTCAATCTCAGGAGTGCTATTCTTGTTCTTTGATTTATTAGTTAAGCCTACCTTTGGGTCAGGATAATAAATATATTTTGGGAACATGATAGCATAACTGAGTGGGAGTGCTGAACATAAATATGGAAATCTATAGCTTCTACTGGTGTATAGAAGTAAAGTGATGATTCCTTTTGAGCTTAGTTAAATAGAAGTAAATGGATGAGCTCTTGTTTCAGTGACTGTATATCATATCACTAAAACATCATTTACAGGTAACTAAGTGTTCAAAGGGGCAAAATACATTGAGGGATGTAAACGGTAAATTGGTCCCATCTCGATGTAAATCATCTATATAGAGGATCTCAAAATCACATTAAGATTATAACAATGGTTAAATGAGATAGCATATTGATATCGTGAAACATATGATATGCTCTATATAAGTTTGAGAGTGCAATTCCAAGTTCTAAGAGTGGATTCAACGAGGAATTAATAAGTTAGGGATTTACTTGGTAAATCGGTTCAACTTATTGGAAGCTCAGCATATAGATCCATGGTCCCCATTCTAGTTGAGACTATACTGTTTGTAAGACTCTGTAATTGATTTATGATTAATCAATTATAATTCTAAAAGTTAGACTATGTCTAATTTGTGAATTCTCACAGTTTAAGGATGAAATTGTAAATAGGAGGGTTTCTAGGTTTAATTGTTAATTAAGAGACTTTCTATGTCTAATTAATAATTATTTTAAATTGCAATATTATTTAATAATCTATTTTAGTTATTAAATAATTAGTTTTGGCATTTAAAAGATTGGAATTGGAAAAATGGCATTTTTGGAGAAATAGAAATAAAATTGAGGAAATTGCAAAATTCCAGTGAGGCCCATACACACCATGGCCGGCCACCCTTTGCATGTTTCCCAATTATTATTTTAAATTTAAATTGCCATATAATTGCTAATCAAAGCCTAGTCTAAATAGGAAAGTGGTGGATCACACTAAATAAGGCAGTTATTCAATTACACAGTAAAAGAGGAAACTGTTTATTTGGAAAGTTGTGCTCTTCCCTTTTCCTATTTATAGCCGCCCCCTCTCTCTACTCTTGGTGTGCTTTGACAAGCTTTTGTATGCATGGTATCACACAAAATCAAGAGAGAAAAAACAAGAGAGAATTTCAAAATTCCTAGTGAGAGAGAAGTGCCCACACACATCACTCAGTACCTCATCATAGTTTGGAAGACTGTGAAGGATCACATCCAACTGAAGGACTTTCGGGCTCAGATCTTGATTATACTCTGCTACAGACAGGAATCAAGGGTTAGAGATCTGAGTGGAAGGAGACATTTTATTCTGCTGCCATCACTGTAAGTTATTCTTAACTTTTATGTGTTTAGTTTATCGTTTTAGAAGTTAAATATTAGGTTGTTAAATCAACATACTTGTGAGTAGATCTAAGATCCTGGATAAATATATTTCCAACAAGCCATTCCTTGATGTGAGTCATTTTCTTGATATTGTTTCCAATAATCAAAATGTCGTCAACATAAAGGACCAGGAATACTACTACTTGGTCTTCCTTAAGTTGGTAAACACAAGGTTCATCTTCATTCTGAAGAAAGTCGTAGGTCTTGATGATTTCATCAAACCTTTTATTCCATGAGCGAGAAGCTTGCTTAAGTCCATAGATAGACCTATTTAGTTTGCAAACTTTTTTTTCCTGTCCTGGAAGAACATAGCCTTCTGGTTGCTCCATATAGATGGTTTCTTCAAGTACCCCATTAAGGAAGGCAGTCTTGACATCCATTTGCCAGATTTCATATTCGAAAGCAGCAGCTATGGAGAGAAGAATTCGGATGGATTTGAGCATGGCAACAGGACTAAAAGTTTCCTCATAGTCCACGCCTTCTCTTTGGATATAACCCTTGGCTACAAGTCTAGCTTTAAAAGTTTCGACTTCGCCTCCAGCGCCTCTTTTCTTCTTGTAAACCCACTTGCATCCTATCGGATGATAGTCATCAGGTGCGTCTACATATTCCCAGACTTTGTTCTTTTTCATGGAATCCATTTTGAATCCATGCCGGCTGACCATCGTTTCCGTTGCGGACTAGCCATTGCCTGTTTATAGGTTAATGGGTCGTCTTCAATACCGTCACCAACGACCATATTGATTTCACCATCCAAGCCATAACGAGCTGGTTTTGTTGAAACCCTCCCACTACAACGAGGAGCGGTGATGTTCTGAACAGGAACTTTGGTAGTAGTTTTCTCAGTAGGTTCGACTGAGGGAGTGGGATTGTCCTCTTCTCGAGTGGAAGAGGACGGAACATTGGAAGGACTTATATCTGAAAGTATTTCCTCAAACACTACTTTACTTTGTGCTTTGAAATTCTTAATATAGTCATCTTCAAGGAAAGTGGCGTTTGTGGAAACAAACACTTTATCATCCTTGCGACTATAAAATAGTCCACCCCTAGTCTCTTTAGAATTTCCGACAAACATGCAAACTTCAGTTCGTGACTCAAGTTTCCCGTCTTTCTTTCTTAAGACATGAGCAGGGCACCCCCAGATTCTGTAATGGCGTAAACTAGGTGTACGACCAATCCATAGTTCTAAAGGTGTCTTAGGGATTGATTTAGATGGAACAACATTTAAAATGTCGGTTGCCATCTGAATTGCATATCCCCAGAAAGACGTAGGTAGAGTTGAATAACTAAGCATGGACGTAACCATTTCCAAAAGCGTGCGATTCCGTCTTTCTGCAACTCCATTTTGCTGTGGAGTGCTAGGGGCGGTTAATTGGGATTCAATTCCAAGTTCAATTAAATGATCTTTGAACTGCATATCCATATATTCTCCACCCCTATCAGTTCGCAAGATCTTTAATGTTTTACCCAATTGGTTTTGAGCCAATGCGTGAAATTCCTGAAACTTTTCAAACGTTTCAGATTTCTTATGCATAAGGTAAATTTGTCCATATCTAGAGTAATCGTCAATGAAAGTGACAAAGTACTCATAACCACCTCGGGCTTTTACATTCAAAGGTCCGTAAACATCTGAATGCACTAACCCTAGGGGTTGTTTGGCACGCTCTCCCTTTGCAGAGAAAGAACGTTTGGTCATCTTTCCTTCTAGGCAAGACTCGCAAACAGGTAATTCACCTAAGACGACATTTTTCAATGGACCGTCTTTGGTTAGCCTATTTAGTCTGTCATAGCCTATGTGACCCAAACATAAATGCCATAGATATGTTTCATTATCATCATCGATCTTGTGCTTTTTGTGGTTTCTAGGTTTAGCTACTTTAAAAGTTCGTTATGTAGGGCAAATGGTGTTTCTGGTCTAAGAACATAAAGCCCCTGTTCCATGGATGCAACACAAATATGAATGTCATTTCGAGAAATGGTAGAACCAGAACTCGAAAAATCTAATTTATATTGTTGCAATTGTAAGCATGAAACAGAAACCAAGTTTCTATTGAAATTTGGAATGTATAAGACATTGTCTATTTCCAAAATTCTGTTTTGAAACTTGAGTTTGGCTTTTCCTCTAGCTCTAACCGAAACCATTTCGCAATTACCAACCTTAAGTTTCAACTCTCCGAATTTCAAATAATTCCAATTTTCAAACAATTGCAATGAACAACTTACATGGTTTGTAGACCCAGAATCAAGAATCCAAATGGATTTATCATTCTCTAACACACATGATTCGAAGACTAAAGCATTACTGCTTATTCGTTTGTTAATTGTTGTTCTTGCTGGTTCATTTTGTTGTGAAGTATAACTTGAGGAAGTGGAATCACTTTCTCTTATCTTCTGAACTAAGCTTGAAATAGTAGGATTTATGGAGTTATGAACTATTTGCTCTTCAGAGTGAACAATTCCCAGCTTACCTGCTTTCTAGAATTTTATGTTCATCATGAGCATATGTGAAGTATTACTCTGACAAGGAGTTTATAACTTCAAGTTCAATTGCTAAGATATTAACTAGGAGTGGAATGGGATGAGGGTTATTGGCACTACAACACATCAATAAAACAGAAGTAAGGTTTTGGTTCAAATTCATACACAAGTTTAGAAAATAACAAATAATCACATATGTTATAAAAATACTAAATCTAACATAGTTTATTTTCCAAGGTTTTCAACATAATGAAATACAGTGTCCCGGTAGGCGAGAGTCAAAGATAACATTAGTTGAATAGAGTAGTCAGCTCATCTAAAATAAAACCATTTTAGCAACCTTTTATTCGATCAAAATGAGAATCCAACGTTGTCCCGGTAGGCGAGAGTCAAGGTTATTCTCATTTTATGAGCTTCCACCATTGTTTCATGTTTTATGAGTTTATCTCTAAGTAGTCACCGTAGGGGAGAGTCTAATAGAGACGAAAACTCACAAAACACTTATCAAATGAGATCTTACGGTGTTAAAAGTTTTCAACGAATAACCATCCATAGGGGGACGAAGTCTAGCATCTCGAGGTTATATTGAAAAAATTTAACTTTTGTAAGACCAACAATGGAGATCGAATATCTTTTGATTAAAGCTCATTATTTAAAAAAAAAAAATATATGTATTTTATTTAATCATCTATTCCGTATTATAATAATGAAAAATTACAAATTAAAGTTGGTTTAAATAAAAAATCAACTTTAATTAAATTTTAATTATTAATTAAATTCGAAAATAATGGAACAAATTTGAAAATATCTTGTTTAAGTTGTTTAGAAGAATCTAAAAAATCAACTTAAATATCTTTCAAATTAGATTTAATTAAATATAAAATTAAGTTGTAACCACTTAATTTGAAAATATTCCATTTTAAGTTAATATTTGAAAAAATATCAACTTAAAAAATATCTAAAGAATCTTAATAACCAATTCCTAAAATTCCTCAACTTAATTTTGAAATTTGAAATTCAAGAGATATTCAGATTTAAGTTGATGAGTTAGAGATAACTAGATTTCAACTTAAATAGGAATATTTAATGAAAAATTTAAATTAAGCTTCAGAAATAATCTAGTTGGTTATAATTCTATAATTAATTAAATACAAGAAAATACATATAGTTTAGCTTAGAATATAAAATTCTTTAAACTATGATTTTCTTAAATTAATTTCAAAACAAATGAAATTAATTATGTTGCTAATCAATTTTATTAGGTTAAACTAATTTAATTAACCTAGTACAGTTATCCAAATCAGGCAAATGGGCCTTCACAATTGGGGTGGTTCATGTGAGGGGGGGCTGGGTTCAGTATGTCGTACCCACTACTATGGCTCCCAACTCTCACACAAGGTCCAAAAGAGAGGAATTTAACCTTAAAATGAACAACTGTTATTAATTGAATAGGTCCAAAAACTAAATGGGCCTAAATAAAATCTATCAAAAACTATGATATTTTATTTAGCAACAACAACCTATATGCATCTATAATGAAATTAAACATATAGGCTCACACAGGCACACATTTAGATGGATCCTATCATGTTGCTAGGTCATACACAGATGAAAGAAGATTGTAAAATTTACCTGTTACAAATTATTTACTTGACCAATTGAACCATGAGTTAAAATCAGATCATTGGATCTGTCAACAAGTTAACCATGGCTATTTGCAATCAAGCAATAATAGGTTTTATAAAACTTACATACAAGCTAAAACACATACTCCTGCAACAAGATGAATTGGATAGACGGATGTAGGATTTATTTAATTTTAAATAATTATTTTTTCGAAAATATTTAAATAATAAAAAATATTTCGGTTTTAAAAAAAATAATAAATAAATAAAAATTTAAAATTAAACCTACAATTTTTGAAAAATTAGGTTTCAACTAACCTAAATATCATTTCAAAAATAATTGCTAATTACCTTTTAATTTTTAAAATTATTTTATAAATTAAATATAAAATATAAAAAATAAATAAATATTTTTCAGATTTTATAATCAAATTTAAATAAAATAACAAAAATTTTAAAAATTAGCAAAATATCTTACTTCTATTTAAAATTACATGATTATAATAATCTTATTTTAAATTTAAATAAGGTCAAATATTTTAAAAAAAAATTAATTTAAAAATATTAAATATCTGACCTTCAAATTTAAAAGATAAGATAAAATAATCAAATTTAAAAATAAGATATAAAATCAAGCAAAAAGATAGATTTTCACTTGTTTTCAAATTCAAATTACACTAATATCTAAAATTAAATTTAAAAAATTCAAATTAATTTATTTCTGATATTAGATTTGAAAATTGAAAAGTAAAAATCAAAATACAAAACTACACAAAAAATCAGAAGTTAAATTCATGAAATAGCATGAAAAAACGAAGAAAAACGAAAAATTTGCGAGTTGTATGGACAGTATGCATTTGCATACTGTCCGCGCGCTAGGGAGGGTGCACTGCCGAGCAAGCTCGGCGCTGGAGGAGTCCAGCAGGATTTCCGCGCGCGGAATGGGGTTTCAGACACCCCATGCGCGTGTTCTTCGGACAAAACTTGTCCTAACACGCGTCTAGCCGAGGAAATAGGCCATCCGCGCGCGCGTGTCTTAGTGATGTCACCCTGATATTTTTCGAAACTTCGAAAAATCATAACTAATTCAAATTAAATCGAAATTGAGTTCTGTAAAAAGGTAAATTGCTTAATTTTTTCCATACTATCCAATAAAAATAATTCCAGAAACAGATATTCAATTATTTTTCACGAAAATTCACAAACATCAATCAATCATCATACAACACACAAAACAACATGATACCATCCAAACATCAAACAAATCGTTTTAAGTCCAAATTTCTTGCAAGCAAATCAATTACCATGGCTCTGAGGCCAGTTGTTGGAAATTATTTTACCAGGATCTTAGATCTACTCACAAGTATGTTGATTAACACCCTAAATATAAACTTCTAAAACGATTATGAAATAAACACATATAAAGTATGAGAAACCTTACATTGGGTGCAACGGAATAAAATGTCTCCTTCCGTTCAGATCTCTAACCCTTGTATCCTTTCTGTCACAGAGTATTATCAAGATCTGTGTTGGTATTATATTTATCCAGGATCTTAGATCTACTTACAAGTATGTTGATTTAACAACCTAATATTGAACTTCTAAAACGATAAACTTAAACACATAAAAAGTTAAGAATAACTTACAGTGATTGCAGCGGAATTAATGTCTCCTTCCACTCAGATCTCTAACCCTTGATTCCTGTCTGTAGCAGAGTATAATCAAGATCTGAGCCCGAAAGTTCTTCTGTTGGATGTGATCCTTCACAGTCTTCCAAACTATAATGAGGTACTGAATGATGTGTGTGGGCACTTCTCTCTCACTAGGAATTTCGAAATTTCTCTCTTGTTTTTCTCTCTTGATTTCGTGTGACACACTTTGCAAAGCAAAGTTTTCTCAAGCAAGCACAAGCACACTAAGAGAAGAGAGGGGGGCGGCTATAAATAGGAAAAGGGAAGATCACAACTTTCCAAATATACAGTTTCCTCTTTTACTGTGTAATTGAATAACTGCCTTATTTAGTGTGATTCACCACTTTCCTATTTAGGCTAGGCTTTGATTAGCAATTAAATGACAAATTAAATTGAAAATAATAATTGGGAAAAATGCAATGATGTGGCCGACCATGGTGTGAATGGGCCTCACATGGATTTTGCAGTTTCCTCAATTTTATTTCTATTTCTCCAAAAATGCCATTTTTCTAATTCTAATCATTTAAATGCCAAAACTAATTATTTAATAACTAAAATAGATTATTAAATAATATTGCCATTTAAAATTAATTATTAATTCAGACATGCAAAGTCTCATAATTAATAATTAAACCTAGAAACCCTCTTATTTACAATTGCATCCCTAAACTGTGAGAATTCACAAATTAGACATAGTCTAACTTTTAGAATTATAATTGATTAATCATAAATCAATTATAGAGTCTTACAAACAGTATAGTCTCAACTAGAATGGGGACCATGGATCTATATTCTGAGCTTCCAATAAGTTGAACCGATTTACCAAGTAAATCCCTAACTTATTAATTCCTCGTTGAATCCACTCTTAGAACTTGGAATTGCACTCTCAGACTTATATAGAGCATATCATATGTTTCACGATATCAATATGATATCTCATTTAACCATTGTTATAATCTTAATGTGATTTAGAGATCCTCTATATAGATGATTTACATCGAGAAGGGGCCAATTTACCGTTTACACCCCTCAATGTATTTTGCCCATTTGAACACTTAGTTACCTGTAAATGATGTTTTAGTGATCTAATATATAGTCACTGAAACAAGAGCTCATCCATTTACTTCTATTTAACTAAGCTCAAAAGGAATCATCACTTTACTTCTATACACCAGTAGAAGCTATAGATTTCCATATTTATGTTTAGCACTCCCATTCAGTTATGCTATCATGTTCCCAAAATATATGTATTATCCTGACTCAAAAGTAGGCTTTAACTAATAAATCAAAGAACAAGAATAGCACTCCTGAGATTGAGCCTAAGCATATCAGGATTTAGATTCTCTTAATCTAAGATCAACTTCTGACATTGACTTGGAAAGATACAACGGTAAGTTTACAATATCTTTAACCAAGTTCAATATCGGTCCAGTCCAATGCATACTCCATGCATTCGAAACCAGTATACTTTGCCAATGTTCTGGAAAGAACATAACACTTACTCCAAGTGTAAGTATACTTCATCGCTGATTATCACATCAGTGTAAATCCAAAACACTGATGAACAGGGACCAAATCTTTTGAATCATATAATCACAATCACATTCCACTGTATTGACGATACTGTAATTGTGAATAACTATATGTTCTGGATTTAACTGATTTTGTGCATATATCAAGTATATATATTAAACCATAAACATGTAACATACATGTAATCATAATTCACTTCTAAATTGATAACTAATCAGATTGTAATGAGTTTTATTTATGGCATAAAACCCAACAAACTCCCACTTGCACTAACATAAAACAAGTTGTGCATTACAATCAATCTTTTGTCTTGATCCTCTGATCAAGTGTAGTATATTTGAATCCACCCATATGTCTGGAACCAGGTTCGTAAAACTCATGAAACCTCCTTAACTTATGCTTTACTCATCAAGGGATACTGAAATCCTTACTGCCCATTAAGTACATCTGAACAACCAGAAGACATATCTCTCAAATTTTAAAATTTGGAATTGAGATAATGCGGTGTAGAATTTTCTTCGCAGAAATAACTTTCTGGTAATTTTGAATTTACAAAGTTATATCTTCTCCGATGAAGCTTGAATTATTATAGATGGGTTTTAACACTCTTCTATAATGATTCCTCCACCCCCAGAGTAACCACCATCTCACAATGAGTCGGTGTGCATATCAGGATCACTAATGCATAGTTCCTTAATAACATATACGTCACTTTTGTAAATCTTTCTTGATTGTCCCCTAATGTTCCCCATTTGATTACATCTCAGATGGCTCCCACTCAATAGCAGATATCTGGTTAGAAACTTTTAACCTTTTACTATTGTTTCTGGGAACATCTCATTGTGACTTATTATCTTAAGCTGAAACTGTAAGTTTCTTTAAGATTAGGTCAACAACATAGCAGTCTAGTATTTGAAGTGTAAAATACTTGCTAGAGATTTAAGCAATCAAATCAAGATACCATAAAATGTTATGAGAAATAGACATCTTGAATCAGTCTTTCGAATAGACTATGCAAGAATTCTTCTATCTTATTCTCATAATTCTGATAAGTTATTTCTATCCATGTGAATGGTTAGACTTGTTTTTATCAGAGGTGTTCTTAAGTTCCTATCACAATTATCAACCAAAAGAAGATGGGTAAAGAATTTTAATATTCTCCCACTAAACCAAGGTAACGTGAAACATTATCAAAGAACTTTAATGGTATCAATAACTATTACAACAGTAAATCTAAACTGGAACATATAATCAAGATCAAGGATTTATTCTGATAATAGCTAATTTATTATATTATTTGCATGTTTAAAATTATGTGTCACAAAGGGTACTGTGGAATAAAGTCCACCCCTAAGTTTATAGAGAGTATGGTCCACCCTTAAAGGTTGTAATTCTCTAAGTGTGATAGAGAGTCTGTGGAGTTGAATATAATCCAGAGTTCATTAGATATAAAAGATCGTTTGAACTGCATATTATTCTTAACTTTTCTCCACCCCTATCAGATCAAAAGATCTTTTTATTAAACAAATTCTCAAATAATTGTTTTTGGAACTAACAATTATTCATAAACATAGAGATAACTTCTAGTGTTTATGTAGTAATTACTCTGTAAGGAGTTTAAATACCTTTTGAATTTGCATCAATAATAAAAACACATACATATTCAAACATAATGAATACAATAATCGGTAATAGATAAAATAAAGAACTGAAGCTCAACTCATAAATTGCAATATAATTGAAAAAGATATTTTATTATAAATCCAAAAAAAATTGTTTGCAATATTTATGAGAACCAAACAGGGAATTAGGATCCCAAACTTGAAATCCAAATTGTTTGAAAAACTAAACAATTAATTCAAATGAAAGAGCTTCTTCTTTATTGTAGACAATCTCCATCCACCATCCAGCTTTCTAATCCAACTCGCTAAGACAGCACCCGAGTTTAAGAAGCTTTAGCTATAAGAAGAATAATAAACAAGGTTAGTAGTCCAGAATTAATAATCCAAAAGGATAATAATTCACTAAAAACACATCAGTTTATTAAGAAAATACCTTGTTTCTTTGCGAGATACTTAGGACATTGGGATTTCCAATGGCCTTTCTCATTGCAGTAGAAACACTTTCCTTTTGGTGTATTGCCAGAAGCTCCAGCATTTTTGTTCCTAGCTGCATTCGCAGCTTGAGCTCGCTTCTTGGCATTTTTCCACTTCTTCTTATGATTGGATTTGGAAGTAGAAGCAACAAGTGCCTCAGGATTACTTGTCTTATTACCATTTCCAGAATACTGAGGTTTATTCCCTCTTTTCTTGGGACCTCCAATCAAATTTTCATATGTCTGAAGGTCATTGACTAAAGTATGAAAGTCTTGCTCCTTCTTATTCATGACATAATTTGATGTGTAGGGCAGAAAATCTGGAGTCAGACTATTCAAAATAAGACTCACTTGAGTAGTCTGATCCATTTCAGCACCATGATTCTGGGCTTCCTGTAAATAACTAGCCATCTGGAGAAGGTGATCACGCACATTCTGATGGGGTTCCATCCGTGCGTTGATGAATTTCTTAGTCGCGTCAAAACGAGACTGGATAGATGCCATACCGAATAGCTCAGTTAACTGCGTCATGATTTCTACAGCCGTGACAGTGTTTGCAAACCTTGTTTTCAAGGTGTCAACCATGCTGGAAAGCATGAAGTAACGAGCTTTATTGTTAGCATTATGCCAACGCTCGAACTTCTCTTTTGCAGCTTTGGTTGCATTGTCACTTGGCTGCTCAGGGGACGACTCAGTCAACACAAACGAGGCACTTTCACCTATGAGAGCAATATGAATGTTCTCTCTCCACTTTGGGAAGTTAGACCCATTTAGCTTATTTTCAGTTAAGAGTGACAACATGGGATTTGACATTGCAATTCAGGATACTACAAGATAACATATAGATATCAATTATGGTTTATCACAAAATCTTATTTAGAAATCATTAGCATACAGCAAGTAGGAATGACTAGAGAAAATACAAAAAAAAAAAAAATTCAATCCTAAATAATTTCCAAGGTTTTCAACAAACTGATATCAGTGTCCCGTTTAGGCGAGAGTCAAAGCTATCATTCATTGAATAGAGTTGTCAGCTCATCTAGAATAGCAAACATTCTAGGAACCTTTTATTCGATCGAAAAAAGAATCCGACGTTGTCCCGTTTAGGCGAGAGTCAAGGTCATTCTTATTTCATGAGCTTCTACCATTGTTTCATATGTTTGTATGTCTTATACAGTACCCACCATTAGGGTGATTAATACCAATATAAAACACTTACAAACATACTTATCTTTCGAGATTAAACGACGCTAACTTGCTAATGAACGTTCCTCCATTAGGGAGGATTACTCACTAAAACAATAGCTATGTAAAACCAACAATGGAGATCGAATATCTCAAAATAATAAAGCTCATTATTTAAATTGTATTTTCTTCTATTATTTATTTATTTTAAATCTATATATATATTTATTAAATTTTAAATTTAGAATAGAATCTAAATAAAATTTAATTTAATATTTGTAAAATTAAACTTAGATGGTTAAGAAAATAAAATGAATTATTTCCATCTTAATGTTAATTTTCCAACAAATATTAAGAAAATTACTTAATTTAAGTTGTATTAATTTAAATTAATTTGCAACTCAAATTAAAATTTTCTACAAATATATATATATATTGTATTTCCAAAAATATACAATTTTCGAAATACATTTCAAATAAATCAAACTTTACTTAGAAAAAATACCTCAAGCAAAAATATTATCTATCTAGATTTTCTTGACTAATTAATCCAATTTCTAACAATATATTTCAGTTCCTTTATTTTAAATTAATCATTAAATGAAAAGATCATTGATTTAAGTTGATTCAAAATTAATTAAAATAATTAATTTACAACTTCAATCTATCTTTCAAGATAAATTCAAAATCACCTGGCATAATTAAATGCTATTTTGAAAAATGATTAATAAAATAAATAGAATATATTATGAAAATTATTCAAATTTAAGTTGTTATGGAAATACCCAACTTAAAATAATTTTCTTATTTAATTAAATATCATGAAAACAACAATATCTAAGTATCATTATGAAAATCAACTTAGACATTTAATTTTCAATTTAATTAAATGTATTAAATTCAGGAAATAAATAATTAAGTATAGAGAAGGCTTAATCATTAATTTCCAATTTAATACAAGGAAAAATATCCTTAATTGAATTGTACCAAAATTAATTATTAACCAATTAATTTCACAATCAATGATATTTTCCTATATTAGAAATAATAATTAGTATGGAAATAACTATCTAGAAAAAATCTCAAGTCTACTAAGTATCTTTTCACGATCTGGAAAATATCTTATTTAAGTTATTATAGAAAGAATCTATAATTTACAAACTTAAAATTTTCCAAACATCATTTAATTAAATATCAAAAATTAGGTGGTAACTACCTAATTTAAAGATATTCCCTTTTTAAGTTTAAAACCAACTTAAAATAATATCTTCTAAGAATCTTCAATAACTAATTCCTAGAATTCCTCAGCTTAATATTATTATCAAAATATATTCAAATTTAAGTTATTATAAAAAATTAGTAATTACTAATTCAAAACTTAAATAAGAATATTTAATGAAATAATAAAAATAAGTTTCAGAAAGAATCTAGTTAGTTAAAATTCTTTATTTAATTAAATACAAGAAAAATACAAATAGTTTGTCTAGAAATGAAATTCATTAAACTATGTTTTTCTTAAATTAATTTCGAAGAAATTAATTATGTTGCTATTCAATTTTATTAGGTCAAACTAATATAATTAACCTAGCACAGTTATCCAAATCAGGCAAATGAGCCTTCACAATTGGGGTTGTTCATGTGAGGGGGGGGGGGGGGTGGGTCCAGCATGTCGCACCCACTTCTAAGGCTCCCAACTCTCACACAAGGCCTAAAAGAGAGGAATTTAACCTTAAAATGAACAACTGTTATTAATTGAATATGCCCATTAACAAAATGAGCCTAAATAAAATCTATCAGGTTATGACATTTTATTTAGCAACAACAACCTATATGTATCTATAATAGAAATTAAACACATAGGCTCACACAGGCACACAGATTTGGATGGATCCTATCATGTTACTAGGTCATACACAGATGAAAGAAGTTTGTAAAAATTACCTGTTACAAATTATCTACTTGATCTATCATCAATTGAACCATGGGTTAAAATCAGATCATTTGATCTGTCAACAAGTTAACCCTGGCAATTTAGATCAAGTAATAATAGGTTTTAGAAAAACTTACAAACAATCTAAAACACATACTCCTGCAACAAGGTTAGATCTGGATAGTTGGATGTAGGATTTATTTAATTTTAAATCTATATTTCGAAAAATAAAATTAAAATTAAACCTACCATTTTGAAAAATTAGGTTTTGGGTAACCTAAATGTCATTTCAAAATTAAATTGCTAACTTTCCTTTTAAATTTCATGTTATTTAATAAATAAAATAATAAAATAGAAAATGGTAAATACATACCCTTTTCATATTTTACAATTTAATTTAATTAAAAAATAACAAAATTTAAAAAGTTAACAAAAATACCTTATTTCCTCTTTTAAAATTATCATGATTATTTTGATCTTAAATTAATTAAGGTCAAGTTACCAAAAAAAATTAATATCTGACCTTAAAAAAAATAAAATAATCAAATTTTAAAGGAAATAAAAAAAATAAGCAAAACTTGATTTTTCCCATTTTCAAAATCAAATTGCACTAATATCTAAAATTAATTTTAAAAATTAAAATTAATTTATTTCTGATAATTAGATTTGAAATTTGAAAAACAAAAATCAACATACAAAACTACACAAAAAATCAGAATTTAATTCCATGAAATAACATGAAAAATCGAAGAAAACGAAGAAAATAGCAGGTGGTACGCTGTCCGTGCGCGTGGAAGGGGAGACACAGCCCAGAAATCTGGGCGCAAGCACCCCTGCGCATGATTTCCGCGCGCGTAGGGAAGGTGCTCACCACCTAGGCTTTTCCCGATTTTCAAAAATTCATAACTAATTCAAATTAAATCGAAATCGAGTTTTGTAAAAAAGTAAATTGCTTAGAATTTTCAAAACTATCCAATAAAAATAATTCCAGATACAGAAATTCAATTATTTTTCCCAGAATTCACAAACATCAATCAAACATCAATATGACACATCATGAAACCATCCAAATCACAAACAAATCGTTTTAAGTCCAAATTTCTTGCAAGCAAATCAATTACCATGGCTCTGGTGCCAGTTGTTGGTATTATATTTATCCAGGATCTTAGATCTACTTACAAGTATGTTGATTTAACAACCTAATATTGAACTTCTAAAACGATAAACTTAAACACATAAAAAGTTAAGAATAACTTACAGTGATTGCAGCGGAATTAATGTCTCCTTCCACTCAGATCTCTAACCCTTGATTCCCCGTCCGTAGCAGAGTATAATCAAGATCTGAGCCCGAAAGTTCTTCTGTTGGATGTGATCCTTCACAGTCTTCCAAACTATAATGAGGTACTGAATGATGTGTGTGGGCACTTCTCTCTCACTAGGAATTTCGAAATTTCTCTCTTGTTTTTCTCTCTTGATTTCGTGTGACACACTTTGCAAAGCAAAGTTTTCTCAAGCAAGCACAAGCACACTAAGAGAAGAGAGGGGGGCGGCTATAAATAGGAAAAGGGAAGATCACAACTTTCCAAATATACAGTTTCCTCTTTTACTGTGTAATTGAATAACTGCCTTATTTAGTGTGATTCACCACTTTCCTATTTAGGCTAGGCTTTGATTAGCAATTAAATGACAAATTAAATTGAAAATAATAATTGGGAAAAATGCAATGATGTGGCCGACCATGGTGTGAATGGGCCTCACATGGATTTTGCAGTTTCCTCAATTTTATTTCTATTTCTCCAAAAATGCCATTTTTCTAATTCTAATCGTTTAAATGCCAAAACTAATTATTTAATAACTAAAATAGATTATTAAATAATATTGTCATTTAAAATTAATTATTAATTCAGACATGCAAAGTCTCATAATTAATAATTAAACCTAGAAACCCTCTTATTTACAATTGCATTCCTAAACTGTGAGAATTCACAAATTAGACATAGTCTAACTTTTAGAATTATAATTGATTAATCATAAATCAATTATAGAGTCTTACAAACAGTATAGTCTCAACTAGAATGGGGACCATGGATCTATATTCTGAGCTTCCAATAAGTTGAACCGATTTACCAAGTAAATCCCTAACTTATTAATTCCTCGTTGAATCCACTCTTAGAACTTGGAATTGCACTTCTCGTACTTATATAGAGCATATCATATGTTTCACGATATCAATATGCTATCTCATTTAACCATTGTTATAATCTTAATGTGATTTAGAGATCCTCTATATAGATGATTTACATCGAGACGGGGCCAATTTACCGTTTACACCCCTCAATGTATTTTGCCCATTTGAACACTTAGTTACCTGGAAATGATGTTTTAGTGATCTAATATATAGTCACTGAAACAAGAGCTCATCCATTTACTTCTATTTAACTAAGCTCAAAAGGAATCATCACTTTACTTCTATACACCAGTAGAAGCTATAGATTTCCATATTTATGTTTAGCACTCCCATTCAGTTATGCTATCATGTTCCCAAAATATATGTATTATCCTGACTCAAAAGTAGGCTTTAACTAATAAATCAAAGAACAAGAATAGCACTCCTGAGATTGAGCCTAAGCATATCAGGATTTAGATTCTCTTAATCTAAGATCAACTTCTGACATTGACTTGGAAAGATACAACGGTAAGTTTACAATATCTTTAACCAAGTTCAATATCGGTCTAGTCCAATGCATACTCCATGCATTCGAAACCAGTATACTTTGCCAATGTTCTGGAAAGAACATAACACTTACTCCAAGTGTAAGTATACTTCATCGCGGATTATCACATCAGTGTAAATCCAAAACAATGATGAACAGGGACCAAATCTTTTGAATCATATAATCACAATCACATTCCACTGTATTGACGATACTGTAATTGTGAATAACTATATGTTTTGGATTTAACTGATTTTGTGCATATATCAAGTATATATATTAAACCATAAACATGTAACATACATGTAATCATAATTCACTTCTAAATTGATAACTAATCAGATTGTAATGAGTTTTATTTAGGGCATAAAACCCAACAATCTGAACCTTGATCTCTTTCTCTCCTTCTTTAGTGCTGAAACTCCTTCTTGTTGAATGTCTTTCTTCACGATCTTCCTCACTATGATTGAGGTATCACTTGCTGTGTGTGGGCACTACTTTAATCACTAAGAGGTTCGAAATTCAAGAGGAAGAAGAAGAGTATAGGTGGCGGCTAGGGTTTAGAAGTGAAGGCTCAGGTTTTTCTCTGAAGGAAATCAGAAGTAAAAGTGTAAATTTCCTAAAGCCTTCACTATCTATTTATAGCATTCCACTAGGGTTAGGTTTGAATTATTTGGCATTAAAATAATTAAAATATCATTTGAAAAAACCTATAAAAGTGGCCAGCCTAGGCAATGTGAATTTGGGCCTCACTTTTTGCAATTTTGCAGTTTTATCATTTCTGCATCTCATTTTCTCAAAAACGCCAATTTTCAAATTCAACCATTTAAATGCCACTTCTAACTATTTAATAACTATAAATAATTATTAAATAATATTGTCATTTATCATATTTATTAATTGAACCATACAAAGTATCATAATTAACAAATATGTCCTAAAAACTCTTTCTTTACAATTTCGCCCTTACTTAGTGAAAAATTCACAAATAGACATAGTCTAATTTGAGAATTATAATTGATTAATCAAAACCAATTATATGAGTCTTACAAGCAATATTATCTCAACTAGTGGGGGGACCATGGGTCTATATAACCGAGCTTCCAATAAGCAGATCAAGAATTTATAACCTAAATTCACTGACTTAGAAATGCACTCTCAGTATATAGAATGCTCTATATGTTCCACCATATAGACACATCATTAGTTATCCATTGTTATAATTCTAATTTGATCAATGATCCTCTATATGAATGATCTACACTGTAAAGGGATTAGATTACCGTTACACCCTACAATGTATTTTATCCTTAAAACACTTAACCCCGTATAAATGATATTTCAGCTTATGTGAAATGAGTACTCCACCATTTATTTTCGTTTGGTCAAGCTCGAAGGAGATCATCCTTTACTTACTATTCGCCAGATAGAAGCTATAGATTCCATGTTTATGTTAGCGCTCCCACTCAATTGCACTACCGTGTTCCCAAAATGTACGTATCACCCTGATCCAAAAGTAGGCTTAACTAACAAATCAAAGAACATGAATAACCTCTTGAGATTGAGCCTAATCATAACAAGATTAAGATCATTTGATCTAGGATCAACTAGGCGATATTGACTTGAATAGATATTACGGTAAGTTTAATAAATCTAAGTCAAAGTTCAATATCGGTCCCTTCCGATGCATACTCCATGCATCCAACCTGAGCTTTACTTTAACCAATGCTCTGGAAAGAACATAACATTTCTCCAAATGCAAGTAAACTCTATTGTAGATTATCATATAAGTAAAACCCTGTGTTTGATAAATTTAGGAAACTTTATTCACATAGTCATGTTTACTTTCTAAAGTGTTGACAATACAATAAACAGGATCAAGTATGTGAAAAGGGTTTCAGATGAATTTATAAATCAAATAGACAAGCAATTGATAACATGAACCAAAACATACACAAATGAATGAAAAATTCTTCTATTTTTTTATTGATGTTGAATAAAATGGATTACATTGAAATTGAGTTTTATTTAGGGCATAAAACCCAACAATTTTTACATCAAAAATACAAAATGTTAACTTTATTACCAAAATACCACTACACGGCTACCCAAACATTTATACCTTTTTCCTTTAATTTTTTACATTTGTACTACATGCACACACAATAAATGCTTTGTTGATACATGAGTGATTGATGTGTTACATCAATCTTTCTATATATCATTTCCCTCTTTTTTTTCTCTTTTTTTTTTTCCTTTTATTTTTCATTTCTTTTCAGTTTTTTTTTTTAAAAAAATATTAACCTCCATAGCTAAACACTTCCCCCTCCACGATCCCAGCTCGATTTCCCTCTTCTTTTTGTTCTTCAATTTTTTTTCAACTCCCATTACCGAATCCCATAACTGTTTTCCATCTTTTTATTTTTCTCTTAATCCATATATAAATATGGTTGTAACTCGTCCTTCCCCTGTTCAAAAGAAAAATTCTAAAATGGGGTTGAGGAAGATGACTCTGATTTTGCTCCTCCATCGTCGAAACGTGGGTGACCTCCTCCAAAGAAGAAATCAAAGGTGGTTGCCCACGAAAAAATTCATCAAGATGATTCTCAAAAAATGATTAAGATGGAGCTGGTCTTCGATCTAAGGTTTGTTTTTAGTTTCTTTTTCGTTTCTCCCCTTTTTGAAATTTTTTTCGTATTTGGCATTAGTGTGTTTTGTGTTTATCGATTTTACTATTTTAGGTTTTTCATTTTAACATTTCTTTTAGTTTTGTTTGGTTTTTTAGGGCTTCTATTTTTTAGTTTAATTTATTTGTTTTTTATTATGAGTTTTTCATTTTCGTTTGTTTAGTCTTAATTTCTGTTTTATTTTGTTGTTTTTTTTTTCTATTTTTTTTTCAGATGTTTTATTGTTTTTCATTTCAGTTTCTTCATTTGATTATTTCTCATTTTTTAATAATTTTTTCATAGTTTTTTAATAGTGTAAACACCTTCTGTATGTATTTTTTTTAATATGTTTTTTGTCTAGTTGTTTCTTGTCCATTTTTATATCATCAATGTGTAACAATGAGATTTATCATGGATGTTGATGTTCAAAGAGTTTTTTCTGTATTTTAGTTTGTATACAGTTGTTTTGTAGTTTTATTATAGTTTTGCTACTTGCATATGTTATTTCATTATAAAACTAATATGCAACTATTTGCACAAAACTTACTATGTATAACTGCTATTTTTTGGTCCCCGTCATATTAAATTCCTGCATAATATATAAACTATCATAAAACGATAATGCAACTATAAGGCAACCAAAACAAAAAATAAACAGACTTATACGTAACTGGTTATACCTTAATTCGAATTTGCTCTTCTTACTGTGTTTTTTAAAAAATATATTCCACATTAGAAACCAATAATCAATCAAAATGCAACTGTATATAACGTAGACCTATTATTCATGAGATGTTTTTTTTTAAATTTTTCACATCATACATTGTTTTGGATTTGGTGGGAGCTCCAGATCTGTTTGTTACAGATTTACATTTTATGAATGTGGATTTCGATATTAGGGGGAGTTGTTTTGATCAAATAAAACAGAAAATAAATGTGTAATTTCAGTTTCTTCACAGTTTTTCTGATTTTTTTTCTTCCTTTTTTCTGTTTAGATCATTGCTGGTCTTCTTTTCCAATTGATTTCGCCAGAATTAATAGTTGTATTTTCCTCGTTTTGGTTTCATTTTGGTTGTTTTGCGGTTTTGAAACGATCGAAGTATTTTCATCTTCAACGTTCGCTCTGTACAGCTGAAGGCTTAGTGCATGTGGTATTTTTGTAAATATTTGTATGTGGACTGTATAAAGAATAATTTACGCGAGGAGACGTTATTTTGTTTTTATTTGCGAAAATGGCCCTATATTATTTAATCCTATTTTATACCGTTATTAAGTTTAAAAATTGATGTCTCGTATACCGTTCTTTTTGTTCCATATTTTATGCGTGTATTACACGATTGATTATAGGCTTTGAGTTATATTTTAGCTATATTTGAAAAGCTACTTTTTCTCTCTCTCTCTCTCTCAAACGATAACTTTCCCTTCTCTCAGTCTATTTTTTCTTTCTCTTTCTTTAGCTCTGACTACTTTTCTAGTCACTAGCTAAGGTGGTGTGTGAAGTGAGTTTCTCTCTCCAGCTCACAGTCTATATATTGTGATATAAACTAGAAAGATCATAATCTTTTCTTCTTTCTTTTTTGTTTTTCTTTCATTTTCTCTGTTACTTATACTCTAGCTTGTGTTTTGGGTTAGAGTTGATTTTAGGGTTTTGCATTTGTAAATAGTTGTTCAACGTGTTGCAATGGCAATTACTAGTTTAGTGCTTTTTTTTTTTCATATATGTATATTTTAGATATTTATATCATCATATATGTATGATGTGTAGTTACTAATGTAATTACTTCTTTTTAAAAATTATGTAAAAAATTGCTTCTATCTTGGTTATTAGTTTTTATACAGAAATAAATATATATGTTTTCCATATTTTAAAATATATATTGAAATTGTTAAAAAAAAAAAAAAGTAATGTCAATGTATCTTAAACAATAAAAAATATACTATAGCCTAAATATTAAAAAAATAATTATAGTTTCAAAGTTAACTAATCAAAATAAGTAACTAGAAGTGTATGAGATAAAAAATTATCTTAAAATATATATATTTTTTAATAAAAAGTAACTAATTGATATATTATTTACATCAAAAGCAACCACAAGGTTAATATATGTTTCTCACATATTAAATAGTTATTTTATTATTTATATATGTGTAAAATTTTGAAATAATTTTTCTACTAAAAAAGTAACCAATTGATATCTTATTCAGATCAAAAGCAACTAAATGGTTACTTTTTTTAAAACTGCCAAAAAGCGAAAATTTTTGGAAACCGAGATTTTTCTAGCCTTTTCTATTTTCGGTATTTGTTTTGAATTTCGGTATGTATGCTGACGTGGCACATCGGTATTCGTGCAAATAATTTTCTTAAAGGTATTTTTATAAATAAAATCAATTTTAGGTATAATATTGAAAATCTCCCCTGTATAAATGTTTAATGGGCCGACCCATAGTATTTTTGTAATTTTTTTTTTCCTTTTTTGTATTTTTTTGTTTTTTTCCCTAAAAGTAAACTCTATTAAATTTTTTTATATTTATGAAAAAACTTTTTTTAAAAAAAACAGTTTTTAGTTTTTTCAAAATTGTGCCAAACGGGCCTAAACCTTCCCTTAGTTTATTAAGTTAGTCTTTAGTCAAAATAAAAAAATTAGTCTTACAAAATCACAATTTCTTACACGTTATATCCGGTTAATTGACTTTGAGAAATTTCTATGAAAGCTCAATTATACATGTATTTGAGATTATAAAATTATTTAAGATTATCTACTAATATTTTCTTACTTATTTTGTAAACAAATCTTAGTCGTACTTAATTAAAATTTTTATTGGTCGTTCTTTTTTCTCTCCCTCCAATTATTTGAGTGGTTATTATAATATTATTACAAGAAAAATTAGATAACGTTCCTTAATTGTAACTTGTTATAAAGAAAAATTGCGGTATAAATATTTAAAGTTTTGAGTTTTTTTTTTTTTTTAGCAAAAGTTTTGAGTTTTTAATTATCATAAACTTGATAAATTTTTTTAGCGGTATAAATATTTAATATTTTTTAGCTGTATAAATTATTTTAACATTTATAAACATTTTGAATTTATTAAAAGAAAATTTATAGATAATTGATTTTACATGTTTCTGTCCAAACAAAATAATTTAGAATCAGGCCCTACTTTTGTCCAATTTAAGACACTAATAAATTTTGTCGATAAAATTAGATAAAAATTACACTTTTACTAATATTGAATATTTATATCATTAAAAAAATCATTAATTTATAGCAGGTTCAAGACTTTAAATTTATAACCATATCACTAAAGATTAAATATAATAATATCACTCTTGAATTTATAAATAAATACAAGGTAGTCCTTGCTCACATGGGATTCCATGTGTCTCATACTACTCGGGTCAAAGCATAAATTATATTAATACTAAATCTTTGATTCTTGATTTATTTGATAATTGATAGAGTTTTTATGTAAATTCAAAATTAACAAAATAAGTCTTTGATTATTCCATTTTTTAATGGTAATATCAAACTTAGTCTTAGCTACCAACAAAAAAAAAAAATAGTGAATAAGTTAAAATAATAGACTCCATCTATGATATAAAATAGAAGATTTAGTAAAGATAAGAGCTATCGTATAATTAGTTAAAACACATGAAATTTTTCTTGTTTGGCTTTTCTTATTTATTTATTTTTTTTTTATAGATCTTATTTTGACATTGACTTGTGTGTTTGTTTATAGGGATATGATTGTACTTTCACGGAATGCATTCTGTGATGTACGGCAGCCGTCAAATGAAGGACTTATTTGATAATCTGACGGCTGAGATAGGGTAATTAGGGTTAAAAAGTAGAAACGTACCCAAACACTCATTTAATGTACCCTAAGACGCATCTAATGTACCACGAAATACATTTCATAAAAGTACATCACGGGACAAAATCGTATCCCTTATTTATAATATTTTTAAAATAACATTTTTTTCCTCTTTCCTAGTTTCCCGTTATTGACTAGAACCATTAGTTAAAAATGTTGATATAGTCTTGAAGTAGATTAAGCCCCCAGGTTATTTTATGTATGTCATTCTCTTCATGTCTTGAGCCACCAACAAATGATTGTCCAAATTATTAAAGTTAGTCTTATATTATTTTGTAGAAATAAATTACCATATATAAGATGAATGAACGACTCTTTCTATTGCTAATTGGTTTTGAGATGAAACCTCATTCATCTTATCCCAAATTCTAACATAGTATTAGAGCCACTTGTGATCTGTTGTGAGTTCAAATGCTACTGGTCTAAAAAACCGTTTGTGATCCGTTGTGAGCTAAAGTGTTGTCGGTCTAAAAAGATACTTCTGTTGTCTCCTCTTTAACCTCCATTTGGGACCTTTCGGCCAATGTGTGCCAATTTTTAGTGTTGGGTCTTTGACCTGTTTCAAAAATCCATAAATATTCTGATGTGTACACCAATAAATTTCTCGATATTTGGCCTTGTGGGATTCTTTCAAATATCACGTTCGGTCTTGTGGCCTTTTAAAGGTCCTTCGTTATACCCACACTTTTTTAAGCCCAAACGTGAGGAGGGTGTATTAGAGTTAGTTCCACATTGTTAATGTGCGAAAATAAATTACCATATATAAGATGAATGAGCTACTTATCCTATTGTCAATTAATTTTGAGATGAAACCGCATTCATCTTATTCTAAATTCTAACCCAAATTAATTGTGCTCTGGTCATCAGAGTACGCTCTATCTCATCACGAGTCATTTGTTTTTGGGGAATGATGCTTTAGTACAAAAATATAAAAGGTGATCGTCCATTTGTGCTAATCTCACTTCTGGTAGACAAGTTAATAAATTGTTGATGGTTGGTAATTTTTTTTTCTTTCATATTAAAATATTTGAATATAAGATTTCAACTGTGTATTATTTATTACCACTTATACCTTCTATTTATTTTTTTTATTAAAAGTGAATTAAAGTGTCAAACTTTTCTAAAATAGAAAGTTTGACACAATTGGTAAATTTTAATGAAAAAAAATATATTTATCTTTCTACTATGTTTCTTATTGTATTCTAATTCTATATTAATTTTCTAAATGACTTGAAAAAAATCCAAATCAGACTTTCATTTTATATGAAAGGAAAGTTACATCTTCTACTCACAATTTTGTAAGTACAATAGCAGAAATTCTTGGGTTGAATGAAGATTTTTTTCAAGGAAAGTTTTTTGTGAGCTGTTGTCTTGTTCAGATTATGTATAATTTGTCTAAAATGCATATATTTATTATAAATACACGTTTTAGTAGCTACATTTAGTATATCTTTTATCTCTTTCAATTTAATTCTTTTTTGTGAGAAAAAGTGACTTTATTGTGTAGAGGAGAGTGAGTTCGACTCTACCTCTGTGTATACGTCTTTGTTATTGTTAAGCTTTTAGGAAAAAGTTCTTCAAGCTTTCAGGAGAAAGTGTTTCAAGTCTTACCTCGAAAAGGAAGAAAACACTCTTCAAGTAAATCGAAGGGAGTTCGAACACTTGAAGTTTCAGCAAGATTCTTTTGAGAATGTAGATACATCAAGCTTGCAACATATAATACAAGGGAGTCTATTTATGCATAAGTCAATTACTTTATATTTTTAAGATCTATCTAATGAATCTTATCTCTGTAAAGTAAACTAGTAACAATCTATTCTTTACTTTTATTCTTTGTTGGTCTCTATTTTGCAGTTACACACTACTATACGAAAATGGGCTTTAATTCCGATTTGTGTGGGCATTTTATACCAATTTTTACTAAAATAAAAATTAGGATATATGTCAGTGGGATAAAAGCTCATATAAAAAGTGGGATAAAAAAGTATTTTTAATTTGGATTATTATAGGAAAACGGGATAAAAGATTTTTTTATCCCAGTTTTAATTGAAAACTCGGATCAAAAGTTCCCTTTAATTCCAATTTTCCATAAAAACTGGGATTGATACTATATATATCAATTCATCATTCTTCAAAAGTTTAGCCAAGATACTATGTTCTTCATTACAGAAATTTATCTATAGTTTCGTCAGATAAATAAAAACATGTTCATAGAAAAGATTAAACATGAGATCAGATCTCAAATTACAACATCACCATTAATTAATGAAATCATATCAAAGTCCCAAAAATAACACAAAATAGAGACAAACCATAAATATTAACATTACAATATCAATGGAAGAAAAAAAGTTAAAATCTATTACAGTATCAGCGCGTTATATTTTTCATTCTCTTACTTAAAAGCTTCTTCAACCATGAACCATGAACCATGAAGCAATGTCGATGGCGACGAAGACGTAAGAGAGAGAGAGAGAGAGAGAGAGAGAGAGCTTCAGGGCTTTTTCAGCAAGAGTTTTCTCCGACAGTGATGGGTAAAGATAGAAGTGGAGAGGAAGAAGAAGGCCGGCCCTTCGTGCGTGGCTGAGATCGCGGCTTAGAATTCGGCAATGCAGAAAGAATTGGGAGAAACAAAGACAGAGGGCGACAAAAGGGGGAGAACTTGGATGAGAGAGATAACCCTAAACCTAAAAGTATTTATAATAGGACTAGGGAAACCCTTTTATCCCGGAAAGGGTGCCCTTTTACCTCGTTTGGTTTCAGCAAAATATTAAAGAGTGAAAACTTAATTTTTTCGTGACCACCCAAACAAGGCCATTGCTCCAAAGTGTAGTAGAAGACCCATTAGGAGTGTGTTTGGCTAGTCAATAAAAAAATAATCTTTTAACCTTTTTTTTAGTTTAATATTTTCCTCTTGATAGTGTTAAACCAAACATGGCCTTTGTATCTTATACAAAAGTGGGGTAAAAATTTCCAGCTTACTTTTTATCCCACTTTTTTATTTTTCTAAGCATAAAAAATGAGATAAAAGGTTCCATTTCTTTTAGTGACAAAATCGTGTTCTATAGTTACAAATTACCTATTTCTGTATTGACTTTATTGTACACTGTTTAATTAATTGATTAATTAAATAATAAATTTGTAATTATAAAAAATGGAATTTCATTGGTGATCTCATGGTGTTTAGGGGAGGAATGAGGATGGAGTGGGAGAAAAGTAATAATTCAAAGGTAGGAAAATTAAAATAAGTTGGCTATAATAGAAGATAATTTTGATGGATAGAGTTGAGATCTACCATTTGAGACTAACTTTGATGGACACCCTAAAAAAAATGTAAAAAACCTTTGTAAATGTATATGTTTTTTTTTTTTTCTTATAGTAAAATAGGTTATAATTATTTAAAATATTTTTCAAAATTTTGAAATTTTTTTATAAATTTATCAACTACAACATTTATGATTATGAATTTTTGAATTTTTAATATTTTATATAATATTTTAAATAACTACAACATACATTATTATAAAAAAATTAAACAATTTTTTTATGCCAAAATAATAAAAAGTGCATCAATACACATTTTTCTGAGGTGCACACTAAAAGTATTGTATGATAACAAAATTTGGTTTCAATAGAATAAGAAAGTCCATGAGATATTTATATTGAGACCCTCATCGACCTCCTCCATCAATGATATTAACTCTCTTTTATCCCCCCTCGAGTTCCCCTAGTCTTATTTTTGCGATTTTCATGAGGCCAATTTTCATTTTCTGACAAAAAGAAAAATCACACACAAGAAGATATTCATAATAATTCTAAAATCAAACAAGTACATATCCATTCAAATATAAAATTAATTAACAATAGTCAATATTATATGTAAATTTTATTTAGAAGATAACGTTGGCATCATCACTATTATTTTATACATGAAAAACTATAATATTAAAATTAGTCAAAGTAACAAGATTATTATAATGAAGTGTGAAAATCAATGAAATAGGTTCCTTCCTTACCCATTTATTTAAAATTTAGTTTTGTATACTTTTTCTACAATTAATGCTATATATAAGAAAGGTCTAAACTCATGTTAATTGCAAGAAAAATGAAGTACTCAACATTCTCTTTTTGGTTTCTTTGCAAAATATTAGTTTCACTTCTCTCATTCTCTATCCAAACTTCTCAAGCTAATCCACATGAAAACTTTCTTCAATGCTTCTCCAAACATATCAACAACAATAACAATACATCAATTGTAAAACTCATACACACTCCAAATGATCCATCATATATCTCTGTCCTAAATTCAACTATACAAAACCTTAGATTTGCTTCTCCTTCAACACCAAAACCACTAGTTATCATCACACCTTCAAATACATCCCATGTCCAAGCCTGTGTTTTATGCTCCAAGAAATATGGCTTGCAGATTCGAACTCGAAGCGGCGGCCATGACTTTGAGGGTGCCTCCTATGTGTCTAAAGTCCCATTTGTGATATTAGATATGAGAAATCTACGTTCAATCACTGTAGACGTAGATACCAAAACTGCATGGGTTGAAGCTGGAGCTACCATTGGTGAACTTTATTATAGGATTGCTGAGAAAAATGGGAATCTGAGTTTTCCTGCTGGATACTGTCGTACTGTTGGGGTAGGTGGGCATTTCAGTGGAGGAGGCTATGGAGCACTGTTGCGAAAATATGGCCTTGCAGCTGATAATATCATTGATGCTCACTTAGTCAACGCAGATGGAGAATTCCTTGACCGAAAATCTATGGGAGAAGATTTGTTTTGGGCCATACGTGGTGGTGGTGGAGCAAGCTTTGGAATCATTCTCGCTTGGAAAATCAGATTGGTTGCAGTTCCATCAAAAGTTACTATGTTCTCTGTTAGTAAAAACTTGGAGATGAATGAGACTGTGAAGATATATAACAAATGGCAAAATACTGCTTACAAGTTTGACAAAGATTTGTTACTCTTTGTTAGTTTCATGACTATTAATTCTACCGATTCACAAGGGAAATACAAGACAACTATACAAGCTTCATTCTCTTCTATATTTCTTGGTAGGGTTGAGAGTCTCCTCACATTGATGCAAAAGAAATTTCCTGAGTTGGGAATTGAAAGAAAAGATTGCCTCGAAAAGAGCTGGATTGAAACTGTCGTTTACTTTGATGGTTTTTCAAGTGGGGATACACCAGAATCTTTACTTAATACAACATTTCAACAAAATGTATTTTTCAAGGTGAAATTAGACTATGTGAAGAAGCCAGTTCCAGAAGTTGTGATGGTAAAACTTTTGGAGAAGTTATATGAAGAAGATGTAGGAGTGGGGTTTCTTATGATGTACCCTTATGGTGGTAAAATGGATGAGATTTCAGAATCAGCAATTCCATTCCCTCATCGAGCTGGATTTATGTACAAAATTTTGTACTTGTCTGCATGGGAGAAAGAAGGAGAAAGTGAAAAGCATATGAATTGGGTCCGAAGTGCATATAATTTCATGTCTCCTTATGTGTCCCAAAATCCAAGAGCTACATATCTCAATTATAGGGACCTTGATTTGGGAACAAATAACGAGAAGGGTCCTATTAGTTACTCACAAGCAAGTGTTTGGGGTAAAAAGTATTTTGGTATGAACTTTAAGAGGTTAGTTAATGTGAAAACCAAGGTCGATCCAAGTAATTTCTTTAGAAACGAACAAAGCATCCCACCACTTCTGTCGCGACGCCTCTAAATATTTATACTGATATAATATAATAATGAAAAATTCTACAATTCACCTTTTTAAAAGGGATGCATGTATCTTATCTATTTTGATATTTGAAGTAATATTTTAGTTAAATTTGTTTTTTTTATGGTTATGTACATTATAATTATTTAAGACATCTTGCAATATTTTAAAAAATTCAAAAAAAATTTAATACGCTGAAAACAGGGTTCACTCATTATGTTGCACGCATGATTATTTTATTTTGTACGCGTGTGAAATAGATTGGTTGAGCACTGTTTTCTATATTGTAAATTATTTTAATTTTTTTAAAATTTTGTAAAATATATTAAATAACTATAACATACACGAATATAAAAAAAAATTAAAAAAATTATCCTCGATGCTAAAATAAGTAGATGGTGTATCAATGCATCCCTTTTAAAGAAAGTATTATAGAAACACACTATAATAAATTCAGGTCCTAAATATATAAACATGCATTTTAGTATTATTTGAAGGGCAAATTTTTTTTTTTTTTTTTTTTGAGAAAGATTGCAATTTCCATTAAATATGAACAATCTATGTTTTGTTTCTTCATGTATGTAATTAAATAAATTATGTTTCTCGTGACTTGTAAAATATACAGTTTACTTTTGCAGAATAATTCTCTACGTGACTCTAAATTGGAACATCTTTATATATTTCTACTAGGAAAAACAATCCCACTTCATTAATTTTGTAATAATTAGAAAGTATGTTTGGCATTGTTTTTTATTTTTTTGAATTAAAAATAAAAACAAAAAATAATTTTAAAAGTTTTTAAATTAGAAGTCGTGTTTGGCTAATATTTTTCAAAAAATAATTTTTATTTTTATTCTTTTTGAAAAACACTTTAATACTTTGAGACCCTGATATGAATAAGACTTGACACTGGCTCAGACCCAGACTCGGACCCCAGCCCCGGCCCTCGGCCCGCCCCGGACCTTGGCCCGCCCCTGGACCCCGGCCTGGACACAAGCTCGTACTCAAACCTCGGCCTTGGGACCTGGACCCTAACTCGGCCCCGGACCTCAGACCCCAAGCCTGACCTAGCCTCGGACCTCGACCTGGCCCCGGACCCTGACCTAGCCCCGAACCCCGGCCCAACCCCGAACCTCGGCCAAACCCCAGACCCCGTCCCAAGCCTGAACCCCAGCCAGCCCCAAACCCCAGCCCAGCCCAGCCCATGACCTCCGCCTAGGCCCTAGACCTGGAATCAGACCCAGAACCAAACCCCAGCCCTGGCCCCGACCCTAGACCCAAACCCGAACTCAGACCCAGACCCAGACTTAGACCCCGACCTGGACACAAACCCAGACTAAAAATGAGGAGAGAGAAAATAATGTGTGAAAATAATATGAGGAAATGAAGAGAGAGAAAATAATGTGAGAAAGTGATGAGAGAGAAAATAATGTGAGAAACTAATGAAAGAGAAAGTGTGAGAAAATGATGGGAGAGAAAGCTATGAGAGAGAAAATGATGAGTAAGAAAGCAATGAGAGAGAAAATAGTATAAAAAATCATGAGTATAATGATGTGAGATAAAGAGGAGAAAAAATATTGACTAAAATTGAATTATTTTTTAAAACAGAAAATAATATTTTGTTTTTCTCAAAATTCTTAAATTTTTGTAATTTTATTTTCTGAAAACAGTTTTCGAAAAACAATGCCAAACACGCCTAAGTGTTTTTAAAAAAATAATTTTCTATTTTTAAAAATAAAAAATAATTTTTTAGTTATGATACCATACATGTACTTATATTTTCACTCATGCTCCAATATATTTGTAAGGATCGTATATTTATATGGGGAATTTACAACTTATACATTTTTTTTCCATTTTATTTCATTTTTATGTTATATAAATTAATATAAACCCCAAGATCAATTTGTATATAACATAGAACACAATAGTAGTATATGATAATTGAGTATGTGTACCTGATTGATCCATAGCAATTATCTCTGATTGATCCACAGCAGTTACTCCAATTCGATAGTGCAATACTATCAACTAAGTCTTCCTCCCTAGATCTCTAAATCAGAAGCAGTTTATTTTCTCTGATTATCAAAAGGTATACAATTGTGATGAGACAATATGTATTTATAGAGTTAGGGAAGGGACTTAGCTACAAAACCCTAGTTGGGCTAGGCCTGCTCATCAAAGGCTTCAGTCAACTAGAAAAGCCCACACTTCTGCTTCACCTAGACTTTACACACAGATGCTAAGCCCATTAACAATTGATCACCAACAACATGGGCTAACACAGCAAAGAACTATCCAATCAACCCAAGTTTTAATAAAACCAATAAAATTTAATGTAAGCCCAAATAAAAGTCTAACATTCTCCCACTTGGGCTACATTGATTTTAATACATATATATTATATATCAAAATAATTTTGTTTGAAAACGACTCATGGGTTGAACAACAGAAAAACATTTGTGGCCACTTTAAAAAATGATAGTTCTCTGATAGCATCTCAACATACCGGTCCAATTTAACCTTTGATAATGAACTATGACAGTCATATTGTTTTTAGCTCAACAGAAGACATTCATAATCACAAATACCAAAGTATTAAATCGACATGGTCAATAAGTCTAGTAGTGTGGTAAGGAATTATGTTCAACATGTGATCAATTTAAAATAACATAATATCCTTATCAGTCCTCAATTTCACTGATACCGTGATGCTTAATAAATAAGCCAGTGAAATTAAACATACACCACTTAAAATAAGTAAGTGTCACTAAACTTGCTTAAAGAATTAAGCCAACAACATATCATTGTCAATAAGCAAATAAATTTAAAAGACAATGATCCCAACAATATGAACCACATGCTTTCAATTCAATCATTCTCGAGAATATAACAAAACATAATTGAAAACATATCCATTCAATAATAAAAAATATTGAAACATAAAATGTAGTTCATAACTTTATTCAGAAAATTATAAATAATAATTTCTAAAAACAAACAAAAAACAAAACTCCCACTAACCCAAAAGATCAAAAGATTCTAAAATGCCCATATTAACAACATGTTTATTAAACAGCACAGCACTTAACCCTTTGGTTAGAGGATCAGCTAACATCGACTCGGTCTTGCAATTTTCAATAACAATGTCTCCTTTCTTGACCAAGTCTCTGACAGTGAGATACTTTATTTCCATATGTTTAGAAGCACTACTAATCTTGTTATTCTTTGAAAAGAAAACAGCAGCATCATTATCACAATAGATTAGCATAGGTGTGGAAATAGAATCAACCACTCGTATCTCCGAAATAAAATTCTTCAGCCACAAAGCTTGCAAAGATGCCCCATAACATGCAACAAACTCAGCATACATAGTAGATGATGTGATCAAAGTCTGTTTAACACTCTTCCAAGAAATAGCAGCACCTGCCAAGGTGAAAATATAGCCAGAAGTTGACTTTAAATCATCTACACAACAACCAAAATCTGAATCTGAATAACCAACAACTCGAAGATTGTCAACCTGCTTATACACAAGCATAAAACTCTTCGTTCTTTGCAAATATCTCAAAACTTTCTTGGCTGCAACCCAATGATCAAGGCCAGGATCAGATAAATATCTCCCAAGAACATTGACTACGAAAGCTATGTCAGGTCGAGTGCAAACCTGAGCATACATCAAACTCCCTACTACACTAGCATAAGGGATGTTCTTCATTGCTCCTCTTTCCAAGTCGTTCTTAGGACATTGCTGCTTAGTGAACTTGTCCCCTTTCAGAATAGGAACAGAACCAGCTTTACACAAATCCATGTTGAACCTTTTGAGCACACGATTATTGTAAGCTTCTTGAGGTAAGCCAAGAAATTTTCAATTCTTATCATGATAAATCTCAATCTCCAAAACATAGGATGCCTCTCCAAGATCTTTCATATCAAAATTGGTAGATAGAAAACTTTTGGTCTCATTTAGTAATGACAAATCACTGCTGGCAAGTAAAATATCATCTACATAAAGAACAAGAAAAAATATGATGACTCCCACTGATCTTCATATAAATACACTAGTCAAACTTGTTCTCGATGAAACCCAACAGTGACACAACCTTATCAAACTTCAAGTACCACTGGTGAGATGCCTGTTTGAGACCATAAATGGATCATTTCAATTTGCAAACCAAATTGTCATTTCCATTTTCCTCGAAGCCTTCAGGTTGAGACATATAGACTTGCTCACTCAATTCTCCATTCAGAACAATAGTTTTAACAATCATTTGGTGTAACTCTAAATCAAAATGCGCAACTAAATCCATAATAATTCTGAATGAATCTTTAGTGGAAACAGGTGAGAAAGTTTCAGTGTAATCAATACCTTCTCTTTGAGTAAAGCCTTTAGCCACTAAACACGCTTTAAACCTTTCAATCTGTCCATTTTTATCCCTTTTAGTTCTTAAAAAATTCATTTGCAACCTATTGGTTTAAAACCATCAGGTAATAGAACTAACTTCCACATATACATTATGTTTGTCCATGAACTTAATCTCATCATCCATAGCTTCTATCCATTTTGAAGAATGTGGACAATTGGGTGCTTCACTATAAGTAAGAGGTTCCACAAAATGACCAAGATCACATTCACCTTCTCCAAGGTAAATAGATTTATCATCACACCTTATTGACATCTTATGTCTTTGAGATCTCCATATAGGAGGTACTTCTGGAATAACCTCTATTTATTGACCATCATTTTGAATGACATATTCCACAATTAGATTTCTCTGATAACAAGACCCTCATCAACAACAAAACCTTCTTCAATAATAGGTTCCTCATCAATAATAGGACCCTCGTCATCTTGGATAGTAGGAGCAATATATTCATCAGCAATGGGAGCGTTATCAACTAGAGTAAGAATAAGACTGCTATTATTATCATCTCTTGAAAATGACATAGGAATACAAATTCCTTTAGAGGACTCCCCCATTTCAAGAGATGTTGAAGGAATTTTCTCAGCAACATCAAATTCCAGAAATTTAGCAGTCTGAGATTCAACAATTCGCGTACCACGAGTGGGACAGTAAAAGCGATAGCCTTTTGAGCGCATTGGATAACCAATGAAATAACAGCGATTTGTTCTCGGATCTAACCTTTTCAAATTAGGATCATAAATCTTTACTTCAGCTGGACAACCCCATACTCGAAGATGATTAAGACTAGGCTTCCGCCCAGTCCATAACTCAAAAGGGGTCTTGGGAATAGATTTACTGGGAACACGATTTAAAATATAAGTTGCAGTCATAAGTGCTTCACCCCATAAAAACTCTGGAAGATTTGTTCTACTCATCATACTTCTAACCATATCCATGAGAGTGCGATTTCTCCTTTCAGCAACGCCATTTTGCTCAGGTGAACCAGGCATAGTGTATTGAGCAACTATACCATTTTCTTGTAAGTACTCTGCAAAAAGCCTCATGTGTTGTTTAGATTCTATATAACAACCATAATATTCTCCTCCACGATCAGAATGAACAACTTTGATGACTCTTCCTAATTGTTTCTCAACCTCATTTCGAAAAATTTTGAGTTTATCAAGGGCGTCAGATTTTTCTTTAATTAAATAGGTGAATCCATAGCGAGAAAAATCATCGATAAAAGTGATAAAATACTTATTTCTGCACAACGTGGTGGAATAAGGTCCACTAATGTCAGTGTGGATAATCTCTTATAAAGAGTGACTATAGTGAGCAGTCTGCTTTCTTATTTTAGTCAATTTTTCACCAGTACAATCAGCACAAGTATCACAACCAGAAACATCAACAGGAGAAAGAATTTTAGCTAGAAGTAATCGATCAATTCTTTCTTTAGAAATATGACCCGATTTATCGTGCCAGAATAATAAGGATGTTATCTTAATATAAGATTTCTTATCCACAATATTCACAATATTGAAAAAGGAAGCTACGGAAGTCAATGATAATTTGAAAAGAATATCAGAGTAAAAACAGTTTCCAATTATTCGGAGTCAAACATAATGTCAACACTATAATTGGCTAAACGAAAAGAAAATCATTGGTTCACTATAAGCGGAAGCGAAACTGAATTACTTTAAAAGTAGGAATCAAGTAATTACTGTTCAAAACAATATGAACACTAAACTGTAATTCAAGAATAAGTGTGCCAACATAAATAACGTCCACTGTAAGCATTGACTCCCTCTCACTTGGCTTCTTGAAATCCCTTAGCCTCTGGTTGTTGTTGTTTCTCTTCATATTTTCTTTATCCTTTGTGGGCTTGAGTTGAGAAACAAAGTGAGAAGACTCATTCTTTTCATTTTGTTAGCTTGCTTGTTTCAGCTACACACTGAGAAATTAGGTCGCTGATAGTCCATGTTTGATTGTAAGTGTTGTAGGCTGTCTTGATAAGGCTGAAAGAGGCAGGAAGAGCATGAAGAGCTCGATGAATAATGAAAGAGTCAGGAAGAGGAATATTATGATCTTTCAACTTGGACTGAACGTTCACCAATTTCAGAATAAAATCTCGCACTCCTTTTAATTCATCATACTTAATGGTTGTCATTTCATCCATAAGATGTCCAGCTTCAGCGTTTTCACCAGTGTCGTATAATTTTTCTACAGCATTGAAAAACTCTTTAGTATTTGAGGTGTTTGGCAAACCATCAAAAGATGTTCAGGAATTAAACGGTTCATAGCAATGAAACTAAGATGATTTGAATTTTTCCAATGTGCATGAAGAATTTTTGGGCAACAATTCTGATATTAGAATAAGATCAGCAGATTTTTCTTCTCGAAGGCATAAGTCCAAATTTATTATGCCTAAAGTAATTTTCACATCTCGTTTCCATGTCTTAAAGTTGAAGCATTCAGAATTCAGATGAAAACGGTATTGTTGTTCGTAGAAAGGAGACCGAAAAATCCAAAAATTAAAATTAAAACTTGAATAAGCAATATGAGCAATGCATTAGAAAATATTGTAGAATCAACTGGTCATTATAAACTCCCCTTTGGGGTGAGAATATAACACACACATGATCTACCTTCATGAAGTTAACAACAAAGAAAAAATACATATCATTTAAGAATTTTATTACCTTTGGGCAAATAAATTTCTTAAAAATATGTATTAATTCAAGCAAAAAATAATAATAAATTTATATATTTAAATTATTACCTTTGGGCAAATAATTAAAATATATACATTTAATATTAACTCACTTCATGGAATGTGAACTAATATATGTAAATACTACCTTTGGGCAAGTAATTACACATATAGTCAACCAAAAATATAATATTTTCTTCAACATGTGAAATTTGGTGATAAAACAATCATTGAAAATTAATAATTTTCAACCAAATTTCCAAAAGAGATATGTAATTGCTTTTATTATATTGATAAGCAAAAAATAAAGTGTCCACCATAACACATTATTTTTGTATCAAACAACCAAGTTTTATAACTTTAGAACAACAATTAATGGAAAAATGTGAAATAAAGAATATTGGTGGAGATTACATAGTCAAGATAAATCAAATAAGAGAGTGACTATGTTTTATGGAACGAGAAGAAACCCAAAAAAATTTCTATGATTTACGGATTTTGAAAAAACATCAAAAATTATTTTTAATAATTTTTTAACTGCATAATTATCATTAAAATAATAATAATTATTAAACGGAGTCAAAAAATTAATTAAAAATCATAGAAAAATCAGAAATTTAATTTTAAGCACGATGGAAAAAAAAACGTCGAAAAACGACACCCGACGGTGCCGCACGCGCCCCCACGCGCGGGCTGTGCGAGTGGGCATCGCTGGCTGGGAGTCATCTTCTTCCTCCAGCATGGGTGAAACGGGTCGAGCCCGACCCGGTTGCAGGCGGTCGGGTCTGGACGTGAAATTCCGGCGAAAACCGACGGAAAACTTTGGGATTTTGAGGGGTTTCGATCGGTATTGGATTTCTAGTCCATCTAGACTACTAATTTCGAGTTTTTAAGGCTCAATGTCTAGATCTCATGGCAAAAACAATCCGAAAAATTAAGAACAAAAAACAATCCGATTTTACAATGTGTGTTATCCAATTCGAAAAATTAAATGGGTAGAAACATTGTAAATTAGTTGGTAATGAGATTTGCACTACCAATTTTAATGTATAAACAATAGAATTAAAAATCCCAAATTGAATTTCATAAAGAAAAAAAAAATACATAAAGAAAAAAAAAACCCTAGTTGCTCTGATACCACATGTTATATAAATTAATATAAACCCCAAGATCAATTTGTATATAACATAGAACACAATAGTAGTATATGATAATTGAGTATGTGTACCTGATTGATCCATAGCAATTATCTCTGATTGATCCACAGCAGTTACTCCAATTCGATAGTGCAATACTATCAACTAAGTCTTCCTCCCTAGATCTCTAAATCAGAAGCAGTTTATTTTCTCTGATTATCAAAAGGTATACAATTGTGATGAGACAATATGTATTTATAGAGTTAGGGAGGGGACTTAGCTACAAAACCCTAGTTGGGCTGGGCCTGCTCATCAAAGGCTTCAGTCAACTAGAAAAGCCCACACTTCTGCTTCACCTAGACTTTACACACAGATGCTAAGCCCATTAACAATTGATCACCAACAACATGGGCTAACACAGCAAAGAACTATCCAATCAACCCAAGTTTTAATAAAACCAATAAAATTTAATGTAAGCCCAATTAAAAGTCTAACATTTTACTGTTACATGACAATTATTACTTTTTTAATATTTTTTTATACTATGTTTTTTAGGAAAAAAAAATTTTGTCCTATTTTTATCACACGTGATATCTCAGGGTTTACTCATATCTTTTTATATTATATTTTAAGTTTTATAAAATTTTGATTTAACCTAGTGTCGTCACTTTAGTGACATTTCTCTCTTTTTATATTTTCTTTTAATTAAATTTGATGATGAAAAATATCATACCCTTGATATTCACTACATGTTCTTTTTCAGTTTAGTCCTACTTCCCCATTATTCTCTCTCCTTGTTCATCATCTTTTTCGTGAGAATCTTTTTTTATATTTATTTTTGTTTTAAAATTCATAGGGTTATTGTGTTAGAGGCAGTATTAGTTGGTCATATTTGAAATTTATTCCGTTATTTTTTTTAGTTTTAAATCACAAGTTTTCCTCTATATTTTCCCCCTTTATTTGTTCTCCTATAAATACTTTGCATGTTCATTATCTATGAATGTTACCCGATCAATCTCTTCTTCCCTAGTTGTACGTAAAAAATCCCCCAAAAAAACTTCAGAAAAACTTACCTCGATTCTCAATATGGGAAAGAGGAATTTCAAAGAACATCCCCTAGCCCTACCTCTTCAGTTCCTACCTAATGAAAATTAGTTGGTGAAATTTCGAAGAAGAGGATATCCAAACATCCTCGTCCCATTTCGGAAGATTCAGACTCTAATTTTGAGTTGAGCCTGAATTTTTACATACGCCCAAAGTTGATAAGGTAATTTTTGGTTGTTTTTATGTTGCTTTAAGGGTTTTGTTTCAATTTCTTTTTCTTACAGATATCTTTGTCTGGGATTTCTTAATTTTCTCTGTCATATGTCTTGTTTGTTATTTTTTTTTTTTTGTGTTTGTGTGTTTGTTTTGTTTGAATGTAGTATTTGTTGATTAACAATTGTCTTAGTATTATTTATTGTTTTTTTGTTTACTCGTAGGGGAAGGATAAATCGAGTTAAGAATGTTGAATCTGATGATGTGTTTGATGAGGTCACTGGAAAAAGGATTGTTGAGGTGTGTGCTTTTTTATTTTTCTATTAGTGGTTATTTATGCTTCATTTGTTTTTCTTTTGTTATTGTATTGTTTAAGTAGTTTTTTTATTCTGTTTTTCTAGGACTGGACTTGCAAGTACACTCATTTGGAATACTATCATTTCAGAGCAATAACCTGTGGGTATTATTCAATTATAAAAGATATTGAAACTATTCTCACCCCAACCCAACAAGAAATATTTTCCAAAACTAGATTTGCTCATTTTCTCCGTATTCCTGAGTACATGGTCTGCTGTTGAGGGAGGTTCAACAACCAAATGAGTTGGAATTTTGAATTTCTGTGCAAGGCAAATTGCTAAGGATTAGTGTCGAGAAATTTTTGTTAATTATGGGTATAGATTGCCATATTTACTCTGATATTTTCCAGTACAAGTAGGATGAAAATATGCTTGTTAAACACTGTTTAAAGGCCAATAAAGAAATTACAAAGAATTCTATCCAAGTTGATAATTTTAAGGATAATGATGAACTAGCAATCAAGTTGATTGTATTGTATTTTGTCCAGTGCTACTTGTTGGGTGGTTCTCCTAGAAAGGTTATTTCCATTGAGGAAATTAATGTTGTGAATAGTATCCGTTACAATGATTATGGGTGGGGAAAATAGTGTTTTGATATGACAATTGAATCATTGAAGGGTAAAATTGATGATGGTATTAAGAAGGTTAAGAAGAAGGAACAAGATGGTGGTTTTATAGGTCATTGGATTTTCTGTTAGTGTTGTGAATTTGGTTTTTTTGAGTGTTGTCCATATGTTGTTGGGAAACTTATGTTGTATTCAAACATTGGCATTCCAAAGCTTCTTAGTTGGCCTAAAATGCCAAAGCTAGTTACACAGTTAAAGATGGATAATGTCAACAACCTCATCTTTAACCGGCTGTTGAAGGAGATACTTGTTTGTTTTTTACGTTTGTTTGATTATTATTTTATAGTTGTTGTTACTTTTATTTGTTTTCATTTTCAGTTAATTCAATTTATGCCCTTTGTTTATAACTTTTTTATTTTTTTTCTGTTGTAGTTACAACTGAAAAATATTTCTCCAACATCGGTGGAGAGAGTAAGTTTGAACTTGGCTGATTATTTCTCGGGTGACACGACTCTGTCCTTTATTAAGGTTAAAGGTAAAGACAATCGTGATCAAGATTCTAAGTCTGTCCCCAAGTCTTCTATGGAAGCTAAATTTATTGGTCTATCATCATCAAAGACGCATGACCATGTCACTCGTATTGAGTACGAGGACTTGAAAAAAGATATTTCTGTTGTTATTAGCAAGCAACAGACTCTTATGACTGCTGTTGTTGAATTGAACAAAAAATTAGACATTCTTATTGAGGTAACCTTTTTTTTTTTTGATTTTTTATGTAGTTGTTTTAGATATTGTTTAAGTTTATACTCAAAATTTAATTCGTTTATTTCAAGTGCTTGCATGTTGCTCTTACCCAAATTAGGACACAATCTGATGATGTGCTCCGCACTTCAAAAAATGATGATGATGTGGATGTTGGTGTCGATAATGAAGAAGATGTGGGTGATGAAGAATCGAGTTCTAAGGAAAATGAGGATGAGAAAAGAATTGACAATGTTGATGAGGAATATAGGGATGGTAGTCAGGATGATGATGAAGTTGATGATGCTAGAAATGGTCTTGGGCAGGGTGAGCCAGGTTATGGAAATGTGAGAAATGATGAGGCGAGTGTTGTTGTTGAAGTTGGTGCAAAGGATGATGATGATGCAAAAAAGCAAAGGATGATGATGATGCAAAAAATGCATATGTTGCTAAAGAAGGCACCAATAATGATACTAAAAAGACTGATAATTTGTTGTGACTAAATGTATTTTTAGTCCCAATACTTGTTGTGATTAAAACAAAATTAGTGACAACTTGTAACTAAATACTATGTTTTAGTCACAAGTAACATTTTGTTGTGACTAAAAGTCACATTTAGTCACAAAAAATTATGTTGTGATTAAACAGTTGCCACTAAAAGTAGTAATTTCTTGTAATGTGTGAAAGAATTAAATTTGTGAGGGTGTGGAAGAATTAAATTTCTATAATTGATATATTTATAAATTTATATTTATTCTATATAAAATGTGGTTATATAACAAAATTTTTAGTTTAAAAATATTTTTTGATTTTGTATGTTAATTTTAATATTATTCTTTAACATAATATTCATTATTAATTTTATAATATTATTATATATATTTAAAAATAAAAAATTGTATAACATAATATTTTTTATTAATTTTATAATATTTTTTTATATATATTTAAAAATAAAAATTATTTAGATATTTTATATAAGAAAATTTAATTTAAATTTAATAAACTTAGATATTTTCAACCACATTTTAACTTTATTGGTTTAATTTAAATTAAAATAAAAGATAATTCATAGCCGTAATAGCTAAAAAAACCTGAAAGATTAAAATCTCAAACTCAATTTCAAAAATTAAAAAAAAAAAATATTACTTAATTAAAACAAAATTAAATATATATATTGCACTTAACATCACCTATTTACACCTAATAAAAAGAAAACTAATTATATGCGCATAATATTAATTTTAAACTTAATTAAAAAAAAACTAATTATACGTGATATTAAAAAAATATAAGAGAAGAAGAAAATAAAAGTTACCTTACTATCTTTACTGAATAAAAAATAAAAATATCTAATTTTGTATTTAATTGATACTCACTCAAATTTTATATATATAAATTTTCATATAGTTAACTAATAGTGTCTTTTTTCAATTATATATATATATAAATATTTATAAACTTAATAAGAAATTAAAAAATATATATAAAAAAAGAGATCATAAATTGATGTATTTTAAGTGATTTTATATAAAAATTGATCCATCAAGTAATAGTAGATCTAAAAAATTAAAGAATGAATAAATAGATGAAATATTAAAAATTGACAAATTTATAAAGAACTCACTCAAAATTAAAGAATATCTAAACTCAAAAAATTAAGAATAATTTGCTGTTAGACTTTTATTTGGGCTTACATTAAATTTTATTGGTTTTATTAAAACTTGGGTTGATTGGATAGTTCTTTGCTGTGTTAGCCCATGTTGTTGGTGATCAATTGTTAATGGGCTTAGCATCTGTGAGTAAAGTCTAGGTGAAGCAGAAGTGTGGCTTTTCTAGTTGACTGAAGCCTTTGATGAGCAGGCCCAGCCCAACTAGGGTTTTGTAGCTAAGTCCCCTCCCTAACTCTATAAATACATATTGTCTCATCACAATTGTATACCTTTTGATAATCAGATAAAATAAACTGCTTCTGATTTAGAGATCTAGGGAGGAAGACTTAGTTGATAGTATTGCACTATCGAATTGGAGTAAGCTATTTGTGGATCAATCAGAGATAATTGCTATGGATCAATCAGGTACACATACCTAATTATTATATCTTATTATTGTGTTCTATGTTATATACAAATAGATCTTGGGTTAATTGTTAATTTATCTAACATGTGGTATCAGATTGCCTATTGTATATGATTTAGAACCTATAATTAGTATAATTAATTTGTATATGTTAATTATCCATAATTTCATATTAATTTCGTTATTATTTTATGTTGAATTTTTTGTTTTTAAATCTTAAAACTTTAGGGGTTTTGTTTATCATTAAATTCTTGTTCTATTGATATATTATATGCATGAAATCATTGTGTATATTAAGAGAATTTTAAATTTAAAGTTTTAGGGTTTATATGATTATAATATGAAATTATAATTTGTGTTTTTTAATTTTATAGTTTTTGATCTAAAATTGATAATAGATTTCTCATTCTTAATTGTTTAAGAATGTTGCTACATAATTAATTTCGGATTTAACTAAGATTACCATTACAATTTTTTTTTCTTTTGTGTTCTTCAATTTTCGGATTGATTTTAGCCATAGATCTACCCATTTAGTCTTTTATACACGAAATTAATAGTGTAAATCAGCTAGAAATCGATTCCCGATCGAAACCCATCCAAAATCCCCATCTTTTCGTCGATTTTTGGCCGGAAAAAGCTTGCAGACCCGACTGGAGGGAACCGGGTCGCGTGACCCGGTTTCAGACCCGCTGGAGGAAGAAGAACCAGCCCAGCCGCGAAGCCCACTCGCGCAGGCGGCGCGTGGGGGCGCGTGGGGCCGGCTGGGATGTCGTTTTTCGACGTTTTTTTTTCAGCGTTATTAGAATTTAATTTCTGATTTTTTATGATTTTTAATTAATTTTTTGACTCCGTTTAATAATTATTATTATTTTAATGATAATTATGTAGTTAAAAAATTATTAAAAATATTTTTTGATAATTTTTCGAAATTTATCAATCATAGAAAATTTTTTGAGTTTCTTCTGGTTCCATAAAACATAGTCACTCTCTTATTTAATTTATTTTGACTATGTAGTCTCCACCAATTTTCTTATATTCAAATCTTTTGATTATTTGTTGTTCTAAAGTTATAAAACTTGGTTGTTTGATACAAAAATAATGTGTTATGGTGGACACTTTATTTTTTAATTATCAATATAATAAAAGCAATTATATATCTTTTTTTGAAATTTGGTTGAAAATTATTAATTTTCAATGCTTGTTTTATCACCAAATTTCACATGTTGAAGAAAATATTATATCTTTTGGTTGACTATATGTGTAATTACTTGCCCAAAGGTAGTATTTACATATATTAGTTCACATTCCATGAAGTGCGTTAATATTAAATATATATATTTTAATTATTTGCCCAAAGGTAATAATTTAAATATATAAATTTATTATTTTTTTGCTTGAATTAATACATATTTTTAAGAAATTTATTTGCTCAAAGGTAATAAAATTCTTAAATGATATGTATTTTTTCTTTGTTGTTAACTTCATGAAGGTAGATCATGTGTGTGTTATATTCTCACCCCAAAGGGGAGTTTATAATGACCAGTTGATTCTACAATATTTTCTAATACATTGCTCATATTGCTTATTCAAGTTTTAATTTCTGAATTTTTCAGTCTCCTTTTCTGTGAACAACAATAATGCTTCCATCCATATTTTGAATGCTTCCAACTACAAGACATGGAAACAAGATGTGGAATTTACTTTAGGCATAATGGATTTGGACTTGTGCCTACGAGAAGAAAAACCTGCTGATCTTACTGACTCCAGTACAACTGCCGACAGAACTCATCATGCACAATGGGAAAAGTCAAGTCGTCTTAGTCTTCTTACTATAAAAAGATCCATTCCTGAACATCTATTAAGTGGTTTGCCAGACACTACAAATGCCAAAGAGTTTTTCAATGCTGTAGAAAAATTATACGATACTGGTGAAAACGCTGAAGCTGGACATCTTATGGATGAAATGACAACCATTAAGTATGATGAATTAAAAGGAGTGCGAGATTTTATTCTGAAATTGGTGAATGTTCAGTCCAAGTTAAAAGATCATAATATTCCTCTTCCTGACTCTTTCATTATTCATCGAGCTCTTCATGCTCTTCCTGCCTCTTTCAGCCTTATCAAGACAGCCTACAACACTTACAATCAAACATGGACTATCAGCGACCTAATTTCTCAGTGTGTAGCTGAAGAAAGCAAGCTTAAAAGGGAGAAGAATGAATCTGCTAACTATGTTTCTCACCTCAAGCCCAACAAAGGAAAAGGAAAATTCAAGAATAAAAATGATGGTGCTACTAAACAGAATGGTAATGGTAAGGAGCATAAGAATAAACAGAAGAATAACAATGGAAAGTCCAAATACTCTAATGTGAAGTGTTACTTTTGTGAAAAATTGGGGCATCGGAGAACGGACTGTCACAAATTTAAGACTTGGTTAGAAAAGAAGCAAGCACAATCAGGTAATCCATTGGCATGTGTTTGTTTTGAATCTAATCTAGTTGATGTTCCTATTGATTCTTGGTGGTTAGACAGTGGTGCTACTGTTCATGTTTCTGCTTCCTTACAGGGGCTAAGGGATCTCAGGAAGCCAAGTGAGAGGGAGTCCAAGCTTAAAGTGGGCAATGATGTTGGAGTTGACGTTATCTATGTTGGAACATTTATTCTTGAATTACAGTCTCGTGATAAGATTATTCTGAACAATACTTTTTATGTTCCTACTTTTAAAAGGAATTTAGTTTCGCTTCCGCTTTTGGTTAAACAAGGATATTCTTTTCATTTTGCAAATGATAATGTTGACATTATGCTTGACTCTCGAATTATTGGAAATTGCTTTTATTCTGATGGTCTTTACAAGTTGTCATTGGCTCCTTTAGATTCCTCTTTTAATGTTGTGAATACTGTGGGTAAAAGACCTCATATTAAGGAAACATCCTTATTGTTATGGCACAAAAGATTGGGTCATATTTCCAGAGAAAGGGTTGATTGTTTAATTAAATCTGAAATACTTCCTCCTCTTGATGCTTCTGATTGGGATACTTGTGTTGATTATACTCGTGGAAAATTGACTAAAACAAGAAAGAAGACTGCAAACCGCAGTCAATCTTTATTGGAAATTATCCACACGGACATCAGTGGTCCTTATTCCACCACGTTGTGCAGAAACAAGTATTTTATCACTTTTATCGATGATTTTTCTCGTTATGGATTCACCTATTTAATTAAAGAAAAATCTGACGCCCTTGATAAACTCAAAATTTTTCGAAATGAGGTTGAGAAACAATTAGGAAGAGTCATCAAAGTTGTTCATTCTGATCGTGGAGGAGAATATTATGGTCGTTATACAGAATCTGGACAACACATGGGGCTTTTTGCAGAGTACTTACAAGAAAATGGTATAGTTGCTCAATACACTATGCCTGGTTCACCAGAGCAAAATGGCGTTGCTGAAAGGAGAAATCGCACTCTCATGGATATGGTTAGAAGTATGATGAGTAGAACAAATCTTCCAGAGTTTTTATGGGGTGAAGCACTTATGACTGCAACTTATATTTTAAATCGTGTTCCGAGTAAATCTGTTCCCAAAACCCCTTTTGAGTTATGGACTGGGCGGAAGCCTAGTCTGAATCATCTTCGTGTATGGGGTTGTCCAGCTGAAGTAAAGATTTATGATCCTAATTTGAAAAAGTTAGATCCGAGAACAAATCGCTGTTATTTCATTGGTTATCCAATGCGCTCAAAAGGCTATCGCTTTTACTGTCCCACTCGTGGTACGCGAATTGTTGAATCTCGATCGCTAAATTTACGGAATTTGATGTTGCTGAAAAAATTCCTTCAACATCTCTTGAAATGGGGGAGTCATCTAAAGGAATTTGTATTCCTATGTCATTTTCAAGAGATGATAATAGTAGTCTCCATCCTACTCCAGTTGGTAATGCTCCCAGTGTTGATGAATATATTGCTTCCGATATCGAAGATGATGAAGGTCCTATTATTGATGAAGGACCTATTAATGATGAAGCTCCTATTGTTAATGAGAATCATGTTATTGAAGAAATTCCAGTTGTGGAAGATGTTATTCAAAACAATGATCAACAAAGAGAAGTTATTCCAGAAGTACCTCCTCTAAGAAGATCTCAGAGACAAAAGAAGTCAACAAAGTGTCATGATAATTTTGTTTATCTTGGAGAAGGAGAATATGATATTGATCATTTTGTGGATCCTGTCACTTTTAGTGAAGCACTTAACAGTCCACAATCTTCAAAATGGTTAGCAGCTACGGATGATGAGATCGACTCCATGAAGAAAAATGGTGTATGGGAGCTAGTTTTATTACCTGATGGTTTTAAAACCAATAGGTTGTAAGTGGATTTTAAAGGCTAAAAGGGATAAAAAGGGACATATTGAAAGGTTTAAAGCGCGTTTAGTGGCTAAAGGCTTTACTCAAAGAGAAGGTATTGATTACACTGAAACTTTCTCACCTGTTTCCACTAAAGTTTCATTCAGAATTATTATGGCCTTAGTTGCGCATTTTGATTTAGAGTTGCATCAAATGGATGTTAAAACTGCTTTTCTGAATGGAGAATTGAATGAGGAAGTCTATATGTCTCAACCTGAAGGCTACAAGGAGAATGGAAAAGAACACTTGGTTTGCAAGTTGAAACGATCCATTTATGGTCTCAAACAGGCATCTCGCCAGTGGTACTTGAAGTTTGACAAGGTTGTGACATCGTTTGGTTTCGTAGAGAACAAGTTTGATCAGTGTATTTATATGAAGATCAGTGGGAGTCGTTATATTTTTCTTGTTCTTTATGTAGATGACATTTTACTTGCCAGCAGTGATTTGTCACTACTAAATGAGACCAAAAATTTTCTGTCTTCCAATTTTGATATGAAAGATCTTGGAGAGGCATCCTATGTTTTGGGGATTGAGATCCATCGTGACAGGAATCGAAAAGTTCTTGGCTTATCTCAAGAAGCTTACATTAATCGTGTGCTCAAAAGGTTCAACATGGATTTGTGTAAAGCTGGTTCTGTTCCTATTCTGAAAGGGGACAAGTTCACTAAGCAGCAATGTCCTAAGAACGACTTGGAAAGAGGAGCAATGAAGAACATCCCTTATGCAAGTGTAGTAGGGAGTTTGATGTATGCTCAAGTTTGCACTCGACCTGACATAGCTTTCGTAGTCAATGTTCTTGGGAGATATTTATCTGATCCTGGCCTTGATCATTGGGTTGCAACCAAGAAAGTTTTGAGATATTTGCAAAGAACGAAGAGTTTTATGCTTATGTATAAGCATGTTGACAATCTTCGAGTTGTTGGTTATTCAGATTCAGATTTTGGTGGTTGTGTAGATGATTTAAAGTCAACTTCTGGCTATATTTTCACCTTGGCAGGTGCTGCTATTTCTTGGAAGAGTGTCAAACAGACTTTGATCACGTCATCTACTATGTATGCTGAGTTTGTTGCATGTTATGGGGCATCTTTGCAAGCTTTGTGACTGAAGAATTTTATTTCGGAGATACGAGTGGTTGATTCTATTTCCACACCTATGCTAATCTATTGTGATAATAATGTTGCTGTTTTCTTTTCAAAGAATAACAAGATTAGTAGTGCTTCTAAACATATGGAAATAAAGTATCTCACTGTCAGAGACTTGGTCAAGAAAGGAGACATTGTCATTGAAAATTGCAAGACCGAGTCGATATTAGCTGATCCTCTAACCAAAGGGTTAAGTGCCGTGCTGTTTAATAAACATGTTGTTAATATGGGCATTTTAGAATCTTTTGATCTTTTGGGTTAGTGGGAGTTTTGTTTTCTGTTTGTTTTTAGAAATTATTATTTATAATTTTCTGAATAAAGTTATGAACTACATTTTATGTTTCAATATTTTTTATTATTGAATGGATATGTTTTCAATTATGTTTTGTTATATTCTCGAGAATGATTGAATTGAAAGCATGTGGTTCATATTGTTGTGATCATTGTCTTTTAAATTTATTTGCTTATTGACAATGATATGTTGTTGGCTTAATTATTTAAGCAAGTTTAGTGACACTTACTTATTTTAAGTGGTGTATGTTTAATTTCACTGGCTTATTTATTAAGCATCACGGTATCAGTGAAATTGAGGACTGATAAGGATATTATGTTATTTTAAATTGATCACATGTTGAACATAATTCCTTACCACACTACTAGACTTATTGACCATGTCGATTTAATACTTTGGTATTTGTGATTATGAATGTCTTTTGTTGAGTTAAAAACAATATGACTGTCATAGTTCATTATCAAAGGTTAAATTGGACCGGTATGTTGAGATGCTATCAGAGAACTATCATTTTTTAAAGTGGCCACAAATATTTTCCTGTTGTTCAACCCATGAGTCGTTTTCAAATAAAATTATTTTGATATATAATATATATGTATTAAAATCAATGTAGCCCAAGTGGGAGAATGTTAGACTTTTATTTGGGCTTACATTAAATTTTATTGGTTTTATTAAAACTTGGGTTGATTGGATAGTTCTTTGCTGTGTTAGCCCATGTTGTTGGTGATCAATTGTTAATGGGCTTAGCATCTGTGAGTAAAGTCTAGGTGAAGCAGAAGTGTGGGCTTTTCTAGTTGACTGAAGCCTTTGATGAGCAGGCCCAGCCCAACTAGGGTTTTGTAGCTAAGTCCCCTCCCTAACTCTATAAATACATATTGTCTCATCACAATTGTATACCTTTTGATAATCAGATAAAATAAACTGCTTCTGATTTAGAGATCTAGGGAGGAAGACTTATTTAATAGTATTGCACTATCGAATTGGAGTAACTGCTGTGGATCAATCAGAGATAATTGCTATGGATCAATCAGGTACACATACCTAATTATTATATCTTATTATTGTGTTCTATGATATATACAAATAGATTTTGGGTTAATAGTTAATTTATCTAACATTTGCAGCATAAATACCTAAGTTTTATGTCGGGTAGCAGATAAATACTTAAGTCGTATTTTTGGCGGTAAAAATACATTTTGTCACACTCCTGGAACTTCCGTAGGTACCTCTTCGTTTTCTTCTAAATAAGTGTCCATGTGTCACCCTTCTATTAGTCCACATCATTTAAATTCTATCTCTTATTTAAAAATTCATTTAAGCATTTTAAAATTAAAAAAAAATACATAATAAAATTAATAAAATATCTCATAAAATTAAAAAATTATTTTTTCCCTTTTCACTTCAATCTCATCCACGATCTTCTTCTCTCTCTTCTCTTCTTCTTCTTCTTCTTCTCTTCTTCTTCATCATCAATCCCTGTGTAAAATTTATCATCCCTCCCGTTTTCTTTTTTTTTTTTTTTTTTTTTTTTTCTATTTCCATCAATCTCATTCTCAATCTCTCTATTGCAAACTATAATTTTTTTTTTTCCATCTATTAGTAAAATTAAAAACCTTAAATCATAACCCCACCATACCTGCACACATTAACTTGTGGGAAGCTTTTCGACAATCAGAGATGAAAACTATACAAATGATGATTTAAAGAGATACACCATTAATGATTGAGGATTGGGCAGATTGAGTCTCCAAAAAATGACTTGATCGACCACCTTCCCAGACTTAGGCAACCACCACCGCAAGCTCAGGAAGGTACAATAAGGATGTGGCTTTTTGGTTTGAGACTTTTGGATTCGAGGTTGCTGCATCAGATGAGTTCTCTTGGCAAATAGGTAATTAATTTCTGGGTTTTTTTTTTTTTTTACTTTGAACAAAAAGTTCGATATTTACTTTTGGATCTGTTTGAATGGAAATCGTTTAAGGAATGGAAGAGAAGATCAAGTGAAAAAGATAGATCTGGTGGGAGAGTAATTTGGAGATGTGCAACTGTGAGAATCAATATATGTATATTTTGTTTTATGCTTTGATATTATAATGTGTTGTGTATATGTTAGGAAAAATCATATGTACAAATCTGAGTTTGTAGAACAAGAATATGGAACAACCTATTAATTTTTTGGGTTTTTTTTCTTGGGGTTTTTTTTTCTTGAATCTGGTTTTGAATATGTTGAGATAATGAACAGTAGTTTTGGATATGTTGAGGATGATGAGTACAGTGATGATTTTTTTTTTTAATTTTATGTAAAATGATATTTTTTTTTAAAAAAAAAGATAAGAATAATAGAATATATTTTCTTAATATTTTTTTTTATTTTAAAATGATTTTTAAATAGGTTTAAACGAATTTTAAAATAAAAAATAAAATTAATGATGTGGACTAATAAAAAAGTGACACGTGGACACTTGGAAAAAAACGGAGAGGTACCTACGGAAGTTTCAGGAGTGTGACGGAAGGTATTTTTACCGCCAAAAATATGATTTAGGTATTTATGTGCTACCCGATATAAAATTTAAGTATTTTTGCCGTAAATTATTCAAAAATTAATAATAGTTAAGTAATTGAAAAAAAAAAATTCTCAATGTTGGATCTAAAGAAAAAGAGATGTGGTCAAAGGTTATAGTGAAAAATAGTAAGAATTGCATAAAGAATATCTTACCTTATATAAAAATACAATACATATTTGTGAAACTTTTTTGCCATTGATGTGTTCAAATTTGTACCATCACTTTTTCTGATATATATATATATATATATGATTTTGTCCCGTGATGTACTTTTACGGAATGTATTTCGTGGTACATTAGATGGGTCTCAGAGTACATTAAATGAGTGTCAGGGTACGTTTCTACTTTTTAACTCTAATTACTCCTAGATCAATCTCAGCCGTCAAATCAAATAACTTCCTCATCTGACGGCTGCCGTACATTACGGATTACAATACGTGAAAGTACAGTAACGGGACAAAATCATATCCCTATATATGTAATACTTATATCTTACTATATTAAAAGTGTCTTAATCATGTGATACTTTTAATGACATATATACTCTTTAAATTAACATTATATTATTTGTAATGACATATATATCTGGTATTATCTTTGAATTCAAAGTCTAATTTTAATATTTTAAGGGTATTTGTAATAATATATAAGGTGATACTTTTAATGACACATTTACCCTTTAAATTAACACACTACAAGAAAAGGTGTTTTTGCCGGCGCATTTAGTGACATGCGCCGGTAAAAGTTGTCGAGACTACCAAAATTGTGGAATCCCAAATTTATTTTGGGTTTACTTTTACCGGCGCACAAATGCGCGCGGTAAAACATTGCAATGCCGGCGTAGTGAAGTAAAATGCGCCGGTAAAACGTAACACCATTAGGCGCGAGAATTTGCCGCCTTTGATTTCATTTTTGGGGCGCATTTGTTCTTTTACCGGCGCATATATGCGCCGGCAAAAGGCTAAAAAAAGTTGGAGGGAAAATTCCCGCGTGTGTTTTATTTGGTAGGTGAGGACACTTTTACCGGCGCACTTATGCGCCGGCAAAAGTGTTAGTAAAACGCGCGTTTTACTGGTAGGTCAGAGTAAATTTTTTAAAGCACTTTTACCGGCGCAATTGGATGCGCCGGTAAAAGTTATAATATGTATCAGGGGGCACGAAGCCCCCTTTCTTCCCCATTTTCCTTTTCCACAAACAGCCGCCCCTCTCTCTTTCTCTCTGGTTCTCTCTCTCTCTCGTTCTCTCTCGTTTCACTCTCAATCTCTATCAAACTCTCTCAATCTCTCTAAATTTTTCTCAAAATCTCTCTTTCCCACTCAATCTCTCTTTGTTCATCTATTTTTTCCCCAAAAAAAATAGTCCGATCACCATTTGTCTTCACCACCGCCGGCTGCACCACCGCACCGCCGCCGTCCGCACCACCGCACCCCCCAAACGCCGGCTGAAAGGTATTTTTTAATTTTAATGTATTGTTTAAAAATTTAAATTTATATATATGTGTATGTGTATGGTATATATGTATGTATGTATATATGTGTATGTGAGTGTATATACGTATATTTGTGTATGTGTATGTAGGTATATATGTGTGTATGTGTATGTATGTATATATGTATGTATGTATGTATGTATATATGTATGAATATATGTATGTAAAATGTATGTGTATATATGTGTATATGTGTGTATGTGTATATATGTGTATATGTGTATATATGTGTATATGTGTATATGTATGTATATATGAATGTGTGTATGTATGTATATATGTGTGTATGTATGTATATATGTATGTAAATATATATGTATATATGTGTGTATGTGAGTGTATAAGTGTATGTGAGTGTATGTGAGTGTATGTGGTTGTGGTTGTATGTGTTGATATGTATTTAGATATTAAATTTTTAATTTGATTTTACTTTTTTATGGAATTAGGTCCGTGTTCAACCGCTCGGGATTACCGCAAGCTGCCACAAGTTGTTATTTTTGCACTCGATTCAGGTATATTTTTTTGCTTTTGCTTAGTACGTAGTAGTTTTTGATATTAGTTTATATGTATATGCATGTTAGTGAAGTAGGTTCTGTGATAAAATTGACTGCTGTTGGATGGGTGGATTATTTTTTTGTTTATATATTGTCTTGCAATATTTGTTTGTGTTGTTTATAGGTTTTGAAAATTTTGGGTTTACAATTTTTAAGCCGTTATCTTCTTAGAAATTTTAGTAGGTAAAATGTAAAATTAATTAATTGTTTAAAAAAAAGTTAAGAATAACTAGCTAAAGTAATTGTTGATAAAATAAAATAAATAAAGTAAAACATAAAATTGAAATTGGAACATGTAATTTAAAAATTTAGTGAAGTAATTTTATTTAAAAAAAATTATTTTCAATTTAAATAATAAATAATTAGAAAAATATTTAATTAAAAAATGTAATGTATAAGTTAAAATGTAATAAAGTGGTATTAAATGTTTTTAAAAAGTTAGTAATTTTAATGTAAATAATAAATGATAAAAAAATATTAATAAAAGTAAAAAATAATGTAATATATAATTTACTATATATTAAAATTTTTAAAAAGTTAGTAACTTTAATTTAAATAATAAATGACAGTGAAAAAAAAATAAATTAAAAAATGTAATATATAAATTAGTATATATTATAATCTATAATAGGTAATCAATTATTTATTATTTTAAAAAAAATTTAATCTTAAATTTAAATGAATAAATGTGAAAATTATAAATTACTACTTATTGTTTAATTTTAAAAAGTAAGTAAGTGATATTATTAACTTTAAAAAGGTTGTAATTTTTAAGTTAAAAAAAGAATAGAAAATTATGAAATAACTTTTATAATAAAAATTAAAATTTAATAAAGTGATATTTTTAAAATTTTAAAACTTTTATACTTATAATCTAAAAATAAAATAAAATAAAATTTTAAAGTAATTATATTTAGAATTTAATCAAGTTATCATAAAGTAAGTGTAACTATAAAGTAACTATAAATGAGCATAAGATATTAAAATAGCATAAAATTAAATTGTTTTTATCTTTTCTTCATCTCTTTGGTTATACACCAAAGATAGGATAGAACAATTGTATTTGTATTATCACATAGTGATAATTTATTTTTTTTTTAATTTTACACATGCACGAAATACCTTAGACCCGTTTGGAGAGGCTGAGTCAGTAAGGACTCTTAAATACGCTTCTCCAAATTATCCAGGACTGTTTGTCCGCATGGATAGTTTGGGCTTGTTTTATACTTATAGTATGATCTATTGCTTATTTGATTATTTCATTAGTAGATATTTTGGTACAACGTCTTCTTACACGTTCTTGTAAGTCGGCAAACTTAATTACTACAAGTTTGCTAACTTATAAGAACTGTGGGGAGGTGCTGCTGAAATTTTTACAAAAATGAAATAATCTTAAGAGCGTAGATTGCACTATATGTATATTACAAACCTGAATGGGATAGGTTCTTTACCCTTTTAGTAATGGAGTGAGAAGGTGGATTAGGACACTTGCACATTTTTTTGTTTGTTTTTAAATTGTTTTTGTTAAATACTTCGTAGTGGAAGATGCCTGCCAACCGAAGTTGGATGAAGGCGCAGGCGCTCTGCAGAGTTTCGAAGTGGCGTTGACGAGTTCGTTGCGGTAGCAACGAACCACGTGAACGCTGACGGATTAGCTCGATGCCCATGCATGCGGTGTTTGAATGTCAATTTTCACACACCTGCAACTATAAGGGTTCATTTATTTCTCAGCGGGATCCAACCTTCGTACAACCCCTGGTATTTCCACGGGGAGACTTTCTCTCAGCCCGCAGTTGAACTTCCTGAAAATGACGAAGAGGAAATGGCAGATGTGTTGGCGGACATGTTAAGAGGGGACCCTGGGTTTGACGAATCTGCTAACACTACTGATTCTTTCAATGAACCCCCTATCAACGACAACAACAAGTTCGATGACTTGTTTAAGGAGATGGAGGCTGAGTTATATCCAGGTTGCAAAAAATCAGCCCTTAATGCACTGGTAAAGCTTATGCACTGCAAGGTTTTGAATAGGTGGAGCAACCACTCTTTCGATATGTTGCTGTCCATCTTGATTGATCTATTTCCAGAGGGGACAAAATTACCGAAGTCGCATTATGAGTCGAAGATGCGATTGCGCAATCTAGGTTTGGGTTACGACTCAATAGATGTGTGCAAGTATAATTGTGCTATTTTTTGGAAGGAGAATGAGAAGAAGGAGTTTTGCCCTGTATGTGGCGAATCACGATGGGTGAAAAGAAAGGGTAAGGGGAAAAAAGTTCCTCACAAAGTTATGCGTTACTTCCCACTCACACCTAGGCTGAAACGATTATATTGCTCAAGACACACTGCGGAGGATATGCGGTGGCATTACTCGCAGAGACCGAAAGAAGACGGTGTGCTTAGGCATCCTGCAGATGCTGAAGAATGGAAGCGGTTTGACCGCCTTCATCCGTCTTTTACTGTTGAACCTAGAAATGTCAGACTGGGATTGGCGACTGACGGTTTTAATCCATTTGGCAACATGAGCAACTCTTACAGCCTGTGGCCAGTTATTTGTGTCCCCTATAATTTGCCACCGTGGAAGTGTATGAGTTCTGAATCGTTGTTGTTGACCTTATTAATTCCAGGTCCATCATCTCCTGGGAAAGACATAGATGTATTCATGAGACCGTTAATTGATGAACTGAAACAGTTGTGGGAGACGGGTGTTGAAACCCGAGATGCCTACAACGGAACTGTGTTTTCAATGCGTGCGGCAGTGTTGTGGACAATAAATGACTTTCCTGCTTATGCTCTAATGTCTGGTTGGAGCACAAAAGGGTATATGGCGTGTCCCACTTGCAATGAACATACTCCTTCCATTGGCCTAAATAGTAAGATTGGATATGTTGGCCACAGACGCTTTCTCGAAATGAGTGATCCGAGAAGGAGAAGCAAAAAGTACAATGGTAAGCCTGAGAAGAGAGCACCACCTCCTGTATTGACGGGGGATGATATTTTATCTCAATTAGACCGAATTCCATTGACTTTGCCTGGAAAACACAAACAGTTCGGGGGTGTGAAACGGAAGCGTTCTAGTGAAGAGCTCAATTGGTCTAAAAAAAGTATTTTTTTTGAGCTTGAGTACTGGAAGTCAAAGTCCTTACGACATAATCTTGATGTAATGCACATTGAGAAAAATGTGTGTGATAGCTTAGTAGGTACTCTTCTAAGTATCGACGGGAAGTCAAAGGATACCGACAAGGCGAGAATGGATTTGCAAGACTTGCAAATACGACGAGAGTTGTGGTTGTATGAAGACCGAAACGGGAAGTGGAAGAAGCCTCCAGCTAGTTACACACTTAGTGTTCAAGAACGGATTGAATTTGCAGACTTCATAAAGTCTGTACGATTTCCTGACGGTTTTGCAGCAAACTTAGACAAAAATGTCAACTTGGATACGGGCAAGATTTCCGGGCTCAAATCACATGATTGTCATGTGTTGTTACAACGTTTACTACCGGCAGGTATCCGTAAGTTCTTGAAAAAAGAAATCCGGGACACAATCATTGAGCTGTGTGTGTATTTTAAACAATTATGCTCAAGAACACTTCATGTTTCGGATTTAGAAAAAATGCAAACAAATATTTTAACTATTTTGTGCAAGTTAGAAACAATTTTTCCACCGGCCTTCTTCGACATAATGGTTCACGTAGTTATGCATCTCCCTAAAGAAGCTATACTAGGTGGACCAGTGCAGTACAGGTGGATGTATCCCATTGAGCGCTCAATGTCTGTGTACAAGCAATATGTCAGGAATCGTGCCCGTCCGGAAGGCTCTATTGCTGAATCTTTTGTGGTTAATGAGGCATTAACCTTTTGCTCAATGTACTTTCGGGAAGTGGAAACTCGATTCAACCGTCCTGACCGGAACAATGACATTGTCCAAAACATGCCAACTCGACAATTTTCTGTATTCAAGCATGTTGGTCGACCCATCGGTATGAGGACAGTCGACACCTTACCCATGCAAAGCAAGCGTAAGGCGGAGTGGTACATTTTGAACAATTGCACAGAGGTTGAACCGTATATCAAGTAAGTATAAATTCCATAAACACAAACACACAATAGTCGACTTCATCTAAAAAATTCTTAACTTACTAATAACTGGATTACATTATATAGTGAGCACAAGGAGTTGCTTCAAGCAAGGGGTGTAGGCAATATTGAGACAGTGCAAGAGACTGAGTTCCCTGAATGGTTCAAAACTCAAGTAAGCCTTGTTGCCTCTCAATACTGTTAATCTTGTTCTCAATAACTGTTCAACTTTTCTTAACTTAATATTTTCCCTGATATGTAGATTAATGAACTACGGTTGACCAACCAGGGTGCAGTGTCAGATGAGTTGTATGCTATCGCTAACCCAGCGAATACAGCAATTTATTTTTATCCAGGGTGCATAGTGAACGGTATTAAATTTTTGGTCAAGGAAAGGGATGATAACCGCAAAACACAGAATAGCGGTGTCATGGTCCCCGGTGAAGATGGCCAAAATTTTTACGGCACACTTGAAAAAATTATGGAGTTCACTTATTTGAAAGATTGCAGTGTTCTCTTATTTTTTTGTAAGTGGTTTGACACTAACGGGAGTAGAATGGATAGTGACGGTGTTATTACTAGCATCTGCGTCAACCGACAGTGGTACCAAAATGAACCGTTCATACTTGCATCTCAAGCAAAATTGATCTACTACATTCCTGATTTAAAGAACGGTAAAGACTGGCTGATTGTAAATGAGTACATACCGCGCAATGTTTGGGACTTCCCGGACACGGATGGGGAGACACCCTTTGTACAGGAAAACAATTCAGCTGAAACCGAGTTCGTTGTTCAACTTCCACAGTTGGATGATGTTGACTATGTTCGCCATGATGTCGACCCAACTGAAGTTGCAAACATCCATCGTGTGAATTCACAGCCTCAACAATTAGATGATTTCATTGTCGATGATGACAACGAGGGTCTAAATACCGAAGAAGACAACTCCTTAGAATTAGAGAGTGACAGTGATGATAATGCTGTATATGTAACTGATGATGAGGATGATGAATTGTAATTGACATAGTGTTTTAAATAAAATAAAAATTACAACCCTTCTTCTTTAATATGTTCGCAATATGTTAGTTTATTTTAAATAAACAATATGTGTTGTATATGTAGTATGTCTACACCAGGTGGCAGCAGTTCGAAAAAGAAAGGCGTCAGAGGTAAATACAAGGGCAAGAATGTTGAGGAGGAGCTCTCCAAAACACAATCTGCCAAGTTACCGATTGAGGTGCACGCAGAGACTGGCACCCCCGTAGGCAAGAACGGAAAAAAATTCAACAATATGGCCAAATGGATGACTCGGATGTCTATCCCCATTAATAAATTCAAATGGGAAGATGTCAGTAGAGCTGACATCAACGCACTGTGGGATAGACTTGAGGTATGCCTTACTAATTTTTTTAATTTCTAAATTACTATACTCTTATTAAATTGTAATTAATGTATTAATGTGTAACTTTTTGCAGACCAAGTTTATCCTCCCACGAGATAACCCTACATTCGTAGACTACGGTGAGTACGAGATGTCAAAGGGTTTACGTGACTGGAGGCGATCGCAAGAAGAAGTGGATACAAAACATTGAGGAGCTTGGACAGGAGAGGGCCGACATGTCACCTCCTGAGGGAGTAACTCAAGAGGTGTGGAGTGACTGCATCGCTTATTGGAGCACAGACAAACAAAAGGTACATTTTTTAAAATTTTAAATTTTGGTAATGTTTAATTTATATAGTCAATAATAAATAATTAATTGTTATAAAAATTATTAATTTCAGGCGAGAGCAGCGAAAAATAAAGAAAGTCGGGGTAAGATGAAATTTTTAGGAGGCTGGGGCTCCAAGCCCATTGTTTCACATGTTGTCGAAGGGGTAAGTTTATATTTAACTATCATTCATTTAACTTTCTCTATTAAAATAACAGTACTAATATATTTTCTCTTGAAAATAGGCTAACCCCGACACAGGAGAACTGCCAACTGCGGTGGAAACTTTTCAAAAGTTTCACCATAAAGGCAACGATTGGCGCAACGAGTTCGCGCAACAAGCTTACGTAAGTTTACGTTTTAATTCAATTTTCATTTATTTCTTTCAATTTATTTTGTGTTAAAATTAACCATTTAACTTACTTGTTTAATTGTTTTAGGAGCAAATGGTTGAAATAGCGGCAACTCAACCAGCGCCCACTGCAGATGAGCCCGAAGAGCCCGCCGTCGATCCTACACGTACCCGAGACTTACCTGTTATGACGCAAGTACTCGGGGAACGATCTCGGCATCTTAGAGGCTTTGGTCATCTCCCCAGACTGAAGGGAGTTGGGGCCAAAAGAGCACCTGCCACGCATCCTTCAGCCCAACCGACTGTTACAATGGAACAGTACGAGGCTTTACAGAAAAAAGTGGAGGAAGCGGAGCAGACAACTCAACATACGAGGCAGCAGTATGAGACACAACAACTCTACCTCAGACGATTCCAAGATCAGTTTGAGTATCTTTCTCGAGCTGTGCCGGGTTTCAACTTGCCTCCCATGGATCTTCCACCATTGCCCACTCCCGGTGTGGATCATCTGGCTAGCTGCTTTGGTGCCGGATCGTCATCGCGGCCTCCCGAGACTCAGAGAAACAACGATGACGACATTACCCGCCTATAGAACTGTACTTTTTTTATTATCCAGTTCGAACATTTAACATTTTGTTTATATACTGATTTTAGTAGTAATTAATGTTGGTTTATCTTGTAATGTAAATTATGTTGGTTTATTTTGTTAATATAATATTATAATTATTTAAAAAAATATAATTAATTATATTTAATTAATTAATATTAAAATTAATTAAATATAATTAATTAAATTTTTTTAAAAATAAAATTTAATACTTTTGCCGGCGCAATAGTGCGCCGGTAAAAAGTGACAAAAACAATTGGCGCCAACAGCCAGATTGGCGCCTATGCGCCGACAAAACTATAGGCGCCAATCTGGCTGTTGGCGCCAATAGTTTTGCCGGCGCACTATTGCGCCGGCAAAACCTAATCATAGCAGGTTCAAGGCGGATAAGGGTATTTTTTAACACCGGCGCTTATTTATTGCCGGCGTTATTCCTCGCCGGTAAAAGGACGTTTTACCGGCGCAGTTAATGTACGCACCGGTAAAAAGTCCTTTACCGACCAAGCTTCCCAGATAAGCTTTGCCGGCGCACAACTGCGCCGGCAAAGCTTTACCGGCGCAGTCAGTGTACTTTTGCCGGCGCAACAATGCGCCGGTAAAAGCTGGATTTCTTGTAGTGACATTGTATTATTTGTAATGACATATATATCCTATATTACCTTTGAATTCAAAGTTCAATTTCAATATTTTTAGAGTATTTGTAATGATATATATTAGCATTGAAAAGTCTAGAATGAAAATAAAAAATTGTTTTTGTACAAGTTTATTATTATATGATATTTTTTCTCAATTTTTGTCTTATTATCCATTATATCATATTTTTTTTCTCTTAATATGTTACAATATTATTATTACACCACATATATTATATGAACAATTTTATTGCTTTGTTTTTATTTTTTTCCTTTCTCTTTTTGTGTTTTTATGTATTATAAAGAATTAGAAATTATAAATTTTTTTAAATTGAAAAATATATCTTGCTCATTATTTTAATTATTTTTCCTTACACATCTCTTATGTATACATAATTAAATAATTTAGTGTTTTTTGTACCTTTTTTTTTTTTCCTTCTCCATGTTCTTTTCTTTTGTAAATTGTTATATAATATTTTTAATTTACTTATTTATTTTGATATCTTCTTATAAATAATTATCACAAAGAAAATTATGCTTTATATTTTAGTTAAGAATCTCTATATATATATATATATATATTATTTTTTACATAAAAATTATGAGTTTTTTATATTAACATAATATCATTTCATAATATTAAATTTAAAAATGTTACATATAAACTTTCTATTAAACAGTAGGAGTGTTTACGTAATTTATAATTCGTGGTTCCAAACCTTAATCAATTCGGACCAAATCATTGATTGAGATCAGACTAAATAAATTTGGTGTGAATGATTTGGTTAATCAGGACCATTTAGAATTCTTTGATTCAATCACAGTTTAAGAAATCTCGTTGATTTGTATTTTTATAATTTTTTTATAGTTATTAATGAAATAATTCTAGAAATAATTTAGTTCCTTAAGATCTATAAACGTATGAATTTAAATATCTTTGATGCTAATCAAATAATTTAGTAATATATTACAAACATTGTAATTTAAATGCTTTTGCTGCTAAAAGAATAATTTGGGTATGTATTTAAGTACTACAAATCTAATGCTTTAGGTATTTTTGTTGTAAATATTTCTTAATTAATTTTATGATATAACTATCTATGAAATAGTAAATCTTGTTAAAATAAAAATATTCTTAATTTTTTTTGTGAAATAATTTTAATTTTTTTAACTCACATCCTATATAATAGAAATATTATATTATAATTATATATACAAAAATTAATATGCTGAAAATATTATATAAATATATATACAAAATATTTGAATTTTATTTTCAGCGTTATAAATCATTTAAATTTTTTTAAAAAAAATTATAGGTGTCCTAATAAATAACTATAACATATACGACTATGAAAAAAAATAGACTGAAAAACTCGCCTGGATGCCGAAACAGATAAGAGAGTCTACAAGAACACCCTTTTAAAGCGGTGAATTACAATTTTTTTCTAAGTTTTTTTTTTAATTCTTATTAATATGATTATAGGTTGACTAATATTAGTAATATCGTAGGAAACTTTTTTGGTGCACCGATGCACTTCCTTAATATTTTGGCATTCAAGAGAATTTTTTAGTCAATTAATATTTTTTCATGGTCGTGTACATTATAGTTATTTAAGTCATTCTGTAAAATTTTAAAATTAAGAATAAATTATAATATAAAAAGTAATATTCAAATAGTACTCTATAATGCTTATAGAAATTTGTTCCTTATACTTATGTATTTAATATACTCATAAAATATGTATTTATAATTTACATAATAATTAAGATATAAAAAGAAAAATACATAAATTCCTATTTCAATTATTCATAAAAGCTAACAAAAATATAAATGAAATTGATCATAGAGAGTTAGACATTGCAGGTGTAACCTCACCTAGTATAGCTATATATATTGCCTATCACACTAATTTTATTTATTTATTTATTTTTTATACTTATATATTATCTATCACACTAATTTTATTTATTTATTTATTTATTTTTTTTTTGTAAGGGCCTATCACACCAATTAATATCACACGGATTGTATGTAGGTTCACACCATGAATATGAAATTGATCATAGTATATATTCCCTTGTAGGATTGCCACTTATAATAAAAGCAGCTACCAACATTCGTTACTCCACCCACCCAAGTATTCTCCAAAAACTTAAATATTTAAATTTACTCGAAATTAATTAATTTATTTATTTGTTATTTTTTAATAAAAAAACATTATACTAAATTAATGTTATATTTATTTATTAAATAAGATTAATTATTGATGATTAAAAAAAAATTAATCTTATATTTTCAATAATTATTAAGATTAATTAATTATAACTGAGTATGGAAAAACACTCATTTAACATAGCTAGCCAGACTTTTAAAAGAGAAGGGGGCAACTGATCCTCTTAATTTTTAGTACATCTTTATACTATATTGTATTTTTTAATTGACAATATTTAAATATTTTAATCTCAATTATTTTTTGTGACAGGATTTATTATAATTAATTTTATGAAAGTTTTCAAAAAATTACAAATAACTTACACTATGAAATTTAAATTTTGTTATTGTTAAGTTAGTTATAGGTTAGTTAGGAGTTAGTTGTTAATTCTAACTATTTTCATCAGCTAGCTTTGTACTATATATACCTCCACTGTACCATTATTTCAATTAATGAAATATTTAATGTGAGCCAAAGGGTCCTCCTTCCCAGTGTACATCTTTCAAGTTGACATTTTGAACACGGTCAGGAGGTGAAGGGAGTTGATCCGTGTTGAGAAAGGCGTGCCTCTTGCCTGGTTGAGTTCCAGGTTAGTGAATTTTGGGCTGGTTAGACTCTGTATTAGGCTCTAAAGTTGGTCTAATTGAGCTTGCACCCCTAGATCAACTTGGCCTGCCTGTTGACCGACCTGGGTCACCTGTTGGACCCTTAGAATATCAAAGCGTACAAAGTTGTCTCTATTCTACAGGACATAGTTGTCCACATTGATAGGATGATTATCATGTGGTGGGACGAAATGTCCATCCCGATGGCCTCTACTTTGGTTCAAATCATCCCGATGGTTATTTCTCGGCCTAGGTCCCATCTTTTGGATGACTAAGTTAGCTTTTGGCCTTGTGTTCGCATTTTGGTTGGTGGACCTTACTGACCTGGGAGGATCTACGACATTCTAGGTGTTACTATGATTACCATCGTTGGGCGGTTTGTCCTAACGGTAGTCACACCTTTAATTATCATTACAGGGCCTACTGTCGGCTTTGTCATCATTTCTGCTAGGGTATGATTGTCCACTCCAGAACCTTTCATGACCTTGTTGAGGTTGTTAGTTGGCATACTGGTTCTGACCATGAACTTGGACTCTTCGATCATGATTATACAGGCCTACATGTCGCCGAGATTCTCCAGGTTGTCAAGGAGATATGCTCTCTCTCTTTCTCTCAAGTCTGGGTTGGAAGTTCGTCTTGTCGTTTCTTCTGAGGTAGTGACCAGGTAAAACTTAATCATCTATAAGGTAGCCAGTGATTTGATCTTGGAGCGTGGAATTAGAAGGTATATAATTTGTTGGACATTCCTTGAGCCCATATTCTCGTCATTCGCTTGGGATTCAAAGACCTTTTCCTCTTCTAGTGCCTCGTCTAGGTGGCTGGATCTTCTGTCTTTGCCGCCAGCCTGTTGGGTAAATTTCCTAATAAGGTCAGTAGCTTCCCTGAAGCAGAGATTTATCTCTTCTTGTTGTGCACACATGGATTGAGCTTGACGGTTCATCCACTCCTAGAGCTCACGATGTTGTTGTTCGAAAGTATGGTTTACAACAATATGTGTTTTCTCTTGGTTGTGGTGGAGTGTATTGGTATGCGTCTGGACATTCTTAAGTTATGCAGCTTAGAATTATCTCCCATGTCTATTTGGGGTTCTCCTTGGGATGGCTGAACAGTGTCAGGTCCAGTTTCTCTGGCATATTGCGTACTGGTCGTCCCAGTCTCTCGAACACCAAGTGTGAATCTAGTGGTGGGGGTAGTGACCTGAGTGCTTCTAGTGTTTGCACTTGCGGGGACTTCGAGTTGTTGAGGAAGCAGCCCAGTGTTGGGGTTGTCTACCCCTGCATCAACGGGTGCGTGGACATTAAGATCTGTCACCATAGGATCACATGGTTAAGTTGACGAGGATCTTCTTGTCAAAACCATGGTTTGTTGACTTAAGTGTGGATTGAAAATCGAAGGTTGATGAGAGCAAGATGAAATTTCTGGCCCTCAATGAAAAAACCTAGATGTAGACCTCACTTTTAGCTTACAACATGGAATCTTTAAAGTGATAATATTTGTAGAGTAAATAATAATAAAATAAGAAAATAAATAACACACAGTGTTTATAGAAGTTCAGCCCCTAATTATGATATAGCCTACTCCTATTTTTATTGTATTATTGTGACGAACTATCAAGACCACAAGGTCTGGTCAGGTGAGTTTCTCAATAGCTCTTGAAAAGTGTACAAATATTTTTGTCGAGTGTCTACTCTTTTAGAATGCAAAAAAGGTCCCCCTAAATAGTGAAATGGCTTCACTATTTATAGGAGAAGTGAGATTACGTAAGTTGTTGAATTATAAGAGATATTAAATGTAAAGGGGAAATTTTAGGTAAGGAGTTAAATCTAAAATCCCACAATTATCTTAATCTGGTTAGCGAATCCCACGAAAATAGGAATTTAATTGAGCTACTTTTGAGGATACAGTTAAGGAAAAGATTTGTGGAAGAGTTTCACACATTGTGTGCCTCTAGTCATTCATTAGAATCGTTCGGCACGCTAAGCCTACTTGGTATTTTACGAGATCTCAGCTCTGCTCGGATGATTGTTGTCGAGGGTCCGACTTTGGCTAATTCAACTTCATTTTGGCCTAGTCGGTATAATTAGGAGATATACTTTGTGTAGGTTCAATTATTTCAGCCACGTGTCACCTCGCTAAGTGCCACATCATTGGTGCAAATTTTGGGATAATGTAACCAAAAGTTTAAAATAACTAAAATAACAAAATTGCTCAAAAACAAAATAAAACAAAACATATGAAAACAAATACACAAAACAACGAAATTACAAATTAAAAAAAACGACTAAGATATACATTTTTCATTTATTTTTTAATATTTTTTATTAACTATAAATAATTTTTTAAATATATATAAATGTAAATTGATTGTATTGGTTATTAATTAAATTTTGAGATTGAACTAATCCAATTCAATTACAATCTAACTTTTAATATCTAATTTAATCGAATTGTAATTAAATATTCAATTGTTTTGTAATTGGATATTAACTACCCTAAATTGGGTAAGTTGTAACCTTAAGGTACCCTAGCATTTTCATAGAATAAATAAGGTAGTGGTGGGTGAGATGGTCTCATGATTAGCTTTCTTAAATTAATGTTGGTTAAGAAAAACTTAAAAGTTTCGTGCGATGTAGTAGTAGCTGGGGGTTGTGGTGGCTACTACTACCACTTGTCTCTATCCACTGACCACTGATGACACTTGATTATTGATCGGTACAAAACAACACTAGTCATTAATGTTTACAGTGATAGGGTCCATCCAGCAAACACAGTCGTCGTATCACACTCTCAAACCACTAACATAACCACCAAACCGGGCTATTTGTACCCAACTGTCAAAGATATATAATTTCAACTATCTATATTGAATATTGGTATATAATAGCCAAAAAAAGAAAAGAAAAGAAAAGAAAAGAAAAGATGGATGAGCCTTTGCTTGAGAGGACAGCATCGGAAATCGTGAATGGTAATATCAATAACCACGTGTCGGCGGAGGAGGGTATAATAAATGAAGACTATTCACCGGCGAGGGGATTTAAAGAGTTGAAAACAGTGTTTTGGTTGGAGAGTTTGAAGTTATGGAGAATCGCTGGTCCGGCAGTAGTAACCATTATGTGTCAGTATGGTACAAACTCGGCCACCAGCATCTTTGTTGGACATCTCGGCGATATTCAACTCTCTGCCATTTCTATTTCTCTTGGCGTCGTTGGTACCTTCTCTTTCGGCTTCATGGTATACATATATACATATTACTCTCTGCTCAGTCCATATATATATATATATATATATATATATAACTAGAATTGGTATATATTGTAATTTATGTCATTTAAACCTTTGTGACTGACTGACTGACTAATAACGGAATAAATTCCATTTTTGCTTGCAAGTACAGACTTTGTTGAGTTCTTACTCTTGAATTATTATTGTTGCAAAAAAATTTTAAATTATACAAATAGATGCAAATATTATTTAGGAATTTTTACATCACTTACTAAAGTTTTAATTTTTTTTTTCTTTTCTAAGTGAAGGTTTTTTGAAAAATACGGTTAAATTTGTACTGTTGTTCGTTATTTTTAGTTATTTTACTATTGTTTTAATTGTACTACTTTATTGTTTTACTATTATTATATAAAAAGATAACATTTTTATAAAAAAATTAGGGTAATAATAAATTTTTGCCCAAAATTCATTTGTAAAAACTCCAGTTATATTATGCTCATTTTATTTTTAATAATTTACTATCAGTTATGTACCACTTATTTAATAATTTTAAGCTATATTTTAAATTTAATTTATTAATATTAATATATAAATATTAACTTTAAACATATAGATATTGTCATAATTTATCATTAAATTACTATTTATACATGTATTTTTTATTTATATAATTAAATTGGACTAAATTCATCTGTATTATTAAATTGGACTATTCACATTACTTTACTTACTTTACTGTTATATCAACAAAATTATTTAAAAAATAAGCAAAATGCAACTAACATTTGTAATGATTTTTATACCTCAAAGTAACAGCAAAATGTTTTGGGAACAAAATTCTTAAAAGGGTCCGGATAACTCTTATTTATTCTATAAAATATAGGAGAGAGTACTATTATTAAGATCCAATAGTTGAAACATAACTTGAGATGTCATTTACTATCCAAATATTATGTGCAGCTTGGTATGGGGAGTGCACTGGAGACCCTATGTGGACAAGCATTTGGGGCTGGACAAGTTCATATGCTTGGGATTTACATGCAACGATCATGGATAATATTATTTAGTTTTTGCATTTTACTCACTCCAATCTACATTTTTGCCGGACCAATTCTCAAACTGCTCGGCCAAAACGATGAAATAGCAGATTTGGCTGGACAGTTCTCCATTCAAATCATTCCTCAGTTGTTCTCTCTGGCCTTCAATTTCCCAGCACAGAAATTCCTTCAATCCCAGTCCAAGTTCGACGTCCTCGCATGGATTTCATTTCTGGCCTTAATCGCTCACATTGGCCTCCTCTGGCTCTTCATTTACGTCCTTTCATTGGGAACAATGGGTGCAGCCATAGCTTTTAATATCACTAGATGGGGCCTTTGCTTGGCTCAAATTGTGTATATTATGCGTTGGTGTAATGAGGGTTGGACTGGGTTTTCCTGGTTGGCCTTTAAGGATCTATGGGCCTTTCTTAAGCTTTCCTTTGCCTCTGCTTTAATGCTTTGCTTAGAGATTTGGTACATAATGAGCATTTACCTTCTTACTGGAAGTTTAGACAATGCAGTTATTGCTGTTGGCTCACTCTCTATTTGGTAAGAACTAAAAACTAAATCTTAATAATGTCACCCTTACAAAAAAATATATATATATCTTAATAATGTGACCTTGTTTCAGCCTCAATCTTAACGGGTGGGAAGGAATTTTATTCGTTGGAGTAAACGCTGCAATAAGGTAAGTTTCACGAGTATCTCTCTCTCTCTTCAAATTTTACATTTTATTTTAAAATAAGGATGCTCCATAAAGCATGTGATGGATTAGTAATTGTTTCTTGGCAAATTATGATTTTTGCCCTTAAATTTTTAAGGTCGTTAAAAATGTCCCATAAATGATTGAGATTGTTGGATTTAAGGATTTTTTTTTCAATTTTACTAAAAAAGTCTAACATGGATGAAAGTTCGGGAGTCATAATTTAGTACATGTCAAAGTTCGAAAGACATGATTTGGTAGATATCAAAGTCAGGGGAACATGATTTAGTACATAAAATAGTAAAATTGAATGAAATTAGACAAAAATTCAAGGGGCATGATTTAGTACATGTCAAAGTTCAGGGGGCAAAACTCGTAATTAGCATTGTTTCTTTTTAATGGATGGATTGGTAATTTAGTACTCATTGTTATCATTTTAGTCATTGGTGTAATTTAATTTAGTAATGAGTTGTAAATATTATACTTATTTACACTGTTTGAAGTGCTCTTTAATTTTTCTCTAGCAGCTAGTTATGTCATGGAAATTAATTCATTTAAATTGTCATTGTGTACAGTGTACGTGTCTCCAATGAGCTTGGTAGGAAACGTCCAAGAGCAGCCAAATACTCAGTATACGTGACCTTGTTTCAAGCTTTACTAATAGGACTCTTCTTCATGATCGTTGTCTTGGTAGCCAGACAATACCTGGCTTTAATTTACACAAACGACGCCGCTTTGAGGAAATCAGTCTCCCATCTTGCTTACCTCCTCGGCTTCACAATGCTTCTCAACAGTGTCCAGCAAGTAATTTCAGGTAGTATTAATTAGGAACATTTTTATTTTTACACTTCATAACAGTTTTTTTTACATTTTTATAAAATTTTACGTAGAAACCCATATTGCAACTAGCGCTGCAACCTAAATTGCAACAAAAAATTGTATAGAAACCCCTATTGCAACTAGCACTACAACTACTTTGAAAACCCACATGTAAATTTGAAAAATAAAAAAGTTAAAAAAACAGTATATGGGATAATTCCCCAGTACACTTTGAGTCTGTGATTGTCCATCCATCGATTTTTTTCGTTGATTTAAGCATTAATGTAGTGCTAATTTTCCACTGCATCTGCAGGAGTGGCCATTGGAGGTGGATGGCAATCCACAGTAGCCTATGTAAACTTGGGTAGTTACTACATTTTTGGCCTGCCTCTTGGATATGTTCTGGGTCACTATGCAGGGTTTGGAGTTATGGTATGTTATAATATCCACTTTAAACTATTTACAATTAATAAAATAAAAATGAAAAATCTACATTCATTTCGAATATTGTTAATTTTATTTAACTCTGAATTCATGGATGAATTATGAAATTATAAATGAAGGGACTTTGGGGTGGAATGATAATCGGAATTGCACTACAGACCTTAATTCTGTCAATCATACTATACAGGACCAACTGGACAAAGGAGGTTAGTACTCACACCTTTACAACTTGTACTTAGAAAGACCAATGTAATGTTAGTAGGAGTGTTTTTTTTCCCCAATTTATATATGAAAACCTTTAAATAAATTCGAAAAATGAAATAATAGTAATATACATTTAAAAAGTACTTCAAGAGAGCTATGTTCTTTATCCTTTCTTCCTTTTAATTTAGCTGTCATTCAACGTTATATCTTTTGTCATCATGGTTCTACTTGCAATTTATAAGGTTCAATAACTTCCAAGTCTTAAAATACAGAATATGGAGAAAGTATGAAATAAGATAAGAAGTAATACTGAGTTTGTATAGATAAAAGTAGGTTAATTAAGATTTTTACCCCTTAAATTTTAACATTTATCAAATTATGTCCCCTGTACTTTTCTGGCCGTTAAAAATTCCCCCTGAACTATTGAGATTGTTAGATTTAAGGACTTTTGTCTAATTTCATTTAATTTTACTATTTCAGTAATTGTTTATGTACTAAATTATGCTCTCCAGACTTTGATATTTACCAAATCATGTCTATCGAACTTTGACATGTACTAAATTATGCCCCCTGAACTTGCATCCATGTTAGACTTTTTTTACTAAAATTGGACAAAAATCCTTAAATCCAACAACCTCAATAGTTCAGGGGATATTTTTAACGACCTTAAAAGTCCAGAGAACATGATTTGCTACATATAAAAATTCAAAATTCTAGAGACAAAAATCATAATTAGCCATAAAAATATATAGGTTGTGTTAATTAATTGATTATAAATTCTAATTTTGACAGGTGGAACAATCGACTGAACGCGTGAGAGAGTGGGGAGGTGAAGACACAAACAATAAGGCTACTCAAGATCAAATATGATTTATTTCTTAGTTTTTTACATTTAACTTTTAACTTTTTTTTTCTTCCCTAAATTGAATTAGTGATCACATTTTCGTTCAAATTGTAATCTGAATGATTTTTTCCTTTAATAAGTAATTTTGGCCATTGAACTTATACAGAGTTATTAGTTTACAAAGCAAAAATACTAATTATTATTTTTCTAGTAAGATAAGTTGGAAATTTAAATTTTTTGTCCCTTCAATCATCCTTGTCTCCTATCTTAGTATTAATTTAATTGTCTACTAATTTCCACCTGGTCATTGTGTTTGGTTTTCGTTCTTTGTGGGAATTGTTTTCATTCCCAATGGGCGGTTTGGTAGAGATGTTCTCAAATGGATGTTAGAGATTTGTTGGGGTTGGGCTACACGGTGGCGATCTGGTGGGGGTTCAAGTTCATATTTGGCTGGTCTCTCGTTCGCCATGGCAATGTTCTATGGGCCTGGGGTGCTTTGTTGCGTCCTAGAGTTTTAAGTGTTGGTGCTTGGTTCTCGCATTAGTTTTCTTGTGTGCTTTTATTTCTTTGTTTTTAATTTTCAGTAGTTGTTTTATGCTTTCAATAATGATTGTTCCACAGCATCCCACTGTATCAGTGGGAGTAGTAGTCTTTATTTTGAGCAAAGTTCCTCTACTCAATGCTCAAGTTTTGGGAGATTTCGAGATTGTTATTAACCCCACATTTTATAGATTGATCTTTTATTAAGTTCTTCCTTAACATGGTTGGTTTATTCCTTTTTATTCTAGTTTGAGTAAGTAGGTTATCATTATTCAATTTTTATTGAAAGATTTTTGGTTAATAGTCATTAATAAGTGTAATTTGTCACATGTTCATTCGACGTTTGAAATTTATCATTCTTCGCATGCCAATTTACAGTTGGCGGCTTATGGATTATTTAGTTGAAGGTATTAAGATTTTCTTTCTTATTATTGTAGACGGTTTAGCCTATTTTTGTTGATTTTATACTCCATGAGCAATATTTTCAGTTAATAAATTTTGTCTTATTTACCTATTAATGGATAATCCTATTTTTCACAAAAATATATAAATATATAAAATTGTCCACTTACAATGCTATGATGATAAATTATCAATTAATGCAAAACCAAGAGAAGATTATAAATGACAAGATTAAGTGTATGTTTAACATCATAACTAACAAATTGTTTTTATTTTTAAAAATAGAAAGCTAATTTTTTTAGAAAAACAAATTCAAGAAAAAGTTACAAAAAATAAAAATTTTGAGAACCACAAATGTTGATTTCTATTTTAAAAAACAATTGATTTGTTGTCAATATTTTTTTGTTCATTATATCTCACATTATTTTCTCAACTCATTTTCTCTCTCACCACTTTATCTCTTCTTATTTTTTCTCTCATTACTTTCTCTCTCTCATTATTTTCTCTATCCTCACTCATTATCTTCCATATCATTTTTTTAGGTCAAGGTCAGGATCTAGGGTCGTGGTAAGGGTCGGGTTCAAGGTCTGGATCCGAGTTATGAGTTGAGTTAAGGTTCGGGTTGGGGCCTAGGTTCGAGTTTGGGTCTTAGATTTGGGTCTGGGTTAAGGTAAGTTTCTGGGGTCAGGGTTTGTGGTTGGGTTTTGGTTTGTGGTCGAGTTTGGGCCCGGGTGTGTGGTAGGGTCTAAGTTTGGGATCAAGGCCAAGGTCCAGGGTCCGGGTCTAAGTCTGGGTCCAATGTCGAGGTCCAAGTCTACTCAAGTTCAGGATCGGAGTTCAGGTCCGGGTTGGGTGGGATCGAGTCTGGGTCCAAGGTTGGGGTTGGGTTCTTAGTCAATATAATATGATTGATATTGCGAGTAACTAAATAGTTGTTTTGATTTCAGCAATGACAAAAATGTATATACTTTCCACATCTCAAAATGGTCACCTTGAAGATAGGCCGCAATTGTGCCGCTCTCGAGTGTCAAGTCCAAATGCATTGTGACCAGATTTTTTTTTCAAAGTTAAGGAGAAGACAGATTAAAGAAAAACTGAAAGGAGCTTCTTTTGTAAACTCCCACCCTCCAAAAAAAAAAAAAGAACTTTAAACTCTAATTTTTATTGTAGTTTGGGACCATACACTATATTTTGTAATTAATTTGTAAAAGCTAGTTGGTGGGATTTTTTTATATTTAATGAAATTTGATTATTATTTAAATTATGGATGAAAACTTTTACTCGTGGGGATGGACTATGTGGGTACCCCTATTAAATTTTGACTCAAATTAATTTTTATATTTATAAAGTTATAATTTTTTGGGTAATTATTAATTGTGTGAAAAGGAAAGTTTTGGTGCCCACATTTTATTTTTTTTGTAAATATGTATTTTTGTGTGTGAGAGAGTGGTATGCGAGAAAAAGAATGAGATGTGAAAATAAAAGTGAGTGTGAGCTTGTAGTGTGATGATAGTAAGAAAGAAAAAAAAAATAGTGTATTAGGATTTGGGTGAAGAAATTGAGATGGTGAATATATGTAATTTTGAAGTTAATTATAAGTGAAATATATTCCTCTTTGTAGTTTTAATAATTTAACCAAATTGAGTAAATTTAGGGTAAATACCATTTTGGACCCTGTATTTTGTAAAAGTTACCAATTGGACTTTCTATTTTGTTAAATGACAAGATGGACCCTGTATTTTCTAAAATTGTACAAATAAGACCATAAACTGATTTTTTTGTCAAAATAAAACTTAATAATAATTCGATCTAGAGATGTTATGACGAAACTAGTTACATTTTCTATATCTGTTCGTGTTAGAAATTTTCTTAAAGTTGATTACATTAAAAAATAAAATTGTTGAAAATTGAGCTCAGGGTCCTATTTTACCATTTAACAAAATAGAGAGTCTATTTTGTCATTTAACAAAATAAAAGATCAAATTGGTAAATTTTACAAAACACAGGGTCCAAAATGGTATTTACCCGTAAATTTATTTGTACTACTACAAAAGAAGCCTTTAGATGCAGTTTTTTCAGCTAATAAATACAAAAAGGAAGCTAACTAACACCATAGAGTGAGTCTAGAATGAAAAAGACGTATGGCATTAGTTATTTTGTAATAACCAACGCCATAGAGGGATGAAATTTAATGAAAACACTGATGGCATTAGTTATTTTGTAATAATCGATGACATAGGGACACGCATTGGCTGACGCGTGTTCCCTATGTCATCGGTCATTACAAAATAAATGATGACATAGGGTTTATATAACCATGATCAACCCTTCCTTTTCCTCACTTCGTCTTCTCCCCAAAGAAAATAACCAACAACTCCTTCACAAAATCCTCACCCAACCACCGCCTTCCAACCCCCATTTCTTCATTTTTCATATGTTTTTATCCATTTTTCAAAAAACTTGCCTTTTTCATACCCAAAAATATATTCCCGTAATTTGATCATCTTTTGTTTGATTTTTTAGGATAAACTGAGCTTAGAGGTGGTGATTGTAGCTTCGGCCGCCGCTTTTGGTGGAGAAATCATTGAATCTCAACGTCCACTAAGGTATAAATATAATCTCTAATAATTTTATTAATGTAAATTGTTTTTATATTTTATTTTGTAAATTTTTTTAGGATTTTCCTAGATTGTTAAAATTGTGTTCTTGTAGTTGTGCGTGGTGGTCAAAGTTTAGTCGGTATTAGTTTTGAATTTCAGTAATAAGGTAAAAATAAAAACTTTAATAGTTTGTTATAATTTTTTTTAGGTTGGATTGAAATAATAATAACACTCAACTATATTATAATCGGGTAGTTTAGGTATGTACAATTTTTTTTTTTTTTGAAAGATGGGTATGTACATATATATATATAGGTGCACTCTTAATGGGTATTACCCATGAATAGGTAATATTAAAAAAATGGAGCTTTTATGTTTAATTTTTCTATTTAATTAGAAAAATCTCTCTCTTTTTTTTTCATTATATGGGTTGAGGTTATTTCATCGGCTGAAAAGAAAATAATAATAAAAAAAATTCAGCAAAAAAATGATAAAAAAATATTGAGTTTTACTTAAATATTTTTCATATAAACTTATTTTAGATATAGTGTAAAAATATGCATTTTTTTTTTATATTTTCTTTAATTAAGTAGCTAATTTAAGCGTAGAAATTTAAATTTCTCTTTTATTTTTCACCATCGGATTAAAATTTAATGGCTTAATATTTTTAAAATTAATATTTAATTAAATTTATTTTTTATCTATTAATGGGTAGTACCCATTAAGAAGTGTTCCATATATATGCATATATATATATTTATATATATTCTACATTAAGTGTGCCTATATAACAGAATTCTTAGTTTATGAAAAATTCATGGGTAACTTCTTATTTGTATTAAAAATAAAATAGTTTATTATTAAAAATAAAATAGTTTATGAGAAATTTCACTTTTTATTTATATATAATAAAATAAATAAAATCAAGCCCATTAAATTCAAAAAAATACGATTGGGTTTTTGCTGTTGTACATCTACGATTGAGTTTTCTTTAATTATTTATTGTATTCCTTTTCCTATTACAATTTGGACATTCTCATAGGATCACACATAATATTCCAATCCGCACTTCTCTTTTTTCTTCTTCACAACTTAATAACAAAATATATAAGTAATAATAATAAAAAAGAAGCGTGACTTTTATCAAAGTTCACAAAACCAAACATCAATGGCGAAAAAAACCCAAGAAAGTTTACAGCTAACAAATGATTCTAAGTGCTCGGCATATGCATTAGTTTCCAGGAGCAAAGTTTTTTAAATTTACGTAATAATTTACATATATGTTGCAAACACAATATACAAAAAATAAAGAAGAATATGGAAGAAAGAAGAGACTATCATTCACATTTAGAAAGGCAGTAGAGATAATAATGAAAACTTTTCATTTTTTTTTCTTTTTGAATAAAGATAAATATGAAATTTTAATCGTATAGAGTTTTATTTTAATAAAATATTGTATTTTAAAATAATTTAATTGTATTTTGTCATAAAATACTATCACTTTTTGTTAAACATTGTTTTCACTTTTTGTCGACACTCTACCATATTCAATTTATCAACGAAAACATGGACAATCCAGATATATGCGGACCCGGCTAGAATGAAAAAGTGCAAACTATAAAAATTACACTATTGTCTCTATTGAAGCAAATGAAGATTGAAATCCACCAATGACTACCATTAGTTTTCTTATCTACAATTTTTTAGACAAATGTTATCTTCAATTATTAACAATTTAGAGATTGATTTTTAATTTTCTTTTTATCTTACATCCATTTAAGTAATGTTTCTTTAAGTATTAGAACATCAATTTTTAATTTATTTTTGGATTAACTTAAGAACATATTTAAATCATCAAGCTTTCTTAAATCTAATATATTGCATTCGGTATTCACTTTTAATTGACAACATTATAAAATATAATATTTAGATACACATAATAATAATCTCACCTAATAACTAATAATATTTTTTCTTTAATTTTATATTGTATCACTTTCAAATAACATAGAAAAAAGCTAATATAAAATTTAGTATACGTGTCTTGCACGTAGCTTTTTGCTAGTATATATATATAAGAACGTGTAAATGAGTAGAAACGTGTAGTGTTTGGTGTGGCAGTTTGGGGTGAGAGAAGTAAAAATTAGTTGTTGGATGTTTTAATTTTAAAGTATATTATTTTGTATTTTTTTTTTTGAAACGAATTATTTTGTATATTAAATATTGTATATGTTAACTAATAACTCTTTTATTTTTTTATTCATGTTCATATGTTTTTATTTTGTTTACTAGTTAGTTATTATTAGTAACTTTTTATTTATTTGTAGACATCCACTTTATTAATTTTGAATTATTTAGCAGTGGATACGTTAAAAAATAAATAGAAAAATAAAATAAAAGGCCAAACAATGAATAATAATGTTTATTAAACTTTTTAGACAACATGATATCATGGTATTATACTACTATAGTGTAAAAATGTCAACAAAGTCAGGATGGCCGAGTGGTCTAAGGCGCCAGACTCAAGTTCTGGTCTTCGAAAGAGGGCGTGGGTTCAAATCCCACTTCTGACATATTTTTTTATATTTTTTAGAGCAAAAGTAGTTTCATTTTAAACATCAATAAACTTAAGTTCTTTATATTTTTTTTTAATTGACAAAGCAATGAATTTGAATTCTATTAAATTTGCATAACTATTTTAAAGAAAAAGGGTGACAAAAAATAAAATTAAAAATATATTATGCATACAAGTTCTCAATATAAATGTGTAATTTGTATTTGTGTTTCAAATATCAAATGTGTGTACCTTTTTTTTCAAATTAAATGTATAAGTACCTTTAAAAAATAAAAAATAAAATGAACGAGGATAAATACTATTTTAGATTTTGTATTTTAAAATAATTATCAATTAAACTTTATATTTTATTAAATGACAAATTAGATTCTATATTTTTTAAAATAGTAAAATAGGATTCTAAGCTCAATTTTTAACAATTTTATTTTTTAATATAGCCAATTATAAGATAATTTCTAACACGAACAAATATAGAAAATATAACCAGTTTTGCCATAACATTTTTAGATTAGATTATTATTTAGTTTTATTTTAACAAAAAAAATCAGCTCAGTGTCCTATTTGTACAATTTTAGAAAATACATGATTCATTTTATCATTTAACAAAATAGAAGGTCCAATTAATAACTTTTACAAAACACAAAGTCTAAAATGATATTTACCATTCTTTTTAAAATAAATAAATAAAAATAAAATGTATATAGTGTTATGAGCCAAGTATGCATTTTGAGCTACTCAACTCTTGTCATACTAGTTGATCTCATTTTGTAATAAGCACATGCTATTTTGACCATGTCCACTAACAAATCAGGGATCATATATATAACAATGATAAAACATAATGATATAAATTTGTTAAATCTTATCTAAAGGGAGGGTGGCAACTTTAAATTTCCATAAACTCCAACTTCTATTTATTTAAATAAAACAAGTAGGGTGATTTAACAATTAACAATTAATGGATATGTATTTGAGAACATGGGCAGCTCTCCATATCCATATTATCTCAAACTACAAAGAATGATTCAATTCTTAGTACCTGCCCATCACCCTCCTTTCCCCTATTTAATGTTTATATATTTTTTTGGCAACTGTTTAATATATTTTAAAAAAAATAAATAAATATGTTATTTGTTTAGAATTATATTAGAATTAATATACTTAATTATTAACTTAAATAATAATAATAAAATTAAATATAATTTAATTTAATTATATTTTTTAAATACATAAAATTTAATTTAGTTTTAAATTTATTTATAAAATGATATATCTAACTAATTTTATCAAATAATAAAACAAGTAAATAAATTTAAATTTTAAATAATATATTTAATAAATTTCTTATAAAATATAACTAATTAAGAGTGTGCTTGGTAATACTTTTTCAATTATTTTTTATTTTTAAAATTAAAAAGTGGAAATATTTTCTAAAATCATGTTGTATAGAACAGTTTTTACTTTTTAATATGTTTAATTGAGAATTAAAATTTTAAAAATTTTGAAAACAAAAAAAAAACTTTCAAAATTTTTTTAAACAATTTTTTATATCAATATTTTGGACTCCCTCCCCAACCTAGACCTTAAAATCTGGACCCAGACTTAGACCCGACCCTAATCCAGACGCGGGCTCGGACCCGAACCCGACTTAAAATCAACAAATTAAAATAAAAAATAAAATTTACAGAACACACTTTTATTTTTTGTTTCTAAAATTAAAAAACAAAAGTAGTTATAAAATGCATTTTTATTTTTCAAAAACAAAATTTTACTTTTATTTTTGTGATTAAAAAATTTTAAAATAAAAGTGTTATCAAATGTCACCTAATTGAATTAACATCTAGTTTAAATTTAAATTAATAGTTATATATATAAAAAAAAAATATCTAAAAAGAATTTGGCGTGTGTGACTCTGTTTTCTCTCTTCCATGGCGAAGAAGAAGAGAGTGATCCAAAAGCCAGTATCTCGAGTTGAAGATCTGATTGATGAAGCTGATGAAACGGGAGAAAAAGGTGAGACTGATGGTCTGAATCTTATAGCTGAGGTTGTAAAAGTTGGAGAGTTGGGGCGGGGGAATGGGAATCAAGAAAAGGAGTCTGAGTATGATCTACATACTGGGACTCGATCGAATCGCAGTTGGGCTCAAATAGTGGAACAAGAGGAAAAATTAGAGCTCGAACAAGGGATTTACCAAGCTTCGGCAAAGAATCACTGGAATTCTTTAGCTACGAAGCCAATGATCAAAGATGGTGTCAAGATAGCACAAGTGGATGTTGATGAAGTTAAAGAACAGGCAGCTAACTGGAGTTCAACATTAATTTGTATGGCGTTAGGTACAAATCCACCCCATACTGTGTTTAAGGGATTTATTAAGCGTGTTTGGGGGCACCTGGAGATAGCACAAATTGCAAGAATGGCCAATGGTCTAACAATGGTTAGGTTTAATGATGAGGCTACAAGGGATCAAGTCCTGTAGAATGGTGTTATTTAATTTGATAGAAAACCCTGTTATTGTTAGGCTTTGGACCACGGATTTGAATGATGTTAAATTGATAAGATCAATGCCTCTATGGATTTGCCTACATGACCTAGGACTCCAATATTGAGGGAATAACAGCTTAAGCACTCTGGTTAGTACTATTGGAAAACTTGAAGCACACTGTCAAATTGTGGATCATATTGGGGGGATTTTAATTCTATGTTTAATTTTGAGGATAGGGTTGGTGGGAATCCAATACTCATAATGAATTGGTTGATTCAAGTTCTTGGTTTGCTTAAGCTCATGTTGATGTTCTGAAAAAGGGTGGCTCGAGATTTACATGGACTAACAAGCAAGAGGGGTCAAGGAGGATTTACTCAAAAATAGACCATGCTTTTGTGAATGAAGATTGGAGTGACCATTTCCCCAACACTTCAGCAATGTTTAAATGGGAAATAATATTATACCACTGCTCCTGTGTAATTTCTTCAACAACTACTGAAGAATTAGCCTTAAACCATTTCGTTATTACAGTTTTTGGGTAGATCAGAGTGACTTTAAGGAAGTTGTAATGCAGAGTTGGGAGAAACCTATAGCAGTTAGGGGTTTTACGGGTATATACTTGAAACTTATGAGGCTGAAGCATCAGCTTAAAAAGTTCAACTATGAAACCGTTGGGAACATAGGGAGAACTTATCATGAAGCTAAAACCAGATACCTTGAAGCTCGTCTTCAAGCCCAAACTCATCCAACTAATCTTAACCTTCAACAGAATGAATTTACTGCAACTGGTGTCTTCAGTAAACATGAAAAAAGCTATCACGGTTTCCTCAAACAAAGGAGCAAGGTGATATGGATAAGAAAAGGGGATACCAACACATCCTATTTTCATGCTTGTCTTAAGAAGAGAAAGATTGAGAATAGGATTGTTTCTTTTACAATAGATCATGGAGTGGTTAATGACAATTTCAAAGAAGTTGTGGAGCATTTCTTGTGCCATTTTAGAAGCTACATGGGGAGTAGCAACAAGGTGTCGAAGGGGTTAAATATGAAATGCTTGAAGTATGGGGTTATTTTGACTTTAGATCAGCAACTGGAAATGCTAAAGTTGTTCACTGACAAGGAGATCAAAAAAGCCTTATTTAGTATCCCTGATTCGAAATCGCCTGGTCCCGATGGATATGGATAAGGTTTTTTGAAGTCAATTTGGACTAATATAGGTGCTGAAACTTGTAGAGTAGTCAATGAATTCTTTGATTCAGGTAATATCCCCATGGAGCTACATAGAACCATGATCTCTCTCATACCTAAACTGGAAAATCCTACAAAGGTTGTTGATTATAGAGCAATAGCTTGCCGCACTACCATCTATAAATGCATGTCGAAACTCATGTGCACTAGGTTGGCAAAGGTTCTTCCTTTTATTACTAACCAAAATCAAGGAACTACTGTTTAAGGTAGATCCATTGCTCACAATGTGATGATCCTCCAAGATCTTTCGAAGAACTATAGAAGGAAGAACACTTCACCTAGGTGTGCTTTGAATATAGATATTAGCAAGGCTTATGATACGGTTGACTGGGATTTTCTAGAAGATTTGCTCAATGCTTACAATTTGTCGAGGAAGTTTGTCAACAGATTTATGATCTATGTGAGGAATACCTCCTACTCTTTGCTCATGAATGGTCGGGTTCAAGGCAATTTTAAAGGTGCTAAAGGGCTTCGACAGGGAGATCCCATCTCTCCTTTGTTGTTTGTTCTTATCATGGAATACTTAACTCGGTTATAGCAACATTCCATTCAAAACTCCAATTTCAAGTATAATCCCTTATGTAAAAGTTTAAAGCTTGTTAATTTGTGCTTTACAGATGACTTAATAATTTTCAGTAAAGGGACTAAACATGCTTGTTATCAAAGTAGTGTTGGATGAGTTTGGTCTACTACAGGGTTGCTCGTAAACTTGCAAAATTCCCACATCTTTTTTGGTGGGGTGGATAGCAGAGCAAAAGCTGGAATCATTGCAGATATGTCTCTTATTGAGGGAGACTTTCCCCTTAAGTATCCCGGGGTGCCTTTGAGACCAACGAAATGAAAGTTTGAAGATTGTAGGATTGTTATCTCTAAAATTAAGCACAACTTACATAATTGGGCTAGTAGACACATGTCCTTTGTAGGAAGAGCCTAATTAATTCACAATGTTTTGCTTGGCCTCCGGAATTACTGGATGAGCATTTTCATTCTCTCTCAAAGTGTAACAAAAGAGGTGGAAAGATTATGCAGAGGTTTCCTTTGGGGAAATAATGATGAAAAGAGCAAAATCCATATGACTTCTTGGGAGAAAGTTTGTCTCCCAAAAGCCTATGGAGGCCTCGGTTTCAAAGAGGGATCCAAGTGGAACTAGGCTATGCTATCCAAGTATGTTTGGGCTATAATGAAGAAAAAGGATTTACTTTGGGTTAAGTGAGTGAATCTCATTTATCTCAAATGTGTTCTTTTTTGGTCTTACATTCAAAAACTAGACACGAACTGGTATTGAAAAAAATTATGCAGATTGTGACAAAAATTTTCTAGTGATGAGATTTTGAGGGCAGGTAAAACTGGTAAATTTAATGCTGCGACTCTCTACAATGGCCTCCTTACTCAGAACAAGGACTGCCATAGTAAAGCAATTTGGAGCTACTTGAATTTGCCAAAACATCGATTTATCCTTTGGCAAATTGTGAATTCTCACCTTCTCACTCGTGACAACTTGAGTAAGCTTCATGTTGTGCTTGATACTCGGATTTGCCCTGTTTGTGAAGACCAATTGGAATCTCCTGATCACCTCTTTTTTTATTGTGGCCTTTCTCAAAGGGTAGTGGACTGAATCTTTAGTTAGTTTGGGTACAAAGCTTGGCTAATTAAGTATGAGGGCTGGAAAAGTTGCCTTTCCTTGAAGGATTCAAGTTTGATTAGAAGTATATACATTGCTAATCTAGTTTTCATTTGCTACTCTATATGGTTGAACAGGAACAAGTGCATTTTTAATTGTTTTTCTAGGATAGATGCTGCCAAAGTAAAGAGTATAGTACTTTATAGATTATACCTTATAAAAAATAGGAAAATGACTAGACAAGAGAGGCTTTTATTGAATAGATTACAATATAATTAATCTGTTTATCCATACAGGTCGAGTGGGCCTTACGATTTGCTTACTCTCAGTTGCCTTTAAGCTGCTCATAAATGAGATATTTGCATTAGATAGATGTTAGTAGGGGCGCATTGGTTAGCCCACGAGAGAGAGGCTGTGGGGCTGTAATCCTTGGGCATTGGAACAATCACAAATGGCTTTGATTTTCTTGTTGTTTGTATAAAAGAGGCTTAAGGGTGTATTTGTTCTGTTAATTAATGAAGTTTTCCTTTGTGAAAAAAAAAAAAAAACATCTCTAATTTTTAAATTAAATTTAAATATTTAAAATTATTTTTTTTAATAAAAAAAAAAAGGAAAAAAAATAATTAATTAATTTAACAGTGTTAATTTTAATCATTAATTTTAACAAAAAAAAAAAAACTTTTAAATCAATAATTTTAATTAAATAGAGTTATTTAATATAAGTGTGAGATCTATATAGTTGTGCAAATTTTCAATACTAAATAAATAAACACAAGCAAGAAGAAAGTCAGAGGTGCTAAAACTAGTCAAAAATTATACACTAACTTTTTATTTTAAAATAATAATCTCAAAGGGTTCCTTTCAAAGATGATCAACTAAGCACCAAACTTATTACATAAATGAATTAGTATATAAATGTTGTGTAGCTAGTCTTGAATTGAGTAGTTAAAAATAAAGCAAAATCAGCATATATATAATAAAAGATTGAGAGAAGATCAATCAAGATATCGAAAAGGAAAGCAATTGCAGAGAGTTTAGAAATTAAGTTAATTAATTAACATATATAGGAATGGAAGAAGTGGGGATACTGAGGGAAGTGGAAGGATTTGAGAATGATCCAATGATAGAAGAACTTGGTCGTTTTGCAATCGATGAACATAACAAGAAAGAGAATGTTAATAATGGTGGGTCTGTTCTTGAGCTTGTGAAGATAGCATATGCCAATCAACAAGAGGTTGTTTCTGGTATGATGTACTATATGCAATTGCATGCACTAGACACCGATCAGGGTATCACTTTTCTTTACGTTTCCCCAGTTTTGGTCAAGTCTCAAGACAATTCAAAGGAAGCCCAGTCTTTAGTACTTCTTAGAGTACTCAAGGTACGCAATTAATATGTATTATCATGATTAATTTGATCCATACGTATATCTATGTGCATACATCCTTGATTCATTTATTTTGTTAAAGGCTAATTAGAATTTTTATCCCTCTTTTAGATGTACGAAATCATGTTCTCTGAACTTTTGAGATCGTTAAAAATATCTCTTGAACTATTGACATTGTTAGATTTAAGGACTTTTGTCTAATTTTAGTAAAAAAAAAGTCTAACATGGATGAAAGTTCAAATGACATGATTTAGTATATATCAAGGTTCGAGGGACATGATTTGGTAGATATCAAAATTTGAGGAGCATGATTCAATACATAAACAATTAATGAAATAGTAAAATTGAATGAAATTAAACCTTAAATCTAACAATCTCAATAATTTAAGGAGCAAAAATTCTAATTAGTCTATTAATTATCATGATTAATTTGATTCATATACTTATATCTATGTGCATACATCCTTGAATTGTTGATAATGTTTGAGACTATATGAAAAGGATAAATCATATAACTAATTAATATGTATGTATGTATGTATGATTTAACAGTAATTAAACTAATCTAAACCATTTCCACCTGTCAATTAACTAATTAATATTTTCAGGATGATGACTAATGTGGGGGAGTTAATCGATTAATGGAGCCAAAATAATTCTGAGAATATATATAAATATATATAATGCCAGAACTGTGATTCGGATTCACGTGACGTCTTTCTTCTTTTCAATGTATTATTTCGTTTATACTTTCATATGATGTTGTTGTATTTTTTTTTTTTTTATTATTATTTATTTTCATACTCATGTGTAAAATCAAGGAATTTTACTCAGAAGAATGTATTCTCCTTTACTACTTGTGTTACTATTTGTGTATAATGTGTTAGACATTTATATGTATAAACTGAAATATATATGTTTATGTATAAAATGCGGAATTAAATCAAACATATATACACTATGAATAAGGATCGAAATACCTCCAGCCATTGATTCTTGAGCTTTAGTCCCACATAAGCTTTGATCTGCAAAGAAAACTGGTTGATGTGGGTAATCGGGCTTCCTCGCTCTCTCAACTCTCTTTAGATGGATTTTGCTGTTATGAACAGAATGAGTGAGGAGCTCGGGGACCGAGACCCTATATTTATAGGTGAGATACTCCATCAGTATCTGTGCCACATTAATTGTCAGAATATTTTGACAATTAATTCAGGAAATCAAATCAGGTAATGAATATAGAAATCTGACCATATATAGAATATTATATAATTGATTTTGTCCAGATTCAATGAATATAAAATATTCATTTATCAGAAAATCAATTATTTATTTATTTCCTTAAATAGAAATATATTTCCTTTAATATAAAAATATTCTTATATTCTCCCACTTGGTCAGCATTTAGACTAAAACATTCAAACCCAAACGTTCCTCATTATATAATAAACATACGAATCATAGCGACATGTCCTCATTATAAGTCGAGTATTATCTTCCATGTATTACGATATATTTATTATATAACAATGTACTTTATGTGGCAATGTACTTAAGTGAATAAACCCTAACCCTTATGTTTATTCAGGTCCTCTTACGATAATTTTCTCAGATGAAATTAAGGTGCACATAAATATGAGAAAATATCGAAATTAGAGTTTTATAAAATAATTTTTGGTTGTACAAATAAAAAAACTGCATATGGGTTAATTGAATCCCATATTTACTTTATGATCCTTGAATTTGTGTTGCGGCATGCCTTTAGTCAAGGATCTATGCGATCACCCAATTCAGTTTGCGTGATTAATGACCACTTATCACGCCTTTTTATGGCTAAATACTTAATGTCGATATGCTAGCTTCGACCAGTACTCTTAGAGTTATTAGCCATAAATATTGTAGCTGAATTTATCGCAAAATTTTCTTAATGGCCTAATGAAACTGTAATTCTGAACTCTAAGCCTACTATGAAACTCTATAATACATCATACGAGATGTATCCTCAAAACAATAAATGAATCTGACTTCTATAGTGGAAATAACAATCAAGATTCTCTACAATATAACTTACTGGTAATCTTAAGGACGTAATAAAATATTGATTTACGTGAATAAATACAACCAGTGAAGTATGTTAGAATCTAATTGGTTAACTATATTTCCAGATGGTCAATTCATCTTAAAATATGTATGAATATAATTTTTAGTATCTTAAAGATACCTCATCACTTTGTATGAAAAATAAAGTGGTCTTAACTTTAGTTATTCTGATACTACTTAACGATCCTGAAACAGATGTAATGCAAAGTCTTATTCAGACTCTTAGGCATACATTAGGCTTCTAAAATAGAAGCAAATGAATGTTCTTAATTTATTCTCACTTCAGATCATTTTTCAGATGCTGGTTCGAGTTGAATTTATCACACTTAAAGATAAAAGTTATATCAGATGAATAATACATAATTTTATTTAATCAGAGATGCTGTGGCTACTCTCTAATTAATTAAAATTATATATAGAAATTATGAATTATTTCAACTTATATAGAAAACTTTTATCATTATTTGCAAGTAACATATTGTCTACGTATAAAACAAATATTACTCCCACTAACTTTCTGGTATATAATTATTTCCATAATTCTCTTTTCAAACCTAAAGGAAAAGATGATATAATACCAATTTGTGAGATGTTTGTTTTAATCTATAGGTAGACACTTTAAGCTTGCATATGTTCACCACTATTAGAGGAAAATCTTTATGGCAGTCTGTATACCTTCTCCTCTAGTTCACTGTTTGGAATTGATTAATGAATTAAAACAAGCAACAAATGCCAAGGTCTATAATAGAATCTTTTATAAAAACAAGTGAGAATGTAAATCTCCTTTGTTATTGATTCTTAGTTCAAAATGAACTTCTTAGCAATGAATATTCTTTTATATCTTTATGTTTCTCAATGTTGCCTAATGAATATTATTGGTGAAAAAACCTATGCTTAATTAATGTTCTCCACCCCATTAGGCAACTTTACTAAAGATAAACTTTATTGCTCTTTAAGATATTCATTTTTTCATTCATGGCATATTGTACTACAACTTCAATTCTTTATCATTCTATAATTTAATTTGTGTCTCAAATTAATATTGTAGTTGAACTCTTATTGTACAAAATGTGATCACTAGAATACATTGATCTTACTGTTCTAATAAGTCATCTTAAGGATGGACCAGCAAACTCTTAAAAGAGCAAATGGTTCAATAGCATGTTATTTTAGAAATTGTAAGCAATTACTAAATAACATAACTTATTAGAATTTTACCAATGACTTGTATATTATTATTGATTAGTTATGAATTCTCAATAACCAGTAATCTTAAGGGTTGTTGTGAATCATAATTAATCTAACACTTGAGGTGGAAGTTTGAGAAAATATGAATGATCTTTCTCAGAAACTAGGTTCCTAGATTGATCACTCCCACTGATCAAGTCAATTCTTAATTCCACAATTCTAGTGTTGTGAGATGGATAATAAAATATGTAACCCTTAAACCTTATAGCTTTTCAAATGAAATATGCTCATTTATGGTTTAGGGCCCAGATCTTTTCTTTGACAATTGTACTCTAACTATATATGGGTATTTATAAAATGTGTACATGTCATCAAGTCGGTTTTCAACCTTATCACAACTCAAAATATGTCTGAGAAACAACTTTGGTTAGAACACGATTCGATATGTACACCCCATTGTTGAGTATCAATAGACAAAGATTTAGGAAAGATTGGAGTTGGCTATGTAGGCTCCACCCCATGTCCAAAAAATGCTTAGTTTCTTAAATCTGTTACACACTATAATTTAGGTGTACCAAGCATATGTATCGGGCAATGAACCCATGCTTTTAAAGAAACTTTGCAAATAGACTGGGAGTTTATCCGTACTCACGAATTTTAATGTAGTATTCTCCATTTTATATTTGATCTCACTATCTTAATATGCAAAATGCACCATTTCTCTACTTAAGATTTAAATGTCTTTGAAAAATATAAATCTATACTTTTGTAGAAAAATTATTTATGTGAGTAATCGTTAAAAAAGAGATGCAAAATTTGAGTCCATGTCTTCAAAATTAATTGACTTGTATGATTTCTAATATGATAGAATTCTAGTATGCACCGATTTTGACTTGTTGGAATACATATTCTTAATGAAATTCACACAAGTTCTAAATAAAGTTAGTAAAATCTAGTGTAATGAAGATCCCCACCATTTACTAACATTTATTCTATTTATGGAGATATGTTCCATAATTTTTGGTGCTATAATGTAGAAGAATTCTTATTAATAACACATTTCTTATTGTCAGATTGAACTTGCATATCTTTATGAGTGACATCATTTGTAGTAAAGACCTCTAAATGTGTCTAAATCAAGTTTCAATAGAATCTTGGAACATAAAGGTCTTTGCCAATTTTAAAACAAAGCCACTACTATATTGCTTGTTCCTTAAACTTCTAAATGTGACAACTTATCTTGTCTGTGGATAAGATTTGCTCACAGTTACTGACTTTCTTAGGTTTATTTGTAAACCTTGCAAGAAATTATGAATGTGGAATAACAATCTAAAATAATCCACTATGTGTTAATAATCACATTAACTATATTAGAATGAATTCATACACAATAAATTAAAATTTATTGGTGATAATAAAGTGTGATTTATTTTTCTTAATTATACAGTAAAAACTGTACATTTTAGATTAAGTTATCAGAATAAATTTTTTGGAAATTTCTACTAGTATGGAAGAAATTTGTGAATAGTGATGTAATAAAATTACATATATAGTTTTGAGGTTTAAATGAATCATGTTTTTACCAATGAATAAACATGCTTACATATGAAATCTTAGTAAACAAAAATTGTCTGTGGGCTAAATTTTTAATTTAATAAGATTAGATTTAGATGTAGATTATGATAGATTTACACAATTTATGAAAAACTTAAAGTTTAATATTTCTATCTCAATGAAAGGTATGAAACACTTAATTATTTATAAATGTTTCAAAATTTTATACTTTATGATAAAATTATTAAATTAAATCTACATAATTTCCTGTGGGATAAATTAAGAGAATTTAATTTAACATATTAATCATGTAAATATAATAAAATCCCTGTAGGGTAAGATTATTATGTTCACATAATTCATGTCCATTATGTGATTTTAATCCACTTAATATATATTATTTTATATAATTAAGGATGCTGTGGCTACTCCCTAATTATTTAAAATTATGTGGTTCACTAGACACCAAAGTATAAACTGAAGATTAAAATTTTACTAAATCCAAAATAGCCTGTGGGCTAAATTTTAAATTTAATAAAATTAGATGAACTTTATGATAGATTTAATTAAACAATTAGTTTTGGAAAATGAAGGTTTATTATCTATCTTTAATTAAATTTGTGATAACACTATTAAATTAAATCCCCATAACTCCCTGTGGGGTAAAATTATTATACCTATATAATTAATTACAAGTTATGTCCATTAAGGTGAATTTTAATTAATGTATAATTTTATACAAATAAGGATGTTGTGGCTACTCCCTAATTATATAAAATTATATGGTTCACTATGACATTAGGTATTGAGCTCTACCTAAAAGTAATTTCGTTATTAACATAGTACACAATCACTGAGATTAGTGCTCCTAGTGTGGTCGTCTGAAGATCATTAAAAACCGTTCTAGATATGAGCATTTGTCCCAAGTTCATGTTTTCTTATGTCAAACCACAAAATTACTTACATTTTATTCATATTTTATTCATTTTAGGAAGTTTTATGAATATTTTATGAATAATTTTATGAAATTTTATGAAACTTAATGTGCTAGATAAAATATTCAACCTATCTTAATGTTTGAACATTTCTAAATATATCTAGCACTATAAAAGGAATTTATGTATAGCATTTAAATCATATAAATCAAAATTAATTGTATTAAAAATAAATTTTCCAAATAAATACAAATTAAAACAATTATTGTATGATAATATATTAAATGCTTAATTCCATGATATGTAATTAATTATGCATTTATAACCATATAATATCTTAATTATTTGTACTAATAATTAATTTGTATAAATAAGGTAAATATACAAATTAGTACAATTAATTATATGAAATCAATTAAATGCAAAATTAAAGAATATACTTAATGGCAGATTATCAATTAATTTAATCAATAAATTACTTAATTGGTAAATAAATATAATAATTGCGCACTTAATTGTAGAATAATTAAATATTCACATTCTTAAAATATCACAATTATTGTAATTACATGTAAAAGCATGTAATTAATTTACCAAATTAAAAACTTTCCATAATAATTTATTACTAAATAACATATAATATATGAAGATATATGTTAAATAAGAATGGAAAGTTAAACAAATGTAATTTAATTGACTAAATCAACAAAAATAAGGAAATAAAATAAAATTCCAAAAATAAATCAAAGTAACAAAATTTCGGAATTTTCTTAAATTTTTCTTAATTTTCCTTTTTTTTTTTTTTTTTTTTTTTTGAAAAACTGCCATGAAAAACAACACCGATGACCAAAATTCATGAAACCAATTCCAAAATGATCTAAATGAATAAATTAAGAGATCCATATTGATTTCAAGCATCGAAAACACGTAAAATGTAGACTTTAATTTCATAAAAAATTCTTTCGAGTCCGATCGTGTTCTTAAGAGAATTTTTTCAGTTTTCAGATGGGTTTTAAATCCTTTTCATTCATAAAATCGATCTAAAATATTATATGAATATAGTAATGAATAGAGGATTTAAAATAAATACCGAAAATGAAAACGGAAAGATTATAGACCGAAAAATAAAACTTTCATGTATATATATACTCGTATACAATGTATATATACTGCATAAAATCATCATTAATGTATGAAAGAGAATATTACATACAATTTTATGCAATAAAAATATGAAAGCATTGAGTATTATATATAAACATATATACATGAAAAATTATAAGTATATACACAGTATATGAATATAAATATGAATGTGTGTATACATATAAACATATAGATTATGAAATATGAATATAAAAGTGTATATATATAAATATGAATATATATATATATACGTAAATGAAAAGAAAATGTATATAAAATATATATACAAACAAAAATCAATACTGAATATGTATATATATACATATATACTTACATATACACATTAAACCATATAAAATATCATAAAGATATATAAAAGAATATGATAATTAATTATATGGAAAGAAATCAATGAATAAATGAATAATAATATGAAAGTATACCCAGAAATATATATATTATACGGTATAAATAAATGTATATAATATATATATGAACGTAAATATGAAGATGAATATATATATGTATATATAAAAAATAAATTGAGTATGAATATATATATAATCGGGATTATATAATATAAAAGTATATATAAAATATATATATAATTTATATTATAAATGAAGAACCCCGTAAATGTATGTATATATATATATGAAACTCAAAATAAATCAAGGCAGAGATATATAATCCGCTCTGATACCAACTGTTAGACATTTATATGTATAAACTGAAATATATATGTTTATGTATAAAATGCGGAATTAAATCAAACATATATACACTATGAATAAGGATCGAAATACCTCCAGCCATTGATTCTTGAGCTTTAGTCCCACATAAGCTTTGATCTGCAAAGAAAACTGGTTGATGTGGGTAATCGGGCTTCCTCGCTCTCTCAACTCTCTTTAGATGGATTTTGCTGTTATGAACAGAATGAGTGAGGAGCTCGGGGACCGAGACCCTATATTTATAGGTGAGATACTCCATCAGTATCTGTGCCACATTAATTGTCAGAATATTTTGACAATTAATTCAGGAAATCAAATCAGGTAATGAATATAGAAATCTGACCATATATAGAATATTATATAATTGATTTTGTCCAGATTCAATGAATATAAAATATTCATTTATCAGAAAATCAATTATTTATTTATTTCCTTAAATAGAAATATATTTCCTTTAATATAAAAATATTCTTATATAATGTTAAAGCCACTTTATTTTTTTTAACCTTATAAACGTTTTTAGATTGGAGTTGGAATATTAGAAATAAAGTATTTCAGTAAAAGCAGAGTAGAAAACTCTATCATTATGCAAAAGGAAAAAGAAAAAATACAAGACAGTATTTATACAATAAAGACTAGTAAGAGACTTATAGCACTCGCAAGAGCCTCTCTAAAATAGAGAAGTTTTAAAAAAATTTAAAAATCGTACTAAAAATACGTTACAGCAAATATTATTCTAAACTCTTCTTTTGGTACGCCGTATTGTATTTTATTGTATTGTATTGTGTTGATTGTGTTGTATTGTATTGTATTGTATTGTATTAGTATTATTTAATACAATACAATATTTGGTATTGACTTGTATTAATTAATTGTGTGAAGTTATAATATATTTTTAATACACTCGATCCTAACACCAACTACGGGTTCAGGTCCGGGTCTGGGTTCGGGTCCGAATTCGGGTCCGAGTCAGGGTCCAGGTCCGGGTCTCGGGTCTCGGGTCCCGGGTCTCGGGTCTCAGGTCTGGGTCCGAATCAGAGATTGGTATTAACTCCAAATCTTTTGTAAATATTATAATACAAGCTGATACGGACCATTTATTAGGTATTAAATAATACAACATACATTGTATTAAAAAATTTGGTCGTAATAATTAATACAATACATTGCTTTATCCAAACATAGTGTTATTTATAATTTAATATAATACGACCCTTATACGGTGTACCAAACGAGCCCTTATATTTTAAAGTTATATATTAAAATTTACTATATATTCATGATCTACACTTAACTATTTATTACTCTAAATATATTTTATTAATTTTTTTGAGATTTAATAATTATTTATAAATAGGAGACCTAGAATTTTTACTTTGTGGAGTCTTATTTATCATTAAAAAAATATTTATACTTACATTATAATCATTTTTATTAGATTTATTCAATTTTGTGGGGACTTTTCTACTACTTTGGTCTATAATTATCAAATTAAAAATTTTACATTAAATTTTTTAAAAAGCAATATTTTTATTAGTGGGACTATAGCCTCCACATTAGTATTAATGGGTCTGTCCCTAGGATATATATCAGTTTATATTAATAGTACATATTAAAAATGAATAAAATATATTAAAAAAAAGTTTAAAAAATGGAGTTTTGATAATGTATTTTAAAGAAATTAATGTATGGTGTAATGTAAAAGTATGTTGTAAAATAAAATAAAAAAAAAAAAAAAAAAAAAAAAAGGTAGAATTTTGGTGATGTATTTTAAAAAACAGAGTAGAAAAGTTGTTAGGAGTATTAAAAGCTTGAGAGGATTAATTTCTGAAATTTGGTTTTCAATTTTTATCACTTATGTAACTTAGAACTTTTGAACGCCGAACTATTTTCTACTGATCGGGTCACAACTATTTATCTCGGTTTAAAATTTTCTATTCTACTAGCATGTATTTTAATTTTTATTTTAGTAAAAATAGGATAAAATACCCTTAAAAATCAGAATAAAAAACTCAAATTATAATATTTTTTTTTGGTTAAAAAAAATAAAAGGTAAAACTTCATTACATAATCAAATCATTCATTATTACAAAAATGAACTCGAAAGGAGCATTGCCCACGAGCAAATACGATCAGAAATAAAAAATGTGGTTCTCCCTCGATCAGTAGTGAGTCATATTGCTTTTATGGTACATGAACTTCAAATAACTTGGACGACAAAAAATAATTCGACTCTACCTCAATTTTGCACAACTCACGATAAAGAATAGTGTGTTACATAAGATTATTTTCTATGTGATTTGAAATAATACATTGAATATACTTAGGTGACGTTTGGTTGGAGGCAATGAAATGAAATGGAATGAAAATAAAATAATTTTCATTCCATTCATTTTTGTTTAGTTGTATTTTAGTGGAATGACTATTTCATTTTGAAATGAAAAGAATGACTATTTCAATACAAAATGAAAAAAATATATATAATAATTCTTTGAGGCTTTTTCATTTTTACATTTCAAAATAATTTTTTTGTATTTTTACGAAATTGTACATAGAAACTCCTATTGCAACTAGCGCTGCAACCTAAATTGCAACAAAAAATCGTATAGAAACTCTTATTGCAACTAGCGCTGCAAACACTTTAGAAACTCAAACCGTAAATTTGAAAAAAAAAAAAAATTAAAAAAAATAGTATAAAAAATAATTCCCCTAATTCTTTTATCAATTATGTATTTTAATTTAATTCCATTCGATTTTTATTCCTATTATCTTTCTCATTCATTACTATTCTTATATATGTATTCATTTCTCTTCCATTACAGCATTACTTTCAAACAATGCCTTATTTAATTCCAGTTGGGTTATTTATCAATTATCATAACAAAAAATATACAAATTAAAATCTAGTCGAGTTTAACAAGCCACACGTACATGTATTTAAGCACATATGGGCGGCTGTGTATGTATATATAATCTCAATTCAACAAAAAGAGAAAGTTTCAATACTTAGTACCTGCCACGCTCCATCTTTACCCTGTTTAGTATTTTTATAAACAAACAATATATATAATATGGAAGAAAAGAAAAAATCAACCAAATATTATATATGTGTAGATGTGTTTAAACAACTCAATCAATTGGATAAACCCAATTCAAAAGATATGAAAGTCAGAGGTCTTAGTCAAAAACCGTACACTTTCATTATAATAATAATGAAGGCTATTTGTATGTGCTTCATTCAACAAAGGCACAAAACAATAGAACCATACATGCATAAATGAATTAGTATATAAATAATGTCCAATATTGATATAATTAAACAAAAACAATACACAAATATAGAGAACTTTGAGAGAGAAGATCAAGATCCTAAATAAGAAAAACAAAGAAGTTAATATATTTATATAAAAGATATTGATAATATAATGGAAGATATAGTGGGAAAACTGAGGGAAGTGGAAGGATCTGAGAGTGATCCAAAGATGAAGGAGCTTGCTCGTTTTGCCATCGAATTTCATAACGAGAATAAGAATTACCCATCTCTGAATTTGGCCTTTGTAAAGATAATTGGTGTGTTTCAAGAAGAGGTGGTTTCTGGTATAATGTACTCTATGCAATTCCATGCACTAGACGTTGATGAGCTTAAAGTCCTTCTTTGCAGTGCTGGGGTTTTGGTCAAAGAAGACAACTCAAAGGAGGCTGACTATTTGCTAGTCATTACACAAGTCTAAACTACTTATTTTATTAGTTTTTATTATATATGTTTATTTTTCAATAACGTATGTTATAATATTACTTTCTCATAAAGTTCTATATTTTTGTTTGTTTGTTTGTGTTAGGTTTTTTTTTTTTTTGGCAATTTAATTGTCAAAATATGTTTTAATTATTATGTATTTTTATTGAGCATTTAAATTATTTTTATTACATTAATTTTGGTCTCTTTGGTTTATGAAAACTTCTTGTAAGAGAAGAAATTCTCTTATGGAAAGTTGTTTAACTTTAAAAAAATTAACTCTATTTTTCTAATTGATGATTTCGGTTTTGCCTTTATTAGAACAGATCAAATGAATTTTATTTGGCAGGTTTGAAGTCTAAATTCGTGATCTTAGTTTAATTTAGAAAGTTTTCTATCTGGTCCTGATTTGCTGCTGTAGAGTCTGATTCTAATGCTACAAATCAAGAATTTTTTTAAGAAAGCTTTGTACAATTGGAAAAATGTTTTTGTGGTTGTCTCAAGGGTTGCTATGTTCTATAAATAGGACCTAAAGAGCAGTCAAACGATTTTATCTCTTCTATTCTCATACTTTCATATCTTTCTTTATGAGAAGAGTGTTTCCATTGTAAGAAACCTAGAGTATTCAACTAGGTTTTAGTTTTCTTATTATGATCTCATACTATTCATAGAATAGGTTGAAGAGAAGCTTTGAAAAAGCGTGGGTCTTCGGGAGAAATTTTTTCTAAGTCTCAATTTTCTAAATAACCAATCTGATATAACACACTTCAATACCACTCTTATTACCCTCATCCCCAAAATCAAGGATCCCTCTACCCTTAAAGACTATCGCCCTATTAGCCTGCGCACTACTGTTTATAAAATTATTTCAAAAGTCCTGGCTAATAGGATCAAGTTAGTCTTAAACCCTCTTATTTCTCCCAACCAAAGTACCTTTCTTAAGGGCTGACTCATTTCTGATAATATTCTCATGGCCCAAGAAATACTCCATTCGATCAAATGTAGGAAAAAAAGGCAAGATTGGCTGGATGGCAGTCAAGTTGGACATGGCCAAGGCTTTTGACAGAGTTGAATGGAGTTTCCTTAATAAGATCATGCTGAAATTCAGTTTCCCATCTAAGTTTGTCTCTTTAATCATGACTTTCCTGTCAACTGCTTCCTTTAAATTCAACATCAACGGCCATGACCTTGGGAATGTCATTCCCTCTAGAGGACTTTGCCAAGGGGATCCTCTCTCACCATACCTCTTTCTCCTTTGTTCAAAAGGTCTCTCTACTATTCTTAAGCAATTTGAAAACACTAAAACAAATTTTGGATATTGCATGTACTGCTCCAAAAATCTCACATCTTCTTTTTGCTAATGATAGCATACTATTTTGTTGGTCTAACATCCAGGCTTGTAATGCTATCAAAGAGGCTCTTGTCAAGTATGAGAGTATCTCGGGTCAGTTGGTGAACTTCAATAAATCTTCCATCCTATTCTCCCCCAATACCGGCCTTACCTACCAAAATCTCATCCAGGATTACAGGCAAATTCCCTCCACTAATCACCTTGACAAGTACCATAGATTGCCCTAATGCTTTGGCCAATCAAAAAAACACTCTTTCAATCACATCAAGGATAGAATTCGGTCTTATCTTTCTAAATGGCAAGGAAAATTTCTTTCCAAAGGAGGCAAAGAGATTATGCTTAAAGCAGTCATCCAGACTATTCCTACCTATGTCATGTCTGTCTTCAAACTTCCAACTTCTTTTGTAATTTTGTTGAAAGAAAAATGGCCAAATTCTGGTGGGATCGAATAATGGTGAACTGAAAATCCACTGGAAGAAATGGCGGGCCCTTTACAATCAGGCCATGCTTGCCAAATAGGCTTGGAGAATCCAAAAAACCAAACCTCTCTTCTAGCCACACTTTTTAAATCTAAATACTTCCCCAGGTCATCCTTTCTAGATGCTCCCCTTAGACACTCTCTCTCGTATGTCTGGAAAAGTCTACATTGGGGAAAATCTCTCCTTAAAGTAGGACTACATTGGAAAATACGGAATGGTGGCACCACCTGAATCCTAAATGAAAAATGGATCCCGAATTGCCACTTTTTCCCTATATCCCTACCTAACCACCTTATCCACGTCTTTGACTTGCTTCTCTCAGATGGTGACTGTAACATTACCCTTTTAAACAACCACTTTCCTAATGATATTGTTCATGATATCCTATCTCTTCCCCCTCCTGACACTAATCACCCTGATACTCTTTTCTGGCAGCACACCAACTCTAGCCACTACACTGTCAAAACAGGGTACCATCTAGCCAAATCCATGGCTAATATTTTCAAGCCTTCTGCCTCAAACTCTGATCTCCTCAATACTTGGTGGAAGTCGCTCTGGATGCAGAACATTCCCCCCAAAGTTAAGCAATTTATATATCGACTTTGCTATGACACTTTTTGTAATATCCCGAAAAATATATTGATATTTTAATTGGACATATTTTATTAAATATGTGATTAAGTGGGTATTAGAGTAGGATTATAATCCTACTTAAACTAATTACGAGTTGATTAGGAAAATATGAGTAAATGAATAATAAAGCGTAATTTATTAATTACGGAGATTGTATTGAAATATGTGGGTGTCGTAGATACCATAATTCGAATAAAATATTTTTGGGCCTGGCAATTGTGGAACTCGACAGAATGGTCAGAAATGTCACGATGGTAGAAATTGTGTTATATTGGAAATTATACCGGACTAGGTTAAGATGTTGAGAAGTAGGTTAAATCAGGAAAGTTAGAAAATTACCAAAATGCCCCTAGGTTATTTTAAAGTTTAATTTCTTTGGGGGTAAATTAGTCATTTTGTAGAATAGGTATTTTGACTTTCTAGACTTTGTGGGCTGCCCACTATTATTAAAAAAAAAAAAAAAAAAAAAAAAAAAGAAGAAGAAAATAATAAGAAACCCTATTTAAGGGAAAAGCTTCCAAGGTAAGAAACAAAACTTTTTCTTCTTCTCCTTCTTCTTCCCTTCGTGTGAACCAAAAACCAGCCAGCAAAGGATCAAAACTTCACCATTTCTCTTGAATTGAAGTAGCTTGTAGAACCTAAGCACAACCTAGAAGCAATCAAGGTAAGTTCTATGCTTTGTTCTAAGAATTTAATTGGTTTTGGAGTAAGGTTTTGTGTTTCAGTAGCGGTAGGAGTTAAAGTAAGTTAGGGTTATGTTTAGTTTAGATTTTTGAGTATGCTGAAAATTGATTTGGGTGGCTTCCATGGCTGGTTGACTTGAGTTGCATTGGATGAAGCTAAAAATTAAGTTTTCTTCACTTGAACATGTGATTTTGAGTTAGAGATTGAATTGTTGTGTTTTGAAGCTTGGAATATATTGTCTTATGGTTATTATACTGCTCTGTAAAGTTTGGGATCAATTGGTTAGGTTTGGAGCAAGTTTCGAGACTTTGAAGAGCTGAAATTTTCGAGTTTCTGCTGTTGTGAACCGGGATTCCGAATGGAACATGGCTGCACCAACCGGAATTCCGGATGGTCAATTTTTCAGGAATCGCCAATTTTTGTATTTTAGCCATAACTTTTCACTCGGGTGTCCGTTTTAGACATTCTATATACCGTTTCGAAGCTTATGAAGAGCTCTACAGTATGAGACATGGATTAGAGCCAAAAGATGTATTTTATTTTAGGGTGTTTTTACCATAAGATTTGGTAGAAAACCCTAAGTTATTTTATGCGGGTTTTAGACAGTGTTTTGGAATGGACCCTTATTGATTTACCTTTATCGTGACATAGGACTCGAAAGTATCGGGCATCGTTCCACTCAGGTCGGCCCACATACTTGACTTTGGACTTGAGGTAAGAAAAGTACTATATACCGTTTGTAGTTAACGATTATAATTGTGATAGTCTCGATTATGATCGAGGGAAATATTATGAAACGATTATTATCGTTTGACTCGATTATGATCGAGGGAAGTATTATGAAACGATTATTATCGTTGTGGCTCGATTATGATCGAGTAAAAGAAACGGTTATTACCGTTATGAGTAATTACTCCTGAAACCGCGGATAGGTTTCTTACTTATCGTTTGTTGTATCGGACAACGATAGTGACATATACAGCTCGTGGTTAACGAGTGGTAGGGGTACTTTATGAAGTACCTAAATTATGTGGTTATGAAGTTGTGGAACGATCAAGAGTGTTATTATGTGATGAGTTGTAATT